>NC_042616.1:764784320-765523695 GCF_901001135.1 Rhinatrema bivittatum
GTGAAAGATGTCTCAGCCAAAGCAGCGGACGGGTGCGTAGGAGAATGACTCTGCTTTCTATAACCTGTTTTATTGTTTTGCAATTTTTTTCTTTTCTTCCCCTTTTTCTTTTAATCTTCTTTTTATTACTTTGCCAACACATGCAAAATTGTTATGCCAATAAGGTTATCTGAATCTGACTGGGGCTAGTGATTTTAAGACTAAAGGGGTAGATTTATCAAAATGCGGTAAATACCGCATGCGATAGCAAAAGGGGTGTGTTTTATGCTAATATAGCATTTATTGCTATTTGTGCTAATTACCTGTGTGAAGAGCTAAGTTAGTGCATATTGTGATACCCTTTTCAGATTCTGTGATGAGTGCTGACCTGTTGTATTTCCTACATTCAACCACTGGGGGACCATTGTTAATGGAGAGACAGAGAGTGAGAGAGCGCCTGGCTGTAATGTCATGGCCCATAGGTAGGTATTAGTATCCCTATGGTAGGCCCACCTAGTAACTCGAGGTGGGGTTTAGGTAAGAGTGTAGGGGGTTAGGGGCCACTTTGATATTCTGCGTGACACCTACGAACAGAACAGTGGTCTCTTGTGAAGATTTGCTGGCCTTCGGAGTGAGGAAACTTAACCCTCCTTTGCCTTCCCCCTGCCCTGGCCCTCGGTGATTTCACCTGCACCGGGCCATTGGGGGAGGGGGGCGCCATTTCATCCTTCGCCTCAGGCAGCAGATTGCCTTCAGCCACCGCTGTGTGTTCGTATATTGTATAATGGTCATGTACTATGCATCATAGATGTAAATTATTCGGTATTCCTATACCTTGCTGTGAGTACTCTGGAAGGAAAGCTGGTAGCAAATCCTTGTAATACAGAAAATTAATTCACTTTAACATCTTTTCAGTCATAACAGTAGAGGTATTCCTGAAAAAGAAATTCAGATATGTTGCACTGGCGTCTTGACAGTAAATTTCTAGTTAAAATACTTTTATTGTAAACTACTGTTAACATCCTACCTGGATCTGCATTTATCTTCTTCATTTGCATCTCAGCCCCTTCTCCCGACCTCCAGGAGAACTGCTGGCAGTTTGGGTTTAGCCATCATTCCAGATTACACTCTTGAGGGATGGGATTGCAGGAAAAGCTTGGCATCCCCTCTCTGTAGACTTCTTTAGGGAACAAAGTATCAAAACTATAAACCCCTACTAGAATCACCTCTGAAGCCCCACAGTCACTGTGAGTGGCAGGGTCTTACACCCAGGGGTCGGGGTTACCGTACAGTACAAAGAAAGGGAGACAACACAACCTGTCCTGGATAGGGAGAGATATCTTATAGGTCAGCATGCTCTATGGCTGGCAGGTGGGATATATCATTATCAGTGTGATCAGGAATAACTGGGCACACTTGTTGGTCTTTTTAATGCTGTCATCCACTATGTTACTATGTGCAGGTGGATGAATTGGCCTTTACAGGCAGGACTGGAATCGGAGGGGAGCCATAATGTAAACTCCTTATCCTACATGGTCTGGTCCAAACCTCTTTTTTTTTTCTTTTTTCAGGTCCCTGTGAATAATTTTTAGAGTTTGAAAACACAGTGAATAGAGGTCAAATATCCCCTTTTACAACAGTAGATATATGGAAAAGATCAATATTCAGTTGTTATTCACCTTACAGTGGTGTTGTCTACAGTATATTTTTCTTGAGGTTGATATTCAAAAGCCATTTAGATGGATAACTGAAAACGTACCCATCTAAATGGCTTACCCGGCCACACTCAGCCTTTAGCCGGATGAATTCTAGCCAGCTAATAAGTTAGGGGGCTAAAATTTAATCAGATAAGTTGGGGGCATTCCAGGGGGTGTCACTGGGAGGAGTTGAGTTAGCCAGCTAAATTAACCTAAGCTAAACTGCCTGTAGTTCCCCAGCTAACTAAATAAGATATCTGGTTATATTCAGTTGTGCAGCTGCACCATTGAATATGCCTCCAAAATTAGCCGGATAAGTTTATCCAGCTAACTTTGCTATCCAGACTATGTCTTAATACATGCCTCCTTGTTTTTCATATAATCTGAGATAGAACCAAAAGCTTTACTCAGCTCCTGATGTAACATAACTAATGATTCTATTTGATCTAAAAGAAAATTAGGTTGGCTTGGCAAGAGGTAGCACACTGCTTCCATTGGAACCACATACCATGTTCATACAACCTCTAGCGTAGCGTGCGCGTAACATACTGGATAGAGTGATCTGAGGCACAAAAGAATTTTTCGAGCCTGGGTTTTGCCAGGCAACCAATATGTGTGTACGTTGCTATTGTGTTACACTGCCATCTCCTGATAAGCTTCAGTATCGGTCACTCAGGTCTCTTGGCAAGGACACCTATAATCTTTGACCCTATAGGTCATAGGAATTACTTGCTGTCAATGTCCTCTTACCCCACTGGGTGCCTCTTCCCTACTTGCATTTCCTAGCTTAAAGGTATTTTTGTTTTTTCCTATTGTTCCCCTCTGAACCCAGGGCACCTTGGGAATTTTCCCCTCCTCTCGGCCAGAGAGAAGCCCCATTTTAGACTTAGGTCTAATGAAGCATTATCCCTTTTTTAACACTGATATTTAAACCAGAAAGTTATAAGAAAAGGACTCCGTTTGTCTGTGCAGTATTCTTCATTTTATGTCAACATTTACAGTACGTTTTCTCTCTTTCTTCAACTGCTCTGTAAATAAACATTTCGAAAATGAAGACGCTGGTCTCCCTGCATACCTGAAGTTCAAATACAGAACTTCAGGTATGCAGGGAGACCATTGTTAGACAAGCAGCCTACAGGCTGCTTTTCTAACAATGCCATATGCATTGTGAGGGCATGAAGCAGTGCACTAGTCGTAGGACCTCGGAACTAGACAAAAAATCTTGTTTTACCCTCTGTGCCATCCCACAATCCCACAATCACTATGCCACCCCCTTCTTATTTTACATCATCTTCATTTATGGGAATACAAGAAGGGATCTTACAGGGCACACAGAGCCACAGAAGATACACTGTCCTTAACTGTCCTGTATTTTGCAAATTTCATAGACTCAATAGTCCACCAGCTCATGTTAGCTCTGTTACCCTTGTGCAGAGATTTTTATCGAGGAATTAAAGGGGGAAATATCAGTAGGAGAAGTGCAGTCACTGAAGAAATCTTGATTCTGTACACGGTGTGCACGTTCACCACAGTTCCCCTGCTTTCATGACTGCTCCAAGATTACAGATGAGGGGATTATCAATAAAAAGAAATCAATTATTTAATAACGATATGGGCTCGGTCATGTTTGCGTGGGCAGGAACAGCTGTCATCTCTCCCCCAGATTTTGTTACCTTACAGCTATTTGGTTTGACCAAAGCTTCCCCTGAATATTGATGTACAATACACAAACCAACGCCCACAGGAAAATTCCTTAACCAAGATGTACAGCAGGTTTACAGATATATTGGTCTCTCTTATTTTCATTAGGGAAAGAAAATGAATAGATTGTGAGATATTGAACTCACATGAATGTTATATATTTTCTCAGGTGTAACCTACTTGAATCGCTTTTTGTCCATGTGTAAAGGGTATTGGACAGCTTCTTACTGTTACAAACGTTTTAACTGAATGGCAGGAACCAAAAATACCATTTAAAAAAATTAAATGTGTCTTTTATGGCCCCACCAGAGTGTAGCCTGCTCCCAGACCCGGGGTTTCTTGTGCTTGATTATCTCAGGAGATATTGCATCAGGTTAAAAGGAGCAGAGTATGTGTTTCTCACACTGATTAATGATCAGGAATTGGGTATTTTATTGGTCTACTGTGCCCCAGCAAAAGCGGGTCACACCCTACACCAGTGACGGCGATCTCCAGTGCTCCAGTGCTACAATCAGGCCAGGTTTTCAGGATATCTACAGTGAATATGCATGAGAAAGATCTGCATACACTGCCTCCATTGTATGCAAATCTATCTCAGGCATATTCATTGTGGATATCTTGAAAACCTGGCCTGTTTATGGCAGGACTCGAGGACTGAAGTTCGCCATCACTGCTCTAGACCTTGTCTTCTATAACTGAAAAACAGTAAGAACATAAGAACATGCCATACTGGGTCAGACCAAGGGTCCATCAAGCCCAGCATCCTGTTTCCAACAGTGGCCAATCCAGGCCATAAGAACCTGGCAAGTACCCAAAAACTAAGTCTATTCCATGTTACCATTGCTAGTAATAGCAGTGGCTATTTTCTAAGTCAACTTAATTAATAGCAGGTAATGGACTTCTCCTCCAAGAACTTATCCAATCCTTTTTTAAACACAGCTAAACTAACTGCACTAACCTCATCCTCTGGCAACAAATTCCAGAGTTTAATTGTGCGTTGAGTGAAAAAGAACTTTCTCCGATTAGTTTTAAATGTGCCACATGCTAACCTAGATACAAATATAGGACATGGAGACCTGGGTGCTACCTTGGTCTGAGCTTTAGAAAAAGTTGTTCAGATGACTGGGGAGTACCTTGAAAATCTCTATTATGTTAACGAAGATAATGTTTTTTTCAAATACAGTTTCTCAGAACACTTGCACTTGTGCAAAGCACATGTTAAGGTTCAGCCAGTTTGGCAGCACAGTGCAGCTTCTGCGTGTTCCCAAAAACTCCTGCAGATGCGCCGAGACTATAATAATTCAGATGGCAAAACCTCTTCAACTGCAGGGATCTTGCTGACTGACCCCATATTAAAATAGTTCACTTGCATCAGATGATCGTGCACAATAGGTTCCGGACACTGCCCTGATGATCTTGAAATAGCCTCAGATGTCTGCTGCTTGATACTGTCTAAAAACACCTGGTACTCTGGAAGGTCTCCCCAACTTTGAGCAGGTTTCAGGCACGGTGATGATGCTGTGCCCAGGACTATAGGTTCAATATATCCAGCCAGGCCATTGCCTGGTGCTATCGCTGAGCTCACTGCTCACGCTGTTACACTGGCGTGCATCAGCTGCCTGCCCAGGCCCATGCTTCCTGAGCTGGTACTGCTGAACCTGCACCAGAAGAAGCTGAAAAATAAAACCAGCAGCCGCAGCACCCCCAACATCAGAGCTGGGCAGGCCAAGATCTTCCTCTTCTTGTTTCGTGAGCTGCAGGGAAGAGCACTGCTCCACTGTTGGGCCACCAAGAAGATCAAAAAAGACCTGCTGCAGATGCACAGGAGCTATGCGATGAAAAAGGGGCTTCACACAGGCAAAAGCAGCCTGAAGAGACAAGATATCTATGTTGTACAGAAGACAGAGGGAGCTCTATAGGGAGTTCCAGGGGAAATGCTGCTTTGAGTGAGAAAGAAGGAGTGAACAAAAGTTGGTTGGGATTGTAAAGCCAGAAGGAATAGAAAGCACAAGGAAATGCAGTTTGGAGATACTTTGCAGAGAACCAGTTAGAATGAAGGTAGCAGACACAGAAATGTGTGCTAATAACTGGAAGATACCGCTGAGGCTAATTACTCAGCTGCTGCCTAGAGTCAGTATTTCTTTTAAGGGATAGACCATTGCCACTGAAAGTAAGGCTGGAGAAAGGGTAGGCGCAGCTCCCAGAGGACCTCTGGTGATTGGGAGGCTGCATGACAAGCAGAATCACAACACTTTCTGACCACCTAGTTAATACATACACTCAAACTTCTGGGTTGTTTTTTTTTTGCCTGCCCTCTGTATTCAATACAGATACACAAACACACTAAATAATATACCCCAATAGTTTACCTGTCCCCAATACTTTAAAGTTTTGAAATTTTCCCCAAGCAGTACTTACTGATTCTTTTCAACCACCAGCAAAGTGATCCTCTCCTCTCGGTGCTCTCACTCAATAGGGAGTTCTGGGAGCCAAATTTAAGCTCTTAAGTAGAAAGCTGAAATCCAGAGCCTACAGGCTAGCGTTCTCTGAAATGCTCCCTGTTCCATGCGCAGATCCCCAAAGGCAGGCAGAGCTCTGGAGACTCAATGCATGGATGAGACGCTGTGAATCGGTTATTTACACTTTCGAATAATAGAAGGACTAGGGGGCATTCCATGAAGTTAGCAAGTAGCACATTTAAGACTAATCGGAGAAAGTTCTTTTTCACTCAGCGCACAATAAAGCTCTGGAATTTGTTGCCAGAGGATGTGGTTAGTGCAGTGTAGCTGGGTTCAAAAAAGGTTTGGATAAGTTCTTGGAGGAGAAGTCCATTAACTGCTATTAATCAAGTTTACTTAGGGAATAGCCACTGTTATTAATTGTATCAGTAGCATGGGATCTTCTTAGTGCTTGGGTAATTGCCAGGTTCTTGTGGCCTGGTTTGGCCTCTGTTGGAAACAGGATGCTGGACTTGATGGACCCTTTGTCTGACCCAGCATGGCAATTTCTTATGTTCTTATATTCTTATACAAGGAAGAGGGATTCAGTTTTGTAAGGAACTGAGGATGGGATGGACTCCACCTTAACCAGGGTAGAACCAGATTGCTGATGCTAACCTTTAAAAAGGACTTAGAGCAGCTTTTAAACTAAATAAAAGGGGAAAGCTGACAGTCGCTTAGCAGCAGATGGTTTGGAGGGAGGTATCTTCGAAGGATACTAATGAAACATTAGAGTTAGGGCATCCAACAGAGAGGTTCCAATAATAAGAAAAGTAGTCCAAATATCTATAATTAAAAACTCACCTTAACTAAGAGATTACAATTTATCCCTGTCAACTGAAAAGCAGAATGTTAATATAAACAAAAACCACACTTTGAAATGTTTGCATGCTAATGCCAGAAGTCTAAGAAGTAAGATATGTAGGCAGGTTGGGAGGTACAGGGATCTGTCTGCTACAAGACACTGCCAGCTGCCCTCCCACCTTACTTGTGATCCTTGGTCATGGAAAAGACAATGTATATGCTCCTCAGAAATAGACCTTTATTTATCAGATTTGGCAGGACATAGCATTTAGAAAATAACAACAATTCCTATCTTTAACATCCTGGCTACTAAGCACCAGTTTTCTCTAAAGAAAATTCTGTATCATGGGTGGTAACAAAACATGCCATAAACCTTAGCCTGCTTAAGATACTAATACTTATGACTAACTTACTTACCCCTGATTCTAACTTTCAGGCAACTCCTCTGTTCACCTCTGAAGCAGGTTCTGGCTGGAGTGCTGGAGAGCATGGGTAGGGGAGTGGTTTGCTTCCTGGCTTGGCGCTGGCCGAGCCGGCAGGCTGTGCCAGAAGGAGACTGGCTTCTGGCTCTGGTGCTTGCTAGCTGTCCAGGTTGGTTCTCACCTTTCATGATAGCAGAGAGATCTGGTCAGCCTTGGACCCTCCTTTCGCTTCCAGGGACACTTCAGCACAGGTTCTCATTCTCAGGGTTTTCTCCCCGGGTTTGCATTCAGGATTTGTGCTTCCTCTTCCTCCGGGGTCTGTGGCTTGCCTCCCTGCTCCCTTTTGGTTTCAGGTTCGCTCTGCAGGAGGGTCTTTGGCTTGCTTGCTTTCTTTTTTTCTTTCTTTTTTTCCTTATCCCTCTTCCCCCTGTCTTATACTTCCCAGCTGATAAGAATATAAGAAATTGCCATGCTGGGTCAGACCAAGGCTCCATTAAGTCCAGCATCCTGTTTCCAACAGAGGCCAAACCAGGCCACAAGAACCTGGCAATTATCCAAACACTAAGAAGATCCCATGCTACTGATGCAATTAATAGCAGTGGCTATTCCCTAAGTAAACTTGATTAATAGCCGTTAATGGACTTCTCCTCCAAGAACTTATCCAAACCTTTTTTGAAACCAGCTACACTAACTGCACTAATCACATTCTCTGGCAACAAATTCCAGAGCTTTATTGTGCATTGAGTGAAAAAGAATTTTCTCCGATTAGTCTTAAATGTGCTACTTGCTAACTTCATGGAATGCCCCCTAGTCCTTCTATTATTCGAAAGTGTAAATAACCGAGTCACATCTACTCGTTCAATACCTCTCATGATCTTAAAGACCTCTATCATATCCCCCCTCAGCCGTCTATTCTCCAAGCTGAATAGCCCTAACCTCTTCAGCCTTTCCTCATAGGGGAGCTGTTCCATTCCCTTTATCATTTTGGTTGCCCTTCTCTGTACCTTCTCCATTGCAACTATATCTTTTTTGAGATGCGGCGACCAGAATTGTACACAGTATTCAAGGTGTGATCTCACCATGGAGCAATATAGAGGCATTATGACATTTTCCATTTTATTAACCATTCCCTTCCTAATAATTCCTAACATTCTGTTTGCTTTTTTGACTGCTGCAGCACACTGAGCCGACGATTTTAAAGTATTATTCACTATTATGCCTAGATCTTTTTCCTGGGTGGTAGCTCCTAATATGGAACCTAACATAGTTTAACTATAGCAAGGGTTATTTTTCCCTATATGCAACACCTTGCACTTGTCAACATTAAATTTTATCTGCCATTTGGATGCCCAATCTTCCAGTCTTGCAAGGTCCTCCTATAATGTATCACAGTCTGCTTGTGATTTAACTACTCTGAATAATTTTGTATCATCCGCAAATTTGATAACCTCACTCGTCGTATTCCTTTCCAGATCATTTATATATATATTGAAAAGCACGGTCCAAGTACAGATCCCTGAGGCACTCCACTGTTTAGCCTTTTCCACTGAGAAAATTGACCATTTAATCCTACCCTCTGTTTCCTGTCTTTTAACCAGTTTGTAATCCATGAAAGGACATCGCCTCCTATCCCATTACTTTTTAGTTTTTGTAGAAGCCTCTCATGAAGGACTTTGTCAAACACCTTCTGAAAATCCAAATACACTACATCTACTGGTTCACCTTTATCCACATGTTTATTAACCCCTTCAAAAAAATGAAGCAGATTTTTTTAGGCAAGACTTCCCTTAGGTAAATCCATGTTGACTGTGTTCCATTAAATCATGTCTTTCTATATGCTCTATGATTTTGATCTTGAGAATAGTTTCCACTATTTTTCCCGGCACTGAAGTTAGGCTCACTGGTCTATAGTTACCTGGATCGCCCCTGGAGCCTTTTTTAAATATTGGGGTTACATTGGCCACCCTCCAGTCTTCAGGTACAATGGATGATTTTAATGATAGGTTACAAATTTTAACTAATAGATCAGAAATTTCATTTTTGAGTTCCTTCAGTACCCTAGGATGCATACCATCCGGTCCAGGTGATTTGATACTCTTTAGTTTGTCAATCTGGCCTACTACATCTTCCAGGTTCACAGTGATTTCATTCAGTTCGTCTGACTCATCACCCCTGAAAACCATCTCCGGAACTGGTATCTCCCCAACATCCTCATTAGTAAACACGGAAGCAAAGAATTCATTTAGTCTTTCTGCAATGGCCTTATCTTCCCTAAGAGCCCTTTTAACCCCTCAGTGATCTAATGGTCCAACCGACTCCCTCTCAGGTTTCTTGCTTTGGATATATTTTAAAAAGTTTTTATTATGAGTTTTTGCCTCTATGGCCAACTTCATTTCAAATTCTCTCTTCGCCTGTCTTATCAATGTTTAAATATGCAAAAGCTTATCAATGTTTTGAATATGCATAAGCTCATGCCTAACCTCTTGGTGGGTGGAGGGTCTCTTGCCACATTGCAGGTCTTTTTTCCCCCTTCTCCAATACTTCAGGAGGAGTCCTGACACATTGCAGGTTCTTTCCCCCCTTCCCATTTCTTTGGGGGGAAACTGCCACGTTGGCATGCCAAGGTGTGTGTCAGAGTGTCAGCATTGTCTCAGGCTGCCCCCCTATTTTACAAAGGTGGGGGTCTCTGCTTGCTTGCTTGAATATTTCTGACACTGTTAAAAAATACCATCCAAGAAGCACAATCCAGATGACTTCCACGCATTAAGAAAGGTGGAAGAAAGGTCAAACAATTACCAGCATGGCTAAAAAGTGAAGTGAAAGAGGCTATTATAGCCAAAAGATCTTCATTCAATAACTGGAAGAAGGATCCATCAGAAAAAAATAGGATAAAGCATAAGCATTGGCAAGTTAATTGTATGACATTGATAAGACAGGCTAAGAGAGAATTTGAAAAGAAGTTGGCTGTAGAGGCAAAAATTTACAATAAAAACTTTTAAAAATATATCGAAAGCAGAAAGTCTGTGAGGGAATTGGTTGGACCGTTAGATGATCAAGGAGTTAAAGGGGCACTTAGGAAAGAGAAAGCCATTGTGGAAAGATTAAAAGATTTCTTTGCTTCGGTGTTTACTGAAGAGGATGTTGGGGAGATACCCATTCCTGAGACAGATTTGAAGAGTAATGTTTCAGATGAACTGAAGCAAATCATGGTGAACCTGAAAGATGTGGTAGGCCAGATTGACAAACTGAAGAGTAGTAAATCACTTGGACCAGATGGTATAGACCCCAGGGTTCTGAAAAAACTAAAAAATTAAATTTCAGACTTATTTCAATTAATTTGTAACCTATCATTAAAATCATCTGTTGTACCTGAAGATTGGAAGATGGCCAATTTAACACCGATATTTAGAAAGGGATCCAGGGGTGATCTGGGAAACTATAGACTGGTGAGCTTGACTTCAGTGCCAGGAAAAATTGTGGAAACTGTTATAAAGAATAAAATCACAAAACATTTAGATAGACATGGTTTAATGGGACACAGCCAGCATGGGTTTACCCAAGGGAAGTGTTACGGGGGTGGACCCATGGGCTGACTGAGACTGATGGTGTTGCACTGTGGGGACCCACAATGGGCGTCGCAGCCGGGAGGCAGCGCTGAAGAGGTATTCCGGAGACAGCTTCACCACTGGAAGCCCGAGGTCCCCCCAGGAGGAGCCTGTAGGGACCCGGGTCTCTTGGACTTAGGTGTGATCCTATGCGACTAAGGACCAGAGGAGCAGCCTGAAGAGGTAGTCGACGGAAACGGCTGAGCCCAGGAGGCCAGAAGAGACTTCACCCTTGGAAGCCCGCAGCCCTCCTGGGAGGAGCCGCTGGGATTCAGGTGAATCCTCCGGGCAAGCGGAGAGCTGGATACCTGAAGAAGAGATGAGGACTGAAGCCGGAGTCCAGGGACAAGCCAAGGTCAGAAGTCCAAAGTCAGATGCCAAAGACAAGCCAGGAACGGAAGCTGAAGCCGGAGTCAGTGAATGAAGCAGAGTCGAAAGCCAGAAGCCAAAGACAAAGCCAGGTACAGAAGCTGAAGCTGGAGTCAATGGACAAAGCAGGGTCAGGAGCCAGAAGTCAGAAGCCGAAGACAAAAGCAGGGACAGAAGCTGAAGCTGGAGTCAATGGACAAAGCAGGGTCAGAAGTCAGAAGCCGAAGACAGTCAGGAGTCCTGATGCAGCAACTAGCAACTCAGACTGAGTGAACCTTGTTGCAAGGCAAGGTCTAGAGGCGGTTGCAGGGTTTAAATAACCCGGTAGCGTCTGATGTCATCATTAGGGGCTGTCCTGGAGTTCCCGCGCTGGCCCCTTTAAATATTGAACCCCGGCGTGCACATGATGGTAGATCGGCAGCATCTCCCTAGCGGAGGGAACGCCGCAGCAGGCTGCATTTCGGGCCTGGATGGCTGGAGAAGACTTCCAGCGGCCGGGACTGGCCGCGAGGTAAGCGGAGGTCCTGGGACACGGCCCAGGACCGTAACAGGAAGTCCTGCCTCACAAATCTCCTTCAGTTTTTTGAAGGGGTAAAAAAACATGGGGACAAAAGTGAACCGGTAGATGTGGTGTATTTGGATTTTCAGAAGGTATTCGACAAAGTCACGCATGAGAGGCTTCTAAGAAAACTAAAAAGTCATGGGATAGGAGGCGATGTCCTTTTGTGGATTGCAAGCTGGTTAAAAGACAGGAAACAGAGAGTAGGATTAAAAGGTTTGTTTTCACAGTGGAAAAAGATAATCAATGGAGTACCTCAGGATCTGTACTTGGACTGGTGCTTTTTAATATATTTATAAAGTTGACTACGGTCAACTTTGTACAGATTAATATAGTGAGGTGATCAAATTTGTGGATGACACAAAGTTATGTAGGGTAGTTAAATCTCAAGTGGATTGTGGTAAATTGCTGGAGGACCTTGCAAGACTGGAAGATTGGTCTTCCAAATGGAGATTAAATTTAATGTGGACAAGTGCAAGGTGATATGTATAGGGAAAAATAACCCTTACTGTAGTTATACAATGTTAGGTTCAATGTTAGGAATTACCACCCAGGAAAGAGATCTAGGCATCATAATGAATAATATATTGAAATCGTCGGCTCAGAGTGCTGTGGCAATCAAAAAAGCAAACAGAATGTTAGGAATAATTAGGATGGCAATGGCAAATAAAACGATGGATGTAATAATGCCTCTGCATCGATCCATGGTTAGACCGCATCTTGAATACTGTGTGCAATTCTGGTCGCTGCATCTCAAAAAAGATATAGTTGCAATGGAGAACGTGTAGAGAAGAGCAACCAAAATGATAAGAGGCATGGAACGGCTGCCCTATGAAGAAAGGCTAAGGAAGTTACGGCTGATCAGTTTGGAGAAGAGACAACTGAGGGGGGATATGATAGAAGTCTACAAAATCATGATAGGACTTGCACAAGTTAATGTAAATCTGGTATTTACTCTCTCATATAATAAAAAGACTAGGGGGCACTCCATGAATTTAGCAAATAGCTCATTTAAAACAAATCGAAGAAAATTATTTTTCACTCAGTGCATAGTTAAGCTCTGAAATTCATTGTCAGAGGATGTGGTTACAGCAGTTAGTGTAACTGGGTTTAAAAACTGTTTGGATAAGTTCCTAGAGGAGAAATCCATAAACTGATATTAATAAGCAATAGTAGCTTGAGATTTATTTAATGTTTGGGTACTTGCCAGGTACTTGTGACTTGGATTGGCCACTGTTGGAAACAGGATACTGGGCTTGATGGACCATTGGTCTGACCCAGTATGGCATATCTTATGTTCATATGTTCTTTTGTTTGTATTCTTGTCTAATTAGTCCTGTATTGCTTTTACTGAGCCGTGTTGTAGTTTTTGTCCTGTTGCTGACTTATTTCAAGTTTAGTTCTGTTCTACATTTTACCTACGTTAGTCCTGTCATTGATGGATATCAAGTTTAGTCCTTTCCTTACTGAAGTCTCCTGTTAAGTCTCCTTCAGTCTGTATGTTATCTTTTGAATTTGTTGTAACCCACCTTGGGTGCTTCTTATTCAAAAAGGTGGGTTATAAATCCAAATAAATAACCTTTAGGATGGGGCTGTGGGGAGAGGGAAGGAGGAGAAGACCACGGAAGGAAACAGAAGGGGAAGAGAACAGGAGACGAGACTCTCAAGAAGGGGCCATGAGGGAAGGAAGGAGAGAAGGGACTTGGGAAAGGGTCAAAGGGGGGAGGGGTGCAGCCTACAGAAAGGAACCATGGAGAAAGGGCAGAAGGAATGCAGGAGGGAAAGTACTGGAGAAGGGCCCTTGAGGGAAAGGACCAGAGAGGAGGACACAAGAGGGGGAAAACAGAAGGGAAGACATTAGGGAAGATGCCATAGGTGGGAGAAAGCAAGGCAGGAGGGAAGACACTGGGGTAGGGGAGAGGGAGGAGGGGGAGCACAGAGGAAAGGGTCACAGGAGGAAGGCAGGAGGGGACAGAATTAGAGAAGGGGCTTCAGGGAGGAAAGAGCAGGAGGAAAGCACTCAGGAAAGGTCCGGAGATGGAGGTAAGCAGGGGAAGAGGGAAGGGACCATGGTTGAAGTGTGGTGAGGCACTCAAGAAGGGGCCATAAGAGGAGGGCAGGAGAGGTAGCTCAGTTTATATCAGAAACCATTCCTTATTTAATTATGTTTATATATTACAAGTGATTCTGAAGTGCATATTATTGTTACTACATTAATCAGTTTTCCATACAGCATTTAACTGCATGTAAAAATTCAAGCAAGTGGGATATGCAAAATCTTCTGAGGTTGAAAAGGGGTCTGTGCTGTGTAAAAAGTTGGGAACCTGTATTCTAAAGGCTTTTCATCCTATAGCAAATAGTGCATTAAATGTGAAACATGCATGCATTGAACACATTTTAGTAAATACAACCCTTAGTGACTCAGACCCTGTGTGGTAATGCAAGTGTAATGGGTGAGAAAAGTCAGAGAAAAAAGGATACAGACTCTGGCTGTTCCTTCAGTGCCCTTTATTTACAGTGAAAAAAACCACACAGAAAACAAAAAGGGCAGCAAACAACTTCAAGTCTCAAAACATATAGTACAGTTCACCTTAACGTCAGGTCAAAAAACTGAGTGCAGCTCACTTTTAGAATAACAGCTTCTGGTATATGGTATGTCTCTCTCTCTCTGCTTCCCGGGACCCCTCTAACCCTTCTAGGCCCTGAGGTCTTATATTCTGGTAAAGTGCTCCTCCCTTCACCCAGGACTGCCTGTGGGTCTCCCCCTTAAGACGGACTGGGCAAGATAGCTGTGCCTGGTCCTTTAAGGCAGTGATCCCCAACCTGTCCTGGGGGCCCACCAGCCAGTCGGGTTTTCAGGACATCCACAATGTATATGCATGAGAGAAAATTTGCATGGTATGGAGGTAGTGCATGCTCACTGTTATACATAATAGGTTTTGGCTGATGATATGTCTCTCTCTGCTTCCCGGGGGCCCCTCTAACTCTTCCAGGCCCTGAGGTGTTATAGGCTGGTGAAGGGCTCCTCCCATCACCCTGGAGTCCCTGTGGGTCTCACCCTTAAGGAGGACTAGGCAAGACAGCTATGACTGGTCCTTTAAGGTAATCTGAGGGAGTTTTCTTTCCATTCCCTCACACCCTGTATCTCCATTGCATGAGCTCAGGCTATCCTTTTTTGATGGTCACCATGCCTGACTAGTATTAAGAACATAAGGCTTGCCAAATTGGGTCAGACCAAGGGTCCATCAAGCCCAGTATCCTGTTTCCAATAGTGGCCATTAATGGCAAGGATCAGTAGGATGTATCACAATGATTTGTTTAACCAGAATGAGATAGATTTTCTCAGAATGTGTGCTGAAAACTTTGCTTTCACAATATGAAAACTGTATTGAACACAGAGACCCCCATTTATAAACAAATTCTTCATAACCAAAATCATATTCTTCAAAGTTAATCTTGTACTGTCTGTAAGAGAAATCAAATTCTGCTTTTCATAACTAAATTGCTGGCTCACAAACTGCTTTTTATAAGAAGAGATCGCTGTAATTGTATCATTCATCCTTTACGAAGTGCCAGGGATTTCTTCCAGCATTGAGTTAATATGTGACTGTTGTAAATATCTCTGTAGGCTCTATCTATGCCAACAGTTGACTATAAATTACATTTGTCAGAAACCAGTGCAATGTGATTTTATTTTATATAGAATTTTATATTCAGGTGTATCCCAAAATGTGTTACA
Organism: Rhinatrema bivittatum; assembly: GCF_901001135.1. Lineage (NCBI taxonomy): Eukaryota > Metazoa > Chordata > Amphibia > Gymnophiona > Rhinatrematidae > Rhinatrema > Rhinatrema bivittatum. The sequence goes on from NC_042616.1 coordinate 764,799,694, forward strand.
GTCACTGGAAAATAGTACAAAAGTAATATAATAAATGTCATAAAGAAGGGACAAAGAATGAGAGGAGGCAGAATGGAGCTGAATGAGAGTAGAGCTGGAATAAATTTGATTACGATAATGGGGAAGAATCAAATGAAAGACAGAAAAATGAATTTGAGTTTTTGGGTGGGATTTAACTATAAAGAGAGATTTATTATTGTTAAGGAAGGACACACAGGACCGTAGGGAAGAAGCATTATGGGCTGTCCTAAAAAAAGAAGATGGTTCTTCCAGTTACACTTGTGTGGTCTACAGGCCTCTGACCCAAACTGATTACCTCTACTGAGATCTGGTCAAAGACATCTAAAAGATGAGAAGGAAGGGTGACGTATTGCTTGTTGGAGAGTTTAATCTGCCAGATGTGGATTGGAACATCCCTACTGCTGAATCCTCAATAAGTAGAGGAGATACTGGATGTCCTTCAAGGTGTACTGCTAACACAAATGGTGATGGAACCCACAAGGAAGGGAGTGATACTTGATCTAATATCCGTAAATGGAGATAATGTCTCTAATGTCCGAGTTGGTGCCTATTTGAGCACTAGTGAGTATCAGACAGTATGATATCGCAGCCAGGATGGAGAGAAGTCACACAAAGATCCAAGTTTTGAATTTAAAAAATACAGACTTTCATAAAATGGGGAAATACTTTGAGGAGGAACTAGAAACCTTGGAGACGATGGGTGAAGTGGAACAACAGTGAACCAAATTAAAAATAGCTATTTCAAAGGCTACAAATGTGCATAATACAACATACACTATCTAAGAAAAGTAAACAAGAGTAAGAGGAAAAAGAAATCAATCTGCTTCCCAAAGGAGTTGGCTAATAAAATAAAGACAAAAAGAATGTCATTCAAGAAGTATAAAGGTTCCCAAAAAGAAGAACAGAGTGAAGACTATCTGGTGAAGCTGAGGGAAACAAGGAAAGCAATCAGGAAAGCAAAAAGTCAGGTGGAAGAAAGGATTGCTAAAGAGATAAAGATGACAAAAATGTTTCACATATATTAGTGAAAGGAGGACGACCCAAGGTGTTATACTAAAATTGAAAGGAAACAAAGAGCAATGTGTGGAGAAAGATGATGAAACAGCAGAAATATTAAACACATTCTTCAGTGTTCACTAAAGAAGACCCTGGAGAAGGGCCATTGCTGGTTGACAAGAGAATGGATAGGGGTGGGGTAGACACAACCCTGATTAGAGAGGAGAATGTATGGGAGGAGCTAGGAAAACTGACAAAGAAAAAGCCATGTGGCTGGATGGGGTACACCAGGATATTAAGGGAACTCAGAGATGTGCTGGCGGGTCCACTGAAAGACCTGTTCACTAGATCCCTGGATACAGGAGTGGTGCCTCAAGACTGGAGAAGAGCGGTGGTGGTCCCACTTCACAAGAGTGGGAGCAGAGAGGAGGCGGGAAACTACAGGTCGATTAGCCTCACCTCGGTGGTGGGCAAATGAATAGAGACTCTGCTGAAGGAGAGGATAGTGAACTATCTTCAATCAAAGCAGCATGGATTCACCAAGGGAAGGTCTTGCCATACAAATCTGATTGATTTTTTTGATTGGGTGACTAGAGAATTGGATCAAGGAAGTGCGCTCGATGTGATTTACTTGGATTTCAGCAAAGCTTTTGATGCGGTCCCACACAGGGGTGGCTCAAGGCAATCTGCTGCCTGAGGTGAGGGATGAGATGAAGCCTCCCCTTCCCCCAAGGCATGGTGCCGGTCAAATCACTGAAAGGACCAAGGGGGGAGTACCCCATGGAGTCTGGCCTGTTTGATGATTTGAAAAGCAGGGGAAGGGAGGAGACAGGGACTGTGGTTCTCAGAAGAGTGGCAGATAAGAGTGTCAGTGATAATATCTCTAGGAAGCTGGCAACCCTACCACTCTCCCAGGAACCCTCCCACCTCCCACACTTCCCCAGCATTTGCACAATGGGGAAGTGGGAGATGGGTGAATAGTGCAGGTTTGTGTGAAGGTCAGGGCAGTATTAGGTGCTGCACCCACCCAGCCCTCACCACAAGCAAAAATTCTGCATTTCTAATAACATATTTTACATGAAAAAGAACATTCCAAATACAGTCTGCCGAGGTATCGCTTACAACATCATGTATATTATAGTTACATGCACTGTTGTGGTCCCAATAAGGAAACTCTGCAAAAAAGATACCTGAAGCCTAAATTGTTTAATCCGCCCTGAACAATGAGCTGGAAATAGTGTAATACACACGTTTTTAAATTAAATAAATCAATATAGGTCTCTTGTAAAGTGCTTTGGGTTTGAGCTTGACTCTCAGAAAGCCATGAATAAAATTCACTACAAATTACAATATAATAAACATCCCATACCAAAATTACCCTAACTGCCACCAATCAAACAGTAAGAACCCTACCTATGAAAATGTTCTGTTTTCTCCTATTAGGAATCAGAACAAGCCAGGCTGCTATAGATCCCTACACAGTAGCAGAAAACCTCACCTCGGTCACACACCAGAACACAGACAGATCCTAAGAATAAAGAGACCATAAAGTATAAATAGAAACATGAAGACAAAAACTGAACTGGAAACCATAAAAAGCCAGATTCTGTATGCAGTGCAACAAAGGAAAAACAGAAACATTGCCAAAACTCATAAAACAATAAAATCAGGAAATATAAATCATCAATCAAATAGTAAAACCACTAATAAAACAAATCAATATGACAAAACAACTTATGCAAAGAATAACATTGAATCTATATTTTTAAAAAGTTCCAAAAACAATAAATATTTAAAAATATAACAAATTCACAGCTTTCCATACCTGGGAACTTTTGATTTCCAGTCACCCTGATATTGTCCTGGATTAATTAATTAATTAATTTTATTATTTATTTGGAGCTTTTATATACCGACATTCATGTACCAAAGTGACATATCAAATCGGTTTACATTGAAATGAGAATCGCATACAAGTATGCATTACATCAAACAGGGAAACAAATAACTGGGATTAACAATGCAGGTAACTAACAGGCTCTTCCGGCGAGCAAGCAAATATACATTTCCAGGCATAACAGGGGAGCTAACCAAGCTTTGGAAGAGAGAAAAGAAAACAGAAGCGAAACTGAGAATGAATGGACAAAGGTAAAAAATAGGAGAGATGGGAGGGGGGGGGGGGGAGATCCAGGGGTGATAATAAATATTAATGATATAATAAAACAGATAGAACGATACAAAAGCTGCCAGCAAGTTATGTCTTGATCCGAGCACGCACATCTAGAATAGATGAATAAGCTAGTCCAGATGTGAGAGAGAGAGAGATGGTTCATGAGAGATTAATGGGGGAAGGGGGGCTGCACACAAACTTTGTCCACTCTCAAACATGCTCATGTTCATGCTCATACACACACACACACATACACAAATCTCTCGCTTTCTCTCACTCACACACTCTCACTATTCTCCCCCTCCAGAACGTACAAGTGGAAGCAGCCTCTACCGTTAGCCCACGCAGTCAACTAGAGTCCTCCTCTTTCCTCCTGGGGCGAAGGCCTATACTGCTTATTTCTTCTGACTATGTGGACCAATGCTGATTCTGCTTGTTTCAGGCACAGTGATTAAATCTTCTTACCACCCCCTCGGGCCCAAATGACCCTCTCCTGGAACAACGCAGGAGGGAAGAACAAGAAGTCAAATCTTTGCAATCCTACCATTCCCAAAACTGTGCTTCCACTGGCCCTGCACTCACTCCCATTCACGCACACCCAATCCTGTTCCTCCCTCTCTTTCCCCCTCTCTTTCAACTCACTCCCCTCTTCCATCTCACTGATAGCCCCTTTCCTTTTCTTCCTTCTCATTCACATATCCCCTCTTCCCTTCCCGCCCACTCCTTCCTCCCTTTCCTCTCGTCTTATGCAGCCCCTTCCTTTCCATCCCCTTCCAATCAACCTCATCACTTCCTCTCTGACACTCACTTCCCCAGCAGGAAAACGGAGGTGATGATGCCTTTGTAAAGGTCCTTGGTGAGGCCTTGCCTGGAGTACTGTTTCAGTTTTGGAGACCATACCTCAAAAAGAATAGAGACAGGATGAAAACAGTCCAGAGAAAAGAGACCAAATTGATGTGGAGTCTGTTTAAGAAGACCTACAAGGAGAGGCTGAAGGATCTAACTATGTATATCCTGGAGTAGAGGAGGTGCAGGGGAGATATGATATAGACCTTCAGGTATCTGACAGGTATTAATGATGCACAAACTTCAAACCTTTTCCATTGGAAAGGAAATGGAAGAATTACGGGTCACAATATGAAACTCCAAGGGGGATGATTCAGAACCAATATTAGGAAATATTTCTTCTTGAAGATGATGGTGATGCCTGGAATGCCCTCCCAGAAGAGGTGGTGAAGATGAGAACCATAATTTAATTTAAAAGGGCATGGGATAAACTCTGTGGATCCCTAAAGGCTTGAGGTTGGAAGTAAAGCAAGGGACTGGTTTTGGTTTAACATTTTTGCATGGGGGTAACCTGCACAGTGGCAGTTACTACCCTTAACAGAACGCATGAGGGTAACCTGCATGGAGTGGCAATCACCACCCTTAACATAAGGCTTGGGGATAACCTGCATGGAGCGGCAGTTACCACTATAAGAAAATTGCTGGGCAGACTGGATGGATCATTTGGTCTTTATCTGCCAACATTACTATGTTATGGGGAAGCTCTTGTGGATATTAGGGGACCAAGGATATAAATAAACCAATCTCTTCTACCAACAGTGGCAAATGAAGCAGATAGATAAGATGCATGAAAGGGAGTAGTGAGTGATGAGGTTGGAGAGTACCCATGACAATGGAACTTTTTGAGTCATGGTAACTATCACAAAATGTTTCTGTAATAAGACTGAAACTATTTTTGATTTGTAAAATACAGGAAGAAATTTTTTCAGAGTAACTTGACAAGACTACAAATCACATACAATTGCTTATAGTACATGTTCATGTTGGCAGTCAGACTATTTTGCTTACCCAATCTGTCCAATTGCCTTTGCCTATATTGTTCTCTAGTGTTATGGTTAATGGTGTTTGGGTGGATCCTTGGACACTGTGGCAGCTGACCACGCCCAGGGGGGCAGTCCCGTGAGGGACCACAGTGTCAGGCTAAACTCCAGTTAGATAAACATAGATTTGAATCTTTTATTAAACAGTTTATGAACCACCAGAGGTGGCAGTAGTGAGTAGTGGTTGTAGAGCCTGGCTGGGCGCGTCTCTCACACAACGCTGGAACAGCGGAACCTCTGCTAGGCAGTGCTGTAGTGGAAAAAGACTGAGAGTTATGAGCACACAATAAGAATAACATTCAGAGTCCCAAATAGAATAGAAGAGCTCCGAGACAGGGAGAGCGGGCCCTCGAGGAGCGAGTACTTGATCCCTTAGAGCAGAGAGAGTCAGTGGTGTTGTTCTCACTTAGCAGTAACAGAGATTCCACTAGACGAGAGGTCTGGCACCAGAGCAGAGAGCAGGCCCTCGAGGAGCGAGTACCTGATTCCGGTGAAGCAGTACTGTGGAGAGAGATGTTTTCTGTACTCACTGATGGTGACTGTAAGTTAGTTCTTCCAAGTAGAAGGGTAGAGGTTGCAGGCAGCGACACAGGGAACATGGGCCCTCGAGGAGCGAGTATCGGTTTCCTGATAGCACCTGAAAGAAGCAGAGAGGCCCCCGAGGAGTGGGTACCCTGTTAGCGACCCCAAAGGGTAGTAAGAGTTCCAGATAGAGCAGGAGTGGCAGAGTAGCTTAGGAACGGAGAGCGAATCCCATCCGTATGAATCCTGTTGCTAACTCAACAAGCTAGCAAATACTGTAGGCACATATACCCTGGAGTCGTGACATCAGAACAGGGGGACACCCCTGAGGTTTCGTGGCAACGTGAAGTTAAAGATGAGGGTGGCGTGTACGCACGTGCCCTAAAGGTACCTTGAAGGAGAATGGCAGGAGGCAGCACCAAAGCCAGTCCGGGGACGCCGGAGAGAACGGCAAGCAGACGCCGCGGTGGCCATCAGTCCAAGGTAAGCGGGAGGAGCCGCAATTAGAGAGAGGTAGGCGGGGCAAAGCCGTCGAAGACCGACGAACACAACATCTAGACAACCTAAATTCACTCCTCTTTCATACACGATGTATTCATTTACTTTTCACAAGCACTGAACCCTTCACATTTGTATCTCAAGGTCTTACAACACAGCTGATGGCAGATAGAAAGACCTTTCTCACAAAATTCAAAAGTACAATAGGAAAATGTAAGTTAAGATGCTCGTCCTCTAATATAGTATATACCATTTAATGCAGAAAATGGACGACATGCTCCATTGATGAAACAGGCCAGACATTAAAAGCAAGAATCAAACACCCTGGGGAAGATCAGATTGACAATTCTGTGGATGAGCACCTCTCAGATCCAGACCACTTTATTGATGATTTTATGATCAAAATAATCAAAGGAAAATGTAAAACAATCCAGGAACGCAAGGCTTTTGAAGTTAAAGTGATCAGATACTTTGGAACTAACAAAAAAAAAGGACTCCATAAAGACCTAGGGGGTCATTTACCAGACGGATCGCACGCGATAAGGGACGTTTCGCACGCAAAAAGTCCCTTATCGCGTGCGATACCAAGATGGGGGCGGAGTCGGCCCCGGAAGAGGAGGAGTCGGGGCGTCACCAGGGCTGACTCTGCGAAGACGCCGCGGACGCCGAAAAGGTAAGGGCCTTTTTGCGTCCTATTTCGCGCCCAATAGCTACACCTTCTATGGTGGCGCTATTGGGTGCGAAACCGGCAGCGATCGCACCGCGGCGGTGCGATCGCTGCCGGCTAGCGCAGGACCACCCCCCGTTTCGGCCCCCCGCCCCTCATTACCTAAAGTATCTCAGGCCTGCGATACTTTAGAAAATGAGGCCCTAGGTTTCTTAACTCATTATGAAGCATAAAATTATATTGCCTATTACATTCTGATCACCCATCAAACTTCACTCACCCTTTTCCCGTTCCTCTTAGTCTAAGAAAAGCTGAGGCTTCACGCATATCCAGAATAGCTTCAACTGCAGGGGAGAAGAAAAAAAAAAAGGATTCGCACTCACAAAGCAGGGAGTAGCTGGCTTGTTACGGCGGTTACTACCCTAAACCAAAAGGGCCTGATACTTCACTTTCAATGCATAACCAGCATGGCTCTCCGCTTCAACGGCAGGAGAGAGGAAAAACAACCAATAGGGGCTGTATGACATAGTCTGGGTAAAGGGAATAAACATGGGTGTAGCTTGCTTATTGCAGCGGTTACTACCCCTACTACCCCTAACTAATCAAGCTAGATATTTCACTTGGATGCAGCTCCATCACTGCTCTCTACATTAATGGCGGGGGTGGAAGGGAAATAGAACCAAGAGTTAAGAGAAACAGATAAGTATGAGAGAAAAAAATGTGTGAAGCTTGCTGGGCAGACTAGATGGGCCATTTGGTCTTCTTCTGCCGTCATTTCTATGTTTCTATCATTGTAATGCCTTTTATAAATCACTCACTGCAGCCACATTATTTTATATTTCCTAAAAATGTCATCTTTTGTTCATTTGAATTCTGACCTGAAGAAAAGAGTGTTAGCTGTCGAAAGCTGGTCAAGAAATGTATTGTTAGTCCACTAAAATTGTATCACCTTATACATTTTTTTGTTTTCGTATGGTAACCTTTATTTCTGTGGACTAGCACGGCCGCCAACTACTTTATCACAGTATGAAAGGCATTGTGCTGTTGCTATGAAATGTTTTTCTGTGCTAGGTGTGAGCAACACAATACATCCAGCTGCCTGGATTTTTTTTCTCTGTTCTGATACCTTAGACACAATTATAATGGATTGTTATGTGTTGACCTGTCACATCTCCAACCATCATCCTGTTTTGCTCCGCAGAGGTTTTGATGATGTTCCACAAACTTCGTGTAATTGGAGACTGAATGTTCCTTCCTGGGTCGGGAGGAGGTTTTGATGTTGGTTAAAGAGGCTGTTGTTGACTTCAGTTTTCACCACAATGTATGATCCAGCATTACAGTGAAAAATCCTTAAAGTAGTGCTTAGGGGCAAAATAAAAGGCTATGCTAGTTATGTCAAAAGGGAAGTGTTTATTGGTTTACAGTCTTACTCAAACACGTAATGAATATCATGCGCAAGGATTCAAAAAAATCCTCCAGGATGTACTCAATAGGGACAAAATACACTCTGGCTCCCTGGTCTCTCTCTCCACAACAATTAGTTTTGAGTGGTTGGAGGGGGGGGATGGACATGAGCTACAGAAGTACATGGTGGAGGAATAGCCATGTGGTTAGAGCAGTGGCTGTGAATCAGAGAAGCCAGGATCCAAATCCCATGATTGCTCCTTATGGCCTTGGACCCTCTATTGCCTCAGGTACAAACATAGATTGTGAGCTCTCCGAGGACAGTGAAATACCTACAGTAATTGAATATAATGCACTTTGAAGTTTCTGAAAAGCAGAATATAAATCAAATACAAATCAACTTTACGACCCATGTGATTATGGCAAGCTGTTTTTTAGGATAAGCCATTGTTTGGAACATATAGCTAAAAACATGCAGTTCTATGTTGTGCCCCTTGCAATGCAGCACAGTCAGTGCTGCTACTGCCATTATATAGGTGGCGGTGGTTCTTATATATTCTGCCCGGTGTTCTTTATTAGCACCAGCAGGTAGATTATTCTGCCATTCAGCATAGGCCTTGGGTTGACTGCTTTCCAATACCTATCTAATCTTTCCTTCTTCCCATGCTGCAAACAAATCAGTGCTATTTTATACTTTGTACCTTTTTTTAGTAGCTTTTGCCCCTGTAGGCCCTGTTCTTTAATGCCTACCTTCATACATCATGCGATTAGGGAAAGCAATGACAAGAGAACTAACCCCAGTTTTTACACCTCTTCTCTTCCTTCAGGAGACAATGGCCAGGATGATGAAGCTCTGCCTGACCCTTCACAGCAGTAAGAACCATTGCAGTCAACCACAGCATCAGACCCTCCTGTATCAGAGAGCTGCAAGACTGAAAAAGGAAGGCAACAAGAAGAGAGGGAACATCTTGCCACCAGTCATGCAGGAGACGGAGGAAAAGGATATTCCTAATGAGAAGGCGTTGCAGACAGCGGACCAACAAATGTTTGCCTATACCAGGCAAACAGTGAATGCTGTGGAATGAGTTCATAGGGCTGCACAGGAGCAGTAGACTGAATAACTCACCTTTGCCCTGTATCTGCTTAAACAGCAGCTAGCCCCAATTGCTGATGCTACTGCTGCTGCATATGTGAAGTTGTGATTAGTGTCTCAGCCTGCTTCTGAGCCTGGTAGATCAGATGGGTGCAGTGTTGCAGAACCTATACCTAGCATCTCACTAGGGACACAGGAGAATGAAGAACCCCCAAAAGGAAGCACCCCTTCTGACACTACACCACTGAGAAACAGCGGGGCTTTGAGGGAGAGAATGGGAGGGGGAAAAAGATGTTAAGTACCCCTCACATCCCTCACTGTTCACATTCCCTTACACTGTAAATAAATATGAACATATCACTTAAAATACTTGTTGAATAAATCTATTTTTTTTAAGATAGGGCAGCAGCTCGTGTGGGTCTGTAACCTTTTTCAGACTCTTATCACCATCTTTCTGCTCTCCTTTTCTGGTGCAGGTATTCTTCATTGTATTGCTATATTATGGAGAACACAGCAGGCATGAAGATGTGACAGACCTTGTCTGCACTATATAGTAAAACTCCTCCTATTTTATCCAGACATCTAAATTGGGTTTTGAAGATGCCAAATGTATGCTGTATGACCAGCCTGGTGCACAGAAGAGCCCTATTGTACCTTTCTTCTGCAGAAGTCACAGAATGTCTAATGGATGTTAAAAGCAAGTTTTTCAAAGGTTAGCCCTGATCACCTAGCTGTGAGGAAGGAAGAGAGGGGACACATAGCTAAGTTTCAAGTTGGGGAGCATTGTTAGAAGAACAGCAGCAATGAGAAGCCTAAGTGGGATGTGTCTTACTCTATAGCTACCCATGTTTACCTTCCCTTTAGTAGGGCAAAAGTGCAGATAGGTAGTGCAACAGAGAGCACTTTTGTATTGCCCTGGCCTAAAAACAACACAATTTAAGTGCCTAGGTGATGGGAGGGGAGTGTCAGTGTCTGGACCAAGGTGAGAAGGAGCGAGCATGAGAAACATGCTATGCAGTACGTTCTTGATATTAAAAGCACAGTCCATATAAGGTGTAAGCCACCCTCTGAATGAAGTCCCTCCTGCTATGGTGTCCAAGGCCATTAACTATAGTTAGATGTGGTTAATGTTTCACAGAAGGGTCACACTGAATGCCTTCTTTCTCAATGAACTTGTATAATTAGGCACAGGACACACCCTGCTTAGTTTCCCAGGGGTAGGCCTGGAAAGCAGGGATAATAATTAGGAAAAACATCTTACAAGCTCAGGTCAGGGAAGATAGCAGACAGAGAATCACCAGGTACAGGCTGAGGGTTGGGGCAGGCAATGATTAAAGTGTAGCCCAGGTCTGAGGCAATGATCAGTGGCGGGTGGCAAAAAAGAAAGTGATCCAGGTCTGAGGCAATAGTCAATATCAGGAATCAGGCAAAGACAGAATGGGGAGAAGACAGGACATGGAGACACAGACAAGATGGACAAGGCAAGGCAACAGAGGCAGAGCAAGGCAGGAACCAGATAAGGCAGTCAGGACAACGAGGCAAAGAGACAGACAGTGAGACATGACACAGGGAAGATAGCAACACACACTGCAAGGCAGGAGGACCTGTCGCTGAGGCATCTGGCTGGAGCGTGGCTAGAGTTTAAATGCCCTGCCATGCTGACATCCTCCTTCCTGCCAAGGGGCCTGTATAGTCTGGGCAAGTGCCTGCATGCGCCTAGAGGGAGCCATGGAGTGACTGGCTGAGCACTTGCCGGTGATATCCCTGCCGTGCGTGAAGCCAGATGGCATCCTGTGGATCCTGGCAGCATTGGGGTAGGCACAGCCAGTTGCGGGGCCTTCCCATGGCCAGCCAAATATTACAACAATTAAATAAGAGAAAATAACTATATAATGTAGTGGCTTGTTTAAAGGTTTTATTGCATTACCCACGTTAAAATATGTCCCAGCTAGCACTAGAGTTAAAAAGACAAACATTAAAAACAGTGCTGTTGCCAATAAATATGAATTTTAAAAGTTTCCAAATATATATTCTAAGTTAAACAGTTACAAACTTATTTTCTTTAAAACAGTGATGTCAAAAACTGATTTTAATAGCAGTATTGTTTTCTAAACAAGCTTGTTAAGTTTGAATTTCTCTGTCCCTTCTCATGTTGGTTCAATACTCGTGCATCAGGTAAGGAGTTTAGATCAGATAAATACAGATTCTATTTCTTTTACTTCAGTTTATTTTAACTTTCACTTTTGTAATAAGAATTGATCCATTTCTCTCCTTTCTCTCTTTTCATTTGATGTACTTTATAGTCTTTTCCAGGTCAGTATTCATTTTGTTCTTCTCTCTATTTGTGTTTAGTCTCTTCTTTTTCTGTTTCCTGTTATGTTTCCCATTACACTATGTGCTCTACTCTCTGTATACTTTATTCTGGCCAAAGTTTTACTGTGTTGGTGTGCACACTTATCTACTTTCAATTGCAGCTTTCTTAAGTAAATCACCTCCTTTTGGAATTGCTATTGTCCCTGCTATGTCTTCTTTCTTCCTGGTTGCTTCCTAACTTAAAGAAATCATTAAAAACAAAAGCCTGCAGCACTGACTTATATTTCTTCTGCAGTTTCTCAGTCTGTATCTTTCTATTTCTTCTCTGGAATACCTTATTGTATTGTGAGAGTAGTTAAGTGCACAATATGTTTATTTATTTTTATATACAGATATTCCTAAAAAATCAATCCGGTTTACAGAAATTTTAAATTCATAAATAACAACAAGACTAAAAATATCTTCATACGGTGTCACAAACAAAGATACATATATTGCAATTTTCACAGTTCTTGCAGAAGGTTTCTTAATGTAAATTAAATAAACTCATTCTCATTCAGCATTCAGTGTTCTGGCTGCCTTTGCATAGGACTTTATTGTTAATTTTCTTTATTATTCTCCAGTCACTGTCTTGATCTTTCTGAAATTATTCCTTGGTAACTCCTGTTACTGCAGCTGGTCACTTTTGCCTATCTCTTTTGCCTGTGAACATTCTGTACTTAGAAATGGCTTCAAACACTTGTTTTTTTATATGAGGTTATTATATTAAGAAGGAAAAGACTTCAGACAGTGAACCAAACTGTCATAAAACCTGAAATGGTTCCATATCTGAAAAACCTCCTTCATTTTTATATTTGAGTTTAAAGTGATTACTGAGTAGTGCAAAAAATATATATAAAAAAAGTCTGACTACTTATAATAAAGTTTGTCTATATTTTGTGCACAAAGTTTATCTCAAGCATATGTTCACATCAAGTACAGACTGTTGCATGAATTATAACAGTTCCTGAAATGCTTAGTTCTAGTTATCCTGCACAACTATAGACACTTTCATAAAAAAACTTCTTTGGCAGTTGGGTTTCAATTCTACAACAAACCAAGAAAATGGTACTAATTTAAATCTTTAATACATAGCAAAATTACTTAAATACATTTTACAAATACAAATTAATTATCACATTATTATTATAAATATCCCAAAAGATTACAAACATCCCCCTTAATATCCCTACCCTATATTCAATCCCCACCCTATAAACAACAACTCAACTAGGAACCTAGCTTTAACAAGCAAAATTAGTTGTCTTCTTCAGGGGAACCCACCCTATTAAAATGTCACCCAACTTAAAATCACATTACACCATAGATATTACAACATTTAAATACAACACATCCTTTTTTTATAAACATCTGCATATATCTTCTTATGGTATCTGAAAACAAAAGATTAACAAAAAATAAATACATTTTGGGCCTCATTTTCTAAAGTATCGCAGGCCTGCGATACTTTAGGTAATGAGGGGCGGGGGGCCGAAATGGGGGGCGGTCCTGCGCTAGCCGGCAGCAATCGGACCGCCGCGGTGCGATCGCTGCCGGTTTTGCACCCAATAGCACCACCATATAAGGTGGAGCTATTAGGCGCAAACTAGGACGCGAAAAGGGCCTTACCTTTTCGTCGTCCGCGGCGTCTTCGCGGAGTCAGCCCTGGTGACGCCCCGGCTCCTCCTCTTCCGTGGCCGACTCCGCCCCCATTTTGGTATCACATGCAATCCGTCTGGAAAATGAGGCCCTTTGTCTCCCTAATTATTTTATAACCAATATTGCCTCAACCCTAACTATCTAATAATCAATTAACCATCTACCCATGATATCCACCCTAAAAAACATATTTCACTACCCAACTCAAACCAACCCTACAATATTTTATATAAATAATTACAATCATTAAGACCACTCTATTTGAAATGATCTTAATCATTAGTATAAAATACTTACCTCTCAAGTTTTACAAGTGTTGAACTCCATAAATTTGCTCTTACACATTATAAATCAATAAGTTCTAAATGAAGAATAAAAACAAAAACAAAAATTCTAATTAATATAAACTCTTCCCAAAAGGCCCAAAAAATGTTTTATCACAACTGCACTTACCTATACCCTCCAACTTCCATATTTATATATTACTCTTCATCTAAAATATCACTTTCTCCCAACAATCTCATCCTCAGTCGCAAACTTCTAGCAAAAATTTCCTAATTATCCTAAAAAATAAAGATAACCAAATAAATCAATATCGTATCACAAACTCCTCAACTGTACCGCACAATCTCAAATAGCTCACCTATACAGCTTCAAGTCATTGTCTTCCACCTCGCGGCACATTTGCTAGAAAACAAACCATTCCAAAAAATGCCGGCGCATGCATTCTATACTTCTACTACCGAGGGCAGCATCTAGGCTTAAACACAATGTATTGCAGCCCACCACGTCTATGCCCTTAAATACCTCATATGGACCTGTCTTCTTCTATGTGTCACTTGCTAACTGGAGTCAATTATAGCTGTCAAATTCAATTGACCACCACCTAGAGATGGTCTTCCTTCTTAACCATTACAGAAACACCCCAAAATCTACCCTTTATTTAAAGGAACACACTCACTCTATATCAACATTCAGTCCTGCTGACTCAACCATATTCCATTCAAAAATAAATGTTTGTTCTTTGCGAATCAAATACTCAGAAATATCACCTCCTTCCCATTTCGATGGGCCAAAAAGTCAATAAAGTACCTAGAGATCCAGATTGGAACTAACACCCGGGATCTATTTGAGCTGAATTACCAACCTCTGTTGAAGAAAATTGAGACTGACTTTCATAGAGAACACTTGTCTTGGCTTGGTAGAATTGCAATCATAAAAATGAACATTTTACCTAGAATCCTATATCTGTTTATTACCTTACCAGTATTTATATCGTCTGCCACTCTGCAGTCTTGGCAAGGAAGATCTTTGGTTTTATACGGAAGAAGCGCCCTCCATGGGTGTCCTGTATTTTAATGTATCAGCCTAAAGTAATGTGTGGCCTGTGGATCCCCAGTCTCTCCTGGTATTTTGCAGCTGCACAACTATAAGCAATTCCAGATTTTCAAAGACAAAACTTCATTAAGCAATAGGTACTACTAGAGCAGAGCTTAGTGGGTGGCATACCCCTTTGGGTGTTGCCTTGGCAGCCGCGACATACCTGGCTACAGCATGGGGATCTACCTGTTGCCCTTCAAACAACATTACAGGTCTGGGAACATAAGAACATAAGAAATTGCCATGCTGGGTCAGACCAAGGGTCCATCAAGCCCAGCATTCTGTTTCCAACAGAGGCCAAACCAGGCCACAAGAACCTGGCAAGTAACCAGTTCATTTACACACAACCAGTTGTGCATAACTGCAGGAACAAATGCTGCATGAGACCCACATGAGAGAACTTCAAGACATTCGGGAAGAGACAGATGGCCCTGGCACTTCCCAGTTTCCAGGTTGTAGGTGAGAAATTTCCATGAAGAGTTGAACTGGTAAATGTTGTATTCCTATTTTAAAACAGAGCTGATCACACATTTAAAAAGCAGTCGCAAGTTTAGGGTAACAGAATACAAAAAATTACCTTATGGGTTTCAGGGAGCTGCTGAGAACATTGGGAGCTGCTGAGAATATTGTATAGTAAATTGATGTGGCCAGTGACAAAGTTTTAAATCAGATCGGGGGTCAGTGAAAATGTTATAAAGATGTGTGATAGCTGTCTGCTATTATGAACTATACTTTGTTATTGCTAGGAAGTTTTATTAATAAATCTGGGTGAATTCTTATTTCTTTTGTGCCTAACAGTGTAATTACTTTTGTTATATTGGGTGTAGGGTGGGGCCTTGAGATAAACAAGGAGATATTTATTAGGTAATCTTATATCAAATTAACTGAGATGAAGAGATTTGGCGGGTAGATTTAATACAATTCACCAGGGTTTCTTCCCTAGTAGTTTACAATGCAAGTTCAGACTTATCCAGAAAAGTAGTGGCAATTATCCAGATAAATTTTGATTTATGCGGCTCATTAGCAGCACTTAGCCGAAGAAGTGTGAAAAGCACTTATCCGGGTATGTAAGATAGCCAGATAAATCTAAAAAAAAAGTGCTATTTATCTGGGTAAGTTAAAATGTAGCATAATTTGATAAGTTGGAAGTTAGCTGGATAAGTGTGCAAAAATGATATACCCACTTATTTATACTTTGAATTTTAAAGGGATATGCAAATAGATTTTACTTGCATTATTTAGATGCATTTCCCCTTCGTAAGGCGGCATTTATGTGCATAAATCAGGAGATTTTATAACATGTGCATGGCACAGAGATTACCACTTTTATCAATTAGTCTATCAGTGCGCTCAGTCCATTGCACCTCGTGAATACCCTCCTGGCTTTTCAGCCTGAAGTCTCCCCATTTCACCCAGACCCTCACCCAGTCATTTTTTCACTTTTGAGATATTTACAGTCAATTGCACCAGATATTGAGCAGGAGTAAATATACACAAGTCAAAGATGTACGTGCATCACTTTGGTAGGCTGTAAAAGCAACTTATGCATGCAAATTTGACCCCCTCCCCAGAACGCCTCTTTATTACATGCACAATTTTACTCACAGTCCCTGATATGTGTGCATATGTTTTGATTTTTAAAACAGTATATACTCACATATATGCCATTTTACACACACACGTGCACATCTTTTGAAAATTCACCTCTAAGGTTTTCACTCCTTTCCTAAAGCTTAAGAAACTGTATAGCATCCCAACATATTTAGCTCTGCTCCCTTCATCAGGTCATGCAGAAAAAGCAAAGGACAATGTTGTTCAAATATAGGAGTAAATTGTCGGTTGGATTAGGATAGAGGCATTTGTCTTCAAAGTTGTAAAGAGCTGTAAAATAAAAGGATGAGAGGGTGATGTGTTTAGTGCAAAGGTAGGCAACTCTGGTTCTCACATGCTACAAACAGGTCTGGTTTTCAGGGTACCCATAATGAACATGCATGAGAAATATTTGCATACAATGGAAGCAGTGCATGAAAATCTATTTCATGTATATTCAATATGGATATCCTGAAAATCAGGCCTGTTTGTGGTTCTCAGGAACCAGAGTTGCTCACTCCTGGTTTAGAGTGTGCTAAACAAATCATCAACTCTAACCCCCCCCCCCCCCCCCCACTCATCCTTTCATTGAGCACTGATTTATA
This sequence comes from Rhinatrema bivittatum, assembly GCF_901001135.1. NCBI lineage: Eukaryota > Metazoa > Chordata > Amphibia > Gymnophiona > Rhinatrematidae > Rhinatrema > Rhinatrema bivittatum. The sequence continues at coordinate 764,816,537 of NC_042616.1, forward strand.
GTTATTCAAATAGAATTTGGCAGCAGATAACAGCACCAGTTCCCACCTCATAGGCCCATTTTCCCTTCGTCTTCCAATACTGAAGGCCCCGGCCCCCGTATGATCTCCAGTTTCACCCTCTCCTCCCTGATAATCCTCTATGTTTATCCCAGGCTTTCTCAAATTTTTGATACTGCTTTTGCCTCCACCACCTCCACTGCCTGTTCATCTTTTCTGCATTAGAGAGATAAGAGTGAGGCAGAAAATGCAAAGGACGCAAAATTGGAATTCGACTTTTACTTCAGAAACGCCTGTAAAACGTGAATCCAGTGACACTGACATTTGATGGTAAAAAAAAACAAAACTTTTGAAGAACAACAAAGAAAAAAAAGCCATTCTGTTTCTCTTTTTCAGAAGTCCATTATATATTTTTTTTTTATAGATGAATATTTTGCTTTTTAATGGATCTAAGAGAGAAAAAAAAAGAACCCTGCCTCTGCTTCAGCACTACTGTTTGACCGGCTTTGTGCATGCATGGAAACTAGGTCCAACTCATTTATGTCTCATTTTAGTACTGTGCAGCTGTGAGAATGACAAAGAGAGATAGAGAGAGAAAGTGACAGAGAGAGAGAGAGAGAGAGAAAGAGAGTGACAGAGAGAGATAGAAAGAGAGATAGAGAGTGACAGAGAGAGAGAGATGAATTCTGCAATTTTAATGTTTCATTCAGTATAAATAGGCCATTTGAGAACAGCTTCAGAATCTAACTAGATAAACGACGCTTGACCGACGTGCCGCAAATGCGCAGTAGAGAGCAGCTCTACTGCGCATGTGCGGGCGAGCACGTCGGTCTTAGGCAGCATCAGGAAAAAAAAACATGGTGGCGGGGTGGCCGCGGTAGCGGCGGCGTGCGGCAGGCGGGTGGCTGCGGTAGCGGCAGCGGGCGCGGTAGAAGCGGCGGCGGGGCGGCAGCGGGCGGCGGCGGCAGCGGCGGCGGCGGCGGGCGGCGGCGTAGCGGCGGGCGGAGGGCGGCGGGCGGCAGCCGGCAGCGGCCAGTAGCGAGGGAGGGAGGGAGAGGAGAGAGAGGAGGGACGGACTGAGTGGGAGGGAGGGAGTGGGAGGAACGGAGAGAGAGAGTGGGAGGGGAGGGACTGAGGTGGGAGGGAGGGGACTGAGTGGGGAGCGAGGGAGGGAGTGAGAGTGGAGGGAGGGACTTGAGTGAGGAGGGGGAGGGACTGGGGGGAGGGACTGTAGTGAGGAGGTAGGGAAGGAGTTGGGTGGAGTGAGAGTGAGGGAGGAGTGGGTGAGGTGTGGGAGGGGGTGGGGAAGAGTTGAGGGGAGAGGGAGAATGGGGAGAGGTGAGAGTCAGGGATGTAAGTGGAAGGGGGGAGAGGGAGAATGAGGGAGAGGTGAGAGACAGGGATGTGAGTAAGTGGAAGGGGGAGAGGGAGAATGAGGGAGAGGTGAGAGTCAGGGATGTAAGTGGAAGGGGGAGAGGGAGAATGAGGGAGAGGTGAGAGACAGGGATGTGAGTAAGTGGAAGGGGGAGAGGGAGAATGAGGGAGAGGTGAGAGACAGGGATGTGAGTAAGTGGAAGGGTAAGAAGTTGTGGAGCAGAGAAAAAGGGAGTGGAGGAGGGCTGAGGGGGAGGGGATGGGATTGAGAGAGGGTGGGGAGTGACTGAGGGAAGGGGAGAGAGGTGGGAGTGACTGAGGGAAGGGGAGGGAGGTGAGAGTGAGGGGAAGAAGGCAGTGGGAGACAGAGGGTGAGTAAGACTGAGTAGAGGAAAGGGGAGGAGTGAACGAGGGGAAGGGGGAGAGAGGGAGAAAAAGTGTAGAAGGGTGCTGTGTTAGAAAATGGACTGAAAACAAAATGTAATGTAGCCCGTTTTAACGGGCTTAACGGCTTGTTATAGAATAAATGCAACATTTCCTCCTACATACATCCAAATGATAAGCAAAGTAACATTGGTTAGTAAGTAAGAAGTTCTTTCAATAATGAGTAAGTGTTCTCTTGGCTACTGTCTCCTAAATGCTTATACTTTTCCAAGTCAATTAGTGGAAATCTTATGTGACATCATATCAGTATTGTTAATGCAAGATATTGAAAACTTTTTTCCCAATTCAGCAGAGATTACTTGCCAACTGATAACTGGTGCTTCTGATATTTGGGCTTTGAAACAGTTCACTTACAAAATGCTGGTATGACTTTTCTAAGACCAGCAGGTTATTTTGCAGTTTTTACAATTTCAAATGTCCATCTTTGATGAGTTATTGAAAATTGATGAATACTTCTGAAAGTTTCACAGCCTTAGCTAATTATCAGTTCAGCTTGTGATTGCTGTCTAACCCACCGTTTGCCTTAAGAAAACTGGTCTGTCCCCCCTTCTTTATCTCACAAAATAGAAAAGTAGCAGGAAACATAAGATAATAGACAATAAAGGCAAAAGGTCAGCTAGATAGAGGAAACCAGGATGTTTGCTAGAAGTCAGCAGAATTCAAAGAAAGAAATGTGAGAAAAACAAGGTTCTGTGATCTATCTTAAAATGTTATTAACTGCTAATGTCTATTAAAAAAGGGAATATATAAAAATTAGGACAAATATTAAAAAATGCTGGCCCTTAATATACTACCTTACAGCGTGACTCATATAGAAACATATAGAAATGATGGCAGAAGAAGATCAAATTGCCCATCCTGTCTGCCCAGCAAGCTTTCACAGTTATTTTTCTCATACTTATCTGTTACTCTGACCGCTGAGGTCAGGGCCCTTATTGGTAACTTTTTGGTTCTAATTTCCTTCTACCCCTGCTATTGATGTAGAGAGCAGTGTTGGAGCTGCATAAAAGTGAAGTATCAAGCCTAATTGGTTAAGGGTAGTAATTGCCACAATAAGCAAGCTACTCCCACGCTTATTTGTTTACCCAGCCTGTGTAATTTTGTCCTTGTTGGTTGCTTTATATAAATCCTCTTTTCTTCAATCCCCCTGCCGTTGAAGGAGTGAGCTGCTCCGTATATGTATTCAAAGTGAAGTATCAGGCTTAATTGGTTCGGGGTAGTAACCGCCGCAACAAGCAAGCTACTCCCACACTTATTTGTTTACCCAGACTATGCAATTCAGTCCTTGTTGGTAGTTGTCTGAATGTAAATCCTCTTATCTTCATTCTCACCTGTCGTTGAAGCAGTGAGCTGCGCTATATGGGGCAGATTTTAAATACTTGCGCGAGCACGTACTTTTGTTCGCGCAGCAGGTACGAACAAAAGTACGCTGGTTTTTATAAGATACGCGCGTAGCCGCACGTATCTTATAAAATCCGGGGTCGGCGCGCGCAAGGGGGTGCACATTTGTGCAACCTGCGCGCACCGAGCCCAGCGCGGCCTGCCTGTTCCCTCCGAGGCCGCTCCAATTTCGGAGCGGCCTCGGAGGGAAACTTTTCTTCGCCCTCCCCCCACCTTCCCCTCCTTTCCCCTACCTAACCCACCCCCCCGGCCCTATCTAAACCCCCCCTACCTTTGTCGGCAAAGTTACGCCTGCTGAAAGCAGGCGTAACTTTGCGCGCGTCGGCCGGCAGCCCCACTCCGTCCTCCGGTCCTGGGGGCTGGTCCGGAGGCCTCGACCACGCCCCCGGGCCGGTGCCATGCCCCCGGGCCCACCCCCGAAACGCCGTGGCACGCCCCCGAAACACCGCGTCGTTTCGGGAACGCCCCCAGACACGCCCCCTCCCTCCCCTTTTCGAAAGCCCCGGGACTTACTCGCGTCCCGGGGCTTTACGCGTGCCGGCGGCCTATGCAAAATAGACGCGCCGGCACGCGCGGGCCTTTTAAAATCTGCCCCTATATGTATTCAAAGTGAAGTATCAGGCTTAATTGGTTTGGGGTAGTAACCGCTGCAACAAGCAAGCTACTCCCACGCTTATTTTTGAATGCAAATCCTTTCTCCCACATTTCCTCTTGCTGTTGAAGCATAGAGAATTGTTGGAGTCGCATTAACCGTGTGTACGTTTATTGAATAAGGGTATTAATCACCAGGTAGTAGCCGTCATTCCCGCAAGCCACCCCCATACCTCTTCTCTTCATTCACATCCTCGAGACTTTATAGATCCACAATGTTTATCCCACGCCACTTTGAAATCCTTCACAGTTTTAGTCTTCACCACTTCCTCTGGAAGGGCATTCTAGGCATCCACCACCCTCTCTGTGAAGAAATACTTCCTGAAATTGGTTCTGAGTCTTCCTCCCTGGAGTTTTAAATCGTGACCCCTAGTTCTGCTGATATTTTTTGTAACAGAAAAGGTTTGTCGTTGATTTTGGATCATTAAAACCTTTCAAGTATCTGAAGGTCTGTATCATATCACCCCTGCTCCTCCTTTCCTCCAGGGAATACATATTTAGATTCTTCAATCTCTCCTCATAAGGCATTCGATGAAGACCATACACCTTTTCGGTCTCCCTTCTCTGGACCGCCTCCATCCTGTCTCTGTCCCTTCGGAGATATGGTCTTCAGAACTGAGTACAGTACTCCAGGTGAGGCTTCACCAAGGACCTGTACATTGGGATAATCACTTCCCTTTTCTTACTTGATATTCCTCTCTCTCTGCAGCCCAGCATTCTTCTGGCTTTAGCTATCACCTTGTCACATTGTTTCGCCAACTTCAGATCTCATAATTGTTACATACATAAGCATGTATGTGCATATATGTGCTCCTACTTTATAATGTGCACATATCATTTGTGCAGTTACAAAATACAGTAGCAAATTATTCTGTGCCCATATATATTAGTGTATGGGTGCACATGAGCAGTTTTGAAAGTTATCCTCTTACTGTTCCAGCTTGCCTTTGGTTAGATGTTGCTTCAGTATTCAGCATTCATATTTCTGGCCATTAACCTTTTATTTTATGTGCTATTTTTAAGGTATACAGCTTTATTTTCCCTACGGTTATTATGTTAAGTATTGGTGTATTGGACTGGAAGGGCTTGTGATGGTTTGATGGGTTTAATATTAATGAGTGTTTTTATATTGTTTTGGTCATATGCTTGTTTATTATTTGTTATAGTAACATAATAAATTATGGCAGTGTGAGGAAGTATATGGGCATCTCCCTCAATCTACCTTAAAGGACTGGGCTCAGGTATCCTGCCTGTCCTCCTTAAGCTTCGGCTTCTCAAGGTATCCTGAGAGGAGGGAGGAGTCCTACCCTGGGCATAAAACCTGAGGGCCTAGACATTGTAGATGAGCTCCAGGGAGTGGAGGAGTTCCAAACCTCAAAGATACCACTTATCTGTGAGGTGGGTAAACCTGTATGTATTAGGGATGTGAATCGTTTTAGGACGATTAAAATTATCGTCCGATAATTTTAATATCGTCTTAAACCGTTATGGAACACAATACAATAGAGATTCTAACGATTTATCGTTATAAATCGTTAGAATCGTGAGCCGGCACACTAAAACCCCCTAAAACCCACCCCCGACCCTTTAAATTAAATCCCCCACCCTCCCGAACCCCCCCCCCCCCAATGACTTAAATAACCTGCGGGTCCAGCGGCGGTCCGGAACGGCAGCGGTCCGGAACGGGCTCCTGCTACTGAATCTTGTTGTCTTCAGCCGGCGCCATTTTCCAAAATGGCGCCGAAAAATGGCGGCGGCCATAGACGAACACGATTGGACGGCAGGAGGTCCTTCCGGACCCCCGCTGGACTTTTGGCAAGTCTTGTGGGGGTCAGGAGGCCCCCCCCAAGCTGGCCAAAAATTCCTGGAGGTCCAGCGGGGGTCAGGGAGCGATTTCCCGCCGCGAATCGTTTTCGTACGGAAAATGGCGCCGGCAGGAGATCGACTGCAGGAGGTCGTTCAGCGAGGGTTCCGGCGCCTCGCTGAACGACCTCCTGCAGTCGATCTCCTGCCGGTGCCATTTTCCGTACGGAAAATGGCGCCGGCCATACGCGTATGGCTGGCGCCATTTTCCGTACGAAAACGATTCGCGGCGGGAAATCGCTCCCTGACCCCCGCTGGACCTCCAGGAACTTTTGGCCAGCTTGGGGGGGGCCTCCTGACCCCCACAAGACTTGCCAAAAGTCCAGCGGGGGTCCGGAAGGACCTCCTGCCGTCCAATCGTGTTCGTCTATGGCCGCCGCCATTTTTCGGCGCCATTTTGGAAAATGGCGCCGGCTGAAGACAACAAGATTCAGTAGCAGGAGCCCGTTCCGGACCGCTGCTGTTCCGGACCGCCGCTGGACCCGCAGGTTATTTAAGTCATTTGGGGGGGGGTTCGGGAGGGTGGGGGATTTAATTTAAAGGGTCGGGGGTGGGTTTTAGGGGGTTTTAATGTGCCGGTTTTGCGATTTTACGTTTTTTTGATTTTTCACGATTTTTCACGATATTTTACCCCCCCAAACGGCAACAATACGATTCCCTCCCCCTCCCAGCCGAAATCGATCGTTAAGACGATCGAGGACACGATTCACATCCCTAGTATGTATTTAATTAAGCTAGGCCAGAGATTGCCTGAGTTCAAGGCGCCTGCTTTATTGTTTGCTGCCAACTGTTTGCTGTTTGATATCATTGTAAATAAAGAGCACTTAAAACACAGCCAGAGTGTAAGTGTGCATTTCTCTGGCTGTACCCATGCCATTGACCGCCCCTGTGCCACAGGCAGATAAAGACCAAAATGGTCCATCTAGTCTACCCAGCAAGTTGTTTTTTTTTTTTTTTTTTAGGGTAGTGCTGCCTCATGCAGGTTACCCCCAAGCCTTCTGTTAAGGATAGTAATTGCCTCTCTGAGCAGATCAACCCCAAGCAGAAATGCAAACTTTAACAGAAGTTATCCCATTTCTTCATTTCTATTCTCTAGCCAGTAGGGGCTCTCTGTGTTTGTCCCTTGCCTTTCTGAATTCTATTTATCCACTATCCTTTCCATGAAGAAGTATTTCCTGATATTGTTCCTAAGTTTTCCCCCTTGGAGTTTCATATTGTGACCCCTAGTTTTATATCTCCTTTCCATTGGAAAAGATTTGATTTTTGAGCAGCATTAATTCCTTCCAGGTACTTGAAAGTCTATATCATATATCTCTTCACTCTTCCAGGGTATACATATTTAGGACCTTCAGTCTCATTTCATAAGTCTTTCCAAGTAGACCCCCATATCATTTTGGTTGCCTTTCTCTGAATCACTTTCATTCTGACCTTATCCTTTTTGAGATGCAGTTTCCAGAACAGAATACTGTACTCCAGGTCAGACCTCACCAAGGTCCTGTACAATAGGGATGTGCATGCATTGAACCATTTGTTCCATGGGTATATAGGTACCTCATGGTTGTATGGTATGAGCATAAGGACGGATAGTATGTGTATAATTTATTAACGAGTTATGCACATTTTATCCCTTCTTATGCCGTACCATACATCCTTGAGGTACGTGTGTATCCACGAAGTGAATGCCAAATAAATGCACAACCCTACTGTACAGGGGCATTATCACCTTATTCCTGCTGGTTATGCCTCTCTCAATGCAGCCCAGCATCCCTCTGGTCTCAGCCACTGCCTTGTCACATTGCTTCACCGCCTTTAGCTTATTAGACACTATTGACCCAAGGTCTCTCTCCCAGTCCGTGCACATTAGTTTTTTGCCTCCTCATCACAATCAACTTCTTTGGATTACCATTCTCCAAATGTATGACTCTACACTTCTTGGCATTGAATCCCAGTTGCCAAACCTTCTACTACTTCTTCAGCTTTCCTAGGTCACATCTCATATTCTCTTCAGGTGTATCTACTCTGTTGCAGATCTTAGTGTTGTTTGCAAAAAGACAAACTTTTCCTTCTAATCCTTCCGTAATATTACTCACAAAGTTATTGAACAAAACCAGTCCCAGAACCTATCCTTGAACTCTTATCAGTCTTCTTTCTTCAGAGTAGGTTCCATTTACCACTATTCTCTGACATCTGTCAGACAAACAATTTGTAATTCATTTCATCACCTTGGAACCCACTCCCAGGCTTCTCATTTCATTCATGAGCCTCCTATGTGGGACTGTATCAAAAGCCTTGCTGAAATCCAATTAAACCACATTAACGGCTGGATTTTTTTTAAAAAACCCACGCGTAAAAACGGGGGTTATGCATGTGGCTGGACCTTGCGTGTGCTGTGCGCATTTGAGAAGAGGCCCAGTCATGCGTGTAACCCCCGTTATGCGCACAAGAGCCAGGCCTCTGTGAAGAGGCAGTCCCGGTGGTGAGGAGGGGCAAGCCAGGGGGGCAGAGTGGGGTGGGCTGGGGCAGCCCACCCCACTTCAAGGCGGGGTGGGTGCCCAAGTTACTTCAGGGCCCTGAAGTAACTTGCCGATTAAAAGGTAAAATAAAAAGGGGGGTTTTAGAGGGTGGGGAGGAGAGGGGAAGAGAAAGGGAGGTTAGGGTAAGGGGTAGGAAAGTTCCCTCCCAGTCCACTCCTTAATTGGAGCGACTGGGAGTGAACTGGGGAAGGCCGCTATGTGCTGCCATACGAAAGTTGCCTAATTCTACCTCCCCTTGCATGCGCCGCCCCCAATTTTATAACATGGACACACATGCGTATTTTTTAAAATCTTCCCCTAAGTGCGCTTACTTGATCCAATTCTCAAGTTAACCAATGAAAAAAAAGTAAATCGGATTTGTTTGTCAGGACCTTCCTCTGGTAAAAACCATGTTGCCACAGATCCTGTAACCCATTGGATTGTAGATAAATCGTTCTCCTTTCCTTTAGCAGTCTCTCCATCAATTTTCCCACCACTAAGGTAAGGTAAATGGCTTGTAGTTTCCAGCTTCCTTCCTCCTACCACTTTTGTGAAGCGGGACCATAACCTCTCTTCTTCAATCCTACTTCAGTCTCCAAGGATCTACTGAACAGATCCTTCAGTGGACTTACTAGCACTTCTCAGACCTCCTTGAGTATCCTGGGAGTATCCTCGTCTCTTTTAGTTTTGCTAGCTCCACCCAAACTCTCTCTTCTATCCCACTCTTTTCTGTTCTCTTGCCAACCAGCAATGGTCTTTCTCCAATGTCTTCTTTAGTGAATACCAAACGGAAGTATTTGTTCAATATATTTACTATTTCTTCATCTTCCTCCACACCTTGCTCTTTGATGCCTTTTAATCTTACAATGCCACATCTGGTCTTCCTTCTTTCTCTGACATCTGAAAATTGCTTTGTCACAATATTTGGCAATATTTTCTTCCACTCGAGATTTTGCTATCCTGAATTCTTTCCTAGTTTCCTTCAGCTTCATCAGGTATTCTTCCCTGTATTCTTATTTACTTCCTTTATACTTTTTGAATGCTGATCTTTTTGCTTTTATTTTCTCAGCCACCTCTTTGGAGAACCATATTGGTTTTCTTTCTCTCTTGCTTTTACCTACTTTTTTTATATAAAGGATTGTCACCTTTGTTATAGCTCTTTTTAATTTAGCTACTGTTGTTCCACTTCATCCATCTCCTCCCAGTCTGCTATTTTACCAAAGTCCGTATTGTTTAAATCTAGGACTTTGATTTTCTTGTGATTTGCCTCCCTCAAACCATACCGTCTGATCACTGGTGCCCATGTAGACACCTATCTGGATATTAGAGATACTTGTTATATCCTGCCTTTCAGGCACTTTAAAGCAGATTGCATTCAGGTACTGTAGGTATTTCCCCGTCCCCAGAGGGCTCACAGTCTGAGAGCCTCATTTACTTAAGCATTTTGATTATTGACAAAAAATGGAAGAAAAGCCTTAGTAAATCAGGCCCTAAGTTTGTAACTGACACAATGGAGGGGGAAATGACTTGCTCAAGGTCACAAGGGGCATTTGTCTAATATTGCTCCTTCCCATGTGGTTTCCATCACCTTTTGTCTGAACAGATCCCCTTGAAGAGCATCCACAAGCTCACCATGTCTTGCAGTTTCTGCAGCAGGGATACTTCAATCTACATCAGGCAAATTAAGATCTCCGATGAGCAACACTTTTCTCTTCCTTCCTACCTTTTTGGTGTCTTTGGCCAGGTCTCTATCTAGTTCTTCTGCATGTTTAATATTTTATGTAATGGAATGTTATATGATATTATCTTATCTAATTTTAATTTTAATATTGATAAGTTGTTACCTGCTTCAAGCAATTTGTTATGAATATATTCTAATCCGTTATAAATTTGATGCATTTTGACTGTTGTGTGTTTGTGAACTGCTTTGGGACACAAATTTGTGTTTGAAGGAGGCATTGTACAAGTATAACCTAACCAAAGACAAATGTGTTAAGCTACTCCAATTAACAGGTTGCAACTGCAATTTATTTATTGAACTTTATTTCACTGTAAATTCAAATAAGCATCAAAACAAACAGATTTTATTGGGCAAAATGTCTGTCTTTGTATGTTCAATGGAAATTTTACTTTAAATAGTATACTCGGAGAAGGGAAAGTGTGCCCTAGAATCATAAAGGCAATAATGGCAGTGATAGTCAGGGTGGGCACCAGCACTTGGCACTGTAAGTAATGCATTGCTCCAGGGCACCAGTGTTAAAGTGGCCTTTCTGACCCTGAAGATATGTGGGCCACGTAGCACTGTCCACACTCAATTTGATTTCTTTCCCTTCCTTCTGGCTTTACAACCACTTCGGTTTTCTGTTTTTACTTTTCCTTAATCGAAAAAGCACGCCTCTGCTAAATCGGCAGGTCACCCTGTCTTACTTAGCCTTGAAGCTACCCAGCCTTATCTGCTGTAGCGTGACAGCAGTTGGAAGCAGAGGGATTTCAAAGTCTGAGGACCTGAAAACCATTTCAATCTGTGCCTGTGTTTTTCACTAGATATTTCCTAGAAAAGAATTGCAGTTTTTTTTCCCCCCTCACAGATGCATGTTCCATTACTATGGCATGCACTGCTTTTTATTACTTCCATTCAAGACACACGGCAGCCTCATTTTGGAGCTCTCTGTTCTGTCTTCAGCTCCCAGCTATATTCAGCCTCATTAGGAGGAGGCAGGAACAGTAATGCCCCGAGTCGGAGCCTGAAAAGCATCGCGCTCAGGCACAGGTCTGGCCACATTTCACATAGATATGGCTTGATTTCTTTTCTTCGGTACTTCAGTACACAGTTGCAACCAACAAAAGCATGAAAACACATCATGCCCTTCTATCTGCTCTTGCTGCTTATCCCCCCACCTGTGATTCTGAACCCCTGTAGCTGATGTTACAGTCCTGTACACAGGAGGGAACTGCTTTCACCAGCAGTATAACCTAATTTCAGCTAATGATGGAGAGTGCCAAAGATGCCTGATCCAAACGTTTTGTTTTAGGACATTCAGTAAATGCTTTTATATATGTGAAGCACGTTCCCCCTCCCCTAAAATAAAACCCATAGGTTTCAGTTAATATTAAACAGGTTAGATCAAGGAATGTAACGGGTTTAATAAACTGTCTTTTCTGGATAGTGGAAGATCTATTGTTACGTCTACAATTGCTAATCTTCTGTCTTTTAGGGACAGACACATAGTCAGACAGATGGCCAGTCAGTCAGTCAGATGTCCACATCAAAATTAATAGTGCTTTTAAAAAAAAAAATTGAAATCCATTTATAAGAACATATTTCTAATTCCCAGTGTGTATACCTGTGGAAGCAACTGCTGTTAGCAACACTTTTTTCAGCTGGGTCTTCTGTTTTAATCTGAGTCTGAGACTGTTCTTTAAATAAAACTGCAACATGTTCTGTGCAATATCTGAAATATACGAGTGTAGAGATCCTGTTTAATCTCTACCAGTCTCCATGCAGAATATTCCATTTGTGTGAGGAGGAAACATAATAGTATGAGGGTGTGACGGACTCTATGGTTTTGTCACCATTATGACCTGGGTAATCCTGTATTCAGAGAACAGTTTAGTGTAGGTTAGAGAGGGTGCTGGGATGGTCTACCTCCTGAGAGTTAATAGAAGCAGCTTGTAAGAATGAGCTCTGGGGGCAGTGCAGCTTTCAGCTGGAGTCAATAGGTAGTGTGGAGCTTTTTCTGTTGGATTTTTTTCAGGCCCAGTCAAAGGAGCCAGACCAACCGTGCCTGGAGAGACTAACCAGGGTCAGGAGGATATTGCTTTTCCAGTCCACTCACTGGCTGGTTAGGAGTTCCTCAATGGGTTGTTTTTAGGTTTACACTTTTTCGTGTTAGGAGCCTGTGAGAGTCTGTGCGCCACTTGGGCTCAGGACCCGGGGAACTCTATATCTGGGGCTGCTCAGGTCAGGACCCTTCCCAACCCTTAACAAGGACGAAGGAAGTGGTGACCAACTGCAAGGAACAACTCTGGTGTTAATATCAGTTTTTGTTAGAAGATCTGGGAGGAAGATTTTGGCTGCCCGTTCTTCCTGCCCTGATAAAGGAACATGAAGAGCTGTATGTTCCAGGATCCCTTCCCAACTTGGGATCCATGAAAAGTGAGGGAGATCGAGAAGGACTGAGGAAAACAATGAGTAAGACTAAATTTGATTCACTTCAGAGGACCCCCCACGCAGAGTCTTCGTCCCTGGGAAGAGAGAAATTGGGAATATTGTGCAGAGACTGTGTATAGAGTTTTGGCCAGCTGGAAGAGGGTTTTCCATCCCAACAAGGATATTCCTGCCCATTGGGGAATCTCATTAATTCAAGCCCTGGATGGTGAGTGTTTTCCTTACCCCTGGACCAAAGAAGAGAGACCTTTGTACAGACAGAAAGAGAACTGTAACTGCCACCAGTGGAACCTAAAGGAATTAAGTTGCATTGTGCCATTTTTCACCTGATTATTCATTAATAAAGAGGTTGATTTTTGGACACTCAACCAGTCTCCTGTGCATTATTTCTGGCACTCATGGCATCCACAATGTGGAGAAAAGTAACCCCTTCCCCCCCCACCAAGGAATACAAATAGAAGTCACCCCTGTCACATTGGGCCCTGAAAGTTAATCTTTCCCCCACTTATAAAGGATCCAGCCCTGGAAGTAAGAGAGATTATGAGAGAGTTAGCCCGTGAGTGGTTCCAGTCCCAAAGAGAAAAATTATTTTATGGCGCCCATCGGGTAGCAATCCACACCTGGGGATGGGATTACAAATAGGTAGCTCCCCCATGTGGGAGAAGGTAAATAGTGAGCTCCTCTGAGGGATGTGATGTCAATAACACACAGGAGACACTGGGTGAGTGTCCAAAAATAACTGCATTCGAATCTCTGGCATGAATAAATGGCACGACTCGCATCAGTTCTCGGCATAACAGATGGAATACAGTTCTCAGTCTCTTCTCTATCTATGCAACAGTCTCTCTCTTTACAAGGGCCTGGATAAGTAAGGTTCCCAAGCAGAAAGGGGTATTCTTGTTAGGGCAGAAACCCCCCCTCCAAACTGACAAGAAAATGGTAAAATGCAGTCTTTTCACAGCATCCAATTCTTTCTTTCCCCAGGGTGAAGACTCCAAGTAGGTTTGCCAACTGTCCTGAATTTTTCTGGATTGTACAGATTTTTGGGGTACTGTCCTGAAAAAAGGAGGAGGGCTAAAATGTTCAGAAATGTCCTGATTTTCTTCCTTTTATGTTTGGTGTAATAAACACTGATAAATTCCCATGAAAAATATAATAAAAACTGAAAACGAAGATCAATAAATATAGTGTGTGCTTTGGTAGCTACTGTAGATTCAATGTATTCGATTATATTTATTTTGTCACACAGACCAGTCCATGATTTAATCAGAGGCCTAAAGAATGTTACAAAACAGTAATTTGGCCCCTCGGCTGGTAAAAGCAAACCTTTTTCAGAATAGAGCACTAGTGGTCATGATATGAGGCTCTGAAGAGGTAGACTCAGGAATAACATAGGAAAATATTTTTTTTCACAGAAAGGAGGTGGATGCATGGAACAACCTACCAGTGGAGGTGATAGAGACAAAACCAATAACAATTAAAGAAAGCACAGGACAAGTACAGAAGATCATTAACCTCAAAGAAGTGAGGGATCAGTCAGAGATCAACTGGGGTCTAAGACACTGTAGCAGGAAGTAACTGGGCAAGCTAGATTGGTCCTTATCTGCTATCAAATTATGTTTCTGTATTTTTGTAATGGTGAAGAGTGGCAATAAGTCGCATGTGCGTAAACCCCATCAGTGAACATCAAGCCGGATTTAAGGCAAAGGGCACCCTGGGGGTGAAAAACATGCCCCCCCCCCAGTCCTCTCTTCAGCTGCGGCAGGATGGGATCTGCTGCAGCTATGCAATTTCAGTCTTTGGTCACAGTCACGCTGGGCCTGTCTTCAGCTGAGGTGGGATGGAATCTGCCACAGGGTCCTCAAAATATTTCAGTTCTCCAGTTGGTTTTTCACTCAGGATCCCTTGCTGGTAAAAGGACCCAACCAGGAACACCCTGCTCTGTCTGTGTTCCTTCTAACCAAAAATCTTCTTTCCCAAAACTGATTTCAACACTAGAAGTCACTTGCAGCAGGTCAACATCATTGCTCTGTCCTCAAGGTTGCATAGGGGTAGGTTTTCCTTTTACTGCCCCCCCCCCCCCCCCCCCCCGAGCAAGGTTTCCCTTTGATCCCTCTCTAGGCCAAAAACCAGGGGATCTCACAAGGCTTCTTACAACAACAAAAAAGTGGAAAATTCCCAAACAACCTGGAAGGTAAACCAAACCTGCCAAGGAGTGGACTGGAAAGGCAGCTTCCTGACCTTTTCCCACATACTGCAGGCAGATGGTACCTGAATACAAAGGAAGGCCCAAAATCCAAAAGAGGCAAACTCCTGCATGTCCTCTAAATCCAACAAACAAGCTGCACTGCCCTACGCTGCTTTTATACCACAAGGGGAATGGCCATCCCAGCTCCCTCAACGGGAAGGCCTGTACCTAAATTATTAACCTGTCTATCCTAGCTCAAGGAATCAACTAGGGCCTTACTGGTAATGAATCCAAAGGGTCATTACACCCGGTTTTATCATCATTAGAATTTGCTACTAGTACTAATATTAATAATAAAACAATGGAGACTTAACATTGTAATCTTGGGTGATATTGTTTCTCAAAAATTATCATCAGACTCGGTGGAAGAGTTAACCCTTCTGAAGATTTTAGTCCTGCTTTAAGATGGGCAATGTGTAAAGTTCTTTGAGGTAATATGACTTGCAGCAGTCATCTTAAAAAGGTTAAATTAGGATGTTTTGTTATATCACGTATGAGGTCAATATTCAAAGCCATTTAGATGGATAACTCACAAGTTATGTTATCCAAATTGGCCATCTAACTCCATTTAAATGTTTAGTTTTGCATATTGACTTCTAAATTTTTTGTCATACTGCCACCCTGTGACC
Organism: Rhinatrema bivittatum; assembly: GCF_901001135.1. Taxonomy (NCBI): domain Eukaryota; kingdom Metazoa; phylum Chordata; class Amphibia; order Gymnophiona; family Rhinatrematidae; genus Rhinatrema; species Rhinatrema bivittatum. The sequence goes on from NC_042616.1 coordinate 764,831,825, forward strand.
TGTGGTTGTATTAACTTAGTTACATTGCTAGGGAACCTTTGATCCAATAAGTCATGAGAACTGGATTGTGGGTAATTGACACTTTCTGAGTGGACATTTCCTGCTTTTCATTTTCTGACTGTATAATCCTTTTTTTTCCCAACTGGTCACTCCTAGAGAGCCCATGACTCCATGGGGAATTAGATTTTCTCTGGCAGAGAAATCTCTATTTCAGACAAAGTAACTGGGTTGATCTTGCAACTATCATCTCTCTTCCTGAGACTTCTAAATAAAGCATTGTCTTTTTACCCTGCATTTAACTAAATTATTCTAAGACTGTAATCATTTAGAGACTCTGTAGTTATTCATATTTTCATTTCATTTTACAGTAAGTTCTGTTTAATTGTTCAGTAATAAAATTTGAGGTTGACAGCAGAGTTTAGCTTATCTAACTACACAGCTAAACATGCAGCAAGAAAAGAAAATTGGAAAACTCCCCTTAACCAATAAGTCTTGATACTTTTGAATCAACTCTAACACTGCTCTCTGCTTCAACAGCAGGGGAAAAGGGGAATTGGATTTAGAAAGCAACCATTGAGGGCCCGACTTTTATGGACTGCGGAACTGATGAGCACGGGGGTAACCAGCACAGAGCAGCAGTTACTACCCTGAACAGAAAGATTGGGATTACTACCCTTAACTAATAAGCCTTGATGCTTTTGATGCAACTGCAACATTGCTCTCTGCTTCGAAGGAAAGGGATGGGGGTTTAAAGGAAAGAGAAATTTGGATTCAGAGACAACCAACATGAGCCATTACTTTTTTACAGTCTGGGATACTGATGCTCAGATATTAAGGAAAAAACACAGGACTGCTTTTTTGGCTAATTCCATATGCAAAGCATATCAAGCAGCATGGACTGATACATGGGGGTAAACAGCATGGCACGGCAGATAATACCATGGGAAGTTTGCTGGGAAAACTGGATGGACCATTGGTCCTTTTCTGCCGTCATTTCTATGTTTCTATCGGTCAGAAAGAATCCATAAGCTAGAGATCATGCATAAACAAACATGAGCTTCACCTATGCAAGTGTTAAGGAGTGAGAAGTAATTGCGATTCCTCAGACATATATTATGAGCATGTTAATAAGGGTGGGGCTTTATCAGCTAGGGACTATGAAGAAGCCATTGTTGGACTCTGCCATAGGGGTCATCAGACAGAACAAGCAGGAAAAACCAAAATGGTCTATCCAGTCTGCCCAGCAAAGTGTTGAGGGCTGTAATTATCACTCTGGGTAGGTTACCTCCTTCACAGTCTTGTTCAGAGTTGTAACTGCTGCTTCATGCAGCAAAGTTACCACAGGTCACTCTAGTGCTTCATTTCTGTCCTCTTGCCACTAGGGATGCTCTGTGTTTATCCCACACCATTTTGAAATCTGTCACCATTTTTTTGTTTCACCACTTTGTCCAAGAAGGCATTCCGGACATCCACCACCCTTTTAGAGAAAAGTTATTTCCTAACGTTGTTCCTGAGTCTACTCCTCTGGAGAGAGGGGGGAGACCTAACATGTCAGAGATCAAAAGGGCTTTTTTTTTAGTATTTCTCATCATTATACTAGAGAATACTAGCATAGCCCAAGATAAACTAGACTTGCATTTCTGGATGTAATAAGGTATTCATACGCTATGCCAGGAACCCCCAGTAAGGATAGAAAAAAGAAGAGACAGCCAGGAAGACAAGACAGGTCCAGGGACAAAGCATAACTAATAAAATTAAGCAGATGAAAGACGAAAAACCTAAGAGAATCCTGAGGGAGACCCTGATAGGAGCTCTGGGGGAGGGACTGGACTCCATCCCTGCCCAGGGGAAGGATTTGAAAAATGGGCTCAGAGAGGAGGCAGGTAGACCAGCCTGGGAGCAAGGAAGGAAGCTGGCAGCTGCTGGGGAAGAGAATCTCATTGAGGCTGTTGAGAGTCAGACTTAATAGTAAATCAGAAGTGCCAATGTTCAGGTAGTTGCCAGACCACATGCTCAGAATTCAGCTGATTTTGTTGGGGAGAAGGGGTTAGTCGGGGCTTGGTCAAGAGTGGAGGCAGAACTTGGATAGAGTCAGGTTTTGTTAGGTTGATAACTATTTCTGAACTCCTCGGCACTAAGGGACAGAATAAAATAAGCCTCTGAAGACATACATGATTGGAAGTGTGTTTCCTTAGAGAAACCCATCAGGAAGAGGATCCCATGGGAATGACAGAAAAGGGTGCGAGAGAGACATAAGCAACCCAGGGCCTTTCACACCAGGATCTGTATTTACCTGCCTCTGCTCACTTACATCACCAGTTACAGAAACATAAACAAATGAAGCTTTTAGATCTTTGCTCTGGCCTTGACTTACCTTTGCATAAGAAATGTCTGGGCAAACTTGCTTTTTTTTTTTTTTTCAATGAACCTTTAACGAAAACACCTGATAAGGCCTTAGGAAATTTACAAAAATATACCCTTAGATAAACTGGACTGCTGTTCATACAGAACAATTTCTTTACTCATTCAACATGAAATTTCTGGCAAGAACCGTGCAACTTAGATTAGAAACTATAATGCCTGAAGTGATTTGGTTCTGATCTAACAGGATTTATTAAGGGCAGACCCTCTGAAAAACACAAAAAGGCTTTTTAATTTAATTCAAATTACTTTTAAAAAAAAAGCAATCCTATGTATTAAAAAAATATATTACTTTTGTAAAGTGCACATTAGATACATTGAGGTCAAAATTCAAAACCCCGTTGAGCAGGAAAGATAACTGGATAGCTTTATCTGGATATTGACTGGAACTTATCCGGCTAAAAGTGCTAGATAATAAATCTGGACAAAGATTTCCAGCTAACTTTAGGCCTGCTATTTGGCTGACCAGAGCTACCCAGGTAACTTTGGCCAGCCAGTACTAAATATCAATGGCTAATATTAAACCATGCCCGGGTAATGCCCTCAGAGCCTTTTCTTTCTATCCAGTTAAATTGTGTACGTGCAGCGATTTTTGCCTGGACAAACCTTAGCCAGTCAGCGGGGGAGAAAACACCACGATTTGTCTGGCTAATTCTCAAAGTTAGACAGTCAAAACATTTTGAGTATTGACCTCATTGTAAATGACACAAAGGGCAGTTCAAATGCATAACAATCATTAATGTAGCATCAGAAAAAAAATTAAATTACAAAAAAGGGATCTTTTAGATAATTTGTTATAACTGTCAGATTACATATAACATTTACATACTTAAAACTGAGAAAGGTTACGTTACACAGTCATCAATATCAGGTATATTGTTGTGGAAGGAAAATTATATTACAGTTGACACAATAAATAGGCCAATCACATAGTTATTTTTAACAGGCAGGTGCTGTTTCTTGTGACCCTGGGCAGGTCACTTCACCCTCCATTGCCTCAGGTATGAATTAGATTGTGAGCTCTCTAGGGACAGGAAAATACCTGCAGTACCTGTGAAGTAACTGAAATATGGAATGTAAATCAAATTAATAAATAAATAAATTATATTCAGATAATGAAACTGAGAGGTAAACAACTGTCAGCATTTGATATCAAAGGATCAGGTCAATTATGTTGTATATGGCAAATTGCAGAAAACATTTCAAGATTGCAGATTGGCATGGTAAAATAGTATCATAGTTGTGTGGACAATGCATGGTTTCCACCAACCTGCTGGCGATGATCCAGTTGGTGTCTTGGGATCAAAACCAATGGGGATTGAACAGCAACCCTAAAAAAGGTAGTGGGCTGGAAAATTGTGAAGATCCACAGAAACAGTCAAGGAGAGACCAGGGGGACAGAAGTCTGGAGGAGAAAAGGAGATGAGCCAGCAGGGGGACTGTGTGTTTTCAAGTATCTTTTTCTAAGATGTCTATGTCTGACCGGCATGCCGGTATGACTTCTTCTGTATATTATGGTTTGTTTGTGTGCCCTTGTTCTGCGCCCCCCCCCCATCCCCCCATATCTTGTGCTTGTCACTAATGCCTTGTTTCTTTTATCTGTTTTGGGCCTTTTCTCATGCATGAAGTGGAAAAGCGCATGCTCCTTCTGTCTTCTCTGAGTTGTAAGTTGTGGGCGTGGACCCTTGGGCCGAGGCAGGTTTGACTCAACCTGCAGGGAGGAGCCCTGTAGGTCCCTACCGTTGGCAGGCAGACTGGGATGAGACAAAGGCCCAACTGAAGCTTCACCTTCACCAGTCCTCATTCCCCTTGGGTTGAGCCTTCAGGTGCCAGAGCTGGCAGGTCTTAGGAAGGGGCCTCTGTGAACAGCAGAGATTCTTCGATGTAGCAGGGTTGGAGCGGACTGAGACCAGGCATATCCTAAGACAGGCTGGGACTGGTGGCAGGTGGAGTTCAGGAATGTCCAAGAGGCTAGAAATGGTTATGTTATATTTATGTAGCCAGATCTTAGTTTATGATGTGGACATCAAGGGGTGCTATCATGCTGGGGTTCAAGTCCAGCAGGGGGGGGGGGGGAACTAACTTGCTGGGCTCCTGGCGTGGTCAGTCATTCTTAGGTATGATAGAAACATAGAAACATAGAAACATAGAAACATAGAAATGACGGCAGAAGAAGACCAAATGGCCCATCCAGTCTGCCCAGCAAGCTTCCCTCATTTCTTCTCCCATACTTATCTGTTTCTCTTAGCTCTTGGTTCTAATTCCCTTCCACCCCCGCCATTAATGTAGAGAGCGGTGGAGGAGCTGCATCCAAGTGAAATATCTAGCTTGATTAGTTAGTTAGAGGTAGTAGGAGTAGTAACCGCCGCAATAAGCAAGCTACACCCATGCTTATTTGTTTTTACCCAGATTATGTTATACAGCCCTTATTGGTTGTTTATCTTCTCCCCTGCTGTTGAAGCAGAGAGCTATGCTGGATATGCATCGAAAGTGAAGTATCAGGCACATTTGGTTTGGGGTAGTAACCGCCGTGACAAGCCAGCTACTCCCCGCTTTGTGAGTGTGAATCCTTTTTTCATCTCCCCTGCCGTTGAAGTTATGCTGGATATGCGTGAAGTATCAGTTTTTCTTTTCCCCTGCCGTTGAAGCAGAGAGCTATGCTGGAAATTCGTGATGTATCAGTCTTTCTCCGATGCCGTTGAAGTAGAGAGCCATGCTGGATATGCGTCGAGAGTGAAGTATCAGGTACATTTGGTTTGGGGTAGTAACCGCCGTAACAAGCCAGCTACTCCCCGCTTTGTGAGTGCGAACCCTTTTTTCTTCTCCCCTGCCGTTTAAGCAGAGAGCTCTGCTGGATGTGTGAAGTAACAGTTTTTCTTTTCCCCTGCTGTTGAAGCAGAGAACTATGCTGGATATGCATTGAAAGTGAAGTATAAGAATGGAGTGATCAAGCTAGTTGAAAGGCATCAGGCATCATGATGGTTAACATTCCAATGGGATGCAGTCCCAAAAATCAGCAAGACCCAAAATAGGAGTAAGGGAGAATCAGGTAGCAAAAGGGTTAAGTAGCAATCACTCCAATGTCCATTCATTCCACCAGGGCACTGTTGAAATAATTAAACTGAGTCCTGATGGGATTAAAAATAAGTTACCTTAATTTGAAGATGAGTATTCAAATCAAAATTGAGAAAATTAGGAACAGTATAAAAAATATTAAAATGAGACAAACCAGTCTCCTTGTTCATCCTAGGTATCCTTGCTGGTGTCCACCATCATCCACGTTAAAGAAACCCTCCCCTTAAAGGGTGGGGTAACTAGAGTGTAGTTCCAGCAGACATTGGTCAAAAAGGTGGAAAACGATCCCCTAGCTCAAAAATCCTAATAGGGTCCAAAAATAAAAAACTCTTAAACTGCAATCAAGCTCTTAAAAATCTTCAGATCTTTTGAGTTCTCTGGTCAAGAGTCCCCAACTTCTTCTCAATCTTGCTTCTCTGATTGCTTAGGCAGAAAGATCTTTGATTCCAACCTTCCAGATCCTGGTGGAATGTCCTTCCCTCCAGACTAAATCAATCTTATTCAAAATCTTAAAAAATACTCCTTCTTTCTCCAATTCCTCAACTGCAGGATGAAGCAATGACCCAACAGCCAAGCTCCTGTTCCTCTCTTTACTGTTTCTCCTTCCCACTAAATCACTGACAGGTCTATCCAGTAAAGTGCGGCCGCATTTACCCCGCTCCTAACCCGCGTTCTACTCACTTTCCAGCCGCGTTAGCCCTTCCTGCGATCCACAACCCCCTTTAACCTACCCTTACCGCGTCCTAAAATCCCCGGGCAACCCCTTCCGCACGCGGCATGTATATTGCATGCAAACGAGCGAATTAGCTATTCCCTAGCATCCAGTAACCCGCGCCCCGACTATCGCTATTTTACCCTGCCGTTTTGCCGCGCGTTTAACCTGCTAACTTACCGCCTACCCTTACCCCTGCATTAGAGGCAGGGATAAGGGTAGGCGGCAAGCTTTCCCCCAGCCTCCGCTCACCTGCCCTGGCCGCGTCCATGGATGCTGGTCTCCGGGGCAGCCCCAGTCCTCTCCCCTCCTCCCGAAGCAAAAAAAAAGCAAAAAAAAAAGTTGCAAGAGAGAGAGGGGAGAGGACAGGCAATCCTACGCTCGGCGACTTACTTTTGCAGCCCCCTCCGGACATCGTGGCTTCCCCCGTGCCAGTCCCCTCTCCCCTCCTCCCGAAGCAGGGTGCGAAAAGCAGCCTTGCTCCGGGAGGAGGGAAGAAGGGACTGGCAGTGTAAAGCGGCGAAGCGACTTACTTTTTGCACCCCCCTCCGGACATCGGACGACCTCTCCTGCCTCCAGCTGCTCGCGAAGATGGACGCCTGCACGGCCGCTGAAGACGTGACATCTCATGCCGTGACGCCAAACGTCGTGATGTCACGTCTTCAGCGGCCGTGCAGGCGTCCATCTTCGCGAGCAGCTGGAGGCAGGAGAGGTCGTCCGATGTCCGGAGGGGGGTGCAAAAAGTAAGTCGCTTCGCCGCTTCGCCGCTTTACACTGCCAGTCCCTTCTTCCCTCCTCCCGGAGCAAGGCTGCTTTTCGTGCCCTGCTTCGGGAGGAGGGAAGAAGGGACTGGCAGTGTAAAGCGACCTCTCCTGCCTCCAGCTGCTCGTGAAGATGGACGCCTGCACGTGACTCCACGTCTTCAGCGGCCGTGCAGGCGTCCATCTTCGCAAGCAGCTGGAGGCAGGAGAGGTCATCCGATGTCCGGAGGGGGCTGCAAAAAGTAAGTCGCTTCGCCGCTTCGTACTGCCAGTCCCTTCTTCCCTCCTCACGGAGCAAGGCTGCTTTTCGCGCCCTGCTTCGGGAGGAGGGGAGAGGGGACTGGCAATCCCGACTTCCTGGTATCTGTCATTTCAAATGACATTTGAAATGACAGATACCAGCGTGGCCGTGAAGCGTTAGGCCCGCGCACCCAGGATACTGTGTAGGCGCTCTATACAGTAAAATGGGTTGCGCGGGCCTAACGCTTCTCGGACGCTTCTTAGACGTAGCTTGCATTTGCAAGCTATTTACATACAGGATCGAGCGGTAGGTGAGCTGCACTGTGCGTGCGGCAACCGTGGGTGCGCCGGGCACTAACGCAGCTCTTCCTACCGCTCGTTACTGGATAGACCTGTGAGCATGATCCAGGGGATTTTATATCCCACTGAAGATTGTCCCCCCAAAAAGTGGGGTCTCAGCAAGGGGAGGAATCCCAAATATCAAAAACCCCTCTCAATGCCTATTGCTGGAAAAATTACTTGGGAGCAAATGTTAGTGACTGGCAAAGCTCTGTCACATTTACTTCTGGGAAAAGACTCTTGGGCCTCTAGAAGAAGAACTTGGAATGGAACAAGAAAATTAAAAAGTCATGGGATAGGAGGCAATAAATATTAAAAAAATGTAATACAGATTAATAAGGAATTTTAAATTCTGGGCTTGAAATAAATGAGGTAAAATGTTTTAAAGTTTCACATGTGATGCTTAATGGCTGTTGCAAACTACTTAGACAGCAATTGTAGGGTGCAGTATATGGCACATCAAGTGAGACTTTTGTTGGCAGAAGATATATGGAGAAGAGTGACCAGTATGGAAGGAAGGAAGGAAGGAAGGAAGGGTGTGTCGTCCCCCCCCCCCCCCCCCCCCCCCCATTATTTAGAAACACTGGATCAGTGATCATTTTGCCCTAGTGACCAGATAATAGCAAGGGTAAAGAGAAGTCAATAGGATTGAAGAAACTATTGAGAGTTTGGGGCTACAGATTGACATTTTTTTTTACTTGTTTGGATTTCGGAAAACGTGTTGAATTTGGGGATTTTTTTTTCTATCTTTTTGAACAGAGTAAGCTGGAGTTTCATTCCAGCTATCCTACTGTTCAGGGGGAGAGCTTGTTGAGCAGGGATGGTGGAGCAGGAGCGAGAAGACCAGCTAGGAAGAATAAAATAGAGAAGGAGACAATGGTTTTCTTAATGCTTATATTTTTTATGCTGTTTTTGATTTTCACCATTTTGATTTGGATCCTAATATTTAAGTTGAAGTAAACCAACTTTATTTTGAACACCAATTAGATTCCTTTTGGTTTTGATTTTTCTACTCTCCTCTATGTTAAATGGATGGTAAGTTGGTTGACTGCTATTGGCCAGTATTTAATTTTCTTTTTCTGGGTTTCTTTGTGGTTCCTCCTGCACCTTTTGGGGCATACCAACCACCATTCTGAGGCAGTAAGGATTGGTCTTACTGATCATGCCAGGGGCCCAGGAAGTTAAGCTTTCCCCCCACCCCCTGCTGGGCCTGACCCCCCTGCATAGTAGCACCCCTGGATGATGCCATACAGCCAAATGGGGGACCTGTTACAATTGTTTCAAGACAACATGAACAGTAAGGCCTCTTTGCTTTAACTTAATTAAATCCATCTGAAAAGCAGGTTGTTAATACAAACAAAAAACACACTTTGAAATGTCTGTATGCCAATGCAGAAGTCCAAGAAGTAAGATGGGAGAGTTAGAGTGTATAGCAGCAAATGATGAGATTGACATAATTGGCATCACAGAGACTTGGTGGAAGGAGGATAACCAATGGGACAGTACTATATCAGGGTACAAATTATATCGCAATGATAGGGAGGATCAACTTGGTGGGGGTGTGGCACTTTATGTCTGGGAGGGTATAGAGTCCAACAGGATAAAGATCATACAAGAGACTAAATGCTCAGTAGAATCTATATAGGTAGAAATCCTATGTGTGCTGGGTAAGAGTATAGTGAAAGGAGTATACTACCGTCCACCTGGACAAAATGGTCAGACAGTTGATGAAATGCTAAGAGAACTCAGGGAAGCTAACCAATTTGGCAGTGCAGTAATAATGGAACATTTCAATTACCCCAATATTGGCTGGGTAAATGTTAACATCAGGACATGCTACAGACAAAGTTCCTGGATGGAATAAACAACTGTTTCATGGAGCAATTGGTTTAGGAACCAATGAGTGAGGGAGATATTTTAGATCTAATTCTTAGTGGAACGCAGGATTTGGTGAGAGAGGTAATGGTGATGAGGCTACTTGGCAATAGTGATCATAACATGATCAAATTTGAACTAATGACTGGAAGGGGGACAATATGAAAATATACAGCTCTAATGCTAAATTTTAAAAAAGGAAACTGATAAAATGAGGAACATAGTTAGAAAATACCTGAAAGGTGCAGCTGCAAAGGTTAAAAGTGCACAACAGGTGTGGACATTGTTTAAAAATACAATCTTATAAGCGCAGTCCAGATGTATGCCATGCATTATGAAAACGTGGAAGAAAGGCAAACAATTACCGGCATGGTTAAAAGGGGAGGTGAAAGAGGTTATTTTAGCCAAAAAAAAGTCCTTAAAAAATTGGAAGAAGGATCCATCTGAAGAAAATAGGAAAACGCATAAGCACTGCCAAGTTAAGTGTAAACATTGATAAGACAGACTAAGAGAGAATTTAAAACGAAGTTGGCTATAGAGACAAAAACTCATAAGAACTTTTTCAAGTTTCCAAAGCAGGAAACCATTGAGGGAGTCAGTTGGTCTGTTAGATGACCAAGGGGTTAAAGGTGCTCTTAAAAAAGATAAGGCCATCATGGAAAGACTAAACAAATTCTTTGCTTCTTTGTATACTAATGAGGATGTTGGGGAGATACTGGTTCCAGAGATGGTTTTCAAGGGTGAACATTCAGATGAACTGAACGAAATCACAGTGAACCTGCTGCATGCCCCGTTTACGTTGGCCTGCACATGGGCCTGCTCACCTCTCTGGCTCCACTGCAGGTCCAGGGTCAGCATCCCTGGCAGCAGCCGCAAGCTCCACCAGGCCTTGGCGTCCCGCAGCAGCTTCCACTGTGCACCAGGCCTCACGCCGGAGTTCAGCACCCTCCATCGCGTTGGCCACACCCCTACACGCGCACGCACAGACAGCCCAGCCTCTTGTAAGGCCAGGGGCGGATCCTAGTTCCACTGCACATCCTGATTGAAGGAACTACTTAAGGAAGATCCTGCCTGCTCTCTTATTTGCCTTGGCAATCAGGTCGGCTTTGTTGCTAGATTGTCACTGCATGCTAAGCTTTGTTCCAGTTTTGTTCTAGTCTTGTTCCAGGATCCTACTATTCCAGCCTTATTCCTGCATCCTAATGTTCCAGTGTCCTTCTGTTCCAGGGTTTGTCTGTCCGTATCCTCAGATAGTACCCCTGGACTGTCTCTCCGGGACTGACCTTGGCCTGATCCTTGACTCCGCTGCCTGCTGCTTGCTTTCTGACCTCTGCTTGATCCTCGACTCTGCCTGCTGCCTGCCTTCTGACCTCGGCCTGCCTGTGACCTCATCTGACCTCCGGAAACTGACCTCTGCCTGATTGACCACGTCTGTTCTGGTTTTCCTTGCTCCATCTGCCCTCCAGTCTCAAACCCCATTGAACTCCTCTCCTATCTGTGGGTACGCCTGTCTACTATCTCTTACCCTGCGAGGCCCACCTAAGTCCAATCGGCCCGGGTTCCTATGGGCTCCACCCAGGGGGACCATGGGCTTCCAGTGGTGAAGCTCATCCTAGCCTCTGTCTCCTCCAGTGCTCCACCCCCTGGGGGTAGGTGCTTCCTGGTCTCTACCAGGGAGCCGATCTCCACTGCTCCAGGACAAGGGTCCACCCCCGAGCGCAACATGTTGCCAAGGCCATGGACTCGACGGTGTCTCCCACATCCAGGGCCCTACCGGGTTTGGCCGCTACAGTTAAAGAACATCACCAAGCTTTGAAATCGCCGGCTTCTTCGATGGAAGAGCTTCATTCCCAGCTACGAGATACAGCTTTGGCCAATCCCGTGGGCCTATTGGCCTCTTTGCTTCCCAAAGCATTGTTGGCACTTCCTGCACCTCCACCTTCGTCAAGGATCCCAGACCCTCTCTGAGTATACGGTGGAATTTTGGACTCTGGCCACTGAGCTTGGGTGGCAGGAAGATTGTCTGCAAGCCAACTTCCTAGATGGACTCTCCTGTGCTCTCAGAGATGAACTCTCCATCCGTGAGACTCCCACTTCTCTAGAGGACCTGATTTCCCTTGCCGGGAAGATCGACCATCGTCTCCGGCAAAGGCGCCTAAAAGTAAAGGCTCCCCGCTCTCCTACACCACGTCTCACGCATGTTCCTAGTCCTCCAGCTAAGATATCAGTGCCACCACCCTATGGAAGTGAACCGTGGGCGATTGTCTCCAACCGAACATCTCCGGCGGAGGAAGGAGGGTCTTTGCCTTTACTGTGGCACTTCTGGACATCATCTGCAGTCCTGCCCGATTTGTATGGAAAACTGCAATGCCTGAGCCCGGCGGGGGTCCCGAGCTTAGGCGTTACTGTCACTGGCCCTCAACTCTTGCTTCCCGTCTCTCTGGGCATCAAGGCCCACTCCTTCGCCACCACTGCTCTTGTTGGTACTGGAGCAAGCAGCAGCTTCATCATGGATGACATTGTCAAGCTTCTGAACATTCCTCTTCAGCCATTAGAAGTGAGCCTCTGTATCACCTCCATCCAAGGAGAACACCTTCCAGGGCTCATCACCCACCAAACAGTGGCTATTCGTCTTACCGTGGGCACTCTCCACAAAGAGGAGATGTTCTTATATGTATTAAAGCGATCAACACATCCAATTATCCTGGGGCTGCCCTGGCTCCAGACCCACGAACCCCAGTTCGATTGGCATTCCCTGCAGTTGGTGAAGTGGGGCTCTAAATGCCAGAAGACATGTTTACGTCCTGTATCTCCAGTAGTCCCTGTTCTGAAGTCTGTTACTTTACCTGCTTTGCCTCCGCAGTATGCTGACTTTAAAGATGTCTTCTCGAAGCAGAAAGTGGATACTTAACCTCCATTATGCAAGTTCAATTGCCCTATAGAACTTCTTCCAGGCACAACAACTCCTAAAGGCAGAACCTATCCTCTGTCTCAACCCGAGACCCAAGCTATGTTTGAGTATATTAAAGAGAACCTAGAAAAAGGGTTCATTCGTCCTTCTGACTCCCCTGCTGGAGCGGGGTTTTTCTTTATTAAGAAAAAGGAAGGCAGTCTACGCCTGTGTATTGACTATAGAGGGCTTAATGCCATAATCTGCAAAGACCGATATCTCCTGCCCCTTATCTTGACTGCCTTGAAGGGGCACGGATCTTCACCAAGTTGGATTTGAGAGGTGTATACAATCTGGTACACATCCAACCTGAAGATATCTGAAAAACCACATTCAATACGAGGGATGGTCACTATGAATATACTGTAATGCCCTTTGGGCTATGCAATGCCCCAGCGGTCTTTCAACACCTTATGAATTAAATTCTCCGAGACCTCTTGTACTCTTTCGTGGTTGTATATCTTGACGACATCCTAATCTTTTCCAAAGACCTTGAATCGCATCGTGATCATGTTCAGATCATCCTTCAACGTCTGAGATAGAACCACTTGTATGCCAAGTTAGAAAAATGTCTCTTCGAGCGTAATTGCTTACCCTTTTTAGGGTATATCATATCTGATCGAGATTTCTCCATGGATCCAGAGAAAGTCCAGGGGATCTGTGACTGGTCTCAGCCAGTAGGCGTACGGGCCCTACAATGTTTCCTTGGCTTTACCAATTATTACCGGAGCTTCATTGCCAATTATTCAACCTTAGTTGCCCCGCTTACCGCTATGACCAGGAAAGGGGCTAACACTCGGGTATGGACTCCCAAGGCACAAACCACCTTTCAGATGATTAAGGAGGCCTTCTGTTCTGGTCCTTGCCTTTAGCATCCGGACCCAAGACGTCCATTTGTCGTCGAAGTTGACACCTCTGCAATTGGCGCAGGAGCTGTCTTGAGCCAGTTTTCTCCCAAGAGTAAATTGATACCTTGTTCTTTCTTCTTGCACAAGTTCTCTCCTACTGGACAATGTTATACCATTGATAACCGAGAACTTCTCGCAGTCAAGTTGGCACTCCAAGAGTGGTGTCCCTGGTTGGAAGGGGCGCAACACAAGTTTACCATCTTCACTGACCATAAGAACATTGAGCACCTTAAAGAAGCTCAACTCCTGAATCCTCGACAAGCCCGATGGGCGCTCTTCTTTGAATGGTTCAACTTTGTTCTATGTTTCTGTCCAGGTTCCAAGAACCTCCGTGCTGATGCACTGTCAAGATCATTTGAACCTGAAGATGTTCCTGAAGTCCCTAGCTACATTATAGATCCTGTTTGAATGTCCCTTACCGTGACCACTACAGTTCCTACTGGAAAAACTGTTGTTCCACATAGATTACCTGAATAAGTTCTGAAATGGGCTCATGATTCCAAGTTTGCAGGACACCCGGGTCGTGCCAGGACCCTAGAGATGTTAGAGACATTATTGGTGGCCCAACATGGTGCAAGACACCCGTAACTATGTGGACTCATTTCCTGTCTGAGCCCAGCAGAAACCGCCTACCGGAAAGCCTTGGGGCTTACTCCAACCACTTCCAGCACCTACCGAGCCATGGTCCGGTGGCCATGAGCTCCTCCAGGCCTCACGCCGGAGTTCGGCATTGGCCACACCCCTACGCACAAGCTCGCGGACCGCCCGGCCTCTTGTAGGGCCAGGGGTTGGTCCTAGTTCCGTGGCACATCCTGATTGAAGGAACTACTTAAGAAAGTTCCTGCCTGCACTTCCTTGCCTTGGCAATCGGGTCGGCTTTGTTGCTAGATTGTCACTGTGTGCTAAGCTTTGTTCCAGTTTCGTTCCAGTCTTGTTCCAGCCTTGTTCCAGGATCCTACTGTTCCAGCCTTGTTCCTGCATCCTACTGTTCCAGCGTCCTTCTGTTCCAGTGTTCATCTGTCCGTCTCCCTAGGTAGTACCCCCGGACTGTCTCTTCGGTACTGACCTTGACCTGATCCTTGACTCCTCTGCCTTCTGCCTGCCTTCTGACCTCGGCCTGCCTGTGACCTCGTCTGACCTCCAGAACCTGACCTCTGCCTGATTGACCTCTCCTCAGACTGACCTTTGGATTTGACCTCTGCCTGATTGACCACATCTTCTGATTCTGGCTCTGTCCCTTGCCTTGTCATCGCCTACGCTGTGTATAGTGTCTTATAAAACTGCCGAAAATCTTCGCTAATTTCCGTACCGTTTGATGTAATCTTTTCCCTTCGGCCTAGCGTCTGCACCACGAGTCTTCACCAAATGCCTCGTAGTTGTAGCAGCTTTCCTCAGGAAAGAAGGTGTACACATCTACCCCTATCTGGACGACTGGTTAATCAGGGCTCCAACCCAGCAAGCCGCTAGGTCGTCCCTCTATTTCACCCTACACACTCTTTCTCTAGGATTTCTTGTCAATTACGGGAAATCCTATTTAATCCCATCTCAAAACTTGTCATTCATTGGGGAAGACTTGGACACTTTACAGGCAAAAGTCTTTCTACCTCGACAATGAGCGCTAACACTCGTGGCCCTCACTCACCAGTTGCAGTCTCAACATACAGCAACAGCTCGCCAATTCCTCGTCCTGCTAGGACACATGGCGTCCTCCGTCCATGTTACACCAATGGCCCGCCTGGCCATGAGACTCATGCATTGGACTCTGAGGTCACAATGGATTCAAGCTGTTCAGCCTCTGTCAACCATTGTCCACATCACCAACTCACTCCGTCTGTCTCTCGCCTGGTGGAAAGATCAGACCAATCTCCTCCAGGGACTGCCTTTTCAAGTGCCAGATCCTCAACTCATTCTCACCACCGACGCTTCCAACCTCGGGTGGGGAGCCCACGTGGACAATCTACAGACACAAGGATCTTGGTCTCCAGAGGAAGCCAAACATCAAATAAACTTCCTAGAACTTCGAGCAATGCGATATGCTCTCAGGGCTTTTCAGGAACGCCTATCAAATCACGTCATCCTGATTCAGATGGACAACCAGGTGGCCATGTGGTACATCAACAAGCAGGGAGGCACAGGCCCCTTCCTCCTGTGTCAGGAAGCTGCGCAGATGGGAAGAAGCGCTCTCCCAGTCGATGTACCTCAGGGCCACCTACTTGCCGGGAATGGACAATGTCTTGGCAGACAAACTGAGTTGCGTCTTCCAGCCACACGAGTGGTCTCTCAACCCCTCGGTAGTGACCTCAATCTTTTGCCAATGGGGATACCCCCAGACAGACCTCTTTGCGTCCCCTCAGAACCACAAAGTGGACAATTACTGCTCCCTCAGTCGGAGCAAGCACTCTCAGCCCAAAGATGCATTCTCCCTCTCGTGGGCAACTGGTCTGCTCTATGCATTCCCTCCACTTCCTCTTCTTTCGAAGACTCTCGTGAAGCTATGTCAGGACAAGGGAACCATAATCCTGATAGCACCTCACTGGCCACACCAAGTGTGGTTTCCCATACTCCAGGATCTCTCCATCCGCAGGCACATTCCCTTGGGAACGGACCCGCATCTGATCACTCAAAACGACGGATGCCTACGCCATCCCAATCCTCAGGCGTTGTCCCTGACGGCATGGATGTTGAAAGGTTAATCCTTCAACCACTTAACCTTTCAGATTTGGTTTCTCGTGTCCTGATTGCTTCACAGAAGCCTTCTACAAGAAAATCTTATTCCTATAAATGGAAAAGGTACACATCATGGTGCACTTCGCAGTCCCTTGATCCTTTTTCCTGTCCAATCCCAAGGTTTTTGGACTATCTCTGGCATTTGTCAGAGTCAGGTCTAAAAACCTCTTCCATCAGAATGCATGTCAGTGTGGTAGCCGCCTTCCATAAAGGTGTCGGGGATGTCCCTATATCAGTACAACCCCACGTGACACGATTTTTAAAGGGCTTGCTCCATATCAAGCCACCTTTACGTCCTCCGGCCCCTTCTTGGGACCTTAATCTGGTTCTCAGTCGGCTCATAAAAATTCCATTCGAGCCTCTTCACTCTTGTGACCTAAAATATTTCACATGGAAAGTGATTTTCCTTTTAGCTATCACTTCAGCTCGCAGGGTTAGTGAGTTACAGGCCCTATTTACCTATCCGCCTTACATTAAACTCCTGCAGGACCAGGCGGTACTCCGCACTCACCCTAAGTTTTTACCCAAGGTAGTTTCGGAGTTTCACATTAATCAATCCATCATACTACCTACCTTTTTACCCAGGCCCCATTCCAATCCAGGGGAACAGGCTCTGCATACCCTTGACTGTAAACGGGCTCTAGCTTTCTATCTAGACTATACACTTGCCCACAGGAAGAGCACTCAGTTATTCGTCTCTTTCCATCCCAACAAATTAGGACAACCTGTGGGTAAGCAGACTCTCTCCTCCTGGTTGGCGGATTGCATATCTTTTTGCTACCAGCAAGCAGGCATTCCTTTTCAAGACAGTGTTAAAGCACACTCTGTGAGGGTCATGGCGATTTCAGTAGCACACCTAAGATCGGTGCCGCTTCCTGACATTTGCAGGGCTGCCACCTGGAGCTCTCTCCATACCTTTGCAGCCCACTATTGCTTGGACAAAGCCGGAAGACAAGATTCCATCTTCGGCCAGTCTGTCCTGCGTAACCTATTTCCAACGTGACGTACCAACACCCTTCCGCCTGCCCGGTGGGGTTCAGGATGCCCTCTACCAAATTCCACCCCAGTTGTTGTGCCTGTTGCACGCCGTTGGGTACATTTGGTGCATGTTCGGACATCCTCAGCTCAGTGCTCACCCATATGTGAGGACTACCATCCTGTTTGTCCTGTGAGAAAGCAAGTGTTGCTTACCTGTAACAGGTGTTCTCACAGGACAGCAGGATGTTAGTCCTCACGAAACCCGCCCACCTCCCCGCGGTGTTGGGTTCGTAACGTTTTGTTGTTTTATTTTTTCGGCACTGCCTGTAGCTATCAAATAAGACTGAAGGGGGACCCCTGCTGGCTGCAGGGTTAGTGCCATGCTGGGCATGCCCAGTAGGGGCCAGTCAAAGTTCGGAAACTTTGATAGAAGTTTTCCGTGATTGGGCTCCATCCTGATGATGTCACCCATATGTGAGGACTAACATCCTGCTGTCCTGTGAGAACACCTGTTACAGGTAAGCAACACTTGCTTTCTTCAATGAAGTTTCTGGCCTCCCCTGTGTCTAGAAAAGCTTGAAGATGTATCAGGTTCTTATCCACGGAAAGACTTACAGGAATTAGAATTCACAGAGAGGAAGCTAAATGACCCAGGGTGGCCTCTCTTACCATCCCTAGGTCCGAGAGTTTCCCAGTTTCAAGGGACCAGAAGCTGCATAATGGCCAACTCCCGCACAATATAAGCAGAGATCATGTTGCCGACATCACTGTCATTCTTCAGGCAAAATCCTGACTCAGTCTATTTGCATGAGTTCCTCGGAAGAGGCCCACGATTCTTGAGGTTTTCTGGGGAGAACCAGGCATTGAAATGTAGGTGCTAATCACACTAAATAGCGAAGGAAGGCTCTCTCTTGAGATCTTTTCTGGAAGTGAACGGCCAGGAGAATTGCCAGCCGGATTAATTCTTCTAAAAAATCTGGCAGTTCTCGTCCAGATAACTTGTCCTTTATGGATTCAACGGCCAACATTTGAAACTGAACAGCATATTCTCCAACAGAGTGAAACCCTGACGAATTTGTAATAGGTCAGATGCTGCAGAAGCCAGGCATCCTGGTTCATTGAAAACCAACCTAAAGTCTTGAAGAAACTGGTCCAAATTTTCCAGTAAAGAGTCATCTTGTTCCCAAAGTGGGAATGCCCAGGCTAGAGCTGAAAGGATGAAGGTAACCTTTGTTTTGTCAATGGGAAATAGTGATGCCTGAAAAGAAAAGGGCATTTTATACGGTTGATAAATCCACTGCATGTCGAGGATCCCCAGTGAAATGAGGAGGAGGGGAAAGTCAAAGAACTGCACTAGTGGATGAACTGGGGGGAGCTGGTGCTAGGGCGGCTATGGCAAGTGCATCCATTTGAGCCTCAAGTCTTTCAAGAACCCCTCCTTGCTGTTGCTGCACCCATGTTGCCAGGCCAGGAATGGCTTGTAAGGTTGTTAGAATTACTGGATTAATGGCCTAGGCAAACTATTACAATTTTTTGTGGATCCAGTGGAAAAAACTAACAGTCTTACCTTGATATGGAGACCAAGTGGAGACCATTGAAGAGAGGTCCTCGACCAGAGTCGAACCATCTATCAGTACAAGCGGTATTCAGTCTCATCAAAATCAAACAAACTTTGAAATGTTTGTATGCTAATGCCAGAAGTCTAAGAAGTAAGATGGGAGAATTAGAATGTATAGCAGTGAATGATGACATAGACTTAATTGGCATCTCAGAGAAATGGTGGAAAGAGGACAACCAATGGGACAGTGCTATACCGGGGTACAAATTATATCGCAATGACAGAGAGGAGCAGTCGGGAGGAGGTGTGGCGCTTTATGTCCGGGATGGCATAGAGTCCAACAGGATAAACATCCTGCATGAGACTAGAGAATAGCCACTGCCATTAGCAATGGTTACATGGAATAGACTTAGTTTTTGGGTACTTGCCAGGTTCTTATGGCCTGGATTGGCCACTGTTGGAAACAGGATGCTGGGCTTGATGGACCCTTGGTCTGACCCAGTATGGCATTTTCTTATGTTCTTAAATACAAAATTGAATCTTTATGGGTAGAAATCCCTTGTGTGTCACGGAAGACTATAGTGATAGGGGTATACTACCGTCCACCTGGTCAAGATGGTGAGATGGACAGTGAAATGCTAAGAGAAATTAGGGAAGCTAACCAAATTGGTAATGCAGTAATAATGGGAGACTTCAATTACCCCGATATAGACTGGGTAAATGTATCATCGGGTCACGCTAGAGAGATAATGTTCCTGGATGGAATAAATGATAGCTTTATGGAGCAATTGGTTCAGGAACCGACGAGAGAGGGAGCAGTTTTAGATCTAATTGTTGTGGTCCGCACCGCTTCCTCTCCCTTGTGCCTGACCAGTGCCTACCTTCACGGCTGGAGACGCCGCGCTCCGCGACCCCAGGATCCCAAGACGCCGATGACTCCACGTGGCGTCCGCCATTTCCTGCCTGTTTCGCCGCGGCCTCGCGCGCGCGCGCGAATGCGCTCACTTTGTGCATCCAGCACCCAGAAGCCGAGCCCCGCCTGCGATGATGACGTCACGCACCCAGAGCGATATAACCGGCGCCCGGACACCGTCTCATCGCCTTGCAACGAGGTTCTCTACTGCCTTGTAGTTCTGAGTTGCGCTTCGTCTTCTCTAAGTTCCTGTCGCTGACCTTGGATTGCCTTGACTACGCTTTGCCCGCTGCCTGCCTCTGACCCTGGTTTGTTCCTGACTACGCTTTGCCTGCTGCCTGCCTCCGACCCTGGTTTGTTCTTGACTACGCTTTGCCTGCTGCCTGCCTCCGACCCTGGTTTGTTCCTGACTACGCCTCGCCAGCCGCCTGCCCTGATCTTGGCCTGTTCCTGTTTGCCCAGCCTGCCGCCTACCACTGATCTTGGCTCGTCTCTGGTCCTGCTTCAGTCTTCAGCTTGCTCCAGTTCCTGCTTGCTACGGAACCCGTTCCAGGTTACAGTGTACACCAAGCTCCTGCTCATACAGACTTTTGTTTCAGGCTACGCCTGCTCCTGTCCCCGCTGGCCACAGTGACTCTGTTACCATCCTCCGCCTGCCTCAAGTATCCGGTCTCCTCCCTACCAAGTACCTTTGGACTTCCTTGCTCTCAGCCCTGTCACTGGACTCTCTCTAGTTGCCCAAGTCCCAAGG
Source organism: Rhinatrema bivittatum (assembly GCF_901001135.1). Lineage (NCBI taxonomy): Eukaryota > Metazoa > Chordata > Amphibia > Gymnophiona > Rhinatrematidae > Rhinatrema > Rhinatrema bivittatum. Next base: position 764,852,033 of record NC_042616.1, read on the forward strand.
AGCCAGAACCCTACGGGCTCCTCCTGGGGGGTTCCTGGTTCCCGGGTGAACACCTCGAGCCTCTGGCTCCGCCTCCCAGCCTACCCTATCACTTGAGGTAGGCCGGCCCAAGGGTCCACACTTCGCCTGCAGTATCAGACTGCAACACTAATTCTCAGTGGAGCACAGGACTTGGTGAGAGAGGTAACGGTGGTGGGGCCGCTTGGCAATAGTGATCATAATATGATCAAATTTGATTTAATGACTGGAAAAGGAACAGTGTGCAAATCCAAGGCTCTCGTGCTAAACTTTCAAAAGGGAAACTTTGATAAAATGAGAAAAATTGTTAGAAAAAAACTGAAAGGAGCAGCTACAAAAGTAAAAAATGTCCAAGAGGCGTGGTCATTGTTAAAAAATACCATTCTAGAAGCACAGTCCAGATATATTCCACACATTAAGAAAGGTGGAAAGAAGGCAAAACAATTACCGGCATGGTTAAAAGGGGAGGTGAAAGAAGCTATTTTAGCCAAAAGATCTTCATTCAAAAATTGGAAGAAGGATCCAACAGAAGAAAATAGGATAAAGCATAAACATTGGCAAGTTAAAAGTAAGACATTGATAAGACAGGCTAAGAGAGAATTTGAAAAGAAGGTTTTTTTTATTTATTTTTATTTTATTTAACAGCTTTTAATATACCGGTGTTCGTGCAAGCACATCACGCCGGTTTACAATAAACTTGAGAAAGGAGGGAATTACAAAAAACAGGGAGTGGGGGAGTGGAGCAGGAGCGAAAAGAGGGGGGGGGGAGAGGGGGGAGAGAGGTAAAGGAGGAAAGACAGCAGCTGAGAAAGGTACAAGGAACATATCAGTATTTACAGCATAGGTTGCTTAATGAGGTTAGAACAAGGTTGATTTTTTACAGCGGTTAATGAGGAATAAATAGATTATATAATGATATATATTAAAGCTTAATTACAGCAGTTATGGTGGATTATATAGATAACTTATTAAACAATTAAACACATATATATAAAGTTGGCTGTAGAGGCAAAAACTCACAGTAAAAACTTTTTTAAATATATCCGAAGCAGAAAGCCTGTGAGGGAGTCAGTTGGACCGTTAGATGATCGAGGGGTTAAAGGGGCACTTAGAGAAGATAAGGCCATCGCGGAAAGATTAAATGATTTCTTTGCTTCGGTGTTTACTGAAGAGGATGTTGGGGAGGTAACCGTAATGGAGAAGGTTTTCATGGGTAATGATTCAGATGGACTGAATCAAATCATGGTGAACCTAGAAGATGTGGTAGGCCTGATTGACAAACTGAAGAGTAGTAAATCACCTGGACCGGATGGTATACACCCCAGAGTTCTGAAGGAACTAAAAAAATGAAATTTCAGACCTATTAGTAAAAATTTGTAACTTATCATTAAAATCATCCATTGTACCTGAAGACTGGAGGATAGAAAATGTAACCCCAATATTTAAAAAGGGCTCCAGGGGCGATCCAGGAAACTACAGACCGGTTAGCCTGACTTCAGTGCCAGGAAAAATAGTGGAAAGTGTTCTAAACATCAAAATCACAGAACATATAGAAAGACATGGTTTAATGGAACAAAGTCAGCATGGCTTTACCCAGGGCAAGTCTTGCCTCACAAATCTGCTTCACTTTTTTGAAGGAGTTAATAAACATGTGGATAAAGGTGAACCGGTAGATATAGTATACTTGGATTTTCAGAAGGCGTTTGACAAAGTTCCTCATGAGAGGCTTCTAGGAAAAGTAAAAAGTAATGGGATAGGTGGCGATGTCCTTTCGTGGATTGCAAACTGGCTAAAAGACAGGAAACAGAGAGTAGGATTAAATGGGCAATTTTCTCAGTGGAAGGGAGTGGACAGTGGAGTGCCTCAGGGATCTGTATTGGGACCCTTACTTTTCAATATATTTATAAATGATCTGGAAAGAAATACGACGAGTGAGATAATCAAATTTGCAGATGACACAAAATTGTTCAGAGTAGTTAAATCACAAGCAGATTGTGATAAATTGCAGGAAGACTTTGTGAGACTAGAAAATTGGGCATCCAAATGGCAGATGAAATTTAATGTGGATAAGTGCAAGGTGATGCATATAGGGAAAAATAACCCATGCTATAATTACACAATGTTGGGTTCCATATTAGGTGCTACAACCCAAGAAAGAGATCTAGGTGTCATAGTGGATAACACATTGAAATCGTCGGTACAGTGTGCTGCGGCAGTCAAAAAAGCAAACAGAATGTTGGGAATTATTAGAAAAGGAATGGTGAATAAAACGGAAAATGTCATAATGCCTCTGTATCGCTCCATGGTGAGACCGCACCTTGAATACTGTGTACAATTCTGGTCGCCGCATCTCAAAAAAGATATAATTGCGATGGAGAAGGTACAGAGAAGGGCTACCAAAATGATAAGGGGAATGGAAAAACTCCCCTATGAGGAAAGACTAAAGAGGTTAGGACTTTTCAGCTTGGAGAAGAGACGACTGAGGGGGGATATGATAGAGGTGTTTAAAATCATGAGAGGTCTAGAACGGGTAGATGTGAATCGGTTATTTACTCTTTCGGATAGTAGAAAGACTAGGGGGCACTCCATGAAGTTAGCATGGGGCACATTTAAAACTAATCGGAGAAAGTTCTTTTTTACTCAAAGCACAATTAGACTCTGGAATTTGTTGCCGGAGGATGTGGTTAGTGCAGTTAATATAGCTGTGTTTAAAAAAGGATTGGATAAGTTCTTGGAGGAGAAGTCCATTACCTGCTATTAAGTTCACTTAGAGAATAGCCACTGCCATTAGCAGTGGTTACATGGAATAGACTTAGTTTTTGGGTACTTGCCAGGTTCTTATGGCCTGGATTGGCCACTGTTGGAAACAGGATGCTGGGCTTGATGGACCCTTGGTCTGACCCAGTATGGCATTTTCTTATGTTCCTATGTTCTTATGAGTGTAGGGGCAGGCAGCAAATTATCCAAGTCCAGAATCCAGCAATGGGTCAAGGCAAATAGCGAACAATCCAAGTCCAGAATCCAGCAAGGGGTCAAGGCAGGTAACAAACAGTCCAAGTCCAGAATCCAGTAAGGGTCAAAGCAATGAAAGGAAGCCCAAGGACAGAACTCACACACAAAAGGAACTCACAAAGCAGGACCAGGGAATGAGGGGAACACAAGTAGCAGGACAATCAGCACAATCCAATAGAAACAGCAAACAGCCTGTTGTTGAGGCGAAGGACTGAGGAAGATGCCACTTCAATGCCAACTGCCCTTGATCTCTTCTGCAGAGACTTCCAGCAGGGATGTTCAGCATGACGAAAAGGAGGGACCAAAATGGAGCGCGCCTCACATCACGCTCCTCTCTGAGGAGCCACTGCGGCCACCAGTAGCGGCCATGGCCGCACAGTGGGACCACTACAGAAAGGCAAGCATTAGATCATTTTGTAACATCAATATATTTATAAATAATCTGAAAAGGGATATGACGAATGAGGTGATCAAATTTGCAGATGGTACAAAATTATTCAGGGTAGTTAAATCACATGCGGATTGTGATAAATTGCAGGAGGTCCTTACGAGACTCAAAGATTGGGTGTCCAAATGGCAGATGAAATTTAATGCGGACAAGTGCAAGGTGATGCATATAGGGAAAAATAAGCCATGCTGTAGTTACACGATGATAGATTCCATATTAGGAGCTACCACTCAGGAAAAGATCTAGGGATCATAGTGGATAATACATTTAAATCGTCGGCTCAGTGTGCTGTGGCAGCCAAAAAAGCAAACAGAATGTTAGGAATTATTAGGAAGGAGATTGTGAATAAACGGAAAATGTCAATACACCTTTGTATTGCTCCATGGTGAGACCACACCTTGAGTACTGTGTATAATTCTGGTTGGTGCATCTAAAAAAAGATATAGTTGCACTGGAAAAGGTACAGAGAAGGGCGACCTAAATTATAAAGGGGATGGAATGGCTCCCCTATGAGGAAAGGCTAAAGAGGTTAGGGCTGTTCAGCTTGGAGAAGAGACCGCTGAGGGGGGATATAATAGAGGTCTGTAAAATCAAGAGAGGTCTAGAATGGGTAAATGTGAATAGGTTACTCTTTTAGATAATAGAAGGACTGGGGGGCTCTTCGGAAGTTATCAAGTAGCACATTTGAAAGAAATCAGAGAAAATTATTTTTCACTCAATGCACAGTTAAGCACTGGAAATTTGTTGACAGAGGATATTGTTAGCACAGTTAGTGTAGCTGGGTTTAAAAAAGGTTTGGAAATTTTCTGGAGAAGAAATCCATGAATTGCTATTAATCAAGTTGACTTAGGGAATAGCCATTGCTATAACTGGCATTGGTAGCATGGGATCTATTTAATGTTTGGGTACTTGCCAGGTACCTGTATCCTGGTTTGGCCACTGTTGGAAACAGGATGCTGGCCTTGATGGACCCTTGGTCTGACCCAGTATGACACATTCTTATGTTCTTATGTTCTAACCCAGGCAAATATCATGATCCTGTCCATCCCAATTGGGAGGCTGTGTTTCAGTCCAATAGGGGGTATACTAGGACCCTGGAGAGTTTTTCAGCAATTTCTTTTCTTGGATGCGTGAGGAATTAGCAAGGCGTTCAGAGAGACTGAACAGCCGCCCCCTCTCCCCCCCCCCTCCTCCCATCTTTCCAGCAGGACCTTCAAATGGGAACTGCAAATAGGAGGTATCTGAGCACTACCATATCTGAGGATGTACCTGTTCTTGTGGAACAAGAGAAGAAGCTCCAGAGTTTTGGCATGGTGGCCAGACAGTAGCACATTTCTGCATCAATCCATGTGGGTTGGGCAAAGATAGTCTTTTCTGCTCTAAACAAAAGGGTTTCCCCTCCAGTCTAAAGGCTCAATTCAGAACGCCAAGCACCTTAGTTCTGAGTAGAACCCAAGTATCATTTCTTTGGGCCAAGTATAAACTTGTAAGGTGGACCCCCCTCCCACAAACACACCATCCCAAACCCATAAAATCCCATGAATCCTGAAAGAAAAACATATTATATTTTTTTCAACATTTATTGAACTGATGAAGCCCCAGTGCAATGTTACAAAGTCACAATAAAAGATGAAAATACAAGAGACTGTGATTCATCTTTCTTCCATTGTGCAATAATACTACCTTAGCAGCAATCAAATCAAAGACAAAACACCCACTCACACCACATCCAGACCACAAGTCAGAGAATAGCAAACCATTGCTAAAAATATTCTAACCCCTTATGTAGAGGTATAATTTCGTTAAACATTTCCCACGCTCATTGGTAATCCTTATTTAAAGGTTTCTGCATCAATTTTGCATCTACTTTTTTTTAAACACATCCAACCCATCATTTGTACAAACCATAATTTAATTGGTGGTGATTCCTCTGAAATCCAATATTTCAATATACCAGCCCTAGCCACCAACAGAGCTGTTTGAACAAATTCTAAAAATCCCTTTGATAACCCATCAGCCCATCCATAAAGCCCAATAACAAAACTTCCCCATAAAGGAGGCTTAATAGTATCCTCTCATTCTATAGCGATCATCACTGAATCCCAATAATCATATAAATTAACACACAGTGAAAATCTATGAATAAATATCCCTTTCATAAATTTATATTTAAGGCAGTCATCTGAATCTCTTAATCCCATACGAAAAACTCTGGTTATATCATAGACGCTTCTATGAAGTATTCTGAATTGCATTTCCTTAAATTTGTAATAAATGGATATAGTCCTCAAATTAACAAATACGTTTTTTAAACCTTTGGGAACATCTGACTCCCAACTCTTGGGTTCATTTAAGCACCAGCATTAATAATACTGGGGAATTGGATTTCTTTAACCTCATTTTATACCATATGGACAATGTATTTTTCTGAGCCCCAGTCAAAAGTATTAAATTCTCCAAGGATTCAGCTTGAATGATATCTAGATTCTGTTTTTTTTAATTGTAAAACATAGTGTCTAGCGTGCAACAGCATATAGCATCTGACACCATAATATATAGCTGGAAAACGTATTTTAATTCTGAAATTCCCTTCTACTTTAGTGACAATTTTATAACTTTTTGGTTGTTGGTCCTAATAATGGTATTCGATGTTTTAATTTTTTCTTCTAATGGATCAACATGACTGCAAACATTTTATAACTATGTTTTATGTTTATTGATGTAATTTTTTTCTTTTTTGGTAACAGATACTCAATTCTGTTACCAGTAAGCCCTGGGCGTTAAGTGTCAGCTAGTTAGTGTAGGATGGTTTAGTGGGGAGGATCCATTCAAGTACAACCTCTCCTGTGTCCCCCTGGGAAGGATATATAACCGTTCCCTTGCTACAACTTGGGAGGCAGTCCTTTTAGGTTGACCAAGAGATCAGAGGTAGGTAGGAGATTGTTTTGCTGCTGTTTTACAGGCCCAGTCAGAGAAGCCAAGCAAGCCCTATTTGGTGGTCCTGAGCAGGGTTGGGAGGGGTTTTTTCCCTTCCAGTCCACTCACTGGTTGCTCTGGATATTTTCCTCTGGGTACAGTTTTTGGAATTTAACCTTTTAAGTTGTAGGGGCTATACTGGAGCCTGCTCAGCTCCTGGGCCCAGGGAATGGGGAACCCTGGGTCTGGACAAGTTAGGAAAGACCTGTCCTTCAAACCCTCCACGAGGAAGGGGTTGTGAGAGAGAGCATGTGAGAGCCTGTGTATTTGTGTGGGAATGTGCCCCTATGTGTGAGAGAGTATGAAAGAGTGAGAGAACTAAGAACATAAGATATGCCATACTCGGTCAGACCAAGGATCCATCAAGCCCAGTATCCTGTGTCCAACAGTAGCCAACCAAGTCACAAGTAACTGGCAAGTACGCAAACATTAAAGGAATAGATCCCAAGCTACTAATCCTTATTGATTAATAGCAGTTTATGGACTTCTGCTCTAGGAACTTATCCAAACCTTTTTTAAACCCAACTACACTAACTGCCAAAAACACATCCTTTCACAAGGAATTCCAGAGCTTATTTATGCGTTGAATGAAAAAGCATGTTCTCTGATTTGTTTTAAATGAGCTACTTGCTAATTTCATGGAGTGCCTTCTAGTCCTTGTATTATCTGTAAGAGTAAATAGCCGATTCACATTTACCAATTCAAGCCCTTTCATGATTTTGTAGACCTCTGACATATTCCCCCTCAACCATCTCTTCTCCAAGCTGAACAGCCCTTACCTCTTTAGCCTTTCTTCATAGGGGAGCCATTCTATCACCTTTATCATTTTGGTCGCTCTTCTCTGTACTTTCTCCAGTGCAACTATATCTTTTTTGAGAAACAGTGACCAGAACTGCACACAGTACTCAAGGTGTGGTCTCACCATGGAGCAATACAGAGGTATTATGACATTCACCGTTTTATTAACCATTCCCTTCCTAATAATTCCTAACATTCTGTTTGCTTTTTTGACTGCTGCAGCACACTGAGTTGACAATTTCAATGTATTATCCACTATGATGCCTGGATCTCTTTCCTGGGTTGTAACTCCTAATGTGGAAGCTAACATCGTGTGTGTTTGTGTGTGTGTGTAGGTGGATTGGGAAGCGGGAGCCTCCATGTGAGAGAGAGCATGTGAGAGTGGGAATCTGTATCAGTGTGTGTGAATGGGAGACTGCATGTGAGAGAGAGCAATTGGTGTAGCCTCGCTATTTATAGTCAGGCTAAGTGATGTCATCACGTCATGCCCAGATTGGGTTTCCCATGCTTGGCCCTTTAAATAGCAAGACATCAGCTGCACGCACACCTAGGGGGCGGGGCTGAAGCGGCTGAAGATGCAAAGCCCCGGCAGGAGTTCCACTGCGAGGTCTGTGGCGTGGAGGAAGCCGGAGAGGGCCGTGGTGAGCGACGGGGTGGCGGGAACTAGCAGCAAGCGCGAGACCGGAGCTGGTTGAGGTGAGCAGGCCCGGTCGCGGCCCGGTCGTGGCACCCATGCAGCTGGAACGTGCAGCACATATGTGAAAACAGTTTTAGAATCTATGTTGGCGTGAGGGTAGGCATTACATATTTCTGGGTGCACACATATATACATTGGATTTAGTTTTTATTAATAATGAATTTATAACCAGTGATGCACCCAGATTTAAGATTGACAAAGTACTGTGGTCTGACCACTGACTGATTTTTTTTGTAGATTTGATATATGAAGAAGTGTAGGGCTCAGTAGGCAGTCCTCCATACCTTTTCTGAAATGTAGTCACATTGATAATGATTGATTTCATGACCAAGTGCTATTGAAATTAGCAAAGTATGATCTGGTGAATACTACTGAGGCTATAGCAACCTTATCTCAGGCACTGGAGTCCACGGCTGAGGAGGTAGCCCCCATGAGAACTAAAATACCCAAAAGAAGGAGAGTTGCACCATGGTTTACTCCTGCATTATGCCAAGTGCAGCTAGAACTTAGGAGGCTTGAGCAGAGCTAGTGAAAAACAGAATCCTCTGATACAGCTGAGGTTTATAAGGCAACTCTAACCAGGTATAGAAGTGTGATTGATGCAGCTAAAAAAGATTTTATGCAGTCAGAATCAAGGCAGCAGAGGGGAATCCATGGAAGTTATTTCAGGTTATGAAGACACTGATTGTAACAACAATGAGAACACTCTAATATGGCAAAAGATCCGAAACGGTGCATTGATTTTGCACAGTTTTTTGAAGGTAAAGTAGCAACAGTATGTAATAAATTGGAAATTCTCTCGCTTCTGACTCCTCCATTAGTGGCGCTAACACATATTCCCGCACAGTCACTATGGGATTGCTTTTCGAGTGAGTCCACTAGTGCACATGATAACAAAATTGAAATCTGTTCTGGATGCTCTGACTTTGTGTCCTCCTGCCATCATTAAAATCTTATGATTAGATCTTATATCACATTTGGAAGGATGTATGCCATCTGATTTTAAAAAGGCCTCAGTTACTAAAGAAACCTACTGAGGCTCCATCAGTCTTTAGTAACTTCTGACCGGTGTCAATGCTCTCTTGTCATAGAAAGTGTAGTTTTAATTTAATTTAATTAGATTTTTTTTATTTATTTTTTTAGAAAAATGGTATTTTATATCAACTTCAATTTGTTTTTAGAAAATATTTTAGCATGGAGCTACTTTTATTAAAGTTAGATACCATCAGGAGAGAATTCGATTGATGTGATGGTTGTACTGGATGTCACTGCGGCCTTTGACACATTGAATCATGCTATCTTGTTTCAGCCAGACTGGGCTGTCAGGACAAGTCATAAAATGGTTTGAATCTTTTATATCCGATCAATGGCAATGAGTATCTATTACTTCAGGCCACTCTAACTGGCACCAAGTGCTCAATGCAGTACCTCAGGAATCAGTTCTTTTGACAGTTTTATTTAACATCTATGTGTCCCCCTTGCACACGCTGTGCATGCTGTTATCCAAGTTAGGCGTGCATTATGAAATATACACAGACGATATCCATTATTTTTATTCCTAAACTGTCGTCATGGCAAGCTACTCAAGATTTGCTCTTGATTTTGTTTATCCTCTGTTAAATCATGGTTAGTGCATAATCGATTGGCATTGAACTTGGATAAATCTGAGATTATATTACTGAAGGAGTTTCCATCTTCAGATGATCCAGTACAATTTAAAATCACTAACTCTAGTCTCCCAGTCTCAACACAAGTAAGGAATCTGGGAGTACTTCTAGACACAGACCTGCCAATGAAACCTTATGTAAAATCTCTGGTAAAGGCGTCTTTCTTTAAGCAAGTATAATCCGCTTAGCATGGCATTGTTACATAGACGGAATATAAGTATTTTAAAATAAATAAACTGCGGATACTATGAAGGCTAAAACCTTAACTTCCAGCTGAAGATTTCTGCTTGGCGTTGCAGGCCCTGATGTTAACAGGCCTAGACTATTGCAACTCTTTACTACTTGGTTTCCCAGCAGCAACTATAAGAATGTTACAAATGGTTCAAAATGCTGCAGCGAGGATTCTTACAGGCATGAGGAAATACAAATATGTAACATCATTGCTCAAAACCTTCCACTGGCTTCCAATAAAATTGTGATAATAATTCATAGACTTTTAACCAATAACATAAAGGCTTCTTGGATAAGTGCATTATTGCAGATTAGTTATGAGCACAAATGCTTGTATTCTGGGCAATAAAATCCCAGATCTACAAGCCCTAATGGTGGAGGCGGACTTGGACGTTGTTGCTGTCACGGAGACGTGGTTCACGGAATCTCATGATTGGGATACGGCAATACCGGGCTATAACTTGTTAAGGAAGGACAGAGAGGATAGGAAAGGGGGAGGAGTGGATCTTTATGTCAGAAACAATATCCAAGCATCTGAGCTGCAAGGAAGATGGGGCAATGAAGAAGCACTATGGGCCGACCTAAAAAAAGATGATGGGGCATCCATTTATATTGGAGTGGTTTACAGGCCTCCAAATCAAAAGGAAGAGCATGACAGAGAGCTGGTTGAAGACATCCAAAAGATGGGAAAGAAGGGAGAAATGGTGATCGTTGGAGACTTTAATCTGCCGGATGTAGACTGGAGAATCCCTTCTGCAGAATCTAACATAGTAGAGAAATAGTGGATGCCCTGCAAGAGGATTTGTTCAAACAAATGGTAATGGAACCCACAAGAGCGGGAGCTATATTCGATTTAGTGCTCACTAATGGAGATAATGTCTCTGATATCCAGGTGGGCGCCCACCTCAGCACCAGTGATCATCAAATGGTATGGTTTCATATCACACAAAGGATATGTAGAAGAAGCATGAAGACCCGAGTTTTGCAGTTCAAAAACACGGACTTTGATGAAATGGGGAAGTACCTGGAGGAAGAACTAAAAGGCTGGGAGAACAAGAGAGATGTGGATCAACAGTGGACCAAACTAAAAGGAGCAATTATCAAGGCAACTAATCTATATGTTAGAAAAGTAAAGAAAAGAAAAAGAAAAATGAAACCTATCTGGTTCTCAAAGGAGGTGGCTGACAAAATAAAAGCTAAAAGAACAGCATTCAAGAAATATAAAGGATCCCAAAGGGAGGAGCACAAAGAAGAATATCTGGTAGAACTGAGGGAGACGAAGAAAGTAATCAAGATGGCAAAAAGTCAAGTGAAAGAGAGGATTGCCAAAGAGGTAAAGAGAGGTGACAAAACATTTTTCAGATACATCAGAGAAAGGAGAAAAGTTCAAAGTGGTATAAAGAAATGAAAAGGTGACAAGGATCAATGTGTGGAGAGAGACGAAGAAATGGCAGAAATATTAAATGAATATTTCAGTTCGGTGTTCACTAAAGAGGACCCGGGAGAAGGACAGTCGCTAGTTAACAAGAAACTGGAGGGGAGTGGAGTAGATGTAACTCCGTTTACAGTGGAGAATGTGTGGGAAGAGCTGGGGAAACTGAAAGTGGACAAAGCCATGGGGCCTGATGAGGTTCATCCCAGGATACTGAAGGAGCTCAGAGATGTTCTGGCGGGTCCGCTGTGTGACCTGTTCAATAGATCCCTAGAAACGGGAGTGGTGCCGATTGACTGGAGAAGAGTGGTGGTGGTCCCACTTCACAAGAGTGGGAGCATAGAGGAGGCTGGTAACTACAGACCAGTTAGCCTCACTTCGGTGGTGGGAAAAGTGATGGAGTCGCTGCTAAAAGAAAGAATAGTGAACTATCTACAGTTAGGAGAATTGCTGTACCAGAGGCAGCACAGATTCACCAGGGGAAGATCCTGTCAGACAAATCTGATTGACTTTTTCGACTAGGTGACTAGGGAATTGGATCAAGGAAGAACGCTCAATGTCATCTACTTGGATTTCAGCAAGGCTTTTGATACGGTCCCACACAGGAGGCTGGTGAATAAAATGAGAAGCTTAGGAGTGAGTGCCAAGGTGGTGGCCTGGATTGCAAACTGGTTGACGGACAGACAACAATATATGATGATAAATGGAACTTACTCTGAAGAGAGAGCGGTGTTAAGTGGAGTGCCGCAAGGATCGGTGTTGGGACCGGTCCTGTTCAATATCTATGTGAGCGACATAGCGGATGAGATAGAAGGTAAGGTTTGTCTGTTTGCTGATAACACTAAGATCGGCAACAGAGTGGACATGCCAGAAGGACTGGAGAGAATGAGACGGGATTTAAGGAAGCTGGAAGAGTAGTCAAAGATATGGCAGCTGAGATTCAATGCCAAGAAGTGCAGAGTCATGCATATGGGGTGTGGAAATCCGAAAGAACTGTATTCAATGGGTGGTGAAGGGCTGATGTGCTCGGAGCAGGAGAGAGACCTTGGGGGGATAGTGTCTAATGATATGAAGTCGGCGAAGCAATGTGACAAGGCGATAGCTAAAGCCAGAAGAATGCTGGGCTGCATAGAGAGAAGAATATCGAGTAAGAAAAGGGAAGTAATTATCCCCTTGTACAGGTCCTTGGTGAGGCCTCACTTGGAGTACTGTGCTCAGTTCTGGAGACCGTATCTCCGAAGGGACAGAGACAGGATGGAGGCGGTCCAGAGAAGGGTGACCAAAAAGGTGGATGATCTTCATCGAATAACTTATGAGGAGAGATTGAGGAATCTAAATATGTACACCCTGGAGGAAAGGAGGAGCAGAGTTGATATGATACAGACTTTCAGATACTTGAAAGGTTTTAATGATACAAAGAAAACGACAAATCTTTTCCGTTGGAAAAAAATCAGCAGAACCAGGGGTCACGATTTAAAACTCCAGGGAGGAAGGTTCAGAACCAATGTCAGGAAGTATTTCTTCACGGAGAGGGTGGTGGATGCTTGGAATGCCCTTCCAGAGGAAATGGTGAAGACCAGAACTGTGAAGGACTTCAAAGGGGTGTGGGATAAATACTGTGGATCCATAAAGTCTAGAGGATGTGAATGAAGAGTGCGTGGCTCACGGTTAATGCGACTCCAACATTGCTCTAAGCTTCAACGGCAAGAAGAAATGTGGAAAAAAGGATTTGCATTCACAAAAAAGTGGGGAGTAGCTTGCTTGTTGCGGCGGTCTCTACCCCAAACCAAATAAGCCTGATACTTCACTTTCGATGCATACCCAGCATAGCTCTCTGCTTCAACAACAGGGGAGAAAGACTGATACTTCACTTTCAATGCATATCCAGCATAGCTCTCTGCTTCAATGGCAAGGGGGAATGAAGAAAAGTGGATCTATATACAGACAACAACCAACAAGGACTGAATTACATAGTCTGGGTAAACAAATAAGCATGGGTGTAGCTTGCTTATTGCGGCGGTTACTATCCCTAACTAATTCAGGGGTGGATTTATCAAAATGCGGTAAGTACTGCATGCGATAGCAAAAGGGGCATGTTTTATGCTAATATAGCATTTGTTGTAGTTTGCACTAATTCCCTGTGCAAAGAGCTAAGTTAGTGCAAATTGTGATACCATTTCAGATTCTGTGATAAGTGTCAGACCTGTTGTATTTCCTGCATTCAACCACTGGGGGACCATTTTTAATGGTCCCAGATATATATAAGAGAAAGAGAGAGAGAGAGAGAGAGAGAGAGAGAGAGAGAGAGAGAGAGAGAGAGTGAGCATACCTGGCTGTGATATCATGGCCCATAGGTAGGTATTTGTATCCCTATTGTAGGCCCACCTAGTAACTCGAGGTGGGGATTAGGTAAGCGTGTAGGGGGTTAGGGGCCACTTTGACATTCTACGTGACACCTACGAACAGAACAGTGGTCTCTTGTGAAGATTTGCTGGCCTTCGGAGTGAGGAAACTGACTCTAAGATGAGATTTGGGCAATGTTCTCTCAACCTAGCTTGATGGACTCTCTACCTGGGTAACATCAAGCTAGGTTGAGAGAACATTGCACAAATCTCATCTTAGAGTCAGTTTCCTCACTCCGAAGGCCAGCAGATCTTCACAAGAGACCACTGTTCTGTTCGTAGGTGTCACGTAGAATGTCAAAGTGGCCCCTAACCCCCTACACGCTTACCTAATCCCCACCTCGAGTTACTAGGTGGGCCTACCATAGGGATACAAATACCTACCTATGGGCCATGATATCATGGCCAGGTGCTCTCTCTAGCTCTTTCCCCCTCTCCCCCCCACACCATACAATATGGTGCAATCACATGCAGTAAACATGTTTTTGCATGCATTAACAGGGCTTTTCGCATGCGATAAGCCCTTAACGCATGCAAAAACGCCTTATCGCATTTTGAAAAATGACCCCCTCAGCTAGATATTTCAATTAGATGCAGTTCCAACACTGCTCTCTACATTAATAGCGGGGTGGAAGGGAAATAGAACAAAAGGTTACTAAGGGCCAAGAGTAACAGATAAGTATGAGAAAAAAAAAAGGGCAAAAGCTTGCTGGGCAGACTGGATGGGCCGTTTGGTCTTCTTCTGCTGTCATTTCTATGTTTCTATGATGTTCCATCACGTGCACAGCCGTCAGAGAACAAAACTTTCTTGGGGATCCTATCTTTTAGGGTTGATCACCTGTCCGAGACATGTGAATGTGCCTTTTTTGGTGGCAAGATCGACCTTTTGGAATACCCTGTCAGAATTATTACACTCATTAACAGATACTAGGCAATTCAAGAAAACACTAAAAATATTTCTTTTTCAGAACATATTTGGCGAAGATTGAATACAATGGAATAAAAGAAACATCCCAGGCTATTCAAGAATATTGTATAGAGCTGTAGGTTTAATGGGATGATGTCAGATTGGTTTGTTGTAACAGGATATGTCTGTGGCCTGCGGCCAACTTCCTCTTTTTGGTAGCAAATGGTTTTACTTTGCAGGATGACTTTGTGTGCTGTGTCCTTTTGTTAGTTATATTATGAAGGTTTTTTAAAAGTTTTATTAGGATCTTGGAGGTCCCTATTCAGTCACCTTCCAGATAGCAAAGTTAGCTGGATAAACTTATCAGGCTCACTTTGGAAGTATATTCAACAATGCAGTCGCACTATTGAATATAGCAGGTTATCTTAAAGTTAGCCAGCTAGCTTTAGGACCGCTCTTTGGCCTGACCAGATTTAGCTGGCTAAATTATCTGGCTAACTCTGAATATCGGAGTTAGCAGGATAAACTTAACTGGCTAACTCAACTCCTCTCAGTTATGCTCCTGGAGCACCCATAACTTATCCGGCTAAATTCTAGCTGGCTAAAATCTAACAGGTTAGTGCCCAAGTCTTCATTTAGCTGAATACCTTTTTAGCTATCCAGCTAAATGCTTTTTAATATGGACCTTCTGATGTGTTTTTTTTAATGTCCTTGCTTTATGTTTCATGTTTATTATGTATTAACAGTCTTCTGTTCTGTGCTTATTTATTATATTTTATCTGACTCCTGTTTTATATTTTATATTGTATCTGGCTTCTTTTTTATGTTTATTTTATATTTGATGTGTTATTTGTTATGAATGTGCTTATGGAATCTGCTATGACTATGGAATAAGACAAATAATAAATTCAATAAACAAATCAATTTTGGAATTTAGGGGCTGGTGTAATATTTAGAATCGTGGACCCTTAGGCCGAGGCAGGATTGACACAACCTGCAGGGAGGCGCCCTCAGATCCTGAACATCGATAGGCAAACCCAGATGAAGCTTTGCCTTTACCAGACCAATTTCCCCTCAAGTTGAGCCTTTGGGTGCCGGGGCTGGCAGGTCTTAGGTGGGGGCCTCTGCTTTTGGCGGAGAGATCCATCAAGATGGCTGGTCAGAGTAAGAGAAGGTCGGCGTATCCAGTGGCAGGCAGAAGTCAGAGGCATGCAGCAGCTAAGCGTACCCAGGGACAAGCAATGGTTGGTGGCGGGCGGACATCCAAGCATATCCAGGAGCAGGTGGTGGTCAATGCCAGGCGGAGGTCAAGTGTATCCAGAGGCAGGCCAAGATCATTACCAGGTATCTGTCCAAAAGGAATGGCGGGATGGAGAGGCAGAGCAGGAAGGTGAGGAGAAGAACAGGTGGGCAATGAGGGAGAAGCTGAAGAACTGGACGAGGACGCTGGGCTGAAGAACTGCAGACAGGAATTCTGGAACAAGAGACAGGATACTGGAACATAGGCATGCTGGAACAAGAGACAGGATACTGGAGCAATAGGCACTACTACTGGAGTAGGAAGACCTGTTGCTAAGGCAAGGAAGTGAAGGCCTGGAGGGAATTTTACAGGCCTAAGTGCCTGAGGTCATCAATCTTCACTGCAGTGCTTTTCCTGCTACGGACTCTTTAAATTTGGCAGCATTGGCTGCGTGTGCACCTAAGGGGGAGTGCGGTGGCAGGAAGTCAGCAGTGTCCTGCCACGAGGCAGGACAACAGCATGTTGCCGCAAACGGGAGCAGGGCCTGCTGAGGAGAGAGGTGGCGTCCAGCTGTGAGGGTATTTTGCTATGACCAGGATCCAACCCGAGAGTTGAGGGCGGTGGTTACAGTTAGCATGCGGACCGCTGGACGCAAGTCACCTTTTCATAGGTAGTTGTGTTACTATTTGAGTGCTGGCAGTTAATGCTGTTTTGGTATTATAATTGTAATTCAGTTTACTTGTGTCTTTCTGAGGACCAAAGCCACACCCAACATGCGTTACAATGCGCCTAATAACATATGGATTCCAAGTGTCTTTTTGGCTTTCTTTGCAGGGATTTCTGGACGGCACCACAGCAGTGCATATAAATGGTATGTACATGCTGTTGTGATATTTTTACTGCAAAAGACTATACTTTGAGTGTCCTTTTTCATGTACACTCTTTTATTATAAATGCGTAATTTTAAATGGTCCGTGGAGAGGGCCATGGTGGGGGAGGCTGGACACAAAGATGTAAGGTTCACTTAGGGGCCGATGCAATCCAATACTAAAATGAGGGGTCGTGCTAAAAAGGAAACACTAGGGACAAATGTGCATCCCTAGCACCTCCTCGGCATCAGGTGCCCAGGAGAGGTGGCTGTTAAGCGGCTGTCAAGCCGGTTGGGAAAACGGATGCTCAATCTACGAGCGTCCACTTTATCCTGCTACTGGCATATACATGCACAAGATACATGGCCTGGACTGTGTATCTTGTGTGTATTGGAAGACCAACATTTTTTTTCAAAGAATTGGGTTTTTTTAAACTAAATCTGCTTTATTTGATTCCTCCTACATAGTATCACTACAATACTATTAGGAGGAATCACAGAAAGCAGGATTTTTCTTTTTTTTTTTTTTCAATGTGCCTCTGAGCGTAGCATATCTTTATGCCAGCCCTGGGATGGCGTAAAATTTGCCGCATTGCAAGGGCTTATTGGCTGCGTGGAAAATGTATTGGATCGTGGGGATTAGCTAATAGCGCTCATCTACATGGATTTCCATGTGATGAGCGCTATTAGCTATGCGGTGATTTAGATGTGCTAATCCCCGTATTGCTTCAAGGGTTATGGCTGCGCGTCCAAAACGTGTACCCAATTGCGTGCTAGGCTGTGTGCAGCGGCTATTGCATCGGCCCCTTAGGGTGCCTAAATCCCTTGCACAGGCCCTGATTGGAAAAAGAATACAAATTAAGCATTTAAAAAAACAAACAAACAGAATGAGGAGGGGGCAGCACAGTTATTGTTCACAGAGGGCAGCAAAAATGTTAGCACAGGTCCTGCTTCTTATCACCTTTCTAGA
Source organism: Rhinatrema bivittatum (assembly GCF_901001135.1). Lineage (NCBI taxonomy): Eukaryota > Metazoa > Chordata > Amphibia > Gymnophiona > Rhinatrematidae > Rhinatrema > Rhinatrema bivittatum. The sequence goes on from NC_042616.1 coordinate 764,869,699, forward strand.
CAGTACCCAGCTGTGACCAGCCTCCTGGTCTCCAACCAAGTTGGTTTCTGGGGAATTGTAGCCTATTGGTTCCAATCCAGCTAGCCCCTGGCCAATGGTAGCGTTAGGTTGTGCTTTATTTTGCGTTTTTTTCTGTCATTATCTCTTCCCTTGCCTCTGCCCTTGAGTGAGAGAAGGGTGAGTTGTTTACAATACTGCAGCTCCCTACCCTGTACCTGCCAAATGATTAAAATGGTTATAATAAGGAGCTGCTTGGTTGATGACACCAGAATTTGCTGTTCTGCAAAGGTTTAGGCATGTTTCAACAAACTGTGCTGCCAACAGGAGTGCAGCAGTCTGTTCCTTTTGTGTGGACTGGGATTCAGTAGTAGAACAGGTGTTTCTGCTTTGAAAATTTAAGCCTGGCCTTGCAGCTTTACGGAAAGGGAAAAGGGAAGGACGGCGGGTTAGAAATATGCCTAGAGGAATGTGCATCTCTAATAGTAACAGTAACTGTTTTGGGTTTGTTTTTTTTAATTTTACATAAAACTCAGCTGGATCGACCTGACTGGTAACATGAATCTTATAGAAGCCCAAAGACATCTGCAGATTCTGCTTAATCCTCTGCTCAGCAGCAATGGATGTTTTCGAGAAGCACTGGGAGTGCGTAAGGGACATCTCGCTCTTGGCAGGATTTTCGGTTGTGGGTGGAGTGAGGGTGGCAGTGGGGTGGAAGGGAGCCTTATTTAAAAAAAAAAAATGGGGACAGAGGGGGTGGGGTGGCTGATCTGAAACAGTGCAATATATCTATTTTAAAGTCTTCAGTGTGGGCTTGGAGAGGAGGCAGGGATGTTTGGCCCAGCAAGGCGCTGTGACACATTTGGGAGTGAGGTGGGAATTGGGTCACAGGCCCGCAAGGCACTCTTTTTTTTTTTTTTAACTAACAAAACCAGCGGAAATACAATGTTCCACAAATAAAGAATACAGTTACATTTGCGATTACAATGTAGCCGGTCCCGAGTTTGGGCTGCAAAATCTTACCCAGGGATGCCTGGGTTCCAGAGTTTAAGTCAGGTGGGGGAGAAAGCTATCTTTCTGGGCTCCTGGCACAGTCACTTATTTACGCAACTTCATATTACAGATGTAGGATGCCCACCAGGCGCGCTAGAGTCCAAAATAGGAACAAGGAAGCAAGGTTTAATAAAATGATAAAGGGCAGTCAATCCACTGCACTTCCATACAGCAAAGATCAATGGCAGAAATAAACAGAGTCCCGAGTGGTGTTCAAAACAACAGTTTACTTTAACTTAAAGAGGAGTATCCAGGCAAGAACTGAAAAAATGAAGAGCCGCATAAAAATATTAGAGTAATGACAACCGTAGTCTTCTTGTCCATTCCAGATTTCCTTATAACCTTCCTTGGTTTTACACCACCATCCATATTGAGGAACCCCTCCCTATGAATGGTAGGGTAACTGGAGTGTAGTTCCAGCATGCACTGGCCAGAAGTTGGAAAAAGACCCCCAAGCTAAAAAATATTAACAAAGTCCAAAAAAGTAAAACAAAAACCAACCCTCTCAAACTGTAATCCAACTCTCAAATCTTTTGGGTCTCATGGGTTCCTAAACCAAGAGTCCTTGCTTCACCCTTGCTTCTTCTGTTTGCTCAGGCAAAAAGGTCTCTGATTCCAGCCCTTCAGGATCCCAGGGGAACATCCTTCTCTCCAGACTGAATCAACATTCTTCCAAAAATCTCCAAGAACCTTCAACAGTTGATCAAGACTTCCAGGGTTGAGGGAAAGATCCAACAGCCTGACTTTTACTCCACCACTCTCTTGCTTAAGATCCAGGGATAAGAACATAAGAACATGCCATACTGGGTCAGACCAAGGGTCCATCAAGCCCAGCATCCTGTTTCCAACAGTGGCCAATCCAGGCCATAAGAACCTGGCAAGTACCCAAAAACTAAGTCTATTCCATGTAGTAATAGCAGTGGCTATTTTCTAAGTCAACTTAATTAATAGCAGGTAATGGACTTCTCCTCCAAGAACTTATCCAATCCTTTTTTAAACACAGCTATACTAACTGCACTAACCACATCCTCTGGCAACAAATTCCAGAGTTTAATTGTGCGTTGAGTAAAAATAGAACTTTCTCCGATTAGTTTTAAATGTGCCACATGCTAACTTCATGGAGTGCCCCCTAGTCTTTCTATTATCCGAAAGAGTAAATAACCGATTCACATCTACCCTTTCTAGACCTCTCATGATTTTAAACACCTCTATCATATTTTCCCTCAGCTGTCTCTTCTCCAAGCTGAAAAGTCCTAACCTCTTTAGTCTTTCCTCATAAGGGAGCTGTTCCATCCCTTTATCATTTTTGTTGCCCTTCTCTGTACCTTCTCCATCGCAATTATATCTTTTTTGAGATGTGGCAACCAGAATTGTACACAGTATTCAAGGTGCGGTCTCACCATGGAGTGATACAGAGTCATTATGACATTTTCCGTTTTATTCACCATTCCCCTTCTAATAATTCCCAACATTCTGTTTGCTTTTTTGACTGCTGCAGCACACTGAACCGACGATTTCAATGTGTTATCCACTATGATGCCTAGATCTCTAGCTTCTCTCCTTGTCCTCTCACTTCTCTGTATCTCCTTCCCACTGAATCACTGAGCAAATTCCCTAGAGCAAGCTCTAGGGAATTTTGTACTCCACTGAAGAATGTCCCCTGAAAAGGTAGGGTTATGGCAAGGGGAGGAATCCTGAATATAAAAAAAAACCTCTCCCACTGACCACTGCTGAAAAAATCAATTGGGAGCAAATGTTTGTGACTGGCAAAGCCCCATGGCAACAATTATGGTGCAGATCAACTGGAGTAAAATGACAATTATCAGGCAGGAATCTGCCCTTGCGTAAGAGAGATGGCAAAAACCAGTGCCACTTAACCAGATATCTTTTGAAGAAATCCTGTTAAATGGAAAATTATCTGGCCCCTCAAAGCTTGCTGTAGTTACACAATGTTAGGTTCCATATTAGGAGCTACCACCCAGGAAAGAGATCTAGGCATCATAGTGAATAAAATTGTCGGCTCAGTGTGCTGCAGCAGTCAAAAAAGCAAACAGAATGTTAGGAATTATTAGGAAGGGAATGGTTAATATCGCTCCATGGTGAGACTGCACCTTGAATACTGTGTACAATTCTGGTCGCCGCATCTCAAAAAAGATATAGTTGCGATGGAGAAGGTACAGAGAAGGCCAACCAAAATGATAAAGGGGATGGAACAGCTCCCCTATGAGGAAAGGCTGAAGAGGTTAGAGCTGTTCAGCTTGGAGGATGGCTGAGGGGGGATATGATAGAGGTCTTTAAGATCATGAGAAGTCTTGACCGAGTAGATGTGAATCAGTTATTTACACTTTCGAATAATAGAAGGACTAGGGGGCATTCCATGAAGTTACCATGTGGCACATTTAAGACTAATCAGAGAAAATTCTTTTTCACTCAAGGCACAATAAAGCTCTGGAATTTGTTGCCAGAGGATGTGGTTAGTGCAGTTAGTGTAGCTGGGTTCAAAAAAGGTTTGGATAAGTTCTTGGAGGAGAAGTCCATTAATGGCTATTAATTAAGTTTACTTAGGGAATAGCCACTGCTATTAATTGCATCAGTAGCATGGGATCTTCTTAGTGTTTGGGTACTTGCCAGGTCTTGTGGCCTGGTTTGGCCTCTGTTGGAAACAGGATGCTGGACTTGATGGACCCTTGGTCTGACCCAGCATGGCAATTTCTTATGTTCACTGGTTACAACTGAAAATCAGCTAAATTAGCCAGATAATTTAGGGCTGCCCCAGAACACCCCTGGAATGATGATTTATTTGGCTATAATTTAGCTAGATAAGTGGCCCAATATTCAAAAAGTTCCATTTTGCCGAATAACTCGGAGTTATCCAGCTATATGGCTTTGAATATGGACCTCTAAGTATCTCTGCCAGGGCCCTCCAAGGGAAGCTGTGGCCAAAGAACAAGCCTTAGTTTTGTTTTGTTTGTTGTTTGTTTTTTTAAAGTGAGGTAAAGATGGCTTGAGGCCCTGTTCCAGATTTTGTGTCTATATTTATTATGGATGTTTTTATCATGCCCTGCCCTAAATTTTGGAAGGGTAGGTGAGAAATTTTTTAAATAAATAAAATGTTTGGAGCTGACGGCTTGAACTCTCATACAGGATAGTGCAGCTGAAACTAGAGGAGGGAAGAACCATTTTAGGGGGAGGGGGGAGGATCAGAGTTCTCTAGTGGGAGTGAAAACTGAGGAGAACAGGCCAAAAACGCAAAGGGCTTTTCCCATCATGGGTCTTATTCAATAAAGATTTTCCAGAGGCAGAATGGGGAAAAGGCCTTTTCTGATGAAAGCCCAATGTATCTATGGTAAGCACTTGGTCTATCTGTGTTAATGTATGCTTGCTAGAAATGTAATTCATCACATGAAGGGAGAGGGGAATACTCACTTCTGTGGATGATATACTACATATTAAGAGCAGGTACAATAGAGCAAGCAATAAAATCTATGAATTCTAAATCTTACATTCATGTACTGTTGATTTTTAGAGCCTGGATCGTCCATTTGTGTTCTGCAGCAAGAACTGCACCGATTATAATCACCTTCTGTGAATTGATGATACTGGTTCTAAAACTCAACAATGGATGAATTTAAGGTATAAAGCCGTATAGGCCTAAGCACCGGTGTATGGTTCTATTTTACCCCCTCTGTATTTGGACTTGGTGGCATATTATCCGCCTAACTTTAAACCTGCCTGCAGCGCAGCCAGAGTTAGCCAGCTATCTCCAAATATCTAATTTATCTGGAAAAATCGAATATCCAGATAAATTTCAGTTTATTGATCTAAATGGCTTTTGAATATCTACCCATTATATTTTAACAAAAAAGTACACTTTTCAATAAGTACAATCTCGTAAATTTGTTTATGCCATATGTCCATAGCGGGAGCAATACAGTAGGGATCCTGCAGACTTCCCGCATTAATTTAATGATCATCCATATTTTCTTTAGCAGTAATCAATCTCTGGGCCTCCCATCTGCCCAGTAAACAAAGTTCAGCAGTCAAATAAAGGATTCTCTCCCAATATCTTTGACACTACTCCCTCCATCCTCTGCCAAAACGACATTACCAACAGGCACTCCCCACCAAATGTGAAGCCGGGACCCTTCCAGCCCAGCCTCGAAGATCCCAGAGAAAAAGCAGTATTGCAGAGAGGGTTAAGGTACGTGTAATGTAATAACTTCACCAATAACGCAATCCTCCTGCTGGAAATAGAAATCTTATGAGCAGCCCTCTAGATCCTTCCCCAGTCAGTGTCTCCCAATGATAATTGAAGATCGCTGTTCCACAGAGCAGTACTTGCGAGAGAAGGATCTTCAGCCAACATACTTTCGGAACGGCTTTACATAACTGCGATATGCATCTCCTGGAAACCACATCCTGTATAGAAACCTTTTCCAACAATGTCAACGGGGAGGGTTCACAGCTCTCATCACCATGCTGCCGCAGAACAGCCAGCGGTCTAGTATGATAAACCTGAGATCCTTCCTGGACCTTGCACTCCTTCTAGGTCCAAAAAGTATTGATAAGTAACAATTTCCTCTTCCCAGAGCTGCCCCCTCATATTACAACCCTTCATGCCTCCAGTCTGCAACATCCCTATTGTACATAATGAACAGATAAGAGAGGATTACACCTCACTGTAGAGAGAGCGGAGACTGGTCCTATAACAATACCCAGGCCTTTGCACACAACCTTCCAGATCTTCAATGTATGGGCAATGAGAAGACTGGCCCGTCCAGCCCGTCGGGTCTGTGGAGAGGGCTGTTCATAAAACAATAGATGAAAAATGTCCTCCCTATCTGCCAGCTTCTGTTCCAGCGAATACCAAGGAGTTTGAGTATCCCTATGTAGCCACAGCTTTGCTCCCTGCAGCCTGAGCCTAGCTCCCAGTAATAAGCCTCCAAATTGGGTCATTCCATCCTACCCCTCTCCTTGGTCCTCCACAAAGTGAGAAGATAAATTTAGAAATTGTGCTATTAATAAAGGTAAAAAAAGCTATCAGGCAGATAAGAAGGGACATGCTGAAACATATACAAGAGTCATGGCAATATATTCATTTTTAGTGTGGCTGTCCTGCCTGCCCAGCAAATAAAGTGATTATCCTCGCAAATCTCTCTGTATTTTATGTACTACTGGTGCCAAATTAAGTCTATAGAGGTCAGCAGAATTCCTAGCAACATTAATGCCCAGGTATTTAATACAATTTTTTGTTATCTTAAAGTATGAAAAATAGGAGGGAATGGCCAAGCAGATGCCACCCCTATGAAACAGACCTCAGATTTCTGAAAATTTACCTTATATCCAGATAACCTGCCATACTCAGCCAGCAGTGAAAGAAGTCTGGGACCCAAGACCTTGGGGGTTCAAAAGAAACAGCAATACATCATCAGTGTATAAAGAAATAACATGATTGGCCCCCTCAGCTTTAAACTCATCTGCCATGGGGCAATCCCCAATTCTCTGAGCCAGTACCTCAATTGACAATTGAACAGCAAAGGTGATAAAGGGCAATCCTGCCTTGTACAGTTTGCAATTGAAACGAATTAGATCTACAACCATTGGTTACCACCCAGGCTCTAGGCATATAGTACAAAGTCCAAACCCAGGAGCAAAAAAGGGCCAGAGTTCCAAATTTCTCCAGGACAAAGAAGAGAAAAAGGCCATCTGATTCAGCTTTTGGATCCTTTCCTTTTTAGCCAGAGACATAATGTTGAATAGCCGACGGGTATTAACAGTGGATAACCAGCCCTTAACAAAACCAGTCTAATCTGTTCCAATAAAATACTCCAAAACCATTTCAAGGCAAACTGCAGCACCTTTGCCAAGATTTTACATACATCCATATTCAGAAGAGATATTGGACGGTAGGACCCAGTGTTAGGATCGTGGACTCTTGGACCGGCTGAGACGACAGGTGTAATGCTGTGGAATCCCACAGCGGGCATTGCAACCGGGAGGCGGCGCTGTGGAGAAACTTCGAAAAGGGCTTCACCACTGGAAGCCCGAGGTCCCCCCAGGAGGAGCCTGTAGGGACCCAGGACCCACCTAAGACCTCTTGGTCTTAGGTGGATCCTATGAGACCAAGGATCAGAAGAGTAGCCTGCCGAGGTAATCCAACGATGAGATGGCGCCCAGGAGGTCCAGAGAGACTTCACCCTTGGAAGCCTGCGGTCCCCCCGGGAGGAGCCCATGAGGACCCGAGCCGCTGGGGCTTAGGAGAAACCTCTGGGCGGGTGAAGAACAAGTACCTGCGGCAGTAGAGGGAGACGAAGCCGAAGACCAGGAACAAGTCAAGGTCGGAGCCAGAAGTCAGATGTTGGATGCCAAAACCAGGGACGGAAGCTGAAGCCGGAGTCAAAGAACGAAGCAAAGTCAGGAGCCAGGAATCAGACATCAGGAACAAGCAGGAACCGGGAAGTAGGAAGCACAACTAGCTACTCCGAAGAGTGAACCATGTTGCAAGGCACTGGCTGGCTGTGGCTGCCGGGTTTAAATAACCCGGCAGCGTCTGACGTCAGCAGGGGGCTGTCCTCCTGTTTCCTGTGCTGGCCCCTTTAAATCAGAAGCCCCAGCACGCGCGCGCGCCTAGGGGGCGGGGCCAGCCGGGGATCATCATCGGCGTCTCCCTCGCCGGGAGAAGGCCACAGCAGGCCGCGTTTCAGGCTTGGGTGGCCGAGGAGAAGCAGCTGGACCGGCCCACATGGTGAGTGAAGGTCCCGGGGCATGGCCCGGGACCGCAACACCCAGGATCAAGTGTATCCCTACCCTTTTCATATATCAACACCATTGTAACCTCTAGAAGGTGGCTATTCATCTCCAGAGCCCGCTGTAGATGACCATACACATCTAGCAGATCTTGGCCAAAACCACTTGTAAAAGTCAAGGATTCAGGGCCAGGACATTCACTGTTTGGGAGTGCCATAATTGCTTTAATGATTTCATCGGCAGAGACAGGCACCATCAATCTCTCAGTCTGCCTCTCAGTAAGTCCAGGGAGAAATACCTGTCTGAGATACATATTAATCTCCTCCAGGATGCATTCTTCCTTTTCTGAGTACAGTTTTATGTAGAAATCATGAAAAATGTTATTGATTTCCTCCGGCTTATGAGTTGCCTGATCCTACTTGTCCCTGATACCACTAATATGCACCTATAATGCCCTTTTCTATAATGCCCTATCCAGAAAAGCCCCAGTCTTGTCCCTGTGTTAGTAAAATTTTTGATTCGTAAACCTGAAGGCTCTCTCAATACCTACCTCCTGGAGGCACTGCAATGCCTTCCTGCAGGATTGGAGCTTCTTATTTACCCTAGCAGAACAACATGCTCTATGCCCAGCTTCCAAGGACCTAATTTGGTCTTCCAAAGACTTTTATCTCCGATGGCCAGGGCCGGTGCAAGGGTATTAGGCACCCTAGGCAAACCTTACAGTCTGGCGCCCCCTCCCTATACACAATTTTAAATTATGCATTTATAACATATTTTACATGAAAAATGACATTCTGAGGTAAAATTAATATACAAGTTGTTGTGATAATTTCATGCACTGTTGTGATGCCAACAAGAAAACTTTGCATCTTGGAATTCATATGGCATCATACCTATTATGATATATTTCGGCATGGTCCTCCTGTATCAACACAATACTATCTGCCAACACTCAAAGAATAACAACCCTACCTATGAAAAAGAATACCACAAATATTACACCAGAATCTAAAATATCAATACAGCTCCTATCAGGAGAACAGAACAGGCCAAGCTACTACAGATCCCTACAGAGAAACCACATATTAAAAGATGCTTCATCTCAGTCTTTGCATGCAGAACCCAAACCCTCACCAAATACAGAATAAAGCCACATAAAGTATAAATAGAAATGTTCAGACAAAAACTGAACTGAAAACGTATCACGCCAAACTCTGAACAGTGCAACAATGGAAAAACAAAAATGTCACCATTCCTCGTGAAACAAATCAATAAAATAAAGATATATAAATCATTAATCATATGACCTTCATAGTAATAACCATATCGGATCGGTTTACATTTAACAAGGGTATAACTAAAGCGTCAACTAAAGTAATTAAACAATAGAGGTGAATCAGGCAAAGTTACATTCAACAAGGAGTAAAGAACTTGGAAGCTTAAATAGCTGGAAAGAAGGTAAAGGCAGGTAATAATTATGAAATACAATAATTATGAAATACAATAAATAATAAAAAATATGAAATACAATAATTATGAAATACAATATTATACAATATATAATTATAAAATTATACAAATAAAATAATTTCAAAACAGCTGATGAATAGAATATCCAATAATTAAAGATGCATGCAAATTTTGAAAGCTTTACCAAACACCAATAAAATATTTCAAACAGCAGACACATCACATACTACCCAATAATTAAAATGGTAGTCAATCAAGAAAAATGAACTTAAAAAGCCACCTTTACTTACCCTCTTCAGCAGTTCTCCTACTCCTTTCCCTTGCAGGCCATACCAGAAGCAGCAGTAGCTGCTGAAGCTGTCCTCACAGACCTCTTCCTTATGGACCACAACCAGACTCTTCTCTCTCTCACACACATACCAGTCACACCCTCAGGACCAGTTTCTGTCTCTCACACACCAATCTCTCCCCAACCAGTCTCTTTCTCGCTCTCTCTCTCACACACACACACACACACACACACCAGTCATCTCCCCGATCAGCCGTTCTCACACATACACACGTCACCTCTCTGGCCAGACTCTCTCAATCACACAATGCTCTCGCTCCCTCTTACACACAAGATTTCAATCACACACATGCTCTCTCTATTTCACTTACACACAAGCTCTCAATCACACACATGCTCTATCTCACTTACAAACAGGCTCAATCACACACATGCCCTCTCTCACAGCCACAAGCCAGCCAAAAACATGCTCCATCTCTCTTGCACACACACATTGACACAGAAGCACTTTCCCTGTCTCACATACACATTACATTCTCACAGAAGCACCTTGCTTTCAAACTTCCAGCATTTTTCACTTTTACTAAAAGTGAATGTGATGATCCCAACCATTAAATAAGAAAACCACATTCCTATCAGAAGGCGAAATGACACCCTTCCTTCAGGTTCTGTCCTCCCAAGGGACAGCCACCCACACAGTACAGCTTCTCTTGTTTTACGCTTCCAGGCAATAAAGCAAGTGTCTTTCTTCAAACTATCAGTCATATGATTATTCATGTGGGAGATATGGAACCGAAAGACATCCTTAGTCGGCTTCCCTTTTAAATAGGAAGATTCCAGTCTTAGTCATTTAAAAATATACATTTTCTAAAGACTTAAAAAAAAATAGCAAAACTGTTTCAGATTGGAACTATTGTAGTCTTCATGCTTAAATTATGCTTAAAAAAAACAAACCAAACCCCACCTGCCATCAGTATCTTAAATTTGTGATTTTGCTGAGATGAACATTTTAAAAACTTTAATTTTTTTTGCTTTAGTATTTGTCTCTAACCACTTTTTAAATTTTATTTTCCAGAAGAGGGATGCTTAAAATTTAGTAATTTTATCTTTCATCCAACCTTTCAAGAGTTCAGGTATATGTATTATCATATTTCATTTTTTAAACTGGCAGATTCCTTTCTCACATACACACACACTTACAGAAAGAAGATCGGCGTCGAGACTTAGGGGGCCCCGCGGCAGGCAGCCAGCTCCCGACTCGCCCTGCCGCCCCGCCAGTGTCACCCTCCCGACACCCACCTAGTGGTCCAGCGGAGGTCCCAGGAGCGATCTGCCGCTCCCGGGGCCTCGGTTGCCACTAAGCAAAATGGCGCCGGTGGCCTTCAGCCCCTACCATGTGACAAGGGCTACCGGTGCCATTGGTTGACCCCTGTCACATGATAGGGGCTGAAGGTAACCGGTGCCATTTTGCTTAGTGGCAGCCGAGGCCTCGGGAGCGGCAGATCGCCCCCGGGACCCACCTAGTGGTCCAGCGGAGGTCCCAGGAGCGATCTGCCGCTCCCGGGGCCTCAGTTGCCACTAAGCAAAATGGCGCCGGTGGCCTTCAGCCCCTACCATGTGACAAGGGCTACCGGTGCCATTGGTTGACCCCTGTCACATGATAGGGGCTGAAGGTAACCGGCGCCATTTTGCTTAGTGGCAGCCGAGGCCTCGGGAGCGGCAGATCGCCCCCGGGACCTCCGCTGGACCACTAGGGTGGGGAGGGTGACACTCGGGGGGAGGCAGGGCGAGTCGGGAGCTGGCTGCCTGCCACGGGGCCCCCTAAATCTCGGCGCTTGGTCTCCATCTAGGCGAGTCGAAGGCTGGCAGAATTTTGAAAGGGCACTTTTTGCCCTTTCAAAATTCTGCTGCCTGCCGCGGCGCCCCCTAAGTCTCGGCGCTTGGTCTCCATCTAGGCGAGTCGAAGGCTGGCAGAATTTTGAAAGGGCACTTTTTGCCCTTTCAAAATTCTGCTGCCTGCCGCGGCGCCCCCTAAGTCTCGGCGCCCTAGGCACAGGCCTAGCTCGCTAGTGGTTCCGCCGGAAAGGCTTGCACATACATACTTCCTCTACCTCACTCACACACGCTCTTTCTTCCATTTTTCTTTTTGGCTGCCGGGAGGGCCTCCTCTTCAATTTCTGATGCCGGCAACACATGGTCTGCTGACTTCCTGCTGCCTCTGGTGGTCCGCAAGGCTTGTTGTACTTCTGCCACTGGTGGGTTGGGCTATACCAGCAGTGCAAGGCCTGCTCTCCTTCTCTTGTCGCCAGCGGGTTGAACTCTGCTGGCATGCACAAGGCTTAATGTCCTACTCCTTCTGGTAGTGGGTAGGGCTCTGCCAGCAGTGCACAGGGCCAACTTCTTTTTGGTTGCAGGTGGGGGGTAGGAACCCCGCCGACATTTAGCTAATCTGGCAGCAGGTTGAACGGCTGCCTTATGTTTTTTTTTTGGGGGGGGGGGGGGGCACTTTCTGCTGCACCATAATTTTGCCGCCTGAGGCAGCCGCCTCACTCTGCCTCATTATACAACCACCCTGGTAGAATATTGAACTGTAAGTCCAGGGAAATTCTGCTGTGTAAGTCTGAGACTTCCTTTTGTCCTTCATGTGACCTTGGGCAAGTCACCTTATCTCTCTGTGCTTCAGTTTACCCAACTCTAATACAGTTGTAATTACAAGAATGATATAATAGTGTTGTAATTGAATGTACTGAGAGAGCAGGAGAAATAATATTTTCATTGGCAAAGAAAAATTATTCAGAGCTCTGAGACTCGGCAGCACTTGAGAAACTTCCCAGAATACCATTCAGATAACTGGAATGCAACTCACGGTTGTTAATTCTCCTATTTTAATGTAAATGCACTCAAGAATTCCAATTACAGGAGGTCCCTGCTTTGCATATGTTGGTTGCCATCCATGTAGCACAGTATAGAGCTGCAAATCTAGAATCTGTAGGAGGCATGGGGGGATGGAAGTCAAGGTTCTTAATGGGGGTCCAGGTTTATCAGCCCGACTCCCCACCCAAGAAATCGTTTTTAAAAATGTCATTTGGTGTAATCCAAAACAGTTAAAGGGATTTTTTTTTTTAATCTGTTTATTTGAGCCAAGACAAGAAAACAAACAAAAACAATGTTCCTAATACATAGCAATGCTAATCAATGTGCCATGACAAAAAGTATTCCATGAATTAACAATTAGGCTCAATTCGTTTTACAATAATAACGTGTACCCCAGCGCTCATACACTCAGGGCCAGCGCGTCCATTAGGCAAACTTCGGCGATTGCCTAGGGTGCCGAGCCGTAAGGGGCGCCGAAGAGCAGCCATGTGGTGCCACAAGCGGGGCCTATCCCGCTTGCGGCAAAAAGAAATAGAGACTGTGTCGCACCCCCCCTCCCCACCTGTTTTGGTGACGACTGTTTCTATTTCTCTTTGCCGCGAGCGGAATAGGCCCTGCTTGCAGCACCACGTGGCTGCTCTTCGGCGCCCCCTATGGCTCGGCGTTCTGAGAAGCACACAGTCGGCGCCAAAACAGGTAGGGGCGTGACTGAGGGGGGGGGGGGGGGTGGCAGCGCAAGGGTCGCCTAGGGCGCCCAATACCCTTGCATCGACCCTGCGTACACTACAGACAACCTCATTCACTCAAGCACCTAACCTGGAAGCAAGAAGAAGAAGCCCGCCTTAAATGCAGTTATAAAGACAAGCTACATGCACAGTTTCTGTGAAGCTTTGTCCCAAAGTAAAAAGTAACCTCTCAGGGCTGCATAGACTCTTTTGGGAAGGGAATCTTTCTGTCATAATTTCTCAACTTGCGCCATGCCCTGCTTCAAAGACTTCCAATGCTCGAACTCACGGACATCAATAGATTTCCAGCATAACAGCACCGCCTTCTTTACAAATAGCACGGCTGTTGCTAGAAACCGGATACCCCCTTGCGGAAGCTGCATGTTCCAGTCTGGGATGGGTAATTAAAGTAGTTTTCCTAACCAGGGAACTCCACCTCCCCCCCCCCCAAAAAAAAAATGTCTTCTAAGAAATCAGTTACCTCGTCCCAGAATCCGTGTAATTTGAGACACCAGCGGGGCCTAGAGTTCCAACCAGGGTATTGCATTTGAGGCAGGAATCAGAAGCCCAGAGCTGCATCTTAACCCCCAAAACCCTCGAGACATATACCCTGTGTGTCAGTTTAAACTGGATCGCTTGCATGTCCGTAGCTAGGAGCTATTTATAAATCAACGCAAAAGCCATGGTCCCATTTTCCACTCCAAGATTCTCCCCCAAATCTGCACTCCACTGCGACACCAAATGCGCCAAGTGGGGGGAAGCTTTAAAGTGAGAGGCCCATACAGAAATTGTATTAAATTTGGAAGTAGTATCTAGAAAACTATCTTCCTCATCCATAAGAGTCAGCCGGGACAGCTCACCAGCGCACAAACTGACCCCATAATGGCGGGCCTGTAAAAAGGCTTAGAAATGACTATTCGGCAACTCCCATTCATCCTGCAATTACTTTATAAAGATTTTAATTGCATTAAAAACTGATCCATCCTGTTTTAATTTTCACTGAAATTGTCAAGGTTAAGCAGTCAGCAGTAATGTTTACGAAAAAAAAAAAAAATCTAGCAGTTGTAACAGAACAGTACTTTGAGCCATGCACATTAATCCACGAAGCAGCACAACTCCAGTATGACTGAGCATGAACTGTCACTCTCAAACTTTTCACTACTATTTCAGTTTTTGCCTGTATAGCTTGACAGAGTATTTTATTTATTCACAATAATTTATTTACAGTGATTTATATATCACCTTCCAGATTATATTGATCACCCAAATACTCAGCGTAAAACATTGAAATTCCATTACAAAATACAATCTCTAAAATACAAAAACAGAAGTACCAAAAAAAGTGACTTGCATGCATTCTCTGTTACAGTCCCGGCTGCAATGTTCTTTATTACTTGAAGTCTCCGAATGATCTTTCCTGGGAGATCCCCTACACACATACCACTGCATTCACTTCCAAGAAAGGATGTAACTGTATGACTAACACACCACCACGGAAATCTGACTGCACATTTTATGAAATGTCCAATTTAACTCCTAATAGTTTTACTTCTGAAACCAGAGTAGTTGTCACATCTTCAACAAAAGGCAAAATTCATAGGTTGGAAACCCTCATTGACCCAACTCATAGTGTTTCAGTCTTAGTGTAGAGCCCTACTGGGTCTCTATTGAAGTAGCATATCAGTTAATTAAGGGGGTAAAGAGTTAGGTTTAATTGGTTCCTATGTCCCCCATGTGGGATCATTTAATGGTGGAGTCCTGGCCTATAAATACCCAAGACACTATTTTGTAGGTGTAGATTTCGAGTAGCCTTTTTCAGGGGTAGCAAGCTATCCTGGCTTTTCTTTTGTTTTGAGAAAAGTACCTTTGGGTTTCTGGGAAAGAGATTCGGGACATGGACTAGAAGAAAGGGTACCTTTCTCCCATTTTAAACCTTCCAGCTTTTGACGCATTTTTCGTTTGTGGGGAAGAAGTTTATCTACCCTTCTTTTCCTCATTTTTGGGTTACTTTTTGAAACTGCTTCAGTTTTTATCAGTCACCTGAGTTTCTTTTGGATCCAGGGACTCAGAGAATGTCATGTAGAGAGAGTGCAGAAGTTTCTCAATTTAAGAGACTTAATAACTTTAGAGGTTACTGTAGGAATGAATTCTCATTCATTTCAGGGAAGAAATGTGAATCTGAGAAGAACAGTGGCACTTTTGAAGATGGATCACTATCATCGGGATGATGAAGAGAGAAGATTGAACTGGAAAGTTTTAAGTACGTTCTATTCATCCGGAGAAAGGTGCTGCGGGTGTGAACCCTTCAACCAAGGAGGAGTTGGTGTAACCTGCAGGGAGGAGCCTTGCAGGTCCCCACCGTCGGCTGGTGGAGCTGGCCCACCTGGAGCTTCACCTATACCAGCCCTCGTTCCCCTTATGTTGAGCCCTCAGGTGCCGGGGCTGGCAGTACTTAGGCGTGGGCCTCTGATGACAAGGTGGAGATCCATGGAGACACTCGAGCCATAGGCCAGGGTCCGGGGCAGACTGAGTACTGGCATGGTCAAGAGTCAAGCAGTGGTCAAAGACAGGTGGAGTTCAATTGAAAAAATCAGACAGTGGTCAGTGGCAGGAGGAGTTCAGCAGGCCGAAGTCAGAACCAGAGATCTGTCCGAGGAAAGGCAGGACGGATGGGCAGGCTGGGAAGAGAGAAACAAAGGCGGACAAGAGGAGACCCTGAAGAACTGAAGACTGACCACAAGGATGAGACAAAAGTGACCAGGGACTGGCAAGACAAGAACCAGGAACACAGGAAAGAAAACCAGGAACTCGAAGTGTCAACTAACACTACACAGGGTGGTCAATCTATTGCTGAGGCAAGGCAGTGTTGCTGAGGTAGCCTTTTATAGGCCCATGCTGGTGATGTTATCCTCATGTGCTGCTAGTATTTTCCTGCTGTGGGCCCTTTAAGAGGGATGTTGTTGGGTGCGTGCCTTAAGAAGGGCCCAGAGAGGCAGTGATGTCAGAAACAGGCTGGGCGCTCCAGTCTGCTGTGCATCTACACAGAGGCCTTCCCTGGCATTGGAGGGAACAGTGGAGGAGGCGGTCTGCGGCATATCCATGCAGAGGCCTTACCCGGCAACGGAGGTAGCAGGCTCGGGGCTGAAAAGTGCAGCAGTCCAGGGTAATATAGGACTTGTTAAAAGAGGAGCGTCCCCTGTGTCTAATTACAGAATAAATACCAGCTTCAGACGGTAATAAAGAAAGGGGTTTATTAATACAGGTAATTATATAGAGGAAGGCGGATAATTCCTCTAGGAGCAGAAAAATACAGAAAGAATTTAGTACAAGCAAAGGTGTACAAGGTCTGTTTAAAATCTGCTCAGTGTTCTTAACGTGTGCATCAGCTTATAAAGGGTCTGGGGTCTGCTATTATCAGTCATCTGCATAATCCACACCCTTTACCTTTAATAGCCAATCGATATATATTTTAACATGTGTACTTTAGCTTGCTCTCACTATAGGCCACAGGCCTCTTCTTATCAGTTAGAATAACAAACTTAGTTCCATCCTTCCAGGAATGATGTCATCTGTGCTGGATAATTCTCTGGCAAGTTCAGTAATCAGTGCTTCATAGTGCTATAACTACATATGTGCAGGATATATGCAGTGCACTATTCTACAGACTTTATGGTGTATCATAATAACTGACTTATATCTGCCTGCATCCTCAAATTTGGGAGGGAGCTTCTAAGATACCTTTACAATTGGCAAGGATCAGCAAATACATTAAATTTAACATAGAAACACAAAAACATAGAGTGATTGGGGAGATGTGAATTGTAATTTTTACAATTTCATCAGCAATTGACAGTAAAGTTGGAAACTACTAACAGCTTACAGAGGGATTATTACTGCTGTATTCAAAAGACTGTTTTAACAGTGCTCAGAGCCTTGAAGAGAAGTCTCATCCCCCCGATCTGAGTTCCAATGTTCCCTGAGAGGGAATATTGGAACTCAGAGAGGGACTTAAGAATTGTATGGTAAGCGGGGATATATTAAGCTCTTGGAATTGAGTGTGGTCCAGGGTCCCACTGTAAAGGCATCAGTCCAGAGGTTACATTAGCATTCAAAACCAATTTATTACTAGCCAACCATTTTGCTACCATACCCAACATTCATTTAATTTGGCTACTGCCACATTTGGATCTTTTCCCAATGGGGCCAACAAATGGATCTCATCATCTTAAATCTGGAAAATAAACCCACACTTACAAAGCAGAGGAGATAAAGATAACACCTGAGGTAGCAAGAAAATACAGACAATAGCTGTAGGGAATATCTACTAATTTTACCTCTTTTCTGACCTCCTCAGTCCCCCTTTATATAGGACTGTCAACTGGCTCCATTTTTTCAGGACTGGCTGATTCAGTCCTGATTTTGCCCCATGACATGCATTGACTTGTATTCCTGTTTTTCTTAGGGAAATCAACGGGGGAGGCCAAGTTCATGCATGGAGTCAGTTATCAACCCTACCCCCATTTCCTGCCATTCAAAAAATATAAACACCTAGGAAAAGGGGAACAGTTCAAATGACATGGCGCTTGGAAGAATGTAGTTATTCCCTGGGTGCCACGTCCCTTGTCACTATCTGGGTTGTACCTTTTCACTTGAACCCATTATGATCAATAGAAGGACATATTGCAGATGTGTCCACCAGCTATACTTGAACCTTTGTCAGAAGGTTGGTGCAAGCGGATTAGGCGCCCTATGCACCTTCTGCCATGCGCCGACATGCCCCCGCCCCACCCCCGGTCACTGCACCGAATCCATGGCGGGGACCACTTGCTGCTGCTCACTCAAATTTAGATAAAATAACCCCTCCATCCTCCCAATCTCCCCAAGACTCACAAAAAGCCCTGGTGGTCCAGCAGGGGGCCCGGGAGCGATCTGCCACTCCCGGGCTATCGGCTGCCACTAACCAAAATGGTGCTGGTGGCTTTTAGCCCCTACCACGAGACAGGGGCTATAGCTACCATTGGCCAGCACTTGTCACATGGTAGGGGCCCGGGAGCGGGGGATCACTCCCGGGCCCCCTGCTGGACCACCAGGGCTTTTCATGAGTCTTGTGGGGGGGGGGGAAGGGGGGTTGGGAGGGTGGCACGACAGGGGAAAAGCAGGGTGAGGTGGGGGCTGGGCAGAATTTTGAAGGGGTACTTTTTGCCCCTTCAAAATTCTGCCGCCTGAAGCGTCTGCCTCACCCTGCCTCATTGGCTCACGAGCCGCAGTGGCGGCGGAGCCCCTAATGGTTGGTGCCCTAGGCCGAGGCCTAGCTCACCTAGTGTTTCCACCAGCCCTGAGTATACCACACATCTACAAATAAACACCAAACCAGTATTGGAAAATTAACAAGATCCACATTCAAAGCAGTTTGTGCGGCTAAGTTTGGACTTAGCCGGACAAACCATGGGATTTGAATTTCCCATCATGCTGACCATCACTGATTTATTCAGGTAAGCGTTTAGCCCGAAAAAACTTACCCAGATAAATCAGAGGCCTTTCATAGGCATTCTGTTATGGGGCTAACTTCTCTGGATAGCAGCGATGTTCAGCGTCATCCAGTTATCAGGATAAGTCTGGTCGTGCCAGAGAGCAGTCCTAATGTCATTCAGATAACTTTATCCAGATAACTTGTACTTTATCTGAGAATATTCAGCGAAAAACAGAATTGGCTGTGTTCCACTGAATATATGAGTAAAGTTATCCGGATAACTTTCCCATTCCCCGAACCGCTGAATATGGCCCTCACTGTGTTCTTACAAAAAGCATATCACATGTAATTATCCCTGTTCAAAAAAACAAATATTTGATAACTATTTTATGAATTTTATTTATTAATTCCTAGAAATTATTAGTGTGCTAAACAGTAATAATTTTAAGCTTAGATTAAAATCATTTCTTTAATTTAATAAAGCAGTTGCACAACCCTTGAAGGTCCCATACTGGTCTCGGGCAGTTGTCAATCCCTGTGCTGACTTGGGTTTACCAGTGTCACAGTCTGCCTCCTGTTTTCTCCTGTGCTGATAGGGCACTGCAGGAAGGAAAGAGGAAAGTGAAGTACAATGCTGGAAGCCTAGACTAGCATGACAGGGCTCGACACCTGCCCATGTCCCATGGGCTTGTTCCCTCTGTTTAAAAATGACAATTCCAGTTTATTTTTAAATATTACAGATAGTAGTCAGCTGCATATGAACTATTTCTAAATAGGATTCACACTGTTAGTCTTTTAAAAGAGACTTTTCAACCTGAGGAATGACTTGTGAGGGATACTACATATTTGGCCCACAGGACCGTCTGTTGGCCAGCATTCATCCACGGTAACCCTTTTATGCAGTAAGAGGTTACTAATACAGCCTAAATTATAACTAGACTATATAAGGCTGTGATTGCACAAACTCCAGAACCAGATGTGATAAGTGTTTTCCTACCACGCAAATAAATTACGCCCATCCTTCCCCATGACCGGGTGCGATTCCATTTCATCCTCATACATCCAATTTCAGTCCAGCTAAGCCTTATTATATCTTGACTACCCACCTAGCAAAATGCTGAAACTGCTGCCTCTTCCTTCTCAGTCAGAACTAACCCCAAACAACAGCATAATCTGAACTGTACATAAACTCTTTCTGATCTTAATAACACCTCTGGTATAGTCTTTATTTACAAAATTGCAGTAATTAAATCTATCCCTTCAAAAGCACTGTGGTAAAACGCAGTTCCAATGTACTCCCAGGGAGGTAATTTTGTAACATCGCACAAAAGGAAGCCAGCAAATCATGCATAAGTTTCACCAATTTTCGACGCGGACTCATAGGTCCAATAATGAAATGTTTTGTTTTTTTTTTTGCTTCAGTGCTATAATGTGTCAGTTCGTTATTGCGTCGGCTTTTTTTTATTTTTTACTTAGCTTAATAGCTTGTTTAGCGTGAAGAAACGCTGTGCTGCCAGAATTGGGCAGATAAGATGAGCCTTATACATTGGGCAGATAAGATGAGCCTTATACATTCTGGCAGCACAGCGTTTCTTCACGATAAACAAGCTATTAAGCTAAGTAAAAAATAAAAAAAAGCCGACGCAATAACGAACTGACACAATATAGCACTGAAGCAAAAAAAATTTTCATTATTGGACCTATAATAAAATTTTGGCATTTTCTTATATGCTAACTAGCAATGTGTGATGCCTATGTATGAGGTCAAACTAATGGGAAAAAAAAAATTTCCCACTGCACGCAGGGTGGTGTAAAAAAATATGTTTCATTGTATGTGGTACTTCAGTAATAATTTATTACGATATATGGTAAACATACTAACTGCATATCCTCTGAAAACTCAACAGAAACTGTGTGTAAAATCAGAGGGTTTAAAGCAATTATTCATGCCAATGTATCTTTTATTTCCAATTATACAAAAACATTAATTCTTATGCAGGGACTCTATCTCAAATATAATTAGTCAAAGTATCCATTTAAAATAATCCAAACATGCTTTACCCCTCCTTAGCTACACTCCACACATACTCAATTCACATTCATCCCTCATTCCTCAATCACACCCCATATAAAAATGTATAGTTTGAAATTTTGCTTTGTAGCATTACCAGTATAACAATTTTTTACATATTTATGCATTTACAGATATATTACTTCATATATCAACAAAGGTATAAGAGATCTTAACAGTAATGTAATTTTTCTCCAAATTTTTTGTAATACAAAGAGCTCTAATAATTTCTCATGTAATATTGGGACCAAGATATAAAACAATAATGGAGCTCTTTCAAACATATAGAATAACAAATAAGCCATTACAGGATGCAATTACCCTTAAGCATTTTAACACAGGTCATCCATTCCCATCTAAGAATCCCCTTAATTGCTCAGGTTCATAGAAAATATACTTATTTTCTTGGAACTTTAAGCAACATTTTCAAGGAAACTTAAGCACCATACTTGCACCTCGATTTAGTACTTCAGGCCTCATAATCAAAAACTTTTTTCTACGCTCCTGTGTGGATCGTACAGTATCAGGATATATCCACACACATTGCCCATAAAAATGAGCAGATCTGTTTCTAAAGAAAAACTTCACAATTAGGTTTCTATCCTGTTCAAAAGGAGAAGCAATCAACAATGTGCCCCTAGACTTAATTTCAGTCTGTATGGACAATTCAATCAATTCAGAGGCATTCAAAGATTTCATTTCTTGCACTTCCTCCAACCCCATAGATCAGTGGTTCTCAACCTTTTTTCCGTCACGACACACCTGACAGATGATGCTCACGTGCGTGACACATTGCACACTACATTTAACAGCTATACTAAAAAAAGAAATCCTAGTTATTTTGTTGAAAATGATGCAGGAGAAAGACAACATATTCTTTAATTTCAATAACTGCTTATAAACTATCATTATTAAATATTTTTTTCACAAAAATGTTAATCTTTACTTACTGCATCAGTGAGAAATCTCACTATGCAGTACATAGTTTTTCAATACAGACAAATTATCATGCATTTCACTGTCAACCTCAGAAAATTCTGACCTCTTCTGGAGTTTATACAAAGCGGAGTTAGGAAATTTCCCCTTTCAATTCACCATACAAAAAATATATTCAAATTCTGATACCCCCTCAGTAATAGTAATCAAAAGCCCTTCCCTGACAGTCACTTTGTGAAATAACATGAAAACCTGCTAAAAAGACATTTAGAAATTATACAGCATATCAGCCATACCATAAGAGAACTAACACCCAGGACTTGAAAGGCAACAACCTTACCTACGAAAAAGTAAGTCTGCAAATATAGAACACAGTACACTTACTATTGGAGAAGCAGAGCAAGCCAGACTGCTCTAGATTCCTACACAGAATCTACATCCTACAAAGCAGAAACCCTCACCTCTGTCAGACATCCAGGATGCAGACTGATCCTTATCTAATACAAAACAAAAGACCATAAATTATACACAAAGATACAGAGAAAAACGGGGAAAAGCAGGAACAGGGAATGATGATGGGGAATTTTAAGGACATGCGCCTTACTCTGCACTCTCCGCAAGCAGCAAGCTCATGTGGCTGTTATAGAAAGCATAGGCTTGCTATGTCAAATTTTTGGTGACACACCTTCCATCCCTTAGTGACACACTAGTGTGTCCTGACACACTGGTTGAGAACCACTGCCGTAGATAGTATTTCTTTCTTTGAAACTTAGTAAGCTTTAGAGATAACTGGATTTATTTCTTTAGGAATCTTTAGACATTCTGAGAAATATTCCTTTAGTAATTCCATCGGCGCTAATCTTTTCACAACTGGGAAGTTTACTATACGAAGATTTAAATATCGTAAGGCATTTTCTATATTTTCACATTTTCTCTCCACTTTTCTCTCAGATCTTATTATTGTTCCTTGAACATTTTCCATTGAGGCAACTTTTTCCTCCAGTTTTTCCATTTTTTCTTGATGAAAAGTCATTACTTTTTCAACATTTAGACCCCTTTTGTTTAAATCAAGAAAAGCCTGTGTCAAAGTTGTAATTGCTGATTCAATAGAGGTCATAGCTTTCCATAAAGAGTCTAAAGTTACTACAGGGGGTTTTTGCAAAGAAAATATATTCTTAGACTGAAGAGTTACCAGTTCTTGGCATGCCGTGTCCTCGATGTTCCTTTCCGGTATAGCCTTGGGGAGCTTAGGTGTGGATATAGCCACTCTCTCCAGGGCTTCTCCAGACCCTCCTGGCGCCGACTCTCCACCACCTCCGTCCTGCACAGGGGGGCTGCTCTTTCCTCCTCTCCTCGAAGCCTCGTGGTGTTTCCTCTGCTTCTGCCCTTGCTTGACCTTGCGGTGGTGTCGGCGTCTCGGGTGCCCCGGGGCTGAGCGAGATCTCCTCAGCCATGGGAATCAGTCCGAGCTCCTAGGCTCCTCCCTCTGTGGCCCTTGCTCCCAGCTTCTTAGGGGTAGACTCAAAGAAGCTCTCAATCCTCGCTTGCTGTAAACCTTCATCCTTGATGGTAGGAATATCTTTCACACGAGCTTTCTGCTTCGCATGTGGCATTTCAAACATCTATTTCTGAAAGAGGTATTTGTTATTTAGCAATTTCCAGGCAAGCACTGAGAGAGCTCCTCCTGCTGCTTCTCATGTAGCGGCCATCTTGGTCCAGAAAACCAACTTTTTACATATTTAAACCACATGCACTGATGTTTTCATGTTACATTCAGAGCACACACTTGTTATAACACTTCTAGTTCTATTTTTATATTTAGAACTTTACATCTACTTGATCAACCTCTTATACTGCTGAAGGCCTGATGTATTGACCATTTGTTCCAAAAGTATTCATCCAACGAGAACCTCATTTCACCCTAAATCTAGGGCTTCTTCAGGGACATCATAGATTAAAAGTTTCTCATTTGTAGCTTAGCTCACAAGGTCTAGTACATGTGTTCCTATAAACTTGGTCCTTTACATAACATGTGTATCATTTTGCATATTTTCCAACACTTGCTGCATCTAACACTGTCTCCGACCGGTTTAATGACAAATACCTTCGTGCAGTTTTCCCAGTCTTTACTGATGTATTTTGAAAATATCACATGCTGAGTTCAATAAATTTCAACCATTGTGATTATCAAGATCTCACTTGCAGAGTTTCAACATGGCTCACTCCCACGATTTTCTTCAACAGATGGATTTTCTCAAACATTCACAAATTTTACTAGCGTTTTTCGACCCGGGGGATCACCCCTCATTTGCATATTACACACGTATTGAACGTGTTATAAATGTCCCTTTAACCAATCAAATTTCTAACGTCTAATGCTATAAGGGGTAAAGCATGTTTGGATTATTTTAAATGGAATCTTTGACTAATTATATTTAAGACTAGCTGTACCCGGCCACGCGTTGCTGTAGCTCAGTCTGGTTAAATGGAAAAGAAAGAAAAGAGAAAGCGCACATTTCTAATATGTTTAATTTCACAATGCTTGTGGGTATACAATATTTTTTGTTGTTCCATTGTCTATGCAGATAATATATAGAGATTGTCTGGTTTGCCGACTGTAGAACACGCAACATATAATTGTCCATGTGAGAAGCAATCCGTGTCTAGATGTAAACCGCATAATTCTAGAAATGAAAAAGAATGAAAAAAATAAAAAAAATAAACTATACTCACTAAATGAACGGAATGGTAAACGACACAGCTCAATTCCAACGCAGCGTCACATGAAATAATTAAATCAAAATGAAAATAAATCGAAATCTATGAAAATTCAATTTAACAATGTAATCGGAAACATTGAAATGGAATCGTAAAATATTTAGTACAAGCCGTTAAGCCCGTTAAAACGGGCGAGATTTTTGTCCCCTCTCCTCCTACATTTTTGCTCTGCTCCACTCCTCCCCCCCCCCCCCAGCACCATGAAGGGCCAGAGGTGGTGGCGGTGGTAGGAGCTGCGGCGGTGGCCGAGGGGGATCTCACGAGGCGTAATGGTCCTGCCATCCCAACTCACTCCCCCCTTCCCCGGTGGCAGAGGGACAGGCTCAGACCCCTTTCACTCTGTCCTTACAGGCCCAAACTCCTTTGCTCTCCCATTCCCCTCTACACTCAACCCCTTCCACTCTAACCTATATGTGGAAAGCTGGGGTGGGGGTAGAGACTCTATCTCTCATACAGCCCCCTACATAGGCTTCCTACATAGGCTTCCTCTTGCACATACACTCTCCCTCTGTCCCTCACACATGCATGCCCAATCCCTCTCACACACATACACAATCCCTCACGTATTCTCCCTCTCTCTCTGGCACTCACACTCGCCTTCAGCGCACATTAACAAACTTCTCTCTCACACAGTTAAAACGGGCAATATTTTAGACCCCTCTCCACCTAAGTCTTGGCTCTGCACTCGCAAGAGCTTGCAAAGTTCCCACGCCTGTTGTGTCTGGGAGAGTGTCCCCCCCCCCCTCGCAAAGGGCAGGCGGCAGGCACTGCAACAGATTTGGGACACATTGCCTAGCTTACTTTGCTCTTTCTGGGAGACCTGTGCCTTTAAGAAATCTGATCGGGGGCTTGAGAGGGAGGAGGAAGCAGGGCTCTGGCTTTCACTTTTGTCACGGTGCTTTGCTGGGAGTGGGGGTGGAGCAATGCCCATGTAAACTCTTCCCGTGGTGGCTGAGATCCACGGGCGGCTTGACAGCACTGCCTTTCCCCTCCCCCCCTGCAGTTGCGGGATATTTACTTGGCTTCTCCTTATCTGCGGGACTCAGGGGGCGGGGGAGGAGGGCGAGCTGTTCTCTGTTCAGTTCTTTGTGCTTTGGCTGCAGCTGCTTGTGATCTCTTCACAGCCGCTTTCTACTGCATTTGCTCTGCTTGGCCATCCCAACTCCCTCCCCCCCCCTTCCCCGACGGTGGGTGGACTGGCTCGGCGACTCTTCTACCCTTTCCTCCTCTTGTGTGTGACTGTCCAGCAGTCCCTACTCTCTCCCCCCTTCCCCAGCGGCTGAGCCGTTTCTCGGAGCGGCGACTAGTCTGCCCTTTCCTCCTCCCCTCTGTGACACCCAGCACGTAGCGCAGAGCTCTATGGTCCGCACATGCGCAGTAGAGCTGCTCTCTACTGCGCATTTGCGGTCCGTCGGTCAGAGCCCATTTATATTGTAGATAGCATGTGTTGCTTTAACGTCCAACAGATGGCGCTGTTTTTCCAAAAAAGCATGTTTTTACCTGTCACAGGTGTGACATCTATATAATATAGGTATATAAAAACACACGTATTCGAATGCAACGTTGTGTCAAAATTTCAAAGCAATCGGTGAAGAACTTTCGGAGATTTAAGATTTTGAACAAACGAACATTTACATTTTTATTTATATAGATAGAGTCCCTGCATAAGAATTAATGTTTTTGTATAATTGGAAACAAAAGATACATTGGCATGAATAATTGCTTTAGACCCTCTGATTTTACACACAGTTTATGCGTACTTCACAGCTTTTTAAAAGGCCCACATATGCATGTTAAAAAAATAGCCTAGGCGTGCGTATATGTGAGCCTAATTTTAATATGTGCCCAGCAGCCTAAGTCAGCAAATGGATGCGCAAGTGACTGTATTTTTTAACAGATGCGTGTCCAGCTGAAGACCAGTTTACCCAGTGTTCAGATAGGTCCTCCAAACGTATTTTTTAGCCTGAACTCTCCCCAGTTAGCCAAGAGCCCTCAAAGGCTTCAGAAATGCCTGGAAATTTTTTTCAGACTTGTACCTCATCTATAGCAAAAGTAAAATTGTGGCACTGGACCTGGGTGTGTCTAGGCATGCAAGTATTTATTTGTGTGGCCCTGCCCCAGAATGCCTATGCCCCACCTACACCACGCCCACATTCCGCCCCCTTTTGGGCCAATCCAAGATATTTGCACATCAGCACTTGTGCGTGCATCTGGGCACCTTATAAAATCGGGTGGACACGCAGATGTACTAGATGCATGCAGATCTCCCGATTGTGACGTGCGCCCACCTTTTAAAATTCACCTTTACATTTTTCTATAGGCATAGAATGGGAAAAAAATCTCCTTTTTAAAGGTTAGCGCCAGTAGGATGGTTCCACCCTGGTTAAGGTGTTAAGCCCATCCCTTCGGAAAAGACTCCCTCTTCTCCGAAAGGTTCCCCAGTTCCTTACAAAACTGAATCCCTCTTCCTTGCACCATCATCTCATCCATGCATTGAGATTCCAGAGCTCTGCCTGCCTCTGGGGACCTGTGTGGGGAACAGGGAGCATTTCAGAGAATGCTATCCTGGAGGTTTTGGTTTTCAGCTTTCTATCTAAGAGCCTAAATTTGGCTTCTAGAACATCCCTCCCACATTTTCCTATGTTGTTGGTGCCTCCTGTGTGGCTGAGATTGTCATTTGGCTGCGAGTGTGCCAGGAGAGCTCCTGGCTCTCAGAGAACGAGTCCGATCTCTGGAGGCTAGAGTGGCAGACCTGGAGGAGCTGAGGGAGACAGAGAGGTATATAGATGAGACCTTCAGGGACATAGTAGTCCAGTCCCAACTTCAGACTGGCAGCCCTGGTGCTGCCTTGGAGGAAGAAGGTCTCATAATGGGAGAGCACCAACCAGGTGTAGCAGGAAAGGATCCTGTAGCAAGGACCTGCTCTCTAGGTGATGCATTGTCCTTTCGCACTGAGGATATCTCCCCAAGGCCTACTGCCCAGGAGGGAAGGGTTAGGTCGGCCGTCATAGTTGGTGATTCGATTATTAGGAATGTAGATAGCTGGGTGGCGGGTGGGCGTGAGGATCGCCTGGTAACATGCCTACCTGGTGCGAAGGTGGCGGACCTCACGCGTCACCTAGATAGGATTTTAGACAGTGCTGGGGAGGAGCCGGCTGTCGTGGTACATGTGGGCACCAATGACATAGGAAAATGTGGGAGGGAGGTTCTGGAAGCCAAATTTAGGCTCTTAGGTAGAAAGATTAAATCCAGAACCTCCAGGGTAGCATTCTCTGAAATGCTCCCTGTTCCACGCGCAGGTCACCAGAGGCAGGCAGAGCTCCGGAGTCTCAATGCGTGGATGAGACGATGGTGCAAGGAAGAGGGATTCAGTTTTGTTAGGAACTGGGGAACCTTTTGGGGAAGGGGGAGTCTCTTCCGAAGGGATGGGCTCCACCTTAACCAGGGTGGAACCAGACTGCTGGCGCTAACCTTTAAAAAGGAGATAGAGCAGCTTTTAAACTAGAACAAAGGGGAAAGCCGACAGTCGCTCAGCAGCGCATGGTTCGGAGAGATGTATCATTAAAGGATACTAATGATGCATTAGAATTAGGGCATCCCGACAGTGAGGTTCCAATAATTAGAAAAGTAGTCCAAGTGCCTGTAACTAAAAACTCACCTGAGCTAAAAAATTCTAACTTATCCCTATCAATTAAAAAGCAGAATAAAAATACAAACAAAAAACAAACTTTGAAATGTTTGTATGCTAATGCCAGAAGTCTAAGAAGTAAGATGGGAGAATTAGAATGTATAGCAGTAAATGATGACATAGACTTAATTGGCATCTCAGAGACATGGTGGAAAGAGGATAACCAATGGGACAGTGCTATAACGGGGTACAAATTATATCGCAATGACAGAGAGGAGCAGTCGGGAGGAGGTGTGGCGCTTTATGTCCGAGATGGCATAGAGTCCAACAGGATAAACATCCTGCATGAGACTAAATACAAAATTGAATCTTTATGGGTAGAAATCCCTTGTGTATCAGGGAAGACTACAGTGATAGGGGTATACTACCGTCCACCTGGTCAAGATGGTGAGATGGACAGTGAAATGCTAAGAGAAATTAGGGAAGCTAACCAAATTGGTAGTGCAGTAATAATGGGAGACTTCAATTACCCCAATATAGACTGGGTAAATGTATCATCGGGTCACGCTAGAGAGATAACGTTCCTGGATGGAATAAATGATAGCTTTATGGAGCAATTGGTTCAGGAACCGACGAGAGAGGGAGCAATTTTAGATCTAATTCTCAGTGGAGCACAGGACTTGGTGAGAGAGGTAACGGTGGTGGGGCCGCTTGGCAATAGTGATCATAATATGATCAAATTTGATTTAATGACTGGAAAAGGAACAGTGTGCAAATCCAAGGCTCTCGTGCTAAACTTTCAAAAGGGAAACTTTGATAAAATGAGAAAAATTGTTAGAAAAAAACTGAAAGGAGCAGCTACAAAAGTAAAAAATGTCCAAGAGGCGTGGTCATTGTTAAAAAATACCATTCTAGAAGCACAGTCCAGATGTATTCCACACATTAAGAAAGGTGGAAAGAAGGCAAAACGATTACCGGCATGGTTAAAAGGGGAGGTGAAAGAAGCTATTTTAGCCAAAAGATCTTCATTCAAAAATTGGAAGAAGGATCCAACAGAAGAAAATAGGATAAAGCATAAACATTGGCAAGTTAAATGTAAGACATTGATAAGACAGGCTAAGAGAGAATTTGAAAAGAAGTTGGCTGTAGAGGCAAAAACTCACAGTAAAAACTTTTTAAAATATATCCGAAGCAGAAAGCCTGTGAGGGAGTCAGTTGGACCGTTAGATGATCGAGGGGTTAAAGGGGCACTTAGAGAAGATAAGGCCATCGCGGAAAGATTAAATTATTTCTTTGCTTCGGTGTTTACTGAAGAGGATGTTGGGGAGGTACCCGTAATGGAGAAGGTTTTCATGGGTAATGATTCAGATGGACTGAATCAAATCACGGTGAACCTAGAAGATGTGGTAGGCCTGATTGACAAACTGAAGAGTAGTAAATCACCTGGACCGGATGGTATACACCCCAGAGTTCTGAAGGAACTAAAAAATGAAATTTCAGACCTATTAGTAAAAATTTGTAACTTATCATTAAAATCATCCACTGTACCTGAAGACTGGAAGATAGCAAATGTAACCCCAATATTTAAAAAGGGCTCCAGGGGCGATCCGGGAAACTACAGACCGGTTAGCCTGACTTCAGTGCCAGGAAAAATAGTGGAAAGTGTTCTAAACATCAAAATCACAGAACATATAGAAAGACATGGTTTAATGGAACAAAGTCAGCATGGCTTTACCCAGGGCAAGTCTTGCCTCACAAATCTGCTTCACTTTTTTGAAGGAGTTAATAAACATGTGGATAAATGTGAACCGGTAGATATAGTATACTTGGATTTTCAGAAGGCGTTTGACAAAGTTCCTCATGAGAGGCTTCTAGGAAAAGTAAAAAGTCATGGGATAGGTGGCGATGTTCTTTCGTGGATTGCAAACTGGCTAAAAGACAGGAAACAGAGAGTAGGATTAAATGGGCAATTTTCTCAGTGGAAGGGAGTGGACAGTGGAGTGCCTCAGGGATCTGTATTGGGACCCTTACTGTTCAATATATTTATAAATGATCTGGAAAGAAATACGACGAGTGAGATAATCAAATTTGCAGATGACACAAAATTGTTCAGAGTAGTTAAATCACAAGCAGATTGTGATAAATTGCAGGAAGACCTTGTGAGACTGGAAAATTGGGCATCCAAATGGCAGATGAAATTTAATGTGGATAAGTGCAAGGTGATGCATATAGGGAAAAATAACCCATGCTATAATTACACGATGTTGGGTTCCATATTAGGTGCTACATCCCAAGAAAGAGATCTAGGTGTCATAGTGGATAACACATTGAAATTGTCAGTTCAGTGTGCTGCGGCAGTCAAAAAAGCAAACAGAATGTTGGGAATTATTAGAAAGGAATGATGAATAAAACGGAAAATGTCATAATGCCTCTGTATCGCTCCATGGTGAGACCGCACCTTGAATACTGTGTACAATTCTGGTCGCCGCATCTCAAAAAAGATATAATTGCGATGGAGAAGGTACAGAGAAGGGCTACCAAAATGATAAGGGGAATGGAACAACTCCCCTATGAGGAAAGACTAAAGAGGTTAGGACTTTTCAGCTTGGAGAAGAGACGACTGAGGGGGGATATGATAGAGGTGTTTAAAATCATGAGAGGTCTAGAACGGGTAGATGTGAATCGGTTATTTACTCTTTCGGATAGTAGAAAGACTAGGGGACACTCCATGAAGTTAGCATGGGGCACATTTAAAACTAATCGGAGAAAGTTCTTTTTTACTCAACGCACAATTAAACTCTGGAATTTGTTGCCAGAGAATGTGGTTCGTGCAGTTAGTATAGCTGTGTTTAAAAAAGGATTGGATAAGTTCTTGGAGGAGAAGTCCATTACCTGCTATTAAGTTCACTTAGAGAATAGCCACTGCCATTAGCAATGGTTACATGGAATAGACTTAGTTTTTGGGTACTTGCAGGTTCTTATGGCCTGGATTGGCCACTGTTGGAAACAGGATGCTGGGCTTGATGGACCCTTGGTCTGACCCAGTATGGCATTTTCTTATGTTCTTATGAGTACTTTTAATTCAATTGGATAGTCGAAAAACCTAAAAAGAATTAAACAGATTTTGAAATTTATACAGTAAAAGGATGAGGATCATGGCAGGATCAGTGGCAATGTTTGATTCTTGCTATATTTTTAGTGATTTTAGCTCCATTCCCCAAAACTGCAACTCAAAACACATGTCCTTCTCTGCCACCCCTCTTCTTCCTCCCACCTCTTTCACTGGGTAATCACATCCTCCTATAAACTGCTTACCTATTGATATTTTAATTTCTCAAGGCAACTCTTTAAGAGTTACAATCTAAGCGCTGTTCAGCCATTTCAGATCTAAGCATGAAGTAAGTGTTAGGATTCATGAGTTGGCGGGCCCTTGGCCTGAGGTGAGAAGTGGTACCACCCATGGGGAGGAGCCCCACTGGGCCTCACTGCCGGGAGGCGAGGTCTGCAGCAACAGGTGACACAGCCCAGGAAGTATGGAGAGAGCAGGAGACTGGAGTGTGGATACAATAGCCAGAATAAGTCCCCTTAGTGGTGAAGTGCAGAGCAGGCCCTGAGGAGCGGGGAATGCAAGGCAGGGTATGGAGGACTACTGAGAGAGGGACCCCAGGGGGTGGAGCCATGGAGTGAGTCAGCACGGAAGGAATGACGTGGACTTACCCGAGGAGCGGGGAAGCCCAGGGGGTCCCTGGCTATGCACTACCCCGAGGAGCGGGGAAGTGCGAGTACAGTCTCTGAGGTGAAAGCAGGATGCTACCCCAAGGAGCGGGGAGCGAGGCGTAGTCACTGAAATACTCAAGGCGCTACCCCGAGGAGCGGGGAAGTGCGGAACAGTCACTGAGGTACATAGCGTGCTGCCCCGAGGAGCAGGGAGCGCGGCACAGTAACAGACGTAAGGCAATGGCCCGAGGAGCAGGGCACACCAACACTGAGCCTCCACGAAGCAGAGTAGTAAGGCAATGGCCCGAAGGGTGGGGGTACGCCATCACTGAGTCTCCACGAAGCAGAGTGGTAAGGCAATGGCCTGCGGAGCGGGGTACATCAATGTTGAGTCACCCCGAGGAGCGGGGGAGCTGGCAGGCAGTGTCCGAGGAGCAGGGCCCTCTGAGGATCGGATAGCCAGAGACAGGAACAAGGCCCCCGAGAAGCGGGTACCTGAGAGTGTCTCACACCAAGAGGTGCAGGAACCAGGAACCAGTGTCCAAGGAGAGATCAGCAGGATACAGCAAGGAAGGAACTATTTGTCAAGTTGATAAGAGCTAAGCTCCGGTGGTGCTTAAGAGTCCAATGCTAGTGATGTCATCAGGAGGAGATGCCCCTGAGGTTCCCGCCCTGGCGTCCTTATAGGAGTGCCATGTAGCACGCACGCTTAGGAAGGCCCGGAGGAGACATGACGGTTGGCGGCATCCTTGCCACCCTGGGGAGTCCTGGAACAGGGCAATGTGCATCGGAAGCGGGGAAGCGCGGAACAGTCACTGAGGTACTCGTAGTTGTGGCTAGCCACAACTACGAGTCCCCCAAGGGAGAGAGGGTGGCAAAACACGAAGTAATAGCGGTTGCAGCCGTCTACGACCGACGGTCATAACAGTAAGTAAATGTGAGATATACTCAATTCTATGAAAGGTGTGTGAATAGACAGTAGCCAGGATTGAAGCCTTGATGATTAGCACTACCGCTCACAAGTTTCAAACTTGTGCTAATTCAACCCCTTTTTTGTGTATATGGTCAACCACATGCCCATTTTAAAGTTACATTCCCTCTGCACATCTATTGTTCTGTTGAATAAGACCCCTATTCTCTATCAGGCCAATGCAATACCTTGCGCTGGCCGCAGTGCAGGGCTCAACGTGCAATTATAACCCCCGTCGCAAAACGGGGTTAGTGCGTCCAAAACATGCCTCCAATCGCGTGTGTAGGAAGTAGTGCTCATCACATGTAAATGCATGTTGATGAGGCTATTATCTATTCCTCTGATGCAAAAATAAAAAAGTGCACCCGACGCACACATTTTTACTCACCAAAATTAATGCCTGCCCTGAACAGGCATTAATTCTGAAGGAACCCAAAAAGGGTACAGAAGAGCAGAAAATATTGCTTTTCTGTACTTCCTCCGACTTGATATCATGGCGATATGAAGTTGGAGGAACTATAAAATTAGAAATGTCCCCCTAAAAACATTTTTAAAAAAAGGATGCCAGTGGTCAGGTTAGGAAAAGGGCCGTTCAATTAACGAGCATCCCTTTTCCTAACCTGTGGCTGTGCATAGGTTAGGAAAAGGGATGCTCTAAAATTGAGCGTTCGTTTTCCTAACCGGCTGACAGCCACCTCTCCCGGGCGCCTGCTGCCGAGGAGGCACTAGGACCACGCAATTTCCCCTAGCTCTTCCTTTTTACCGTGATGGCCGATTTAAATATTAAATCAGGCACCTGGGAGAGGTGGCTCAGCGTGCGTTAAGGGAGCAGGTGCACAATCATGAGCATCCCATTTAACACGCACCAATATTGCATCGGCCTGTATGATTTTAAAAAGCATTTTCCCTATTTTGTGTCTCTGGGAAAAATGCTTATTGCATCTGGTCCTAAGGGACAGATTTAAGTTTTGAGCAAAGCAGGGCAAAAATAGCTGCAAACGCCTGTAATCAGTTTGTCTGCATAATGTTGAAACAGTACAACCCTTTTTCCAAAGATTTCACTTCCTGCAATTTTTGGAAGGCAAAAATTTACACTGGAGAAAGAAATTCATGCCAGCAAAAGGTTTGTTCTAAAAGCAATGTGGAACGCCTGCCTGTTTCTTCTGAAGCTGAGCACTTTCCAGTATCATTCCCAGAGATTTTATAAAATGAATCTGTAATATATATATATTATTTATTTAAAATCTCTTATAAACTGCATCCCCAATCCAACAAAGGGACACCCGAAGCGGTGCGCAAAAGAAACGTGGCATGACATGGCCTGGAGCTGAATAAAGTGTGGGGGACAGTTAGCTTTTCAGAGGAGTCAAGGGATGAAATGAGGAAGGTTAAGCTGGAGGGACGAGATAAGGGCAAAAGAAAAATGAAAAAGTGAAAAAAAAAAAAAGCTTAAGACCCACACATTAGGTTGGAAAAATATTTTATTTTATTTATTTATTTTTTATTTTTATATACCGATGTTCCTGTATAGAATACATATCGCACCGGTTTACAGAGAACTGAACTGTCGCCCCCGGAGGTGGATACATGGAACAGAGTTGATACTATCTTATGTTAAAACTAGACTAACAGTGAACAAATGAGAAGCAATTTAAAACAGGTTTGCTTAAAGAGATTGGAACCAATTAAAACATATTTACAATGTCCTATTTACAGTGGTATAGGTGGAGGAAGGACTGTGCAGTACCATTCCTCGGATCTTATCCCTCTGGGAATGCCTGGCTGAACAGCCATGTTTTTAGTTTCTTTTTGAAAACCAGAGGGCAGGGTTCTTGGCGGAGGTCCGGTGGGAGCGAGTTCCAAAGGGGAGGACCCGCTGTGGAGAGGGCGCGTTTCCTTAGTGAGGTTTTGGCCAGCTGGGTGTGCAGCATGTCCTTGTACGCTCTTCTGATAGGTCTATTTGAGGTGTGTGGCTGCAGTTGGAAGGTTAGGTTGAGGGGGGAGATGTTGTGTAGCGCCTTGTGAATCATCATTAGGGCTTTAAAAAGAATCCTGATTTTATTTGGCAGCCAGTGAAGGTTCTGAAGGATGGGGGTGATGTGTTCCCTTTTGTTGGTGTTTGTGAGGATCCTAGCAGTCGCGTTTAGGACCATCTGAAGTGCTTTGATTGTATTAGCGGGTAGGCCCAGAAGGAGTGAGTTGCAGTAATCTAATTTCGGAAGGATGATAGCTTGTAGTACCAAGCGGAAATCTCGGAGGTGAAGGAGTGGTTTTAATTTTTTTAATACTTGCAACTTGAAAAAGCACTCCTTGGTAGTGTTGTTTACGAATTTGTTTAAATTGAATTGGTTGTCAAGCAGTACACCAAGGTCTCTTACATGTGGAGAGTGGTCAATTGATGTATTGTAGAGTTGGGAAGAAATTGGGGGGTTGAGAGGAATGCAGCTGTCCGGAGCAATTAGGAGGAGTTCGGTCTTGCTGGTGTTGAGGACGAGATTAAGGCTGTTGAGTAGGTTGGTGATTGCTAGGAGGCAGCTGTTCCAGTGGGACCAGGTTTTGTGGAGTTACTCTGAGATGGGGATGAGGATCTGTATGTCATCCGCATATAGGAAGTGCGTTTGCCATCTACTCACCAACCTCAAGCTGAGTGGGAGAAGGTAAATATTGAATAAGGTGGGTGAAAGGGAGGAGCCTTGTGGTACCCCCATGTTGGATCTGATTGGGTATGATTCTTTATTATTGATCCTTACCTTGTAAAACCTATTTTCAAGGAAGGATTTGAACCAGTTGAAAGCGGATCCTGTGATGCCAATATCTGTTAGTCGCTGTAGAAGGGTTGTGTGGTTCACGGTGTCGAACGCTGCGGATAGATCCAAAAGTGCCAGAAGGAAAGGTTGACCTTTTTCCAGGTTTAGGAGGATGGTGTCTGAGAGAGAGGCTAGTAATGATTCAGTGTTCAGGGCCTTCCGGAATCCGAATTGAGTTGGAGTGAGGATGTCATTATCTTCGAGGTATTCAGATAGTTGTCTGTTTACTATCTTCTTCATGAGTTTGGCGATCATAGGAAGGTTAGCTATGGGGCGGAAGTTGGCTGGGTCTGAGGGTGGGAGGCTGGGTGTTTTTAAGAGCGGTTTAAGGAACATTTTTTTAAGAGCGGTTTTAAAGGAACATTTAAAAATAAGTTCTCAGTATAAGTGGGTTCTTTGCATAGAGGTTACATGGAATAAGTCATTCTTTCCAGGAAAAGTTACCCCTGATCTGCCACTGATTCCTTGAGTGCATAACACTGAATTGATTTCTTTTCCAAGAAATGTACCTGCAGTCCTGCATGTGCTTGCTACTGTACCTTAATATGAACAGTTACTTTTTTGATTGCCATCCTTTTCAGAGGAGAGATCCTTTTCATAGAAGAATGGTAAAAGGGCACAAGGACAGTGAATCTGTTTCTGGAAGCATTTTTTTTTTTTTTTTTTACTTCTGGCAGAGGTTCTCGTCTATTTGTAGCATAAACATAAACATATGCTCACTTGCTGCATGGTTGAATTCACAGTGGCATTGTCATAGGCTCTACAGGAAGAATAATAAGATGTGAAGGATTTCACACCAGGCCTTGTCTGGTGAGTGCCTTAGAGTAAAGAATAAAGCAAGCAGCACCGTCTATCAGAAATGGTCAGCCAGGACAATCACGAGGTTCTAGGGTGCCTGGCAAGCAAAGTTCAAATGGGAAGGGTCCCCCTTTGTCGCCAAAGGGTGCATCTCTCTCCCACTCCCTCTTCTGCTACCCTTCCTTGTAGCCTATGTCCTGCCAACCCCTTCTCTCTGCTCACAGGGCTTGTCTTTCAGTGTTTCCTGCACTGGTCAGCTGTTTTGGTGCTTCACTGGAGTGGTTGGCCAGCACAGTGAAAGCAGCAAGCAAAGCCGCAGGTGTTCTCTGAAGACAGACAGCAGTTCACCACTTCTGCCAGTGCTATCAATGTGACACCGCTCAAAGTTTGGCAGACTGAACTGTGTGGGGATGAAGGTGGGGAGAGTGATTAGGAGACCTGGCCAAGACCCCCCTGAATCTCAGAACATAGACAAAATGCACCTACCTCTCCCCTCTCTCATTGACAACACCCAATTAAAGAAATGCACGAATTGAGAGGCTGAAGCTGATAATAACAGAACTATCAGCAGGCTGGGACCTGTTGCCTTCTGACTTGACAGAGACAGCTACCTTGGCTAATTCCAAGAGAGAAGAGATAATTAAATGTTCATTTTAATTCAGTTTTTTTGTTCTGTGATTATAGGATTTAAGTAATTACCTTTTTAAAATGCTGTATTTCATTCTGTGACTAGTTTGAATAATGCATGGGCTGAGGATTGAGTTATGGCTGTGCTCTAAAGCTCACTCAAAAAAAGAAAGGTTATAGAGCTCAAAAGGGCAAAAGCAGCACAATAGCAACAGAAACCTGCTAGCTAGTACTCTGTGTATGTTATTTTTCTGTGAACGGGAATGGTGGACTGGGCAAGGATGTAAGAAAAGCCAGACACAGCCATGACAGAATCAGTTCCAGAGGTTTATTGTGGCTCTGAGACCTAAAGTAAAAACTCAACTTCTTAAGCAGTACAATAATCATGAGCAAACAAAACACAGTGCCTTGTCAGCAAAAATAAATCATAACTGAAATACAGTTTCTAGTCAGCAACAGCCATCCGTACCCAAAGAATTTGCAACACGCAATGTCTTCAAGATTTCAGAGGTACAGCATAGGCTTCCTTCAGTAGCTTGACCACCTCTGTAGTCTACAGTTTAAGGCTTTCAGGATTCCCTGATGATGGGTGTGTCTGTACCTGGGAAGCCTGTTCTCCAGCAATTTGCTGGTTATCCAGGCCTCTGTCTTACAGGGATAATTTAAAAAAACACCTCAGAAGCAAGGCAACACAGCTAATTACCCAAACTTTTCAGTCAAGGCCTGGCTAACCTTTCTGCATATGCAACTGGCAATGCACGTGTTAACTATGGAAAGCAGAAAAGTGTTCACCAAAGAATGAAAGCATGATCCAGTTAACTATCTGGATCGTGTTTTGCACAGTGCAGCAAGGCACACCATGGGGGAAAAAAACATTGATACTGATGCAGAAAATATCATTATCAAAGTACATGCTCTGCTCATCATTTCTGCAAGCTGAACAGTGAGTTGAAAGGGTTTTGTGACTTTGCTGAAGTGAAGGAGTGCAATCTATTGCAGCATCTTACGACCAGATGGCTTTCTCTGTTTCCATCTACTGGCTGGTTGTTAAAACGCTGGAAACCTCTGATAAGTTGCTTTCAAAGTTTAGGTCCAGACAAGTGTTCCAAAATACACTGGAATTGCTTCAGCAACCGAGAGAGAGGCCAGGAACTGACTGAACTTTTTCTCAGTCACGCTCTGAAATTATTCAGGGACTGTCTTTAAGCTTTAGAGGCCAAGTTATTTAGGGGTTGATATTCAAAAGATTGATGATGATGTTTCACTTGGCTTTTAACTGCATAAATCTACTTGTTTCAAAATTCACGCCCCCCCCACCCCAGATAAAATCTATCTGCACAAAATTGCTGCGTGTACAAATTTAGCCAGACAAGAAAAGTGTCCAAGTCGGGATGTGCCTGGGGGCAGATTTTCAAATTTAGCTGGTTAGCGTGATATTCAGTGCTAACAGGTGGCTACACAGCTGGCAGCCTTAAATCTAACACAAAACAAAAGAAAGCAAAATAGAAAAAAAAGTTTTAAATTGTCATCAAGTATATTATTTAATTAAATATCAGCAACCCTCCGAACCAAAACATTTAAAACATCATTTAAGAAAATCAAATTACATTCAAATGTCATATTATACGCACACAAAATCAAACACAAAGAAGGGGGTCATGGACAGCAACAACTAGTTGCTACAATTTTTATGACAGGTAGGGTCAGATGTGCCAAAAGCTTTTTCCCATTTTGTGCCCACTTACGGATACCAGCCGCCCACCCCTGCCGTTTTGTGCCTATGTAAAAACGCATTAATTAATAAAACCATTAATTCTTGTTCTTTGAAAATGACGTCTGCTTGTCTCATGCAGAACAAGTCATCAAATCCAAAATTCTGATTTCATTTAAAATATTTTTTGATATTTACACAGCAAGCATCTTTCCTTACAATTAAAAAGTTCAGGTTAACTACGTTGCAAAAGTAGCAGGAGAGAAAAGTATTAAGCTGGACAAAAAGGTCTGTAATCGTCTCAGTAGCCTTATAGCTGATATAGACCTTAAAATTGCATTTAAAAGACCCTGGATAGGTATTTATTTTATTTATTTATTTATTTAGGTTCTTTTAATATACCGATGCTCAAGACAAGGTCTTATCGTACCGGTTTACAATAAACAAGGGGGGCAACCAGTTAACAAAGGAAGCGAAGTTACATTAAAACAGGGACGTTGAACATGGCTTTTA
Organism: Rhinatrema bivittatum; assembly: GCF_901001135.1. Lineage (NCBI taxonomy): Eukaryota > Metazoa > Chordata > Amphibia > Gymnophiona > Rhinatrematidae > Rhinatrema > Rhinatrema bivittatum. The sequence goes on from NC_042616.1 coordinate 764,908,880, forward strand.
GAAGAAAAAGGGATAGATTAACAATTTCTATTCTAAATGTATAGAAGAGTCGCTAAGCAAGGCGAAGTTGCTTCTCTGGTAAACTTAAATACAAATTTACATAGTGGAGATTCGATTGAAAAGTTAATATACTCGGGTGGTTCTGGAAAAGCAGCTCCTTAGTGAAGCTGGAGGTCCTTGCAGATACCATGGGTTTCTTCAGTGAAACGCTTGGGCGAAGAGCCAAGTTTTCAATTTTTTTCTGAATGTGAGATGACAAAGGTACAAAGAGGTACAAAGGCTTGTGGTGCCGGATCTCGTCCCTGCTTCCAAATGAGCTGGAAGCTCAAAGAGCACAAGAGGTAAATCTTGTCTCATCACTTTGATTGGGTGACCAGAGAGGTGGACCAAGGGAAAGCGCTAGACGTAGTGCACTTGGATTTCAGCAAGGCCTTTGACACGGTTCTGCACAGAAGACTTATAAATAAATTGTGCGCACTTAGTATGGCTCCTAGAGTGACTGGGTAACAAACTGGTTGAGTGGGAGATGACAAAGGGCAGTGGTAAATGGAGTTTTCTCTGAGGAGAGGATTGTTACTAGTGGTGGGCCTCAGGGATTGGTCCTTGGACCGGTTCTTTTCAACATTTTTGTGAGTGACATAACGGAAGGGTTGTCGGGAAAGGTTTGTCTTTTTGCCAATGATACCAAAATCTGTAACGGGTTGCCAGCCAGGAAGGAGTGGAAAACATGAGGAGGGATCTAGCGAAGCTCAAGGAATGGTCTAAAGACTGGCAGCTAAGATTTAATGCTACAAAATGCAGCGTAATGCATTTTGGATGCAATAACCCAAAGGGAATACACAGTATTGGAGGTGAAATTCTTCTAAACATAAAGGAAGAACAGGATCTGAAGATAACTGTATCTGATGATCTTAAGATGGCCAAACAGGTGGATAAAGCGACAGCAAAAGCCAGAAAGATGTTTGGCTGCCTAAGGAAAGGAATGGTCAGATAAAAAAAGGGAAATGATATTGCCTCTGTATAGGTCCCTGGTGAGACCTCATTCGGAATACTGTGTACAAGTCTGGAGGATATAAACAGGATAGAGTCGGTCCAGAGGGGGAGCTCTTTGCACCACCTGCAAAGAGCTCCTGTCTCTCAGAGAACAAGTCCAGTCTCTGGAGGCTAGAGTGGCAGACCTGGAGGAATTGAGGCAGACAGAAAGTTGGGGCATAGTAGCCAAGTCCCAACTCCAGTCTGGCAGCCCTGGTGCTGCCTTGGAGGAGGAAGGTCTCTTGGTCGGAAAGCATCGACCTAGTGCGGCAGGAAAAGATTCTGTAGCAAGGACACGCTCTCCAAGTGATGCATTGTCCTCTCACACTGAGGATGTGTGTCCCAGGGCTATGGTCCAGGCCGGAAGGGTTAGATCGTCCATCATAGCTGGTGATTTGATTATTAGGAATGTAGATAGCTGGGCATGAGAATCACCTGGTAACATGCCTATCTGGTGCGAAGGTGGCAGACAAGATTTTAGACAATGCTGGGGAGGAGCTGGCTGTCATGGTACATGTGGGCACCAAAGATAGGAAAATGTGAGAGGGATGTTCCGGAAGCCAAATTTAGGCTCTTAGGTAGAAAGCTGAAATCCAGCACCTCCAGGGTAGCATTCTCTGAAAGGCTCCCTGTTCCATGTGCAGGTCCCCAGAGGCAGGCACAGCTCCAGAGTCTCAATGCGTGGATGAGACAATGGTGCAAGGAAGAGGGATTCTGTTTTGTAAGGAACTGGGGAACCTTTTGGGGAAGGAGGAGTCTTTTCCAAAGGGATGGCTCCACCTTAACCAGGGTAGAACCAGGCTGCTAGCACTGACCTTTAAAAAGGAGATAGAGCAGCTTTTAAATTAGAACAAAGGGGAAAGCTGACAGTCGCTCAGCAGTGCATGGTTTGGAGGGAGATATCTTTGAAGGATACTAATGAGGCATTAGAGTTAGGGCATCCCAACAGAGAGGTTCCAATAAGAAAAGTAGTCCATGTGCCTAAAGGAAAAGAATCACCTGAGCTAAAACATTCCAAATTATCCCTGACAACTGAAAAGCAGAATGTTAATACAAACAAAAAATACACTTTGAAATGTTTGCATGCTAATGCCAGAAGTCTAAGAAGTAAGATGGGAGAGTTAGAGTGTATAGCAGTGAATGATAACATAGACTTAATTGGCATCTCAGAGACATGGTGGAAGGAGTATAAACAATGGGATAGTGCTATACCAAGTTACAAATCATATTGCAATGATATGGCAGGGTGGTGCTTTATGACTGGGATGGCATAGAGTCCAACAGGATAAAGATCCTGCAAGACACTAAATGCACAATTGAATCTTTATGAGTAGAAATCCCTTGTGTATTGGAGAAGAGTATAGTGATAGGAGTATACTACCGTCCACCTGGTCAAGATGATGAGACGGACAGTGAAATGCTAAGAGAAATTAGAGAAGCTAACCAAATTGGTAATGCAGTAATAATGGGAGATTTCAATAACCCCCAATATTAACCGAGTAAATATAACATCAGGACATGCTAGAGAGATAAAGTTCCTGGATGGAATAAATGACAGTTTTATGGAGCAACTGACTCAGGAACCGACAAAAGAGGGAGCAATTTTAGATCTAATTCTCAGTGGAGACCAGGATTTGGTGAGAGAGGTAACGGTGGGAGGGCCACTTGGTAATAGTGATCATAATATGATCATATTTGAATTGATAGAAAAGGGGACAGTAAGTAAATCCATGGCTCTAGCACTAACCTTTCAAAAAGGAAACTAAGAAAATGACGAAAATAGTAAACAAAAAAAATAACCTGAAAGGTGCAGCAAGGACATTGTTTAAAAATACCATCTTAGAGCGCAATCCAAATATATTCCACGCCTTAAGAAAGGTGGAAGGAAGGCCAAATGATTGCCGACATGGTTATAAAGTGAGGTGAAAGAGGCTATTTTAGCTAAAAGATCTTCGTTTGAAAATTGGAAGAAGTATCCATCAGAGGAAAACAGGATAAAGCATATGCATTGGCAAGTTAAATATATGACATTGATAAGACAGGCTAAGAGAGAATTTGAAAAGAAGTTGGCCATAGAGGCAAAAACTCATAATAAAAACTTTTAAAAATATATCCGAAGCAGAAAGCCTGTGAGGGAGTTGGATGGTCTGTTAGATGATCGAGGGGTTAAGGGAAGATAAGGTCATTAGAGAAAGACTAAACAAATTCTTTACTTCAGTGTTTACTGAAGAGGATATTGGGGAGATACACGTTCCGGAGACAGTTTTCAAGGGTGATGATTCAGATGAACTGAACCAAATTATGGTGAATCTGGAAGATGTAGAAGGCCAGATTTACAAATTGAAGAGTAGTAAATCGACTGGACTGGATGGTTTAAACACTAGGGTTCTGAAAGAACTAAAAAATGAAATTTAAGACCTATTAATAAAAATTTGTAAACTATCATTAAAATCGTCCATTGTACCTGAAGACTTGAGGGTGGCCAATGTAACCCCGATATTTAAAAAGGGCTCCAGGGGAGATCTGGGAAGCTACTGACCGGTAAGCCTGATTTCAGTGCCGGGGAAAAATCGTGGAAACTGTTATAAAGAATAAAATCACAGAACATTTTTAATATATTTATAAATGACCTGGAAAGGGGTACGACAAGTAAGGTGATCAAGTTTGCAGATGACACAAAATTATGCAGAGTAGTTAAATCTCAAGTGGATTGTAATAAATTGCAGGAGGACCTTATGAGACTGGAAGATTGGGCGTCCAAATGGCAGATGAAATTTAATGTGGACAAGTGTAAGGTGTTGCATATAGGGAAAAATAACCCTTGCTGTGGTTACATGATATTAGGTTCCACATTAGGAGTTACCACCCAGGAAAAATATCTAGGCATCATAGTGGATAATTTATTTATTTATTTTATTTAACACTTTTCTACATTGAAATCGTCATCTCAGTGTGCTGTGGCGATCAATAAAGCAAACAGAATGATATGAATTATTAGGAAGGGAATGGCGAATATCGCTCCATGGTGAGACCGCACTTTGAATACTGTGTACAGTTCTGGTTGCTGCATCTCAAAAAAGATATTGTTGCACTGGAGAAAGTACAGAGAATGGCAACTAAAATGATAAAGTACAGAGAATGGCAACTAAAATGATAAAGCCTTATGAGTAAAGGCTAAAGAGGTTAGGGCTGTTTAGCTTGGAAAAGAGACTGCTGAGGTGGTAATATGGTAGAGGTCTACAAAAGACTTGAACAGGTAAATGTGAATCAGTTATTTATTCTTTCGGATAATACAAGGACTAGGTGCAGTCCATGAAGTTAGCAAGTAACTCATTTAAAACAAATCGGAGAAAATTCTTTTTCACTCAACACATACCGGTAATTAAGCTCTGGAATTCATTGTCAGAGGATATGGTTACAGCAGTTAGTGTAGTTGGGTTTAAAATAGGTTTGGATAAGTTCCTAGAGCAGAAGTCCATAAACTGCTATTAATCAATAAAGGTTAGTAGCTTGGGATCTTTTCCTTTAATGTTTGGATATTTGCCAGGTACTTGTGACTTGGTTGCTCACTGTTGGCCACAGGAGCTTGATGGACACTTGATCTAACCCAGTATGGCATATCTTATGCTCTTATGTAAAATGGTCTGTGGTCTTCATTCTAAAGCATATGGAGATAGACTTAAAGATCTAAACATTTATACCCTAAAAGAAAGGCAAGATAGGGGAAATATGGTAGAGACATTCAAATACCTCAAAGTTTTCCAAGCACAGGTGAGCATTTTTCAATGGAAAAGAGGCTTTAGAACGAGAGGGTCATGAGATGAGATTGAAAGGAGTAGACTCAGGAGTAAGAACATAAGAAATTGCCATGCTGGGTCAGACCATGGGTCCATCAAGTCCAGCATCCTGTTTCCAACAGAGGCCAAACCAGGCCACAAGAACCTGGCAATTACCCAAGCACTAAGAAGATCCCATGCTACTGATTCAATTTAATAGCAGTGGCTATTCCCTAAGTAAATTTGATTAATAGCCATTAATGGACTTCTCCTCCAAGAACTTATCCAAACCTTTTTTGAACCCAGCTACACTAACTGCACTAGCCACATCCTCTGGCAACAAATTCCAGAGCTTTATTGTGTATTGAGTGAAAAAGAATTTTCTCCGATTAGTCTTAAATGTGCTACTTGCTAACTTCTTAAGAAATATTTTTTACAGAGAGGGTGGTGGATATGTGGACCAGCCACCCAGTGGAAGTGGTGGAAACAAAAACAGTATTTGAATTAAAGAAAACATGGGGCTTTGGGCATGCTCCGGTGGGCTGGTCAGGCCAGCCACATGACTTGTGTTGATCACAGAAGTCCCATGCCCAAGGAACCATTGTGATTAACACTAGGCCCCGCAGCAGCTGTGGTAGAATCAGAGCCTCCCTCGAGGGTCTCTGCTCCATCAGCTTCATAGGTTCTGCTTCTCTTCAATCCACCCTCCCTGCCTCCCGTGGCTGTGATTGCCTCTGCTTTTTGTTTTTTTTTTTCTTTTACCCACGGTATCACTGATATCTGTGGGACTGCTCACCCCTTCCCCTCACCACCACAGTGGTGGGAAACGCTCCGGCGACCTTCCCTCACATCAGCCCCATCTCTCTCTCTCTCTCTGCTGCAGGAAGCAACAGCAGACCTCCCACTGCTACCTCTCCACAGCTGAAGGCTCCTCACTAATTTCAGTGGACAGTCCCCCTTATGGATTAGTGGGGATGAGAGAGAGCATGGGTCTGTGGAAAAATATAACTCTATCCGACTCATCCTGTTTCTGCCCACTTCGTCCCACACTAGCTGGTAGCCCTGCCTTGATCTCTTCTGACCAACAATGTAAGTACATTGTTTTTTTTTATATATATATATTTAGAGGCTACATAAGTGGAGAGAGAGTGGGAGTGTGCAAGGGATTATGTGTGCGTCAGTGTCAGTGGGTGCAAGGAAGCATGTTTGGGTGTGTGTATGTGTGTGTCAGTGGGTGCAAAGGAGCATGTGTGTATGTCAGCAGTTACAAGGGATACCTAATACAACAAAGCACCAAAAAATATTTTTTTGGGGAGTTCTACTATTGATCAATTAACACTCAATCTCCCCTTGTAGATTATTTTTGCATTCAATCAATAAACACTTTATTACTCACCAACTGTGAGTCATCTCATTCAAAACACCACAACTGTTCACTAAGAGGCTATCGGGCCTAAATTGTGACCCGAGTTTGCCTCGCTGTTTAAATTGAAAGAAAAATTTATGAAAGATGGAGAAAGGGTTTCATATATATGAGTTTAATCCCCCACCAGGGTGAACTCAATTTATATCAATATAATCATAAACCAAACCTCCTCCATCCCATGTTTTGAAAAAATATGTGCCACCAGATCAAACACCTGTGTACTTTTTTTCGTGTGATTTTTCAATTTTTCTTTTTTCTTTCTGAAATGTCATAAACAATTGACTTCACAAAACAATTTTAAAAGTCCCGACTTATCTGGTAAAAGTTGACAACCCGACGTAGCCACGTTTCTGGTCCACAAACGGACCTTTCCTCAGGGGATGTTATCCTATTTCATAATCAGTCGGTGTATCCAAGTCTTCTATGATGTTAAAGTTCTTTTTCAGGAAGACGCCTGGGCTGTCATCGGGGCAACGATGGACGCATAATGCGGGATAAAAGATCGATGATAGTTTGCGAAACCCAGAAACCTCTGGAGTGCTTTTAGTCCTGACGGCTGCGGCCATTCCCGAATGGCTTTCAGCTTCTGGAGGTCCATACGAAAATCTTCTCTGGACACTATGTATCCCAGGAAGGAAAGGGACTTCTACTCAAAAAGGCACTTTTCAAGCTTCGCATATAGGGGTAGATTTTCAAAGGAGTACGCGCGTACAATACGCGCGTACCCCCCGAAAACCTACCCCAAACCCCCCCTGCACGCGCCGAGCGAGCCCCGGGGCTTGCATGGAGGGGCGTGTCGGGTGCGTATCGGAGGGCGTGCCGCGATTGATGCGGCATTTCGGGGGCGGGCCCGGGGGCGTGGTCGAGGCCTCCGGACCAGCCCCCGGGGCGGGTGATGGCACGCCAGCAGCCCGCTGGCGCACACAGATTTACGCCTGCTTTCCGCAGGCGTAAATCTGCCAAAGGTGGGGGGGGGGGGGGTAGGTGAGGGGAGGCAGAGGGAACAGGCAGCGTGCGCTGGGCTCAGCGCGTGCAGGTTGCACGCGCTGAGCCCAGCGTTGTTCGTGCCTGGTGCACAAACAAAAGTACGCCCGCGCGTACATTTATAAAATCTACTCCAGCATTTGTGCTCTCTGAGGCTCTGTAACACTTGGATGACGTGCTGGCGGTGAGCGGTTAGGGTATCTGAAAATATCAGTATATCGTCCAAGTAAACGACCACGCACTGTTACAGGAGGTCGCGGAGTATCTCATTCATGGTGTTCTGGAACACCGCGGGGGCATTACAGAGCCCGAACAGCATTACTAAATACTCATAGTGGCCATCTCGGGTATTGAAGGCCGTCTTCCACTCATCACCCTCCTTGATACGGATCAAGTTGTAAGCTCCTCAGAGATCCAACTTGGAGAAGATCTGTGCTCCTTGCAACCGGTCGAAGAGCTTGGCGATGAGGCGCAAAGGATAACGGTCCTTGACTGTTATAGCATTCAGACCCCTGTAGTCAATGCAGGGGCGCAGACTTCCGTCCTTCTTTGCGACAAAGAAGAACCCAGCCCCTGCAGGGGACTTTGATTTCCGGATGAATCCTCTCTCCAGGTTTTCCTCGATATATTCTTTCATGGCCTGCGTCTCGGCCGGAGAGAGGGCATAGGTATGCCCTCGAGGAGGTGCCGTCCCTGGGAGAAGATTGATGGCACAATCGAAGGATCGATGCGGTGGAAGTATTTCGGCCTTTTGTTTCGAGAACACATCCGCGTATGAGGCATATGGAGCTGGCACGCCTGGAAGCCTGGTGGAAGCTATGGGGCAGGATACTGGAACCACAGATTGGAGGCAATTGCCGTGGCAATTCGGCCCCCAATGAGCCAGCTGCAAGGTCTTCCAATCGAACTGGGACTCGTGCTCCTGGAGCCAGGGAAGACCCAGGACAATCGGATGGATAGAGTACTCCAGGACATAGAACGACATCTGTTCTTGATGCAGGATCCCAGCCCTCAGCTGGGCAGGAATAGTGGTGTGTGTCACCCGTTCCGGAAGAGGCTTCCCTTGGATTGAGGAGATGACCAAGGGGCGAGCAGTGGAACTTGAGGAATCTTTAAGTGTTTTACAAGGCCTTTCATGACAAAATTACCACCGGTAATAATGCATAACTGAGACTGTATCCTATGTATGAATGCTTAGAGATATTAACTACAGCTCTATACATAACATAAAATCGGAGTAGTTAAATTGTTCAGAGTAGTTAAATTGTAGTTAAATTGTTCAGAATAGTTAAATCACAAGCAGATTGTGATAAATTGCAGGAAGACCTCCTGAGGCTGGAAAATTGGGCATCAAAATGGCAGATGAAATTTAATGTGGACAAGTGCAAGGTGATGCATATAGGGAAAAATAACCCATGCTATAGTTACACAATGTTAGGTTCCATATTAGGTGCTACTACCCAAGAAAGAGATCTAGGTGTCATAGTGGATAACACATTGAAATCGTCGGTTCAGTGTGCTGCGGCAGTCAAAAAAGCAAACAGAATGTTGGGAATTATTAGAAAGGGAATGGTGAATAAAATGGAAAATGTCATAATGCCTCTGTATCACTCCATGGTGAGACTGCACCTTGAATACTGTGTACAAGTCTGGTCGCCGCATCTCAAAAAGATATAATTGCGATGGAGAAGGTACAGAGAAGGGCAACCAAAATGATAAAGGGAATGGAACAGCTCCCCTATGAGGAAAGACTAAAGAGGTTAGGACTTTTCAGTTTGGAGAAGAGACGGCTGAGGGGGGATATGATAGAGGTGTTTAAAATCATTAGAGGTCTAGAACGGGTAGATGTGAATCAGTTTTTTACTCTTTCGGATAATAGAAAGACTAGGGGGCACTCCATGAAGTTAGCATGTGGCACATTTAAAACTAATCAGAGAAAGTTCTTTTTCACTAAACGCACGATTAAACTCTGGAATTTGTTGCCAGAAGATGTGGTTAGTGCAGTTAGTTTAGCTGTGTTTAAAAAAGGATTGGATAAGTTCTTGGAGGAGAAGTCCATTACCTGCTATTAAGTTGACTTAGATAATAACCACCGCTATTACTCGCAATGGTAACATGGAATAGACTTAGTTTTTGGGTACTTGCCAGGTTCTTATGGCCTGGATTGGCCACTGTTGGAAACAAGATGCTGGGCTTGATGGACCCTTGGTCTGACCCAGTATGGCATGTTCTTATGTTCTTCTTATGTTCCATCTCTTGCAATTCACTAGTATTGTGAGTCAGTATGAATTTTAACTTGATTGCTTCAGTGCGTCAAGTTTATGCTTGAAAGGGGACCTCGATACCAGGGGCTCCCTGTACGGGATGAACCAGACTTTTTGTAAGGCTGCACCAGGTTCACTTTTATTTTTTTGCTGGCAGGCAGAAGCTTTCCTTGTCGGATGCTGAGCTCTTTCTAAAAGCACAAGCTCCTCACGTTAAAACTTTGAATCGGCATGCCAGGAAGGAGACTTTCATCATGAACCTTGGTAGGTCTGAGAAAAAAAAATAACTCTATAGCTCATTTGTGTAGCAGGTTTCCATCATAATTATAGCTGAAGTAACACATTACAAAGAGAGAACTGCAGACTTATTAAGCACTCTAACTTAGGTCTCAATTCACCCAATTTTGAGATTTAGAAAATTTACTGCAGAAAAATATTTGGTGATATTGACAAATGAAGATAATCACAAGCTATATGAAAAAAACTATAGCTCAGAAGCCCTACCTATCTCAGGAAAAATGAATAAATGATGTGGGATTTTAGATCACCTTTCACTGAGAATCATAAACACCTTTGAGCTTCATTACTGTAGGCATGACCCCATCCCTTTCTTTTTCAGATATGTTCAGTCACACTCCTGACAGCACCAATGTTTGGAAGTGGCTAAAAGAAGCCACTGAACATGCTCGCTCTGTGGTGTCAGCTTCAGCAGAGAGGCAAGAAGTCAAAATACCTGCCCACACATCAGTCACTTCACTACTTCCTTTAAATAGACTCAAAAAATACTTATGTGACCCAACTCCATGGCTAACAATGGTGAATAAGGAAAAATAAAAGAATAGGACTCTTTCATTCCTGATTGAAAAAAAAAAGCCACTGTCATAATTAGGAGGATGTTATATGAGTCAGCCTATGGTTCAGGCCATAGCATTCAGTCCCGGAAGCTGAAGGTATTCAAAAACGATTCTGTAAAGTCATCAGGAGCAATTATACTCTACCTATGGGAAACATAACAAGAAGTCTAGAATTGCATGGCAATTTCAAAAAGCATGGTTTATAACTCCAAGACCTGTGTGTTACAGAAACTCTGATTATGTGGCTGAGTGAGGAGGTGTGGGGGTGAGGGGAGGGGGGAGGGGGGAGGTTGCAATATGTATTTGGGTGGGATGTGTAGCTCACTCGCTTTCCCCCCTTACATTCACCACTCCATGTTTTCTCCTTCATCTCTGCGCCCAATTCTTTCCTCCTCCCGCCCCCACCTCCTCTTCCTCCTTTCCACTTTGCCCACTGGCAACTGTAGCTGCTCCAGCAGGGCCCAAGCTCCCCACCAGGCCGGGTTTTAATTTTCTCCCATACCAAACTCGGGTGCCGGCAGAGTCTGGCTCCCTGCCAATCCAGATCTTCATGTTCTCCCACTCTGGGCTCCTCGTGTTCCGGCAGGGCCCGGGATCTCCCCAGGCTGGCTCTTGGTTTTTCTCCCACCTTACATTCCTCATGTGCCACCGGCTTTTTTTTAATTCGGCTGTTTTTGCTCTCCCTTATTGTCCACCCACTAGCCTTGCCTCTGACATCATCTCTGATATCAGAGTTACAGGCAGAACAGATAAAAGTGAAAACATAAGCACGTTTTCTGTTTCAAAAAATGTGCTAAAAAGGTGCATTCCAGGCACTTCAATGAAGAAGTCAAGAAAAAAGAAACTGTGAAAAAAACGAGGGTTTTAAAATAAGTGAAAGGGACAGATGAAATCTTATAAAATTACGAAGCATATAACAAAGAGTAACGTTGCTTCATCAAATAAACTAAAATGTACTTTTTCAAGTCCCTTAGTATTTTTCAGATACAGGCACAACTCTGGAATTCAATGCATTGCTTTCAGCTTCGCTACAATTTGAGGGGCTTTTGAAGTCACATTAGAGCATGTAGGTTTAATCGCCGAATTTTAAAGGCATATTTGAAAATTGAAAAAGATACAAATTGCCACCAAACTAATAAAAGGAATGGAGGATGTACCTATGAGGAGAGGATCTCTCAACTAGGACTGCTATTAGAAAGGGAATTTGAGTAGAATCTGATAATTCAATACAAATATGTCAAAGTTCCTTTATTAGGTGTTAGCAGGGAACCTTTCTGCATCAAGAACTATGAACACAATAAAGGGTCACACATTAAGATTAGAAGGGAAAAAGGTTGAACTTTTGGGCAAAAAAGGAAAACATAAAAAGCAAAAATCCTGCAAGTCAGATTACTTGTATAGGTTTAAGTTGCATGTCTTTTGCTTGAGGATTTAACTTCTTGCAACAGAAGCTTCAAGGAGGAAATTAAATCCACAAGTCAAACAACCTTGCATAAACAAAAAAAACCTTCTGCTCAAAAGTGCAACATGTAATTAATTAATGAGCCAAAATCTCCATAGGGCTTTTTGCAGAAGCATGTTCCTTGCCCTTTTTGTCTTGTGGAATTTGTCCCCTTTTGGAATCAGCAGAGTATTGTGGTTGCCGTGTTCATCCACTTAAGGTTCTCATCTACAACTAAATGTTATCTTTACTGCCTTCCTGCTCCAATCAGAAAGCCACCTTTTCAGACTCATCAACAGCTGCAGCTACATGTAACAGAGCTACACCAAAGTTACTAGCTTTATTCACCCATCTGAATCAAGAAATTAGCCAACATGAATATGCCAACTTTGGCCACCTAAAAAAAGGCCGGATTTTAAAACCCCAGTGCGCGTAAATCCCGGGGTTTATGCGCAAGGCTGGGCCTTATGCGCGCCGGGCCAATTTTCAAACGGGCCCAGCCATGTGCATAAACCTCGGGATGCGAGTAAGTGCTGGGGCCTTAAAAGGGGGCGGTCCAGGGGGTGGGGCTAGAGGCGCCAGGTACAGCAGCCATTTGCCGCTGTGCCGGGGGATTGCGTGCCAGCAAGCGCAACTTGCTCCTGCTCCTTTGCAAGAGAAAAAGGTAAAATAAAAAAAAATAGGGGTAGCTAAGATAGGGATACGGGAAGGGGAAGGGAGGTTAGGGTAGGGGGTTGGGAACTGGGGAAGGCCCTGATGTGTCACCATGCAAATTTGCTAAATTATACCCCCCCTTGTTCGTGTCAACCCAACGCACACGTATTTTTTTAAAATCTACCCCTAATTGTTTTGCTTTATAAATGCATTAAGGATATTTCCAACTCCCAGTTAAGGCATCCTTGTTATAATGTAACTTTTTACACTCCTTGAATTAATTATCTCTTGTTGTTTGGTTAATTGTATTATTTGCTGCTTAGTTCGATGTAAACCGAGTTGATTTGATTTGTATCAAGAAAGTCGGTATATAAAAGCCTTTAATAAATAAAAATAAAATATTCATGCATTTGAAACAAAAAATGCAAAACATGAAGACTGGGCCTGTTTTGTTTTGTTAGAAAAGAACCAAAAAATTTTTAAAAATGAAATATTTTGTCAGTTTGTTGTTTTCAGGAAATAGTGAGCCCTATTTACTAATAGGGTGCGCTATTTAGCAAAATAATACACATTCAAGTACAGGAAGTATTTTCCCTGTCCCCAGAAGGCTCACAATCTAAGTATCTGATTCACTAAGGGGTCGATTTTAAAAGCAGTGCACGTGCGTCCAGGTGCGCGCTGTTCCTGGCACTTGGACATGGACGCACTGATTTTATAACATGTGTGCGCCTATGTGCGCATGTTATAAAATCTGATGGCCGCATGCATATGTGCGGGCAGTGCGTGTGTGTGTGGGGGGGGGGGGAGATAATACGTGCGGCAACGCAATTGGACCTCCCCCAGTTCCTTCCTAGCCTGCTCCAATTAATAATTGGACTGGGAGGGAACTTCCCTACCTAACCTTCTTCTCTCTTCCCCTCTCCTCCCCGCCCCCTAAACCTAACCTAACTGTACCCAAAGTTTTTATTTTAGTACTTACTGCTCCTTTGGAGCAGAAGTAATCTCCGCCCGCTGGCTGGCTGCAGTCGCGTGCTTCCCCAGGAAAGCGTCGAATGGCGCTGACCTGGCCCGCCCCCTGTCCCAACCATGCCCCCCCGGCCCACCCCTTTCTTTGGATCCAGCACTTCTGCACGTAACGGGGGTTACACGTGTGGCTGGGCCCGTTGTAAAATGAACGCAGTACACGCAAGTCCCCGTAATTTATGCGCATGGCCCTTTTAAAATCGGTGACGAGAAGTGCAGACCAATTTTTATCGATCTGGCCATGTAATTTTTTTGCATTTGGTTCCCAATTTTATCAGCAGATAAAAGGCAGTAGGCACTGCTATAGGAGCGACAATGGCTCCCAGCCTTGCCTGTCTTTATGTTGCAATGTTTGAAGAGAAATACATCTACTCTTCAGATTGGTCTCAATTTTTATCGATATGGCTAAGGTATATCAATGATATCTTTTTGATTTGGTTAGGTAGTGATATACAGTTTTTTGTTTTCTTAGATTGGCTTAATAGTTGTGATGCTAATGTACAGTTCAACTTTGACATTCATCCTACTTATATTTCTTTTCTTGATATTTTGATTTCTATAGAAAATAACCAGTTTCATACTACTATTTTTCATAAAAATACTGACAGGAATACTCTTGAATTATGACAGTTGCCACCCCCGGTTTCTTAAGCAGAACATTCCCACAGGTCAGTTCCTCAGGCTGTGCTGTCTGTGCTCTACAAAGGATGAGTATGCTGCCCAAGCTAAGCAGAGGATGGCACAGTTTGCTTTGAGAGGGTACCCCCGTAGGGTTTTATTTATTTATAACTTTTCTATACCGAAGTTCAAATAACAGCGTTACTTATCACTACGGTTTACATTGCAACCATAAAACAGACAGTAACAATAATTGTCTTACAATGAACAAGGAGGAAATAAACTTGGATACAACATAAGCAAGGGGAAAAGCTAAGTGTCAAAACTAGTAAGAACTGGATTATTGGGGTAGTGGCCAACGGGTAGGGAGGTTGACTGCTGGAGGGGGTGAGGGAAGATGGTTATTACAGCTTTATTGGAAATCAGTATTGTACTGCAGGGAAAGTCACGCTTGAGGTGCTGAAAGTGATCCTTCCCTTGCACAGGTGCTGCAGTGTGACCCCACTTCTGAGCACCACAGGGTGGGGGCGTCGGGAGAGCAGCGTCCTGTGCTCCTTAGTGGGAAGGGGCACGGATTCCTTCTCACCCATGAGCTCTGGCTTCTGGCTTTCAGGAGAGGCTTATGCCTAGCGGGCTGGAAATTCACCTTTAATTCTTACAAAAAAACAAACCCTCACACCACTGCTACCACTGCAGGTTAGCGAGGGATAGAAGGAGAGAACTGAAGGCCTACACCCGCCCCTAGTGTAAAGGTTGCTGCTGCTTTCTTCTTTATCAGAAGGCCCAGCCCCCCTCGCAGCCAAAGCATGGGTGCAGCTCCTCTTTCTCCTCCTATGTTAAGGCAGGAGTGGTTTCAGCTGCACTGGGCCTCACCCATGCAGTGATGGAGCTGCCTTTCCTCTTATTAGGTTGGAATGGGAGAGGCATGGCCCGTCCTATGCCTTGCAAATCCAAACTCTATCCTTAATCAGACTGGGGCTCTCCACACGTTCATCTTCCTCATAGGAGTGCGCTATCCCTTTCTTGCCCCATTCTGCTGCTCAGTTCAAAATCGTCTCCCTGCTGTCGAGAAGGCTGCTGTGTGCAGTAAACAAACATCCATCAGCAAAGCAACGCGGCAGCCCTGCGCACCAGCGGGTTTCCTCAGAGCCAGACACTCTCTGCAGCGGCCCCCTTTACGTGCTCGCTGGCACGGAAGAGTCTTTCCTCCTCCTCCTCCTCCTCCTCTGGAAGTTGTAGTGTGACCTCTTTTCTGCTCCTCTTCCTAGGACATAGTTTGATTTGCAGTAGGTAGAGAATGAGAAGGAAACATCGGATGCTGAAAACAAGCTCTGTGATGTCCAGGATGATGGCGATAACCCACAGGCAGAGAGTGGTGCTATAGATTCGGGTGGGATCAAAGGGGCATTGCAGGGAGCTTGGCATGTAGTCTGGGCCACTGAAGGGACAGGGGGCAAGCAGTGTCCTTCCATTATTGCTGAGGGTGATGATTACAGATGCTGCTAGTCCCACCATGCAGAGCAGTGTGATTAGTGCATTGATCACAGCCAGGACCAGGACTGTCCAACGCAGAGGAGTACGATGGAGGTAACGGGAGAGAAAAATGGCAACTAATCCACAGGAGATGCTCAGAATCGCAGATGTCACAGTGAGGACATTGGAGACCGAGTACTGCAGGGAAATCGTATCCTGAAGCTTTGCCACATGGCGTAGCACCAACCCGTGGACAATGGCGCCCACAATAAAGTTCAGATGGCCCACCACGATCAGTCCTAGGCCCAGCTTCATGAGAAGTTTTCCCACGATTTCTATAGATTTCTATAGAAAATAATTTCTATAGAAAATAACCAGTTTCATACTACTATTTTTCGTAAAAATACTGACAGGAATACTCTTGAATTATGACAGTTGCCACCCCCGGTTTCTTAAGCAGAACATTCCCACAGGTCAGTTCCTCAGGCTGTGCTGTCTGTGCTCTACAAAGGATGAGTATGCTGCCCAAGCTAAGCAGAGGATGGCACAGTTTCTATAGAAAATAATTTCTATAGAAAATAACCAGTTTCATACTACTATTTTTCGTAAAAATACTGACAGGAATACTCTTGAATTATGACAGTTGCCACCCCCGGTTTCTTAAGCAGAACATTCCCACAGGTCAGTTCCTCAGGCTGTGCTGTCTGTGCTCTACAAAGGATGAGTATGCTGCCCAAGCTAAGCAGAGGATGGCACAGTTTGCTTTGAGAGGGTACCCCCGTAGGGTTTTAAAACAGGCATACAAGCGGGGCTTTTTGTAAATCAGGATCTTCTGTTTTTGCAAAAGAACCCAAGCGAGAATGATTCAGTGAATTGTATTCTTCCTAGGGATGTGCAGCCAAAAAGTTTTCGTTGCATTCGTGATACGTATTCGTGGGGGGTCAATTCCGTTTCATGCGGAAGTATGGAGAATTCCATAAGTTGTCGATCTTTAATACGTTACTACGGTGAGTTAAATTAGTGTCCCAGCTAAAATTAAAATTAACTACAACCCCCCACCCTCCTGACCCCCCCAAGACTTACCAAAACTCCCTGGTGGTCCAGCGGGGAGTCAGGAAGCCATCCCTGCACTCGTTTGCCGGTTTCATCACGGTGTGTCACAGGGGCTACCGGTGCCATTGGTCAGCCCCTGTCACATGGTCACCGGCGCCATCTTGTGCTCCTACCAAGTGACAGGGGCTGACCAATGGCACCAGTAGCCCCTGTGACATAGTATGGGCAAAGGCTATCGGCGCCATTTTGAGTCCTGGCATTGGACGGCAGGTCGCTCCGGGACCCCCGTTGGACCCACAGGGACTTTTGGCCAGCTTGGGGGGGCCTCCTGACCCCCACAAGACTTGCCAAAAGTCCAGCGGGGGTCCGGAAGCGACCTCCTTCACGCCGGCCGGCCGATGCCAATACTCAAAATGGCGCCGATCGCCTTTGGCCTCACTATGACGGCGATCGGCGCCATTTTGAGTATTGGCATCGGATGGCGATTTTGAGTCTCAAAATGGCGCCGATCGCTTTGCCCTCACTATGACGGCGATCGGCGCCATTTTGAGTATTGACATCGGACGGCGATTTTGAGAATTGGCATCGGACGGCGATTTTGAGTCTCAAAATGGCGCCGATCGCCTTTGCCCTCACTATGTGTGTCATAGTGAGGGCAAAGGCGATCGGCGCCATTTTGAGTATTGGCATCGGACGGCCGGTGTGAAGGAGGTCGCTCCCGGACCCCCGCTGGACTTTTGGCAAGTCTTGTGGGGGTCAGGAGGCCCCCCAAGCTGGCCAAAAGTCCCTGTGGGTCCAACGGGGGTCCCGGAGCGACCTGCCGTCCGATGCCAGGACTCAAAATGGGGCCGATAGCCTTTGCCCATACTATGTCACAGGGGCTACCGGTGCCATTGGTCAGCCCCTGTCACATGGTAGGAGCACAAGATGGCGCCGGTGACCATGTGACAGGGGCTGACCAATGGCACCGGTAGCCCCTGTGACACAGGCTATCGGCGCTGTGATGAAACCAGCAAACGAGTGCAGCGATGGCTTCTGGACTCCCCGCTGGACCACCAGGGAGTTTTGGTAAGTCTTGGGGGGGGGGTCAGGAGGGTGGGGTTAAATTTTTATTTAGGAGGCCGAATAAAACAGATATCTGTTAAATACGTGGGGGGGGGGGGGGTCACGATGCGTGTCGCCTCCCCACGTATTTAACAGATAGGACAAAATAAGTTGCGGATTACAAATACGTGGAAAACGGATGCACATCCCTAATTCTTCCATTTTCCATTAGAAGCAAAGATATTTCTAACATTATTTGTAAACATTGGGAGGCACTGTCTTTCAACCGGCTTTTTAACTCTACCCTTAGCTTCACATATCGGAGAGGTAGGAATCTTAAAGATATGTTGGTTCATACTGTTCCTCCTTCTGCAATACCTGCTGTTGAAGGTGGTCACAGACTGTGTGGTCATTGTTCAGTGTGTTCTCTGACTATGGTTATCTCTAGTTTTAATCACCCAAGTACACAAAGAACTTTGACTTTAAGTAGCCTTTCTGATTGGAACTCTGCCGGGGTGGTGTACATCATTAGCTGTCCTTGTAACAAACTATACGTAGGGAAGACATTAAGAAAAATAAAAACACGTATAATTGAACATAGGTCTAATATCAATAACTTGAAGGAGAATGCACCGCTGGTAGGACACTGGGTTCAATATTCCCATGCAATAACAGACTTGAAGTTTTTTGTTATAGAAGTGGTACATCCTCCGGTGCGGGGAGGGAATGTCTCTGACATCTTGATTAAAAGGGAACAGAAATGGATCTACTTTTTGAACACGGTAGCCCCAACTGGACTTAATTGCGACCTTGAGTGGAGTTATTTCACCTGAGAGCATCCCGTGTTCTGTAGCTTACCTGCTCTGCTCTGATTAGCTAACCATTTTCATTCTGTGATTGGTCGCGTCTATTCGCGCCAAAAATATTTGTGGCGTTTAAATCTTGGTTGCGCTGTACCTACAATGCACTGCCTGTAACTCTGTATTGACACACTGATAAGGTATGTTCTGTTCGGCTTTCTACCTCTTTTAGGTTACTGTGAATTTAGTATAGAAGTTACTTGATTGTTGGCCCTACCCTTGTTATTATCGATCCTTGTTTGAATTTATTTATATTTTGTTGCAGAACACTTGATTCAACGATGTTCCTCCCGACGCAGCCAGTGTGCGAAACACAGGGTCCTGTGTTGGGGGACCCCCATTCTGTATTGGAATAGTACATCAAATAGAACGGTGGAGTTATTTATTTATTTATTTATTTATTTTTAATTTTTATATACCGGAATTCCTGTATACAATACAAATCAATCCGGTTTACAAGTAACGAAAAGGTTGCCCTGGTCTGGGAGGTTAGACCAGGGTTTTTTTTTACATGGAACATTGAACAATAACAATCAGCCATTGAACCTTATTACAACTATTTAACCTTATTACAATGAACATTGAAAGTAATAATAATTATATTTAACAAATTTAACAATTAACAAAACCTTAACCGTGTAATGAATAGTATGTGTGAGTTCATCTTTTACAAGGAATTTTAGTAACGAATATGGTCTGCAAAAAGCGGCTATATAAAGGTGAATAACGACTGTTAAATAGACATGAGAATAAGTAAGTGCGGGTATGAAATTAAGTGTCAATGTGTTAGTGACACCCTGCAATGGTTGGATTTGAGAGTCAGGAGGAGGTGCCTAGTTAAGAGTCAGGATTTGAGAGTCAGGAGGAGGTGCCTAGTTACACTCTGGGAATTGGAACGCTTGCCTGAAAAGCCAGTCTGGTGGGAGCGCATTCCATTGGTGTGGTCCCGCAGTGGAGAGTGGAGTGGAGTGGAGAGTGGAGAGTTGCCATATGATTACACATTAAATGTATTTTTGGATCGATAAAAATTGGTCTGCACTTCTCGTCATTTATATTAACTGTTTAGAGTGCAGCACTAGCTCATTTTTGTGGTTTGGATTTCTCCTTTTAAAATCAGGCCATAAGGGTTTCCCCAGAGACACAAAATGGGAGAAAAGCCTAAATGAATCTGGCCCTAAGTTTGTACCTGAGGCAATGGAGGGTGAAGTAACTTGATCAAAGTTATAAGTAGCAGTGTGATTTGCTCCTTGGTTCTCAGCTGCTGCTCTGGACTACTCCAAATCTGGAGATTGTATCTTCAAGCGGATATACATTGGTCGGCATCAGTCCAGAGGATGGCTGCTAAAATGATCAGTGGTTTCGTTCTAAAGCATATGGGGACAGACTTAAAGATCTAAATATGTATACCAAGATGGAAAGGTGGGATAGGGGAGATGTGATAAAAAACATTTAAATAACTCCAAGGTTTCCATCCATAGGAGGCAGACGAATGAAGGGTGATGGGATGAGGGTGAAAGGGGGTAGACTCATGAGTAATCTAAGTGAATATTTTTTTACAGAGAGGGTGGTGAATGCATGGAACAGCCTCCCCATGGAGGTGGTAGAGACAATGACAGTATCTGAATTCAAGAAAGCATGGGATAAACACAGAGGATCTCTAAGTGAGTAGTAGGGATTTTAAAGCTGAATAGCTGGCATGGATAGGCAGACTAGACAGGCTGATTTTTTTCTGCTATCATGTTTCTATGTTTCTCTTACTAATGGTACCAAAGACACTCTCATTTTGACAAAAAAATGCACAGGGCATAAAGAAAAAAAAATCCTTTGTAGTCTTTTAAACACCTAGTATTAGAAATGTCACATTAAACAGACTACAATGGTCTAATTTTAGCATTTAATTAGCAAGCATAATTATGGTTGCTCAGGAATGAACAGAATGAGGACACAAATATCTGCGTGTACCACCGCACTACTAGCGTCGTCGTGGATGGCTTCCTTACTACTAAAACTAATTACAAATGAAGCATCTTTAACCATAAGGGCTGGAAGATAAAGCAGCTCGAAGCAACAGACTCACCGCAGCCACACAACTGATTCAAAGAGACATCAAGAAAATCTGTTCTCTGTTCAGGCCTACTGTAAAAACAAGAATGTGCGCTCATTTAAGGGAAGGGCATCAACCATGTTTGCAGCATAGAATGCAATCTTGCATGTACTGTATATTTGACAAATGAGCTCTTCTTTTGCATAAAATGTTTTTTTTTTAAAGAGAAACTAAAGCATCCTTATGATGCCCAGTATTGTTGCAAACAGGTGATCTCTCCATAGACGTCTATGAATTATTTTTTGATCAAACAATTTAATGGAAACATGTTTGATGAAATGGTTGAAAAAAATGGCAAAAATTCTGCATATTTCTTGCCGTATATGCACCTCCTCTCCATTTCCTTTTTTTTCTCTCTTGTATATTTTTGTATATTGTGCTTATTGGCTAAACTTTTACCTTGTTTTTACTCGTTACCATACCTGTTTTAGTTTTTTTCTGTCCTTTTTCTCCCTCATTACTTTTCATTTTATCTTCCGCGCTGCTCCCTCTTCCCCTCCCTATTTTTTGTATTTTTCCATTCAGTTATATGTAAACCGATATGATGTACCCTCGAATATTGGTATAAAAAAGGTATTAAATAAATAAATAAAATAATGGCAGAGAGCTGTGAAAATGGATTATTTTGCCATTTTCATTTTTTTTACTATATTGAAATTCTTTTTTTTAAGTCTATGGCAAACAAGTGAACCTTGCGGAATATTTGAAAATGAGAAGTTACTACTTACCTGATAATTTCCTTTTCTTTAGGACAGTCAGATGAATCTAAAACAAGTGGATTATACACCTCTACCAGCAGATGGAGATGGGGCAAACTAACGTCACAGAATATACACACACCCCTGCAGTGACATCAAACTGCCAGTATTCTCTTCAAAAACAACTGTGGACAGACTAGTAAACCTTGATTAAACAGAAAGGTGGAAGGAAGGCAAAACGATTACCGGCATGGTTAAAAGGTGAGGTGAAAGAAGCTATTTTAGCCAAAAAAACATCCTTCAAAAATTGGAAGAAGGATCCATCTGAAGAAAATAGGATAAAACATAAGCATTGTCAATTTACGTGTAAAACATTGGTAAGATAGGCGAAGAGAGAATTTGAAATGAAGTTGGCCGTAGAGGCAAAAACTCATAATAAAAACTTTTAAAAATATATCCAAAGCAAGAAACCTATAAAGGAGTCGATTGGACTATTAGATGACCGAGGGGTTAAAGGGCTCTTAGGGAAGATAAGGCCATTGCAGAAAGACTAAATGGATTTTTTGCTTCCGTGTTTACTAATGAGGATGTTGGGGAGATACCAGTTCCAAAGATGGTTTTCAAGGGTGATGAGTCAGACGAACTGAACCTGGAAGATGTTGTAGGCCAGACTGACAAACTAAAGAGTAGTAAATCACCTGGACCGGATGGTAGGCATCCTAGGGTACTGAAGGAACTAAAAAATGAAATTTCTGATCTATTAGTTAAAATTTATAACCTATCACTAAAATCATCCATTATACCTGAAGACTGGAGGGTGGCCAATGTAACCCCAATATTTAAAAAGGGCTCCAGGGGCGATCTGGGAAATTATAGACCAGTGAGCCTGACTTCGGTGCTGGGAAAAATAGTGGAAACTATTCTAAAGATCAAAATAGTAGAGCATATAAAAAGACATGGTTTAATGGAACACAGTCAACATGGATTTACCCAAGGAAGTTTTGCCTAACAAATCTGCTTCATTTTTTTGAAGGGGTTAATAAACATGTGGATAAAGGTGAACCGGTAGATGTAGTGTATTTGGATTTTCAGAAGGCGTTCGACAAAGTCCCTCATGAGAGGCTTCTAAGAAAACTAAAAAGTCATGGGATAGGAGGCAATGTCCTTTCGTGGATTTCAAACTGGTTAAAAGACAGGAAACAGAGAGTAGGATTAAATGGTATATTTTCTCAGTAGAAAAGGGTAAACAGTGGAGTGCCTCAGGGATCTGTACTTGGACCGGTGCTTTTCAATATATTTATAAATGATCTGGAAAGGAATACGATGCATGAGGTTATCAAATTTGCGGATGATACAAAATTATTCAGAGTAGTTAAATCACAAGCGAATTGTGATACATTACAGGAGGACCTTGCGAGACTGGAAGATTGGGCATCCAAATGGCAGGTGAAATTTATTATGGACAAGTGCAAGGTGTTGCATATAGGGAAAAATAACCCTTGCTGTAGTTACATGATGTTAGGTTCCATATTAGGAGCTACCACCCAGGAAAAAGATCTAGGCGTCATAGTGGATAATACTTTAAAATCGTTGGCTCAGTGTGCTGCAGCAGTCAAAAAAGCAAACAGAATGTTAGGAATTTGTTGCTTGGCGGGGCCTTGAAAGGCCTTGCATTCTGTTACATGGACGGCCTCGAAAGGCCTTGCATTCTGTTACGAACGGGGTGTTTTAGTGTGCTCTTGGGCCTCAGCCCGACCCCAGACGGATCCAGGACCGAACTGAGGGTTGACGGCGTGTTCCACTATGGCAGACGGTCTTACCCTCCGCCAGGCCTGCAAATCCCAAGGCCAACAGCAGGATGATGTTGGAATGTGAATGGTCCTCCGACCATTCTGAACCCTTTCGGACATGCCGCTTGGATCGGCATGGAGCAGCAGGCCTGGCCTGAGGATGAGGGCAGACGGGCCTTGACATGAAGACATAACACCAAGGTCGATGCTACAGCATTGCAGATGGATCTTGATATAGTAATTTAAGGGCTTGTATAAAAAAAAACATCGAAACCAATCTTGCGTAGCACAAAAAAGAGATAGCGCCACTCCACTCTGTCAAACGCCTTTTTGGCGTCAAAACTAACAGCCAAATAGGGGGATGCCATTTGTTGACATATGGTCATGGCAGTCAACACTGTGCAATTGTTACAATTTTTATGATTTTTATGATTTTAATTTTTATTACTAGGAGGAAAAAGACTTCAGATGCCAGGATGGCTAACCAAATATTCTTCTTGGTGATGTTAATCATTAGTCTAAAACAACCTCCTTTTCTTTTTAAATTTATAATTTTTTCTTGCAGATAGATTTTAACTATTTCTTCCAAAATTTCATTAATTCTCATTCAGGAATGACAAGGTGTTGCATATAGGGAAAAATAACCCTTGCTGTAGTTACACGATGTTAGGTTCCATATTAGGAGCTAGCACCCAGGAAAAAGATCTAGGCATCATAGCGGATAATACTTTAAAATCGTCGGCTCAGTGTGCTGCAGCAGTCAAAAAAGCAAATAGAATGTTAAGAATTATTAGGAAGGGAATGGTTAATAGAACAGAAAATGTCATAATGCCTCTGTATCGCTCCATGGTGAGACCGCACCTTGAATACTGTGTACAATTCTGGTCGCTGCATCTCAAAAAAGATATAGTTGCGATGGAGAAGGTACAGAGAAAAGCAACCAAAATGATAAAGGGGATGGAATGGCTTCCCTGTGAAGAAAGGCTAAAGAGGTTAGGGCTGTTCAGCTTGGAGAAGAGACGGCTGAGAGGGGATATGCTAGAGGTCTACAAAATCATGAAAGGACGAACAGGTAAATTTGAATCGGTTATTTACTCTTTTGGATAATGCAAGGACTAAGGGGCACTCCTTGAAGTTAGCAAGTAGCTCATTTAAAACAAATCGGCGAAAATTCTTTTTCACTTAATGCATAATTAAGCTGTGGAATTCATTGCCAGAGGATGTGATTATGGTAGTTAGTGTAACTGGATTTAAAAAAGGTTTGGATAAGTTCATAGAGCAGAAGTCCATAAACTTCTATGAATCAATAAGGATTAGTAGCTTGGGATCAAGTCATTTAATGTTTGGGTACTTGCAGGTATTTGTGACTTGGTTGGCCACTGCTGGACACAGAATACTTGGCTTGATGGACCCTTGGTCTGACCCACCATGGCATATCTTATGTTCTTGTATTCTAACAGTGACGCCTGAATGTATCTGGACAATATATTATTTAAGCACCCTCATTATTTGGCATCGAATCATAGTAAACTTTTATTTGAACTCCCATCCAGTGAGTCCAGCCAGGTTTATTAGTGTTCCTACACGCACACAGAAGTGGTTCCACTCTAGCCCTGGGCCTTGAAGTATATATCCTTCTCCCCAAGAGACAAGAATCCACAAACCTCAAACAGAAATGACTGTGAGAATGAATACTTTAGAGCTAGCCTGGGATTGTACTGTTTTGTTTTGGTTTTTTTTATGGGCCCCTTAGGATTCAGCCTATCCACAAAAAAGGGATTACAACAGGAAGGGGTAAGAAGGAGCTGTTTGTAGTGACCTGGGCTGCCAGGAGTGTTTCCAGGGAGAAGAAGGATTCCTCTACAGGAAGACTGGAGTGAACCGGGACCTTCTATCCACCAGAGGAAAGGGGGAGATTGGTTTTGGGCTGCTTGGTGAAGTGTGAGGAATTGGAGAAATGTCTTCCTGGTCGTTCCTTTCTGCACTGAACAACAGAGGACTAGTGGGAGGAGGAGTAGAGTTACTGGAGAATAACTGACTAATACTTTGCATAAGAACTGTGAATTGTGAAAGTGTTTTTGAGGATTTTTGGAGAGCAGAGGTCTGTTTTTCCTTGGCTGTGGAACTGTATGGACTGTTTTTTGTTCCTGCTGAACTTTACTATTTTTTCGGTAAGTAAACTTTTTCTTGTTTGGAGCACAAATTTTGGGGGGGGTTTTTGGGAGGTAACCTCTCCTCTGTGGCTTTGCAGGTATGTGAGGTGTGTTCTGGGTCCCATTCCATGGGACCCAGAACATTTCTCCCCTCCCTGGTTCAGCGATTCAGTGCTCTCCAGGGCTGGGAAGGTAACCCCCGGAAAGGGGGAGGGGAGGTGTTACACTAGGGGAAAGGGAGCCATAGACATCGTGCAATGGCGATACCTATTAGGACCACCTGCAGAGTTCAGAAAGAGTCCTGAGCAGTGCCCCTGCACTGACTAAAATAAATTGGGAAGGGCTATAAATGGGGGGGGGGGGGGGGGGGGGGGGGGGGGAAATCCCTGAGTAGCTGTAAATGAAGCATCAGGTGCCAGATCCCAGCCCTGGTTCTGGATGAGCTGAAAGCACAAAAGAACACAAAACTGGCATGTCAAAAAAGAAATGTGCGAATGTCTTGGTAAAGCTTCACAATAACTGGAGAGGAAATCTCTGCTAGCGGGACAGATGGTGCTCCTGCAGTGACTGTCAGAATTCATGGAAGAGTTGCACTGCTGAAACATGAGCTTCAGTCAAGTGAAAACTCATATTATATTCTGTCTCACTATTGCACTATCCAGTCACAAACTTTTTCAAAGTTTTCTTGCATGATGAAGTGTGTGTATTTAATTCACAAGAGCGAGAGGAAAATTACTGAAAAATCACATTTTGTGAAACTATTTGCCCATATTTTGTTGATGTGGTTTTTACATGTAGATGCCCTCTAGGTCTCCACTAGATGGCCCTAGTTCAATCCTGCGGTTCCACAGCGTAGGAGAGGGGCGTGCCATTCATCACAGCACCTCCTCTGAGGCTTGCTGGAGCGGTGAGCTCGTGGGTCGATAAGGAGAGGGAGTAGAAGGAGTAGCTTGGCAGTTTTGAGTTGTAGCTGAGAGAGTCAGAAGTGGTTGGTTTTTTTTTTTTTTGTTTCTCCATACTTTGGTCCCCAAGCCTCAATCCTGGGACTGACCCTGCCCTTTTCGGCTCCTTCACAGGTCTGGAAAGGAGTTTGGGAAGAGGAGAATGAGGCTGATTCCCTTTCCTTGGAAGGCCAGGAAGGACCTGCATATCTTTTTACCAAAATCAATTTGGGGCTGCGGTGACCTGAAGGTGAAGAGAGAGACAAGGAGTATTTTTCCAGGTTTTACCTTCTTCTATTTGGCTACCCTTTCTTACCCTAAGACTGGGAATATTTGAGGACTATCTATCCAGTGAAAGTCCTCTCCTCCAGGGAGGTCAACTGATATCTGTTTTGGAGAGATCAAGAAAGGAGTCATGACACCTGGAGACCCCCAAAGGAGTCTTCACCTTGGGACACAGGACACTGCTAGGTTTTTGAAGATCTGGAGCGCACCTGGACCTCAGGTACTGTGGGGAAGGGACTCCCGCCTCACTCTGGATATCCCCAGCCCTATGGGACACTTATCTTTTCACTCCCTGGAGGGTAAGCCATTCTCGGGATCCAGCAGCGATGGGCAATTCTACAGAGAGAAAGAAAGACATCAAACCTGTACTACAAAAGAAAGTTTAAACCTGGATGTAACTGGAAATCCCTTCGCTTATGCATCTCATTTTGCACCAAATTACAGTAAGCTTTTAATCTGAACACCCCACCAGTGAGTCCAACCTGTTCTTTCAGAGCACCTTCCCTGAATGGATTCCACGCCTTGGGCCTTGGAGAACATCCTTCCTCCCCCCAGAGATCAAGAACCTGCACCTCGGGGCAAAAGGACTAGTGACTGTAACAATTGGATTCTGCCCTGGGATTTTTATGGCCCTGTTAGAATTCAGCGCACACATCCTGAATTGGGATTACATATACATCAACAGATGGCTTTAAGGTGCACACTGCCTCATTTTGTTTTGGATTTCCCTGAATGACTGAAGCAATTTTTAATTGCAAGTGAGTAGGCGACCCTATATAACTCAATTTTAAGTTGGTACTTAGTGTAGCTATTTTTGCATGACACCGCACAACATTTGTATAACTTCAGTCTAAGGCTACAGGGCAGTACATAAATTTAACTATTCTTAAAGCATCCTCCACAAAGTTATAAGTGTTCCATGACAATATCCCACTCAAAAACAAAACTGCTGCAAAATGATTCAAAACCAGATGAGGAAATTATGCTAACCATGAATGAAGAATTTAGTAAAAACTATACATAAATGTAACCCCACTCTGGTCCAGTTACAGGGGAGGGGGCATGAGTCACACTTAGAAACAGAAACATAGGAACATGACAGCAGAAAAGACCATATGGCCAATCTAGTCTAGCCATCCGTCCAATTTATCTAGCCTTACAATACCAATCAGTACAGAAAAGTAAAATCCTTTAGCATAAAACAGTCTCAGAAAGAGCAAATGTAGCACACTCTGGGATAACATGTCTAATTCAGCACTGCTTACTGACAGAAAACAGCAAATGCTGCACACTCTGCTGTTAATTAAGTTGACTTAGAAAATAGCCACTGCTATTACTAGTAGCATGGGATAGACTTAATTTTTGGGTACTTGCCAGGTACTTATAGCCTGGATTGGCCACTGTTGGAGCCAGGATGCTGGGCTTGATGGACCCTTGGTCTGACCCAGTATGGCATGTTCTTAAGTCTTAGAGAGGTGCTCGGGGTTAGTTGCACACTCTCTGGACATTTCCCCTGATACCTGCTCCTCTGAAAGCAGCTGCTTTCTCTATTTCCTTTCTCTTCCAATAGTCACAAGCAGATGAGCCTCTGGCTGATTCCTTTTCTCAGTCAGCAACATTTAGGATCTTATCTTATTAGACAGTTTCAGTGGCGTAGCGAGGGGGGCCAAGGCCCCTGGGTGCCAGGCTGTAGGGGGGTGCCAAGGGAGCAGGGGATCCCATCCCACCGAAACAAGAAGAGGCTCCATGGCCGCCAGGGGCACCTATGCTGCCCGGCAGCAGAGGTGGAGGATTGAGGCCAAGGACACCTGCCCCACTCAGCGGGAGAGGTGGAGGAGGCCTGTGGCTTTTGGGGGGATCCATCTGAACAAGTGGCAGAAGAGGAGGAGGCCCACGGCCACCAGGGGAGCACATCCCACCCGGCAGCAGAGGTCAAAGAGGCCCGCCCGGCTGCAGAGGTCGAGGAGGCCCACAACCTAACTGGAAGAGAGGAACTGGAGCTGGAGCCAGAGCCTGCACGCATGTGTTGGCGTGGAGGAGAGGGAGTGGAGCCAGTGTGTGTGAGCGAAGGAGGGAATGTAGCTAGCCTGTTGTGTGTATGGAGGAAAGGAAATGGAGCCTGTATGTATGTGGAGGAGAGAGTATGGAGCCTGTATGTGTGTGTAGAGGAGAGGGAATGGAGCCATTGTATGTGTGTGTGGAAAAGAGGGAGAGAGCCAGCATGAGTGTGCCCGAGAGAGTGAGCCAGTGTGTGTGTGATCTTGAGAAAGAGGGAGCCAGCCTGCTTGTGTGACTATGAGCATGTGTGAGTTTTGAAAGCGTGTTTGTGTGTCAGTGTGAGCATGAGGATGAACGAGTGTGTATATGAGGTAGGAGAAAGTTTGTGCACCTCCCTTCCCCTCCCACTATTCCACAACAATCTCAGGTTGACTGAAAGTCAAAAGTTCCCAAGTGAGTGATTTTTTTTAAAATCCTTGTTGATTTTAATTAATTGGGTGTTATTTGATGTGTGTGCACGCGAGCAGGAGTGCAACATAAGTATTTTGCTATGGTGTTTCAATGTAGGGATCTGTAGACGTTTGGTTTGTTCTATTTTCCTTATAGCAGGTATATTGGTGTTTTAGGGCCTGATGTAATGTTTGCAGTGTCACCTTTTCATAGGGTAGTATTCTGTATTTGGTGAGGGTCTATCTGTGTTCTGCACAGAGTAAGTATTCTGCTAATGTGTAATTTCTATGCAGGGATCTATAGAAACTTTGTTTGCTGATTTCCTAATAGGGGGTATATTGATGTTTTAGGGCCTGGTGGAATGTTTACAGTGTTACCTTTTCATAGGGTGGCAACTGTTTGAGTGCTGGCAGTTAGTGCTGTTTTGGAATTGGAGGCTTATTATATTGTAATTGTAATTTAGTTTACTCTTGGCTTTCTGAAGACCAAGCCAACACCCAACATGCATTACAAGAGTCCTAATACCATATATGTTCCACAGGTCTTTTGGGCTTTTATACAGGGTTTTCTGGTTGACCCCACAACAGTGTATGTAAACATAATATGCATGGTGTTGTGATATTTTTATTTTAAAAGGCTGTACTTTGAGTATCCTTTTGCAGGTAAAATCTTTTATTATAAATGCATAATTTGAAATTGTGTGTGGAAAGGGCCATGATGAGGGGAAGGCTAGGCATAAAGCTGTAAGATTCACTTAGGGTGCCCTGATTAGAAAAAGAATATAAATAAAATGTTAAAATAAACACAAAAAAACCCAAAACAGAATGAGGAAGGGCCAGCACTGTAATTGTTCCCACAGGGATACAAAAAGGTTAGCACTGGCCCTGTACGGCAATATCCTGTGTTGACATGCTGGCTTGGTTCCCACCCTTCCCTAGTGAAAAGAGATCCCATACAGTTGGGCCATGTGGTGATGCGATGGTGGGGGAGAAAGGGAGGCGCAGGGGAGGCAACACAACACAAATGCAATGGCCCCCGGGTGCTGGAGACCTTCACTACCCCTCTGGGCAGTTTTCTCTCTGACACCCTCGAAGGACAATCCTCTCTTTCTCAAATATCTCTTAGACAGGCTAGGGAGAATGGAGCTTAACTCCCTTCTTCTTACTCTTTTTTGAATCCGTAGAAAGACTTGGGAATCCATTTTTGGACCCCAAGTCAAGACCTCCACCCAATCCTGAAGACTTGGGCACCCTGATCTTGGCCCACAGTCACCTTCACAGGACAGGCAGTGGAACTGGCAGTCCTCTCCTCTGGAAAGACCACCCTCTACCAGTGTCTCTCTGTCATGATCCGCTATGCTGGTGGGAGGAGCAATCGACAGGGGTGACAATCTGATGTATTCCGTAGGCGGACTTAGCAATCTGTTGTTATAGGCTGCCGGAGACAGTAGTAAGTGGATCCTTGGGCTGGTGGCAGATGACCACGCCCCCTGGGGAAGATCCTGAGAGGGACCACCGGCTAGGCTTAGAGTATGGAGACAGACACACACTAGTTCTTTTATTAAACAGGTCTTGAAACCACCAGAAGTGGCAGTAGTGAGCTGAAGTGCCCGGTAGGGCTGAAGTCCCTCAGATACTGTAACAGCGATCCCTGGATGGCTGAGCTGTTGAGAAACTGTAGACAGTGAGTAGGCAGGGTATGCAGAGTTCATGAACAGAACTAGATGACAACACTCACAAATTGGTCTCAGGGAGCTCAGGAGCTGGAAAGGATAGGCCCTCGAGGAGCAAGTACCTGGTTCCAGGGAAAGCTCTGAGAGAGCGATGGTAACTCACAACGATGTAGATAATGATGACTTCCAGGCAGAAGAATCCACAGTCAGGAATGAGGGCCCTCAAGGAGTGGGTACCGGTTCCTGTGTGTAACCTGAAAGGCAAAGAGAGAGCGAGGCCCCCGAGGAGTGGGTACCTCTGGTAAGTCCGAGGAAGCAGAGTAGCTTAGGCAGGGAACCCAATCTGAACCTTAGCCCTTGCTAACTCACTAGTAGCGATATCAGAGACCTTTAAATATCGGAAGCGGATGATGTCATCTCAGGGGGACGCCCCTGAGGTTCGCGCCCTTGCTAGTAGTTCACTCGGAGCGAGCGTGCGCGTGCGCACCCCCTAGGCTTCAGGCAACATGGCAGATCTGCAGCTTCGAGCCGGCCCGGGGATGCCGGAGAGAGACAGCAGGAGATGCTGCGACAGCCAGCCGTCCTTCAGACCTGGAGGAAGTCACCACAGAGGTAAAGAGGGCGGAGTGAAGACATTGGGCAGCCACGGTCGCAACACTCTCTCTTGAAAGAGAGTCTTCCCGAAGAACCGTGTACCACGAGGGCACAGGAGGGTTGTTAAATTCATCACACCTCCCACAGGAGAATGTCACACCTCCTCTACCACTCCTCCTCTACACTGACATCGCATTCACCTCATGAAGAATCTGTTGAGACATTGATGCTAACTAGCAAGGTACAGTTATGGGACCTCCTTACAATAAGAACATAAGAAATTGCCATGCTGGGTCAGACCAAGGGTCCATCAAGACCAGCATCCTATTTCTAACAGAGGCCAAACCAGACCACAAGAATTACCCAAACACTAAGAAGATCCCATACTACTGATGCAATTAATAGCAGTGGCTTTCCCTAAGTAAACTTGATTAATAGCCGTTAATGGACTTCTCCTCCAAGAACTTATCCAAACCTTTTTTGAACTCAGCTACACTAACTGCACTAACCACATCCTCTGGCAACAAATTCCAGAGCTTTATTGTGCATTGAGTGAAAAATAATTTTCTCCGATTAGTCTTAAATATGCTACTTGCTAACTTCATGGAATGCCCCCTAGTCCTTCTATTATTCGAAAGTGTAAATAACCGAGTCACATCTACTCGTTCAAGACCTCTCATGATCTTAAAGACCTCTACCATATCCCCCCTCAGCCATCTCTTCTCCAAGCTGAAAGCTCTAACCTCTTCAGCCTTTCCTCATAGAGGAGCTGTTCCATCCCCTTTATCATTTTGGTTGCCCTTCTCTGTACCTTCTCCATCGCAACTATATCTTTTTTGAGATGTGGCGACCAGAATTGTACACAGTATTCAAGGTGCGGTCTCACCATGGAGCAATATAGAGGCATTAAGACATTTTCCGTTTTATTAACCATTCCCTTCCTAATAATTCCTAACATTCTGTTTGCTTTTTTGACTGCTGCAGCACACTGAGCCGACAATTTTAAAGTATTATCCACTATGATGCCTAGATCTTTTTCCTGGGTGGTAGCTCCTAATATGGAACCTAACATCGCATAACTACAGCAAGGGTTATTTTTCCCTATATGCAACACCTTGCACTTGTCCACATTAAATTTCATCTGCCATTTGGATGCCCAATCTTCCAGTCTTGCAAGGTCCTTCTGTAATGTATCACAGTCCGCTTGTGATTTAACTACTCTGAATAATTTTGATTCATTCACAAATTTGATAACCTCACTCATCGTATTCCTTTCCAGATCATTTATATATATATTGAAAAGCACCAGTCCAAGTACAGATCCCTGAGGCACTCCAATGACATCATTACATTTTCTGCAGCCTTCATGGCAGTTCAATTTTCTGAAAGAAAATTTAAAACATCTTTTTTTCTACG
This sequence comes from Rhinatrema bivittatum, assembly GCF_901001135.1. Lineage (NCBI taxonomy): Eukaryota > Metazoa > Chordata > Amphibia > Gymnophiona > Rhinatrematidae > Rhinatrema > Rhinatrema bivittatum. The sequence goes on from NC_042616.1 coordinate 764,941,483, forward strand.
CAAGTTCTTTAGGTATCTTTATTGTCACTGTTCAGCTTTTTTGGGTAAGTCTGGGATATCGGAGGGGCTTCTAGAAGCTGTAGGATTCCTATGGATTTAAACTTAACAACAGATTGTCAAATAATGTATATTACTGGACAGCCGAGATTCACAGAGAGCTTGGTTTATGTGGCAAAGAAGATGCACGTGAGAGAGTTCTAGGCTACCTTTAATTAAACAGATTGTTCCTCATACATTTTAGATAAATGGGTCTGTTCAGGAATTTTGGTGGATCTTATGTTCAGGAACAAAAGGGATATTGGATTAATTAAGATTTTGCTAGCACCTCATCTACTATCACATGCATGCTTTCAATATTGTAAAGGAGTTCCCTCTGGTGGTAAGAGGAGAGAACTATAGTTAAGAGATAATTAAAGCCAGTAAGGGAGTCCTTTGTTTGGCTTATTGGTAGAGTTTCTGTCCTTAAACTTTCATGTTTTTGGTTTTAATCCAGATGGGGATACATTTTGTTACTGTGTCACCTAAGATTATTGCTCATAATACAATGGTTAGCACCAGAATAACTCAGAAGCTACTAAATGAAATAATAGCCAGGAAATAATTTACCCTGCAATGATAAATCTCACTAGTAGCGTTTCAATAATTGCTTATTTAAATGTAAAGCTGGAACATAAGCAGGACTTGATTTATACTGCAGGGTGTGTAGAAACTAGTAGAAAAGTCCATCAAAAAGGACAGGACATAATTGCATTGCTCCCAAATTACAAATAGCATGCACTAAGTGCAATTAGCATATGCTGTTCCCTTCGAGCATACGTGCAGAACATGTACTGAGACACAGGCACAAACTGCAACTGACTTTTATATATATGCAACACCCCAACCCCCCAGAAACGGAAAAGGGGAAGAGGTCACACTTTCCACCTCTGCTGAGCACCTCACACTCAGTGCTGGGTTGGGGACTATGTAATCTGTGAAGGGGACACAATAAACCTGTAGGACCTGAAAGGAATCACTCTTTAAAAAAATAACTTGGTCCATACTAAGTGTTGTGTTCCAAAACAAAACAGTTTACTTAAGACTAAAATGTAAGTCCAGCAGTATAGCAAGCAGAAGTACAAAAACAGCAGACATAGCCCCAAAATTGCAGAAATCATTAAAGCAGCTTCTTAGACAGTCTATAAATCTTCCAATGCAAATCCTCATGCACCTTGAATTGAACCACAGCATGAAAGTGGATCTTTCCTGTTATCCTATGCAAGGCAGGCGCGTCCCATTAGGCAAACTAGGTGGTCGCCTCAGGCACCGACCTTTAGGGGGTGCTAGAGAGCAGCAATGTGGGGCCACGAGTGGAGCCCATCCTGCTCGCGGCCCAGAGAAGCACACACTCGGCGATCACGAATGAGGTAGAAGTTGGGGTGAGATCGGGTGGGGGGGGGGGGGGGGGGGGGGGAGGGGCGAGGGGACAGCTTGACAGGAGGGGGCAGGCGCCACCCGGGGGAAGGCAAAAGGTTCACCTAGGGGGCCTAATATCCTTGCACCGGCCCTGATCCTGAATTTTAGGAATCCTTCTCCCATGGCAACAAACTAGAAAATACCTGGGGATGCACTCAGTCCTGCCAGCAAGTCTCCCTTTCCAGTCTCCCTGCATCTCTTAGCTGGAGTTGTGAGACTCCTTCCACCCCTAAATGACCAATAATCCCTTGGAATGTCCCTTTGCTGAAACATTCCCAATAACACTCAATGAGGTAAATTTTAAGACGTGCGCGTTTGCCGGCGCGTGCACATGGACACGGCAGTTTTATACGTGTTTTGTAAAATCAGCTATACGCGCATGATTTTATATTGACGCATGCATATGCCCACAAATGCCACGTCTTGCGCGCATAAGTGGGAAGAATTTTAGTAGCTACGCGCACCGACGCAATAGCTCTTTTTTCCAGTTTGCTCCCAGTGAAGGCCTTCCTAATCCATCTAGCTAACTTGCCTCCCTTTTACCCTATTAATTCCGACCCTTAAAACCTCACTGACTAATGTATTTTTTTTTGTTACATGACTCACACGCCATCCACTGCAGAAGTCTATGTATCACAGTCCACTTGTGATTTAACTACTCTGAATAATTTTGTATCATCCGCAAATTTGATAACCTCATTCATCGTATTCCTTTCCAGATCATTTATAAATATATTGAAAAGCACCAGTCCAAGTACAGATCCCTGAGGCACTCCAATGACATCATTACATTTTCTGCAGCCTTCATGGAAGTTCAATTTCCTGAAAGAAAATTTAAAACATCTTTTTTTTTTACGCAAGTTCTTTAGGTATCTTTATTGTCACTGTTCAGCTTTTTTGGGTAAGTCTGGGATATCGGAGGGGCTTCTAGAAGCTGTAGGATTCCCAAGGATTTAAACTTAACAACAGATTGTCAAATAATGTATAATTGGTTTTGAAAAGCCAAGAAAGCAGGAGGGAAAGCACCTGGGAAGGAACTAAGGGTGGGCGAAAACAGGACAAGAGGGAAGGCACTCAGGGTCCATGTGAAGAGGCAAGGAGGGAGAGAACCAGAGAAGGAGCTGCACGAGGAAGTAGCAAGAGGAAAGGCACTCAAAAAGGGGCCAAGGGGAAGGGGAAGCAGGGCAGAAGGGGAGGCATTCAGGAAGGGGGTCATGGGGGAAAGTAGGAGGGAAGGGATCACAAAGAATAAGGCATGAGGAAAGGCATTTGGGATGAAGTCATGGGGGAGGGCAGGATGGTGAAATGATCACCAGGCATCACGAAGAAGGTGGGGTTAGCCATCTGCCAGGCATCACGCAGGGGGTGGGAGAGACAACTGCCAGGGATCATTGTGAAATCCCTGCATGTAGAATCTGCAGATACTAAAGTACCTGTGATGCAAACGGCCACAAAAGTTTCATAGGGACAATGCCCAGGGCGTGTCCCTTTAAAAATAAGCTTGGCAATTGGTAGGCACAAAGTACAGTGTTGACTGCTGAGGGGAGGGTCTGGGTGAAAGAGAGATACTGGTCGGGAGGGGTTGTGGACAAAGAGAGAGATTGGTAGAGAGAGGCAGAAGAGAGAGAGAATGGTGGGGCGAGCTTGGGATGAAAAAAGATTGGTGGGGAGAGATACTGGTGGCTTGGCAGCTGAGGGAAGACAGAGGGACTGGGGGAGACAGACTGGTCAAGGAAGCAGGAAAGGGAATAAGAGGAAAGACTGCTGGGTTGGCAGCTAGCGGAGAAGAGAGACTATTGTTGTTGCGCCGGAGGTGGACCCTTGGGCCGAGGTGGGGTTAACGCTACCTGAAAGAGGGATCCTACGGGTCCCCACCATTGGCAGGCAGAGAGGGCTGATGGACAGAGGCCGGCTGATGCTTCACCAATACCAGCCCTCGTTCCCCGTGGGTTAAGCCTTTGGGTGCCGGCGCCGGCTGGACGTAGGTGGCCTCCATCTGTGGTCGTCGATGGGTGGATCGAGGTCAGCCCAGAAGCAGCAACTAGTGTAGGTATCAGTCTGACTGGACGAGGCAGAGTTCTGGAGACCCGGGCGCCAATAGGAACACAGTCTGACAGAGGGCGCCCGAGGAAGAGCAGGCCAAAGCCTGAATTAACCACGTCCAGGACAAAGGCTGAAGAGGCGTCTTTAAGCAAGCTGGGATCAGGGCTGGCAGCAGTCTGGAAGCAGTGGCAAGCAAGGCTGAGGTCTAGGCAAGAAGAGAGTCAAAGGATGGTCAGACGAAGCAATCCAGGGCTGGAGAGAAGTAATGGCGTTGTCAAGCGATGCAGAGGTCCAGGGCTGGAGAGAGGCAACGGAGTAGTCAGGCAATGCAGAGGTCCGGGGCTGGAGAGAGGCAATGGAGTAGTTAGCAATGCAGAGGTCCGGGGCTGGAGAGAGGCAACGGAGTAGTCAGGCAATGCAGCGATCCAGGGCTGGAGATAGGCAACGGAGTAGTCAGGCAATGCAGAGGTCAAACCAGGTTAGCAATCCGAAGGAGAGATGAAGGAACAGGAACACAGGAACAAGGAAACAGGAACAAAGGCAATCAGGATTGGGAAACAGGAACTGAAGAGGCAACGAGTACTCGACTAGCAAGGGGTCCTGTTGCAAAGGCAATTTGAGAGAGCAGAACCCAGGCTTATATACCGGAGCTCTGCCGATGTCATCATCTGGGGCCATAGCCAGGTTCCTGCTGCGGGCCCTATTTAAAGTCTAGCTGTGCGCACGTGCGCGCCTAGGAAGAGGTGTGGCGCTGGTCAGGACGGCGTCTCTCCGTGGGCCACACGGAGAGGCCCGATGTGGAACATCAGAAGTTGCAGCAGAGCCGGAGGCCCCAGGGGCGGCCTGAGGAAGGAGCCGGTGGCCTACAGCCGCCAGAGACGAGGGACCAGATGCTGGATCACTTTGAAAAAGGTGAGGGGGCCGAGTCGCGGGTCTGCTGCAGCCGGCGCACGTAACAATTGTGAAGGGGTTTGATTGTTGGGAGGACTTGGGGAAAAAGGAACTGGGGGCATGGCTAGTAGGAAGAGGGAAGAAGAGATTGGTAGGGAAAACTGAAGGGAAGAGAGACTATAGGAGAAGGACTGAGGCGAAGAAAAAGTGATGTGGAAGGTCTGAGAAAGAGAGACTGGTGGACAGAGGATGGAGAGACGAGGGAGGGCCTGGGGTTAAGAGATTAATGGGGTGTGATGGTCATGAGTGGGAAAGGAGAGACTGATGGAGAGGGACTGAGGTGGGAAGGGTTTGGGGGAGAGAGAGAGAGAGAAAGAAACTGGTGGAGAGTGGTTGGGACTGGTAGGAGAGATTGGTTGGGGCAGGATAAGGTCCAAAACCAAAAATAATTCCCGATAACATGCACTACTGCTGTATAAAATACATAAAAGTAAAAACTGAGTTGAATTACAGATTAAAATCTAATTAAAATTAATATAAGAACTTAAAAGGAAGGTGGTATGGTAAGAACTACAGGACTCTAAGGGGTGATAACCCCTATTGAGGTTAAACATCTCTTTTGAAGTCCTTCCTCCTTATACAGCAGTAGCGCATGTCATAGGGATTCCCATCTCCTTTCTTATTTTGAGACAGGATAAGAACATAAGATCATGCCATACTGGGACAGATTGATCCATTCCCTTTATCATCAAGTCTAGTATCCTGTTTCCAACAGTGGCCAATCCAGGTCACAAGTAGCTGGCAAGATCCCAAACAGTACACAGATCCCATACAGCTGTCGTGCAGTGACAAGTAGAGGCTATTTCTTAAGTATACTTGGTTAATAACAGTTTATTGACTTCTCCAGAAATTTGTCCAAACATTTTTAAACCAGGTGTCATCATTGATAATACATTGAAATCTTCTGCTCAGTGTGCAGCAGCAGCCAAGAAAGCAAATAGAATCTTAGAAATTATTACCTCTCTATCGCTCCATGGTGCAACATCATCTTGAGTATCTCAAAAAAGATATAGTAGAAACAGAAAAGATATTTATTTATTTATTTATTTAAGTTCTTTTAATATACCGATGCTCAAGACTAGGTCTTATCATACCGGTTTACAATGGAACTGGGGAAAACCAATTAACAACTATATAGAAGATAAAGTTACATTAAACAGGGAGCATAAACATGGGCTTTGGAAGAAAGGAAAGATATCAAACTAAAACAACTGGAGAGTACTGAAAATAGTCAGCGAAAAACAATTGAGTAGCGAGACATATCAGGTTAATATAAAGTTGCTGAATTCGGCTGGAGATTTATCGTAGGCAGTTATTAGCATTGCCTTTTTGAGGAAGGAGGAACAGGGGAGGTAAACAGGGGGGTGGTGGCAGGGCAGGGGGGAAGGGAGGAAATAAGGAATGGGTAGGAAGGTGAGAGTGGCAATATTGGTTGACAGTGGCTCGTTCAACGGTAGGTTGGGTGAACAGCCAGGTTTTCAGTTTCTTTCTGAAGGATAGATGGCATTGCTCCTGGCGAATATCTGGGGGAAGAGAATTCCAATGGAGCGGGCTGGCTGTCGAAAGTGCTCGTTTATGAATGGAGTTGTGGATGGAGGATTTGTTTGGGGGAGCCTGGAGACAACCTTTGTATGCGGATCTGATCGGCCTTGTGGAAGCATGAAGTTTGAGAGGGATGGAGAGTTGGAGTGAGGATTGCTGGTAGACCGATTTGTGAATGATAGTAAGAGTCTTGAAGAGTATTCTATAGTGGATGGGTAGCCAGTGTAGGATTTTTTAAGATCCTTATGACGTGAGTTTGTAAGAATCCTGGCCGCTGCGTTTTGCAGCATCTGTAGAGGTTTAGTAGAAGAAGAAGGGAGACCGAGTAGTAGTGCGTTGCAGTAGTCAATTTTTGAAAATAGTATGGCTTGGAGAACTGAATGGAAATCATGGAAGTGTAGGAGTGGTTTTAGCTGTTTTAGGACCTGTAGCTTAAAGAAACATTCTTTAGTTGTGGTATTAATGAACTTTTTGAAGTTCAATCTGGAGTCCAAGGTGGCCCCAAGGTCTCTCACCTGGCTTGCTAGTGGTATGGTTGCGTTGTTGGCGATGGGGATATTGTTGCTTGGTGAAATGACAAGGAGTTCTGTTTTGGATGTATTGAGACCAGTTGAGACTCGAGAGAAGGAGGTTGATGGAGTGCAGGCAATTGTTCCAAAAGCTTAGTGTAGTGGAGATGGGGTCCGAGATGGGGATTAGTATCTGCACATCATCAGCATATATATAGTGGGTAAGGTTGAGGCTATTGAGTAATTGGCATAACAGAAGTAGATAAATGTTAAACAGAGTAGGAGAGAGTGAAGAGCCTTGTGGTACTCCTTGTTTGGAAGGGACTGGGTGGGATTCTTTGTCATTTATTTTGACTTTGTAGTACCTGTTGTAAAGAAAGGATTTGAACCAGAGAAGTGCAGAGCCAGAAATGCCTATTTCCTTTAGACGGTTGATGAGGATTGAATGATTTATCATGTCGAACGCAGCTGAAATGTCGAGGAAAGCTAGAAGGTATGATTGGCCTTTGTCAAGGCCCATCAGGATGTTGTCTGTTAATGAAAGAAGGAGAGATTCTGTGTTTAGGCGTTTCCTGAATCCGAATTGAGAAGGGTAGAGAATATTGTGAGAGTCCAGGTAGTCTGTGAGTCGGATGTTAACTAGCTTTTCTATTAGCTTGGCTCTGAACGGTAAGTTTGCAATGGGGCGGAAATTTCCAGGGTTGTCTGGGTCCAGGTTGGGTTTTTTCAGTAGATGTTTCAGTGAAGCAATTTTCAATGAGTCAGGGACAGTACCTTGAAGGAGGGAGCAATTAATGATGTCGGCCAGAAGTTTCACAATGGTATTGGGAATGGTGAGAAGGAATTTGGTAGGTATTTGGTCCAATGGGTGGGATGAAGGCTTCATATTCTTGATTATCGATTCGAAGATACAGAGAAGAGCAATCAAAATGATAAAGGTGATGGAATGATTCCCCTATGAGTAATGGCTAAAGAGGTTAGGAATCTTCAACTTGGAGAAGAGATGTCTGAGGGAAGATATGATAGAGGTTTATAAAATAATGAGTAGAGTGGAACGAGTGAACATTAATCAGTTGTTTCATCTTTCAAAGAATATAAAGACTAGGGGACACACAATGAAGTTACTAGGTGATGCATTTAAAACTAATAATTTTTTTTTTTGCTCAATGCATAATTAAGCTCTGGAATTCACTGCCAGAGGATGTGGTGAAAGCTATTAGTGTTGCTGCGTTTAAAAAAGGTTTGGACAAATTCCTGGTGGAAAAGTCCTTAAACCATTATTAAGGTAGAGTTGCAGAAATCCACTGCTTATCCCTGAGATAAGCAACCTGGAATCTATTTACCCCTTGGGATCCTTCCAGGTGCCTGTGACTTGGATTGGCCACTGTTGGAAATAGGATACTGGGTTTAATGGACCTTTGGTCTGACCCAGTGTGGCAAATCTTATGTACTTATGTACTTAAGAGGAAAGGTTAAAGAGGTAGGGTCTGTTCAGCTTGGAGAAGAGATGTCTGAGGGAGGATATGATAGAGGTCTATAAAATCATGAGTGGAATAGAACAGGTAAATGTAAATCAGTTATTTACTCTTTCAAAAAAATACATAGACTAGTAAGCACTCCATGAAGATAGTAATTCGGAGAAAATTCTTTTTCACTCAACATACAATTAAGCTCTGGAATTCATTACCGGAGGATGTAACTAAGGTAATGAATTCCAGATCTTAATTGTGTTCACTCGTTCCTCCACTCATTATTTTAGAAACCTCTATCATCTCTTTCTTCAGCCATCTCTTCTCCAAGTTGAAGAGTCTTAACCTCTTTAGCCTTTACTCATAGAGGAATCGATCCATTCCCTTTATCATTTTGGTTGCTCTTCTCTGTACCTTTTCTAATTCTGCTATATCTTTTTTGAGATGTGGTGAACAAAACTGCACACAATACTCAAGATGACGTTACACCATGAAGCGAAAACAGAGGTATGATATTCTCTGTTTTATTCTCCATTCCTTTCCTAATAATTCCTAGGATTCTGTTTGCTTTCTTGGCTGCTGCTGCACACTGAGCAGAAGATTTCATTGTATTATCAATGTTGACACCTAGATTATTTTCCTGCTTGGTAACTCCTATTGTGGAACCTTGCATTGTGTGACTATAATTTGGGCGACTGTTCCCTAAGGGGTAGATTTTAAAAGGTTGTGTGCGGGTGTACATGTGCGCGCGTACACCTGATTTTATTCCTTGTGCGCGCGCGCAAGTTATAAAATCCAGAGTTGGTGCGTGCAAGGGGGTGCACAATTGTGCACCTTGCGTGCACCGAGCCGCGCAGCCTTCCCCCATTCCCTACCCCCACCCCACTTTTCCTTCTCCTACCTCCCCCACCCTTTCCCTCCTACCTTTTCTTTTTTTTATCTCCAAACTTACTTCAACCCTGGGGCTGAGGGAAGTTGCATGCGCCAGCCGACTGCTGGCGCGTGATCCCCGCCACAGCAGCAAATATGAACGCTGTGCCGGGACCTGACCCCGCCCCCATCCCTTTTTGTAAGCCCCAGGACTTACACGCGTCCTGGGGCTTTATGCGCATCGCCGGACCCTTTTAAAATAGGCCTGGCGTGCGTAACCTTTTGAAAATTCGGCTCAAAGTGTATCACTTTGCACTTGTACACATTAAATTTCATTTGTATGCCCATTCTCCCAGTTTTGCAAGATTCTCTTGCAATTTCTCACAATTCTCTTGTGATTTAACAACTTTGAATAATTTTGTATCATTGGCAAATTTGATCATTTCACTCATTGTGTCCATTTCCAGGTTGTTTATGAATATATTAAAAAGTAGTGGTTCCAGAATAGATCCCTGGGACACTCTATTATTCATCTTTCTCCATTGTGAAAATGTATCATTTAGCCCTACTCTCTGTTTTCTATCTTTTAACCAGTTCACAATCTTATCCCATGACTTTTTAATTTCCTCTCTAATGAGGGACTTTGTCAAATGCTTTCTGGAATCCAGATACACTATATCAATTAACTCACCTTTATCCACATGTTTAATTACCCTCTCAAAAAAATATAGCAGATTGGTGAGGCAAGACTTCTCTTGGCTAATTCAATGTTGGCTTTGTCCCATTAAACTATGCTTATTTATATGTTCAGCAGTTTTGTTCTTTATGACAGTTTCCACCATTTTGCCTGGCCCAGATGTCAGACTCATTGGTCTGTGGTTTCCTGGATCACCCCTTGATCCCTTTTTATAAATTGGTGTTACATTAGCAACTGTCCAATCTTCAGGTATCTTAAACGATTTTAATGATAGTTTACAAATTACTAATAGCAGGTCCACAATTTCATTTTTCTGTTATTTCAGCACGCTGGGATGTATACCATATGGTCAAGGTGATTTGCTACTCTTTAGCTGGTAAATTTGCCCTATTACATCTTCCAGGTACATTGAGTTTTATTTCATTTTTGCTGAATCATCATCTTTAAATATCACTTCTGGTATGTGTATCTCTCTCACATCTTTCTCAGTGAAGACCAAAGCAAAGAATTCATTTAGACTCTCTGTTATGGCTTTGTATTCCCTAAGTGCCCCTTTTAATCCTTGATCATCTAATGGTCCAAATGACTCCCTCACAAGCTTTTTACTTCGAATGTCCCTGAAATGTTTTTATTGTGGATTTTTGCTTCCACGGCAAGCTTCTTTTCAAATTCTCTCTGCCTTCCTTATCAGTGCTTTGCATCTAATTTGCCAGTGCTTATGCTGTTTCCTGTTTTCTTCATTTAGATCCCTTTCCATTTCCCCTACAATTCCTCATAGGGAAGCCCTTTAACATTTTGGTTGCCCTTCTCTGTAACTTTTCCAATGCAACTATATATTTTTTGAGATATGGTGACCAGAACTGCACACAGTATTCTAGGTGCAGTCTCACAATGAAGTGATACAGAGGCATTATGACATTTGCCATTTTATTCTCCATTCCCTTCCTTATAATTCCTAACATATTCAGCTCGATACAGTATCGTCCGGTCGAAGATTGCCCGTCTGTAACGTGCTGGGAGCACACAATACAGACGAGTAAGGCCATCCAGCGATACAGTCTCTAGTTTCACGTGTCCTTAGCGCTTTGTAAAATAGACACATTACCCTTTCCGCACCCAGCATGTAAATGAACGAAAAAGCTGTATAATGAAGGAATTAGCTATTCCCCTCCGATACTGTAACGGGCGCTGATATTATCTCCTTAGGAACCCGCTGTTTTGCCACGGCCTTAACGTGCTAGTTTACCGCCTCCCCCTAGTAGGAGTTAGGACTGTGAAACAAATCCATCGACACCGCTTAAGTTACTCAAACACAATAAAACAATAAGCCTGGCACCCTCCTTGATGTAGTACGTCCCGGATGCCCCCCCCTCCCCAGCGCGCCCGCCACTACCCCTTTCATCAGCTGCATCCACCCATTATGCCCCTCACGGGCATGTCCCGCTTCACAGAGCACTCCCACTCAAATCCGTTCATGGGTATATACCCTTTCGCCCCCCTCACAGCGCCATGCTACCACTGCGACCCGGCAGTCCCGTGAGGCCTACAAAAAAAAAAAATCCCCGGCTCCCGCGCCCCCGCACTGGCCCGCTGACTCTACCCCCCTCCTCCCGATCGGGCGGGTAGGCGGCGGAAAGCAAAAAAAACCAAAATCAATTTTTTTTTTTTTTTCAAAAAGCGACATCACACAATGCATAAAATAATTTCTCCAGCCTTAAAGCGACAATTTTGGTTTTTTTCCAAAAGCGACTTACTTTTGGGATCTGTCAAGATCCCAAAAGTAAGTCGCAAAAGTAACTTACTTTTCTGAAGCCATCAGGAACACGATCTTAGCTCCTCCGGACGAAGACGAAGATGGCCGCCTGCACGGGGAAAGCGTGCAATTGGCAGCTGAAGACGTGACGTCACGACGTTTGGCGTCACGAAATGTGACGTCACGTCTTCAGCGGCCAATTGCACGCTTTCCCCCGTGCAGGCGGCCATCTTCGTCTTGAGCTACGATCGTGATGGCTTCAGAAAAGTAAGTTACTTTTGCGACTTACTTGACAGATCCCAAAAGTAAGTCGCTTTAAGGCTGGAGAAATTATTTTATGCATTGTGTGATGTCGTTTTTTGAAAAAAAAAAAATTGCTTTGGTTTTCGCCGCCGCCTACTCGCCCGATCAGCGCACCCAGGTTACTGTATAGGCGCTGTATTAAGCGCCTACACAGTAAAATGGGTTACGCGGGCATAACCTTTCCCTAACGCTTTAAAGCCGCGGCATGCATTTGCATGCAATTAGAAGAGAGTATCGGGGAGTTAGTGAAGAGAACTGTGCGTGCGGGGAGGAAGGGTGCGCCTGACACTGCCGCACTGTTTCTACCGCGGCCTTACTGTATCGACCTGATTGTTTGCCTTTTTGACTGTCGGCATATACTGAACCAAGGATTTCAAAGTATTATTCACTGTGTTTTCCTGTGTTGTATCTCCTGTAACTACAGTATGGGTTACTTTTCTCCATGTGTATCGCTTTGCACTTCTCCAAATTAAATTTTATCTGCCATTTAAATACCCAGTCTTCCATTCTCTCAAGATCCTTCTGCAGTTTTTCACAATCTGCTTGTGATTTAACAACTCGGAATAATTTTCTATCATCTGCAAATTTGATCATTTCACTTGTTGTTCCCTTTTCCAGATCATTTATAAATATTTTAAAAAACACCGGTCGCAGTACAGATCCCTGAGGCACTCCACTATTTACTCTTCTCCATTGAGAAAACAAACCATTTAGCTCCACTTTCTGCTTCCTGTCTTCTAACCAGTTTGCAATCCTCAACAGGACATTGCTTCCTATTCCATGACTTTTTAATATTCTCAGGAGTCTCTCATGGGCCACTTTGTCAAATGCCTTCTGAAAATCCAAATACACTACATCCACTGGCTCACCATTATCCACATGTTTATTAATTCTTTCAAAAAAATGTAAGAGATTAATAAGGCAAGATTTCCCTTGTGTAAATCTATGCTAGCTGTGCCCCACCATGACTTTCTATATGTTCTGTGATTTTGTTCTTAGTTCCTAGATTTTTCACGGCACTAAAGTCACTCACCCCTGGAAACCTTTTTAAAGACTGAGGTTACATTGGCCACCCTCCAGTCTTCAAGAAAGGTGGATGATCCCAGTGATAGGTTTCAAATTACCAGTAACAGATCTGCAATTTAATTTTTGAGTCTGGTCTGGGCAATTTGCTACTCAAAATGTTTGGGAACTCATATGTTAGAGTTTTATTGTACTTTTTAAAAAAGTGAGTTAATGTAAGAACAGGGTTAAACTGCAAGATTTGTATTCTGTTAGGGAGTGAAGCATGCTGTATAGCATGTTATAATTTTAATCCATAAGAAGTGATCCAAAAGACAAAAAGGGAGCACTGCTGCACGCAAAACAATTAAATAGATCAAGAAAATGTGCAGAGAAAATTCAATGTCCACACATAATTTTGAGTGAAGGAATTATATTTTTGAAATGGCAACTCCACAGTGTTAAGACAGGGTAGGATTCAAGATGGGTCCCCTGACACGGACAAGGATGTTATAAAAACAACAAATTAAAAGGTGGACAACAAAGAAAAATGGCAAGACTGACATGAGGAATTGAAAGAAGGCAAAAGGTAAAAATGAAAGCAAAAGCAGAAAAATATATATATACATAATAAGAAAGTGAAAAGTAAACATAGGATATTTCAACGGAGTTAGAAGTATGAATGACATTAAGAGTGATGCCAGTATTGTTGCCTTCACTTTCTTTGTTTATTTACCTTTGTTTGTTTGTTTATTTACCTTCGAAGTTTTGCTTTCACTTTCACTTCACCGGTTCCCTTACTCTCCCATGTCTTAATTTAGTATTGTTTGTCAGATTTTTTGAGTTGGACAATTTTTTGTTTTGCATCTGCTTTTTGTTAAGTAATAACTGTATCTATATAGGTATTTTTACCATTCTTCTCCAATGTCTTCCTACGTCCTATACGGCGTCCCGGTGAAGTTCTTTTCTTTCACTTTCATTTGGTTGACTATTTGCTCTTGTGGCGCTTTTCTATGTCCGGTATACAGCTTTCACTCCTGCTTTTGCTGTTGAAATTCTTGCGTCATTTTGTTTTAAAGTTTAATAGCTATGAATTTACTGTAAACGTTACACTCTTAATGTCATTCATACTTCTAACTCCGTTGAAATATCCTATGTTTACTTTTTACTTTCTTATTATTTATATATATTTTTTTCTGCTTTTGCTTTCATTTTTACCTTTTGCCTTCCTTCAATTCCTCAGGTCCGTCTTGCCAGACCTGTTTGTTGGAATATGCTGTGTTAGAATAATTATTGCTATACAATAATTTTTTGTTAAAAGATTCTCCTGCCAAAAATTTTATCGAGTTCCATATAAGCACTAGTTCTCAAGCTAGTTTTATTTCCAGTTATGTTATAAAGTTCTGCCAGCACCATTTTTCTTTGTTGTCCTCCTTTTAATTTGTTGTTTTTGTAACATTAACCTGGTTTTACTTTCTAGAAAAAATAAAATACTATTCTGTACCTCCCGACGCAGCCTCACAGCGAAACACGGGTCCGTGTCGGGGGACCTGTCTTGAATCATACCCTGTCTTAACACTGTGGAGTTGCCATTTCAAAAATATAATTCCTTCACTCAAAATTATGTGTGGACATTGAATTTTCTCTGCACATTTTCTTGAATCCATAAGAAGTCACATTGTAACCTATTGAAACACCTGTTTCTAAACTGGGAGATAGGTATTAACTTACAAGTGAATTTTGAAAGGAGTTACTTGCGTAAATGTGACAAACTATCGTAGTAATTTTCAGAGTCATTTTCATGCATAAGGTGCATTTATATGAGTAAATCCAATGAACAAACTGATGCCATATATTGTAGCAATTTTCAAAAGCCCACTTAAATGGGTAACGTACACTTATGTGTGTAAAACCCATTTTGAAAAACAGGCCCATATTGTACATCTCTTTTTGCAATATGTTGAGAAGGCGGCCTCGAAAGGCCTTGCATTCTGTTACATTGAGGGGTGTTTTAGTGTGCCCTTGGGCCTCAGCCTGATCCCAGACGGATCCAGGATCGAACTGAGGGTTGACGATGTGTCCCAGCATGGCAGAGACATGGTTTTACCCTCTGCTGGGCCTGCAAGCTCCCAGCACCAACAACATGATGATGTTGGTAGGAGAACGGTCCTCCGACCGTTCCGAGCCCTTTCGGACCTGCCGCTTGGATTGGCATGGAGCAGCAGGCCGGCCTGAGGATGAGGGCAGACGGAGGCCTTGACACAAAGACATGACACCAAGGTTGATGCGACAGCATCACATACGAGGGTTGAAGCGAAGACATGACACCAAGGCTATTGAAGACATGACACCAGGGCTGTTGAAGGCATGACACCAAGGCTGTTGAAGGCATGACACCAAGGCTGATGCAACGGCATCAGAGATCAAACGAGGAACTTGACAACGTCGAGACAAGACGCTGGGCAGGTAGACATTGGCACTGTCTCTCAGGGCGCCCTACTCAGCCCACCTTCACGGGCGGACCCAATGGGCTGGTCACGGACCACCCTGTCCCACTGCGCGCCCTACACAGCCCGAGGAGGCTGGTCACGGACCATGCAGAGAGCAGGACAAGCGCAGGGAAGAATCCAGCTGAGGCAGAACTTCGACAACGGAGCAAGATGTCATCCGGAGCTCCACAAGGACTGGCAGGACAAGACGGCTCAGGAGCACAGGACACTAGTCCACTGCCGGCATCTCCCATGACGGCGACCCGTCACCCGGAGATACACGGCCGGCAGAACAGAAGGCTCCGGAGCGAGAACGAACACTAAGGAGGGCTAGAACACCAGGAAGTGAGACATCAGGAGATGAGACACCAGGACACCTGGTCGGGGATCTCAGGCAATGAAGACATGGCATGACGAGACGACAAGACAAGACGAGACGAGGAGCTCCATGAAGAAGAAGAAGACCTGACGGAGCTCTGGCAGGCAGGAGCCTCCAGGACTGAAGACACTCCAATGCAAGGCAGCGAGGAAATGCAGGAACAGCCCTTTTATAGAGCTAACACAGGAAATGAGCACTAGGTGGGGCCCAGGACATATCCGGCTGTGGGCCCTTTAAATGTAGAAGAGAGGCGCGACCCGCGCGCCTAGAGGAAGCAGGAAGCTGGCTGTGCAGGACCGTGGACAGCGGTCCTGCGCTGACGTCCACAACACAGGAGCAGGGCTGGGCCTGGAGATAGGCCCCGATGACGGTAGCGGCTCCAGCCGCTGCAGGAGGCCCCGGGGGCGGCTCCAGCCACCAATCCAGGCCAGGGCTTGCGGCCTCCTGCGCCAGGGATCCTGAGGATGTCGGCGGCGGCTCCGTGCCGCATGATGGGAGGCAGACGTCCGTGGCTCCGGCCGTGGTGAAGAGCAGGGCTGGATGGGCGGCCTCCGGGCTGCAAAGGTAACTGAGTCCGCGGCTCCAGACGCACAGGAAGGCCCGACTTCAGCGGCGTCCAGCCGCGTTGGGCATGGCAGCATGGGGGGAAGATGAGTGTCTGCTCGCGGGGATTAGCTCCGCGGGCAGAGTTCATAACACAATGTTTACTATTTAATAATTTATTGATTTTAGTAAAGAAGAAAGGAGGGGTTCCTGGAAAATAAAATCTGTGTATTCCTTAAAGAACATAAAGCCTTTATCTTAAGTTGTTTAAGATACGTTATATATGTGAAAAAAGGAATCTTAGTTAAATAAGATCACAGCTGTATCTCCTATACCAGCGGTTCTCAACCGGTGTGTCGCGACACACTAGTGTGTCGCCAAGCACCGGCTGCTGTGTCGCGTGCTCCCGGTCTCTCCCGCTGCTCTTTCTTCCCTGCTGCCGTTGCCGCCGGGCTATCAACACGTTCAAGCCCAGTGGGAACGGCAGCAGTGCTAAAAAAAAAGCTGTGGCACCCGTGGCTGGCCTTTTCTTCTTCCTGTGCCTTCCCCCCCCCCCCCCCCAGTGACCTGGAACAGGAAGTGATACGCGGTGCGCGGGAAGGAGAAAGAGCAGTGCCGCGTGATAAAGTAGCAGCAGCGGCTGCAGCATCGGCCCCCAAGCAATTGAAGCAGATGGTAATCGGGAAAGGAGAGAGCAGCATGAGCCTCCCGCGGCCGATGGGATTCTACTTTCTTGGCCTGCGGGGGCTGGAGGAGGAGGCTGCTGCAGCTACCATTTGTGCTTGGGGAGGGGCGGGGAAGAGGAAGTGAGTGAGAGAAAGAAGCAGCCAGCCTGCGTGTGATTGAGAGCATGTGTGTGAGTGAGAGAAACTGGTCAAAGAGCTGATGTATGTGTATATGTGAGAGACAATGAAAGTGACTGCTCAAGGAGATGACTGATGTGTATGTGAGAGTGTGAGACATTAGTCAGGGAGGTGACTGATGTGTGTGTGTGAGAGAGAGAAAAAGCATTGAAGTGAGAAATCTGGGTATGTGAGAAAGCATGGGCGTAAGAAGCCTGCTGTTGTGGTGGGGGGGGGGGGGGGGGAGGGTGGATGTGTGTGAAAGAAAGCATGGGAGTGAGAAGCCTGATTATGTGAGAGAGAGAGAGCATGGGAGTGGGAAGCCTGTGTGTGTGTGCATGCATGAGAGCGAGAGACTGGTTGGTAAGGTGACGGTGTGTATGAGAGAAAGAGACTGATGTGTGTGAATATGAGAGAAAGAATGTGATTCAGGGAATGAGAAGCCTGTGCAGTGGAGAGCGAGCATGGAAATGAGAGAGAGACTGGTGTGTGTGTGTGTGTGTATGTATGTGTGTGTAACAGAGAGAAAGTGATTATGGGAATTAGAAGCCTGTGCATGTGAAGAGAGTGAGCATGGGAGTGAGAAACCTGGGTGTGTGTGAGACACAGCATGTGAGGGAGAAGCCTGTATATGTAAGACAGAACATGGAAGTGGGAAGCCTGTGTGTGTATGCATGAGAGAGATATCAGGTGACTGGTGTGTGTGTGTGTGTGTGAGAAAGAAAGTGATTATGGGAATGAGAAACCTGTGCATGTGAAGAGTGAGCATGGGAGTGAGAAACCTGGGTGTGTGTGAGACACAGCATGTGAGGGAGAAGCCTGTATATGTAAGACAGAACATGGAAGTGGGAAGCCTGTGTTTGTATGCATGAGAGAGATCAGGTGACTGGTGTGTGTGTGTGTGTGAGTGAGAGAAAGAAAGTGATTATGGGAATGAGAAACCTGTGCATGTGAAAAGTGAGCATGGGAGTGAGAAACCTGGGTGTGTGTGAGACACAGCATGGGAGTGAGAAGCCTGTATATCTGAAAGAGAACATGGGAGTGGGAAGCCTGTGTGTGTGTATGCATGAGAGAGATCAGGTGACTGGTGTGTGTTTGTGTGTGTGTGAGAGAAAGAAAGTGATTATGGGAATGAGAAGCCTGTGCATGTGGAGAGAACAAGCATGGGAGTGAGAGACTGGTGAGTGTGTGTGACACAGAGAAAGTGATTATGAGAGTGAGAAGCCCGTATATGTAAGTAGAACACGGGAGTGGGAAGCCTGTGTGTGTGTATGGCATGAGAGAAACTGTTCAGGAAGGTGACTGGTGTGTGTGTCAAAGACTGTTTGGGAGATGATTGGTGTGTGAGAGACAGAAACTGGTCTTGGGGGCATGACTGGTATGGTGTGGGTGTGTGAGAGCCATGGGCATTAAGGAACAGGACCATGAGTATAGAGCTTAGCCTCTACTGCTGCTTCTGCTGTGTGCTACGGCCTGCATGGAAGAGTAGGAGAGCTGCTGGAGGGGGTAAGTAAAGGTGGCTTTTTAAGTTTATTTTTCTTGATTGACTGCCATTTTAATTATTTAATATTATGTGATGTGTCTGCTTTTTTTGAAATATTTTATTGGTGTTTGGAGAATTTTTAATAGTTTTTATGAGTTTTTAATTGTTGGATGTTATTCTGTTCATAGCTGTTTAGAAACATTTATTCTGCTTATTAGTATAGTTTTACAATTATTTCTGTGTGGGGATCTATAGCTGCTTGCTAGTTCTGTTTTCCTAATAAGAGGTATATTGGTTTTTAGGGCCTGATTTAATATTTATAGTGTTGCCTTTTCATAGATAGGGTTGCTCCTGTTTGAGTGTATTCCATAATACAGGTGTAACTGTGTGCGGATTAGTTTATGTGCATTACTACAGATCCTGGGAGTATGTTAGGTCGGTTCTGTGTCTGTTACCGAGATGAGATATTTTGCTAGCATGTAAGCGTTTGTATCGGTCTTATTTGTTGTGTTTTCTCAGAGGACATGCATTGGTGGTAAACTGCTGTCTTTTCATAAGTAGGCCTATTGAGCCTGGAAGTAGAAGGAGTTTGAGTTGCTGTTACTGAGATGTCACTAGAACCAGAATATCTTTTTTGTAGGGTGAGTTGTATGGGGAATGTCATAATTCTGCTTTACATCCATTATTTTGGGTCAGGGGGGTTCCCGTGGATGCAAACTGTACTTTTACATCTAGCCCCGTGACGATCATGGGTCAGTGTGTCACGCATGTGAGAACCATCTGTCAGGTGTGTCCCGACAGAAAAAAGGTTGAGAACCACTGTGATAATGTAAGTAAATTATTCTGCTCCAGCCCTTGACCCCCTATCTCTGGGTAGAACATTGACTGTGTTGAGTTCATGCCACCCCCTCGTTTATTTTATTAGAAAAGGGAAGCAGGTTTCCCATAAAGGGGATCACTTATTATATGGGTCATTCTCTGCAATTAGCTAATCAGCAGTGCTGTTTCAATTTGGCCACTCAGGGCAAACCTTCTGCAGAGAGAACCCATTGACTCCAGACATTCCACCACGCCCTCCTCTGCTCCCAGTTTCTCTTTTCCTCCCGTCTCCTCGGATACCAGCGCCTTTCCTTTCCTATTTCTGTTGCGGTTCTGGCTGCAGGGCGAGCACTGCGGCCAGGCCCTTACCTCCGGGCTCCCGGACCTGCTCCCGCTTCTAGAGGCCTGGATTGTGGCCTGTTTGGAGGTGTCCCCGCTGGGGCTGCGCCGCTGCAAGGTCTCCCATGGACGCCCGGCACCTAGGCACGCGCGCTCACCACTTGGGCACTTTTCTAGGCCGTTTCCTGCCAGTGGTGACTCCGCCCAACTCCTGACATCGGACGCCGCGGCCTTCATAAGCCGGCCACGGCCATCCAGTCTTTGCCTTGCAACGGGTTAGCCTCCCGGTTTCCTGTTGCACTGTGCCCCGGAGTGACTCGCCTTGCTTCGTCGCTCCGTTCCTGCTACAGTACCTGCCTGGTTCCTGCCTGCCTGCTACAGTACCTGCTTGGTTCATGCCTGCCTGCTACAGTACCTGGTTGGTTCCTGCTTGCCTGCTATAGTACCTGCTTGGTTCCAGCCTGCCTGCTACAGTACCTGCCTGGTTCCAGTACCTGAATCCTGCTACAGTTCTTGCCTGGTTCCAGTACCCATATCCTGCTACAGTTCCTGCCTGGTTCCAGTACCCGAGTCTTGCTACAGTTCCTAGTCTGGTTCCAGTTACCTGTCCTGATCCACAACCCGCCTAAGTCCCAGCGGCCGGGCCCCTACGGGCTCCTCCCGGGGGGGCTTCGGCTTCCAAGGGTGAAGCCACCTAAGTCCCAGCGGTTGGGCTCCTACGGGCTGCTCCCGGGGAGTACCAGCTTCCAGGGTGAAGAGCATCTACGTCCTGCCTGAACATCTGCCTCCTGGCCTGCTATTCATTAGAGACATTGACCACCTTTCCCAGTCTCCAGCAGGTCGGCCCAAGGGTCCACTGAACAGAGACTCCCATAACAATTTCTTCCCAGCTTTTGATGTCTGTCCCATTCCTCCTCTGTGACCAGCTGTGTCCTTTCTCAGTCTTCCTCTTGGTCTCCCCTCCACCACCACCATCAACTTTTATTTATTACTTGTATTTGCAATTTAGAAAAAAGCTCAAGGCAAGATTACGGCAGTATATTTAGCAGACAAACTACATCATAAATAACATAAAAGCAAAAATGCATGATCATTCATGAAAGCATGAAATCAATCAATACTAAAAATAATTTCAATTTTAAAATATACCATAACTTTAGCAAAACAATTGTAAGACCAAATAGCCATAAATAATCATACAATAGGAAAACAATAAATATGATAAAATAAGGAATGCATTTGACATAGAACCACTATTTACTTATTTAAATTTGTATACTGTTTTCTTAGAACCTGCTCAAAACAGTTAACAAATCATGTTTAAAATACACAAAAACCCCTTAGAAAGCAACAAAAATAACAGGCCATCTTACAAAACCACACTGATGAAATATTTTTAAATTACAAAACAACCCACACTCAGTTCAAAAACATAAAAATCCTAACTACAGATCATTTAAAACCTACTAAAAATTGCTGCAACTTTGCAGTTTCAAACAAAACCATCCCTTAATATACTGTCCCCCAGGAGAAGCCTAACTAAAGGCATGTTGAAAGAACCAAGTTTAATTTTCTTCTTAAAATCGTTAAGCATTCTTCCCTCGAATAGTGTTCCAAATAGATGGCCTCGTACAGAGAATATTCTAGCTTCTGTTCTTGCCATTTTTAATTCAGGAACTGGCAAAAATGTTTTGCAAAATTCAAGGCAGTTGCCTGATTTCTCACTACTACTACTTATTATTTCTAAAGCACTACTAAACATACACAGCAGTGCACCGATGCCCATAGACACTGTCCCTGCTCCACGCAGCTTATAATATAGTCGAAAGAGTCATTCCCTAAGACTGCCACTGCAAGGAGCCACTTGGTATCAACATTTCCTGCAGTGTTCTAGTGTGGAAGTGCCAGCTGTAAGCCTGGCGACGTAATACAGTCCCTGCAAGTGACCCTGCAAGTAACTTTACATCTCACAGCTTTTATTGATAGCCCTGCTTCTTATGTGAAACTAGTACTTTTGGCTCTTAATGTACTCTTAGTACATTAAGAGCCAAAACGGCCATAACTGTCCGGACACCTCCCTAACGAAAATCCTTAGTATCCCTTCATGCACACCAACTGAAGTCACTCCGTATCC
Organism: Rhinatrema bivittatum; assembly: GCF_901001135.1. Taxonomy (NCBI): domain Eukaryota; kingdom Metazoa; phylum Chordata; class Amphibia; order Gymnophiona; family Rhinatrematidae; genus Rhinatrema; species Rhinatrema bivittatum. Next base: position 764,963,105 of record NC_042616.1, read on the forward strand.
AGGCAACTTTCCCTCATCCTCAAGAACAGCGCGCGCAACGCAAGCACCTCGCTCGTCTTTCCCGCCGGCGTCACATCACACTAGCGGTCCGGGGGGCGGCAACCCTCTCCCTACTCCGCCTCCAGTTGGTTGAGGCGCTCATAGCCTGAGCTCTGCTCATCTCGCGCTGGCACGCCGATTGGCCGGAAGCCGAAGAACCTGGGCGGAGCTTGCATGGTGCCCGGGAGGCTCGCGCTGGTTGGCATGTCGGTAATTAGCGTGGAAGTGGGTGGCGCTCGCCTAGTTCTGGTTACTCAGGTAACAGGAGGGGGGGGGGAGGGAGATGGAGGGGGGTGGGGCTGACGAGGAGGTGGAGTCGCCGCCGGTGCTGAGCCAGGCGCTGCATCCCTGCTTAGCAAAGGATGTACTGCTGGCTGCTGTTGGGGAAAGATAGAGAAAGATATAGAACAGTGATTCCTATCCACCGAGGAGTGCACAGAATATCTACCCCCATGCCTTATATGAGGAAAGCCTGAATAAAAAAGTGCTGCTGGTCGCGGGTAAAGAGCCAGAGAAGAACGCCAAGACCAGACCCATTCCCGGGAGTGAGGCTCAAGGAAGGAACGAACAAAAAGAACCTTAGGCAATCAGACTTCACATTCCTGATGATGATGATGATGATGATTTTTTTTTAAGACTCAATTAAGCTATAGTTTGAAATTGCTGATTTTTCGGAGCGTAAAAGATTTTTTTTGTCTTGTGAGATTTTTTTTTTTTAATGGGGGCGTAGATGACTAGAAGGAGCTACCAGATAACCCCATAATCTTCATATCTGGCCTGAATCATGGAAACAGAGCAACAGATGAAGTTGTGTTTGAATTAAATATTATTAATTGCAAACTTTATTTGTTTTACTAAAGAATATTTTCAGCTGTGTATTTGTCCTTCTGCTTGCACCAGTAAAAAAATTAAAAAGTAATATATAATTTAGGAGTATTAAAAATATCGCGGAGGAATCATGTGGACTTTTCTAGGCATCGCCACCTTCACCTATGTGTACAAACGGTGCGATGCCTTGCTGAGTTATGCCAACTGGGAGGTGCTGCTGGCTCTGCTGTTCTTCTGCTCCCTGGGGCTGATGTTGTCCTACCGACACCGGTACCGGGTTAGTCCGAAGCAATCCGAGGCGGGGCTGCTGGCCCGAGTCCTCTCTGCTCTGCCTTTCATCGATCTCTTCGCGTCCAAACCGGCAGCTGCATCTCGCCGAGGCCGACGGTGCAAAGCCAAAAAGGTAGGAGCATGGCACAGGGGAGGTGATAAAACTTAAATCTCCAGACGAAAACAAGTGTGCAGCTTGTTGGAGGATGTGTTGCGGACATAGGTGCAGGTTAATAGTTACTATATATTTATGACGTTATTTTTCACAGAGTCATTCTTGGGTGGATTTTGTGACTTCCAGTCATATGATTCTGTAAGGAGGAAGGAAAATTGACTGATCTTCATGAATGGTGGTGTTACACGTCCGTGATGGTGGAGCTGTGTGCTTTTGGAGAACATATTTGTACATTCCTGTGACAGCTATCACCTTTCTCCTCCATCCCCCCACCCCCCCCAAAAAAAAAACAACAAACGTTTTAGGGGTATTAAAAAGATCCAAGAGAATGTAAAGATACTGACACTGACAGGTAAGAACATAAGAATGCCATATTGGGGCAGACCAAGGGTCCATCAAGCCCAGAATCCTGTTTCCAAAAGTGGCCAATCCAGGCCATAAGAACCTGGAAAGTATCCAAAAACGAAGTCTATTGCATGTTACTGTTGCTAGTAATAGAAGTGGCTATTTTCTAAGTCAACTTAATTAATTGCAGATAATGGACTTCTCAATTAATAGCAGGTAGAATGTGTACTTTTGTTTTTGCATGTTTACCTGTCTCATGGGTTGCCAACTTTTTAAAGCAAAGATCACATGCAACATTTCAAATCATCCAGAGAGCCTGGGGGAAGAGGTGGACCGCATGGAGTTTTGTGCCTGTGTGTGTCTGTGTCTGTGAAAGGCAATGTTTTTCAACCTTTTTGGTGCCAGGAACTGGTTGGCTGACCTCCTAAACTGACATGGACCGGTTGGCTGGTAGATTTGGAGGAGAGTCCAAAAGAGTGGGGCAGGAGGAGCTCCCTTTATGGCTGAAGAGAATGGGGTCACCTTTGTGGCTAAAATGCAAGGGGGATTCACTGGTGTACTGAGTTGGGAGGGCAGGGGGAGGACCAATGCCACCAGGCACCGGGCTGTAAGGGGGGCGCTAACAGTGTCATAGGTATCACTACAGGGAGGCCTGCGCAATTACTGGAGGACCCCATCCCACCAGTGACTGAAGAAAGAAGAAGCTGCATGAAGGGACCCCACTAGGAGCAGAAAATGGAGCCCGGTAGCCCGCTCATACTGCTCAGCTTCTGTGCCGGCCATGAGGTATTAAAAACTCGCAGGGTTAGCACTTTCTGTATGCTGATCTCGCGATGCACAAGATCAGCATCGAGGAAATGCTAGCCCTGCAAATTCTGAGTACTGCAGGGCCAGCACAGAGGACGAGTAGCAGAATGGGTTCCTGCAGCAACAGATGGGCTTCTTCCCAATAGGCACACAGTGGTAGCAGCAGCAAAGAACTGAGAGAGGTTCTGGGGCTGTTGGCAAAAGAGTGATGGAACCTGCATGCAAAAGAGAGAGGGGAGCCTGCCATGGGTGTGTGTGAATGAATGGAAGCCTGCCTGGGCGTGTGTGTGTGTGTGTGTGAATGAATGGGGGCCTGCCAAGGCAGGAGTGGTGAGAAAGAACAGGAGCCTGCCTGGGGGAATGGGAGCTTGTTTTTTGGAGGGGGAATGTGAGGATGAATGGGAGCTTGTTTTTTGGAGGGGGAATGTGAAGATGAATGGGAGCCTGCCTGCCTGGGGTGTGTGTCTGCGCATGTGTGTGAAAATTAATGGGAGCCTGCCTGGAAGGGGTGGGGATATGTGTGAAAGCCTGAAGAAGCAGAAGCATGTGAGAGAGAGAGAGTCTGTGTGTGTGAGACTGAGCATATGAGAGTGAAAGCCTGTGTGTGTCTCTGAGAGTGAGCATGTAAGAGTGACAGCCTATATATTTTTGTTGAAAGAGAGCATGTGAGAGTGACAGTGTGTATATATGGGACAGCACATGTGGAAATAGCTTGTTTGAGAGAGAGAGAGAGAGAGAGCGAGAGCCTGCATGTATGTATAAGAGAGCTTGTATGTATATATGAGGTAGTCTGAAGGTGTGAGAACTGGTTTGAGTGAGAGAGGATGTACGCGTGAAGGAGTCTGTGAGAGTGAGAATATGTATATGTGTGAGGGTGAAAGCATGTGTGTGTGTGTAGCCAATGTGTGTGTGTGTGTGTGTGTGTGTGTGTGAAGTAGTCAGTGAGAGTATGTGTGTGTGTGTCAGTGCAAGAAAGAGCATGCGTGTATGAGGGAACCTGTGGGAGTAAGAGCCTGTGGGGGGGGGGGAAGGAGAGAGAGGGTCTGAGAACACGAGCGTGTGTGTGTCTGTGAGAGAGAGGATGCGGAGGTATGGGTGTGTATGAGAGCATGTGTGTGTGTGAGACAGAATATGTGGGAGAGAAAATGAACATGCAAGTGATTGTGAGAGAGAGAGAGAGGATACAGTTTGTGTGCCTCCCTGTCTCCTAATACTTTACAATCGCAGGGAGATTAAAAATCAAGAGTTTCCAGTTATGGACAGTTGAGGATTTTTTATCCTTTTTAGTTTCAAATATTGGGTGGTGTTTGATATGGCTGCGGTATTGAAATATTTTATTGGTAGTTGGGAAATTTAAAAAGAATGTATATGACTTTACTTATTATATGTTAATCTATTTGTCAGCAGTTTTGAAATATTTATTCTTTGATTAGGGGTTGATGTTTAAGAAGAATGGAGAAGTTTCTGTTTTTTCATTGTTACACTGTAGACAGTCTGGCTTCTGGGGTTTTCATTTAAATTTTTGTCTGCATATTTAGTTCTAACTTCTTTTCAAACCTGAGGAATACTATAGGTTCTATGCAGATGAACTGGGCACACTTGATCTTTCTGTTCCTGCAGCCAACACCCACTACAGCCTTGCAAAAACCCCTGTTATGATTGGCAACCCATGAGTTAACTCATGGACCACCGTTCCTACCTCTAGGCCTGGTCCCAGCACACATGGCAGGATTCTGTTAGCGATTCTGGCTGAGCCAGCAGCTCCTCAACACGAGAAGATGCTGCTGATACCCAGCAGACGCAGCTGCTCCTGCACTTCTCCTATGCTTCTTCTTAGGTGTGCAGGACACAGTTTAATTTAAAGGGCCTGCAGCAGAAAAAGCCATCAAACAAGCCTATAAAAGGCTTTGCTAGCCTTGGCAACAGGTCTGCTTGCTTCATAGTAGTGTGAGTTGCTTAAGCATCCTGTTTTCGGTTCCAGTGCATTCAGCGTTCATGTCTTCATTCTTCAGTCCCAGTGTCTTCGTCTTTGTCTTCAGTTTCAGTGGTCTTTGTCTTCACCATCTGTTCTTCTACATGCTCCTTACCTGCTTGTTCTGCTCCTTGCCTTCCTGCCCTGCCTATCCTTCCTTCTGCCCTACAGATGGATACCTGCTATTGACATTGGCATGACTCCTGGACATTCTCACTTGCTGCCTGCCACTGACCACTGTCTGACTTCTGGACACTCCTGACCGCTGCCAGCCTCCCACTATAACATGCCTCTCCATATGCCTGGTCTCAGTCCGATCGATGAATCTTCGCCATCCAGAGAGACCTCCTAAGACCTGCCAACCCTGGCACATGAAGGCTCAATCCGAGGGGAACAAGGGCTGTAAAGGCAAAGCTCCAGTTAAGCCTCTGTTTCATCCAGATCCACCTGCCAAAGGTGGGGAGCTGCAGGGCTCCTCCCTGCAGGATGTGACAACCTCACTTGGCCTAAGGGTTCACGCTGACAACAGATTGCCAAGGCCATGGACTCAGTGGAGTTGAATGCCCTGCAGGCTATCCCTGGCTTAGCTCAGAAATTACATGCACTACAGTTGGCCTTCGAACTCTTAGTCGTCAATATTTATTTATTTATTTATTTATTTCTCTTTATACCGACTTTCAAATCCATTTCAAGGCGGTTTACAATAAATTGAGTTGCAGTAGCAGCCTCAGATACATCAAATTAAAAAAACATATATTAAATCATCTTACATCATCAATAAACAATTAACCAACCATTTTACATACATCATAATAGAACCTCCATTACTTTCCTATTGTTCAGCCCTTCATCCTAATAGTCTTTCCACTCAATTGGATGCTCTGCCCATATCTACTGCCCTGCTTCTACCAGCGCTACGTCCAGTAACCAATCTGTCCATACCACAGTTACCAGCTCCACCCCGGTATGCCATGGGCTCTTGAACCAGTGCCATATGCACTTCAGCTTGCATTGTTCCCGGATGATTTGATGAATATCACCTACATTCTCTTGTTATTGGATGGGAAGGCACTAGCATAGGCCACTCCCCTCTGGGAGCGCGCAGACCTGTTCAAGATAATCTTCAAAGAAGGCTACCATGGGCTCTGACTTACTCTACCTCTGACAAAGTCTCCAGCACTCTCGCAGACTATGCCATAGAATTTAGGACCCTGGCAACAGACCTGAATTGGCCCGGGGATAGCTTTCTCGCCATACCGTCCTCTCTGGAAGCGATCATTAACCTCATGGGGAAAATAGGTAAACGCTTCCAGGAAAGAACTCGAGAAAGTCTCTCGACATGTAGAAACATCACATTGGGCACCGCCAATCCAACCTTCATTTATGCCTGACACTGCTATGCCACTGACTCTTCTACAAGAAGAGCCCATGGAAGTGGGTCGTAGTTATCTGACTCCCAAAGAAAAGACCTGGCGCAGACATTAGGCCTCTGCTTATATTGCATGGCTCAAGGCCACATCCTAGCTCAATGCCCAGCGAGAATGGGAACCTTACCATGCCCAGAGTCACCTGGGCGGATGAACCTAGGCTTGACTACTTCAACTCCCTAGTTTCTCTTGCCAGTCTCATTGGAACAGTCCTCCAGATGCTTCTCCACCCTGGCCCTAATGGACTTCGACTCCAGGGAGAACTTCATACAGCAAGAGCTGGTTGAGCAATTCTGATTCCTATGGTTCCTATGACTCTTCCTCTGGCACTCTCGTCCATCTATGGAGACCCTCTTCTGAGACTGGTGACCCGTTCCACTGTACCACTCACTCTATGTATTGGCTCCTCTCTCACAGAGGTCATTAGCTTCCACGAATTGTCTAGAGCCATGAGCCTGATTATATTAGGCCTGCCATAGCTCTGGTGACATCAGTCTCAGTTTAACTGGTCCACATTGGAACTCGCCCATTAGGGACCTGGATGCTCTGAATCCTATATGGTGCCCGAAGGCTTGGCTCACCCGATAATTTTGGCCTCCACCCTTCCGACATTTTCAACTCTTTGCAGGGAGTCCAGAGAAGCTCAAACCTCTCCGCAGCATCTAGAAAAAAATACCCTTAAAATAGTCTATGGCAATTACAAGAACAGCTGGAACAAGAGAGGTCCGAACGACAAAGTTTGGAAAAGAAACATAACCATGCCAAGAGAAGGCTTGAGTCTCTAATCATCAGAAAAAATGAAGAGACACGAATCCTGCACACCCTACTTCCGCAGGAAAAGGAAAGGAACTCCATATTTCTGTCTAGTCATATCTGTCCGGATTCTGAAAAGGAAGTAGCCATCCACACCCTTATAGTGGGGGCCTGTCCTCCACCAAAGCAGCCCAGAGGAGACCATCTCTTTGTCTGTGGCTCAGCTTCAGTCCCAGGAATTGCATGAATTGTGGGAAAAAAACAATCATTTAGTTGTAGAAGCCACCACCCTATTGCAGGTGGGCACAAGGCCTGGTTGCTGGGGAGAGCGTGAGTCCTTGGACCAAGGCACAACCCCAGGGTGCAGCTCCAAGGTACACGCCATGGGTAGGCAAGCACATCCGGGCATGGGCTAGACAAGGCTTGGAGACTTGGAACACTCAGAGACTTCACTGATTCTGCATGCACAGGAGCGAGACTCAGCATCACAATGCTGGTCTCTAGGGTAACCCTCCAGCCACTCGATAGCATTTTCTGACCTGCCACTTGGGAATGGCTCGTGCGTCAGGACAGACAAAGTGACTCAGAAGGCATGGATATGATTTGGAACTTAGACGAAGGCACTGAAGATTTGAACATGACTTGGAATGAGGAACGTCACTTGAAATGAGGAACATGACTTGGAACGAGGAACAAGGAGATCCGCTGGCTGGACAAGCTCCACGAGACCAGAACTAGGAGCAAGACTGGGAACTTGAAACTTGGAACTTTAAACAAGGATGGGCTCCAAGGACTCGTCCCAGGGAAGACGGACTTGGAAGCAGGCCGAGGGCTACAAGGTGCCCTACACTGCCTGCCGTGGGCTAGTTGCGGACCATGATGCTGGCACACCTGCAGGAACTTCAGTTCAGGAATTGTGCTGCGATGCGCCCTACACAGCTGCCATGGCTGGTCCCAGACCATACACTGGCACATAAGGAAACTCAGGGACTTGACTAGATGGAGACGTGGGAGACATGGCCCCAGACTTGGGCAGGATTGCAACCTACATAGCCCGCCATGGGCTGGTCATGGTCCACATGCTCGCAGGACTTGGGTGCAGGGCTCCAAGGACTTGGAAGATTCAGGAAACTTGGATGAGGCGGAAACTTGGATGAGGCGGAAACTCAGAAGACTTGGACGCAGGAACCAACGAAAGACCAGGATCATGAAACAGGATGGATGTCCAAAGAGGAACATGAAGACAGTGAAGACCGATGCAAAGACAACCAGGAAGTGGCAGAAGAGCCCTTTTATAAGTTTGGCTAGAGGACGTAGGACAGACATCCCGTGGCGGATCTTTTCCCTCCATGGACTTTTTAAATTGTGGACTGTGGCATGGGCATACGCCTGGGAGGACGCTGAAGAAAACTGGAGTCGGCAGCGTTCAGACGCGATGATCAAACAATGGACCAGCCACAGGAAGGAGGCCGGCAGAGAACACAGCACCACGTGGCAGGGGCGCAAGGCCAGGCAGCATCGATCGTGCCTGGGGAGAAGAGGCTACCCCGCTGGCAGCCGGAGAAGGCGGCGCCCCAAGCCTCCCCACCACAAGCTGCGTTGGGAAGAGAGTGAGCCGCTCGTGGGCCTATCCCCAAAAGATCTGTAGGTATCTGAAGAAATTTTCGCTACTGGTACCCCTAAAGACCCAAGGCTTAAGAGGGAGGGTACTATTATGATCAACACCCCTAAAATGCCAATACACCTACTATTATGAAAACAGAAAAAGCCAAGCTGCTATAGATCCCTACACAGATCCCTATACTAGCAGATTACGTCAACTCGATCACACATGCAAAACACAAACAGACCCTCACCAGATGCAGAATAAAGTGACCATGGTGAGACCGCACCTTGAATACTGTTTACAATTCTGGTCGCCGCATCTAAAAAAAGATATAGTTGCGATAGAGAAGGTACAGAGAAGGGCAACCAATATGATAAAGGGGATGGAAAGCTTCCCTATGAGGAAAGGCTGAAGAGGTTAGGGCTGTTCAGCTTGGAGAAGAGACGGCTGAGGGGGGATATGATAGAGGTCTTTAAGATCATGAGAGGTCTTGAACGAGTAGATGTGACTCGGTTATTTACACTTTCGAATAATGGAAGGACTAGGGGGCATTCCATGAAGTTAGCAAGTAGCACATTTAAGACTAATCGGAGAAAATTATTTTTCACTCAACACACAATAAAGCTCAGGAATTTGTTGCCAGAGGATGTGGTTAGTGCAGTTAGTGTAGCTGGGTTCAAAAAAGGTTTGGATAAGTTCTTGGAGAAGTCCATTAATGGCTATTAATCAATTTTACTTAGGGAATAGCCACTGCTATTAATTGCATCAGTAGCATGGGATCTTCTTAGTGTTTGGGTAATTGCCAGATTCTTGTGGCCTGGATTTGGCCTCTGTTGGAAACAGGATGCTGGGCTTGATGGACCCTTGGTCTGACCCAGCATGGCAATTTCTTATAAAGTATACAACGTGCAGACAAAAAATGAACTGGAAACTGCAATAAGCCAGACTACGTATACAGAGCAACAATGGAAAAACAGAAACATAATTCCTTATAAAACATCAAACAATAAAATTAGGAAATATAAATCATCAATAAAAGTAAAACCATACTAATAAAAACAATATTTAAAAACAGCTGATAAACAGAATAACATACAATAATTTAAAACTCACATAAATTTTCCAAAGACCAATAAAACATTTCCAAACAGCAGACACAAATACCACCCAAATACTTAAAAAGGATAAAAAAAAATCCCTTGCAGTCCATACCTAGGATATTTCAGATGCCCTGAGATTGTCATGGATTAGTAGGGGAGAGGAGAGGGATTGTTGCTCACAATCTTTCTCCTCTCTCTCATACATATTGTTGCGAACAACGTGAATGTGAGCTCCTCTTGCCATGGTACAATTGGCGCAACCTCGTGGGCCAGGACCTCAGCGAATCATAGCTTGAGCCAGGCTAAGGTGGAGGCAAAGCTGTGTCTGAAGACTTGGAGCGAATCAGAGAATGAAGCAGGCTGGAGACTTGGAGCGGAGCAAGGTTTGAAGGATTGGAGGGGAACAAGGCTTGAAGACTGGAAGCAGGACAGCAGTCTAGGAGCAAGGCTTGGAAATGAACTGGTACAAGAGTGGCAGGCTTGAAGACAAGAACAAGACTGGCAGATGACCTATCCTGAGGCATTGAAAGAGTGCGTAAGGCAAGCTTATGTAAGACAGGAATGATGACCTCATCAGGGGGCGCCTCGGTTCCTATAAATTGGGTAGTGTTGGCACGCGAACATGCATGCAAAGGAAGCCTGCAACATCTTGCCATGTTGGAATCGGTGGTGGTGGCCTGTCACATGGAGAATACTGACAGCGTATGGGATGAGTGCAGCTGCTCATGGGACTGTCCACTCCCTTCCCATCAGAAATGTGTCAGCTTCCTCCTTCAGTCCCTGCAGCCGATGTGACTGTCATGGTTTTGTCTGTTACACAGGCTCTCCATGCCAAGGTTCAACCTGCTGCACAATTTTCCCTCCACCAGGAGTCCTTGGTGAACCTTGCCTGTAGCCTTGCTAAGGACCTCACTGGTTGCACCACACCCAAGCCTCAGCCTCATTTAACCCTGTCTTGTCATTACCTAGTTTCTTCTTCATCGAATCATCTTGGCTGTCTGACTTGGCCATGTTGTTCTGTCATTCTTGTCTTGCCTTGCAGACTACCCAGGATTTCTGCCTTGCCCATTGGCCTCTCTTGTCTCCTGCTTCACTCTCTAGTCTCCCAGGCCACCTTGCCTTGCTTTCTGGCCTCCCAGGCCCCCTTGTTTTTCTCTCTGGTCTCCCAAGCAGTAGGGGTTGAAAAAGGAGTGTGTGCCTTTAAATCATGATGTCATGCCTTTTTCTATTCCATTGAATTTTAGGATTTAGAAACATAGAAGCATGATGGCAGAAAAAGACCATATGGTCTATCTAGTCTGCCCATCTGCCCAACTAATTTAGCTTTACAATTCCCTTCACTCCCTCAAAGATCCTTTGTATTTTTCATGCTTTCTTGAATTCACATACTATTTATGTCTCTACCACCTCCACTGGGAGGCTTTTCCATGCACCCACTACTCTCTCTGTAAAGAAATATTTCCTAAGATTACTCTTGAATCTATCCCCTTTCACCGTCATCCCATGATGCCTCATTCTAGAGCCTCCTTTTCATTGAAAAAGGTTTGCTTCCTGTGCATCAAAATCTTTGAAATATTTAACATTCTCTATCAAATCTCTCATATCTTGCCTTTCCTCTAGGGTATACGTGTTTAGATCTTTAAATCTATCCCCATATGCCTTACAACAAAGACCACTGACCATTTCAGTAGCCACCCTCTGGACTGACTCCAATGGGTTTATATTATTTTGAAGGTGAGGTCTCCAGAACATACACAGTATTCCAAATGAGGTCTTACCAGCACTTACCACAGCTTAGTTTCTGCACACCATTCCTCTCCCTATGCAGCCAAGCATCTTTCTGGCTTTTGCTGTCACTAGATCCACTTGTATAGCCACCTTAAGATCATCTGATTTGCTGACCCCCAGATTCTGTTCTTTTGCGGTTAGAAGAATTTCACTTCCAATAATGTACCTCTCCCTTGGGGTTTTGCATTTTCTAGCATTAAATCTTAGCTTACAGACCCTAGACAATTCCTTGAACTTTGCTATATCCCTCATGTTTTCCACGTCATCCTGGCTGTCTATTCTGTTGCAGATTTTGGTATTATCAGCAAAAAGACAAACCTTTCTCGACAATCCTTCTGCTATATCGCTCATGAAAATGTTGAAAAGAACCGGTCCAAGGACCGATCCCTGAGGCACACCTCTAGCAATGCCCCCTCCTTAGAGTAAACTAAATTTACCACTACCCTTTTTTGCCTCCCACTCAGCCAGTTTCTAACCCATTCAGTCACTCTAGGTCCCATACTAAGGCTGCTCAATTTATTTATAAATCACCTATACAGAACCATGTCAAAGGCCTTACTAAAATCTATGTACACTACATTTAGTGCTCTCCCTTGATCCAACTCTCTGGTTACCCAGTCAAAGAAATAATCAGATTCCTCTGACAAATTCTACCTCCGGTAAAACCATGCTACCTCAGATCTTGCAATCCATTGGATTGCAAACCTGCACTGTCCTCTATTTTAGCAGTGAGTCCATTAATTTGCTCACCACAGAGGTTAGACTAACCGATCTGTAGTTCCCAGCATCCTCCATACTTCCATTTTATGAATAGGAACCTCATCTGCCCGTGACCAATCTTCTGGAATGACTCCCGACTCTAAAGAAGCATTGAAAGGGTCAGCCAGAGGAGCTTCCAGGACCTTCTCTACTTTGTTTTATTTTATTTTATTTTTTAATTCTTTATTTCTAATAATTTTCTTCAAAATACAACAAACATATTTTGGAGTACATGTATGGTTGCATAACATTCGTAAGCATTATCATACTGCTAATATATAGAAGAAATCTGATGCAACAACCAAATATTTCTAAGTCCTCAATAATAGGGGATTACAAACCAGAAATAATTATTAAGGCATCTACATTACATAAGAATTCATGAAATACAAACGATCTCACTAGGGTTGCTTCCTCATTATACAGAGAATTTACGTTATATTACAGAGTTGTTTTCAGTCCCTAGTTTAACTCAATCTGTTTACTAGCTATAAAATTCACCAGTTGAGACGGTTGAAAGAAGTAATATTTTACTTTTTTGAATATGATACAACATTTGCACGGAAATTCTAATTTAAATATTGCACCCATTTGAAGTAATTTTGGTTTTGGATTAAGAAATTCTTTCCTTCTCCTTTGTGTTTCTTTTGTAACATCTGGAAACACTCGGACATCTAAATGCCAACATTTTTCTTTAATATTCCTAAAGAACAATTTTTGAACCCATTCTTTATCTGAATTTAAAAGGAAGGAAATTATCATAGTGGCTGGTTGAGCCATCTCTTCATTAGTGGATTCCAGAATTTCAGTAATATTCAATGGCATTACAAACTGATATTCCTGTTCCTTCTCGGAATCAATTTTCCAAGCTGGAACATAATATATCTGAGTTAAGGGAGGAAGTGCTTGTTGTGGAATATTAAGAAATTCTAAAGCAAATTTGTTCCACATTTCTTTTGTTGATAAAGTTGGAGACTTAGGGAAATTTATCAGTCTTAGATTTTTATTTCGTGATTGATTTTCTAAGTTTTCCATCTTCCTAGTCAAGAATTGGTTCTCTTTTATAATCAATTCGTTTCGAAGGGATATTTTTTTTAAGTCCTGAACATTTTTCTCAATTTTCTGATCTCTCACTTTATCTTTAAGTATTACTCTATTAATCTTGGTTTCCAATATTCCTATATTTTTTCCAATAGGTTTTAATTGTGATATAACATTTTCATTTAACACAACCAAGGTTTCCCATATAACTTCTAAAGAAAATTCAGATGGTCTATCAATTGAAATAATTTCAGGAACATCACAACTTATTATATTCTCCTGAGACATCAGCAACTCATCTATAACTTCCCCTTCTGAAATATTGGCCCTACTGGCCATCACTGCAGTTTGGTCCATAGTTGACCCTGGAACTACATCATGGTCACCACCTTGCACTGGTGCCAGAGTGTCCTTAAATGGTACAGTTCTTACCACTGCAGGGTTTTCAGGGGGGGACCTCTGATCCGGGGATAATGAGATCTCCCAGTCACGAAGGGGTGCTGTGCCTTCCTGCACTCCTTCAAGTGAAACTTCACCCGGTATTATAGCTCCCCTTCTGATGAGGGCGTCCATAGGGCCCAGCACCGGACTCGCTAGTGATTCTAGCATAGGCCTCTCTCTAGCCCTTCGTTTACGGGCAGAGTGAAAACTTCAAAAAGAAAAGTTTTTTATACTTAGTTGAGTGGATCGTTTCTTAATGGAATCCCCCGGTGGAGGCGCGCACGGCTTCGGCTGCACGCCGTAGGGCGGCGATTTTATGCCTCCTCTGGCGTCGGCCTTGATGACATCACAGGGGGCGTGTCCTCGGCCTGCCTCGTCGGCGCTCCGGGATTCCTCCGGCCCCAACAGGCCTCCGGTCTCCTCTAGACAGCCACAGGTACCTCTCGCCGCACTCCCTCCTGGTCTCCCTTCTCTACTTTAAGTTCCTTTTCTCCTCTCCTTTAAGCTCCTCATGAACACACGTTTCTGAAACTGAAATGAGGTTAACCCTGCTTCCAATCTTATTTGTGTTCATTTTATGTGGTCTTGCTTCTGGCCCTTCCATAGTGAATACCAAAAAGAAATATTTGTTAAACCATTCATCAGCTTCTACATATTCCTTCCTTCACCTCTGAGTCTTACAGGCTTTTGCACTTCCTTCTGTATTATCCATCCAGTTTACCATATTTGCTCTTTTTTCTTCCATTTGAATTTTTGTGTTCCTGACTATTTTCATAGCTTCTCTTAGCTTTTCCAGGTATGGTTGCTTGTCTTTCTTTTTCTGCCATCGCTTATAATTTATGAACGCTAACCTTTTCTCCCTTACCTTTTCAGCTAATTCTTTAGAAACCATAGCAGACTCATTTCCCTCTTTCCTTTATTTACTTTCCTAACAAAAAAGTTAATTGCCCTTGTAATATCTCTTAGCTTTGACCACTGCCCTTCTACTTCCCTTGGTTTTTCACATCCAGCTAATGACTCCATGAGGTACTCCCCCCATTTTATCAAAGTTAGTTTTCCTGAAGTCTAGGACCTTGCCTTGGAATGAACCTTCATTGCCTGCAGTCTAATACCGAACCATATCATCCAGGCCCTAACTTTGTAACTGAGACAATAGAGGGTAAAGTGACTTGGCAAGGTCTCAAGGAGCACCAGTGGTAGTTGAACCCTGATTTGCCTAGGTTATAGCTCACCACTCCAACCACTAGGCCAGTGGTTCTCAACCTTTTTTCTGTCGGAACACACCTGACAGATGGTTCTCACATGTGTGACACACTGAACACATGATCATCACAGGGCTAAATGTAAACATGTATTCTGTATCTACAGGATCCACCTTAACCCCCCAACAATGGCTACAGAACAGAACTAGGACATTCCCCGTTCAATTTACCATACAAAAAAAATATATTTCTGGTGTCATCTCAGTAACAGCAACATAAACACTCTCGCCTACCTCCTTATGAAAAAATAGTAATTTACACCAATGCATGTTCTATTGAGAAAACACAACAAATAATATTGATACAAATGCCTACATACTAGTAAAATAGTTCACCTCAGTCACACACATAGAATCGACCTTCACCAAGTACAGAAAGACCACAAATTACAAATATGGAAACAGAAACTGGAATGGAAACCCAAAAAAGCCACTCTGCATTCTGTGCAAAACAGAAGTATAGCACCTAACAGACTTCCAGGATCTGCAATAATGTACACAAACTAATGCGCACAAAGTTACATCTGCATTATGGAACTCAAACTGTAACAAGGCCCTAAACACCAATACACCTCCTATTGGGAAAACAGAACAAGCCAAGCTGCTATAGATCTCTACAAAGAAACTACATGCTCGCAGAACTCCCTTAGCTGGGTCACACACGCAGAACACAGACAGTCCCTCACCAAATACAGAATAAAGTGACCATAAAGCTAATGTTTTTGTTTTTGCATTGTTGCACTGCATACAGAGTTTGGCTTCTTGCTGTTTCCAGTTCAGTTTTTGTTTCCACATTTCTATTTATACATTCCTTAAGAAATATAAAATAATTCTAAAACTAGAATATAATAAATGTTACAAAACAACTGATAAATGGAATAACATCCAATCATTAAAAATTTTCAAAATTAAAAATTCTCCAAACACCAATAAAATATTACTAAAAGCAGATACATCACATAATACCCAATAATTAAAATGGCAGTCAATCAAGAAAGATAAACTTAAAAAGCCACCTTTACTTACCATCTCCAGTAACTCTCCTACTCCTTTCCCTTGCAGGCCAATAGCACATACCAGAAGCAGCAAAGGCTGCTGAAGCTCTGTCCTCATGCTCTTCTTCCTTAGGGCCCATGACTAGTCTATTTCACTCACACACACACACACACACACACACACACACTTTCTCTCTCTCTCACACACACACTTTCTCTCTCTCACACACCAGTCACCTCCTTGACCAATCTCTATTTCTCACACACACCAGTCACCTCCCTGACCAATGTCTCTTTCACACACACATACCAGTCATCTCCCTGACCAATATCTTTCTCTCTCTCAAACACACACACCAGTTACCTCCCTGACCAATGTCTTTCTCTCTCTCACACACACACTTCAGTCACCTTCCTGACCAATGTTTCTCTCACACACACACAAGGTCACCTCCCTGACCGATGTCTCTTTCTCTCTCACACACACACACACACACACCAGTCACCTCTCTGACCAATATCTCTTTCTCCCTCACACACACACACACACACACACACACACACCAGTCACCTCCCTGACCAATGTCTCTTTCTCTCTCACACACACACACCAGTCACCTCCATGAACAATCTCTTTCTCTCTCACACCAGTCACGTCCCTGACCAATCTCTTTCTCACACACACCAGTGACATTCCTGAGCAGTATCTTGCTCTCACATGCTTTCTCTCTTACTTACACACACACACACACACACACACACACACATTCTCTCATACACTTACACACATGCTGGCTCACTCTCTCTGTCTCACTCACTCACCCCCACCCCCAGCACACATGGCAGCTACAGCACAAGGTAGCCGGTATGCTGCTATTAAAAGCAGAGTCCTGCGGGGCAGGGAGGAATGACCTCCCTGCCCTGCAGTGGTAAGAAGGCAGCGCTCAGCTGATTGCTTGTGCTGCTATCACGGCACAGAGGAGTCAGCCTAGAATGTAACTTTATGTTTTTTCTTCTCCCCACCCCAGCCTTTTATTTTTTTTGCAGTTTGATTATTATTATTTTTATGTTTTCTTGCTGGTGTTGCGCTGGCGAGAGAAGGGGAGGTCAGAGCCGGGAGGGGGGGGGGGGGGGGGGCAGCGGCAGCGGCACCGTACTCCTGAAGCCCCTAGCAAAGTGGCCAGCCAGCACCGATCTTCAGCTCCGGGCAGCTGATGGACGACTTTCCCCAACAGCCGTGCGGCAGGAAATCCCGGTGGCCACATTCTCAGCTGACTGCTCTGTGCCATGATGATCGCAGCACAGGCATACTGCTGAGGGTAGCAGGGCCGGGGAGAGTCTTGGGATGTGATTGCTGCTGCATGGCCTTTTCTTTTTTCTCGCGTGCCCGGTAAACATCTCTTCCGGGCTACAGGGGCAGGAAGAAGAAAAGGTAATGTTCCTGTTGCCGGCTTTCACCAACACTGCTGCTGTTCCCCCTCGGGGCCTGAATGTGCTGATAGCCCGAGCAGGAACAGCAGCAGTGTTTGTCTCGCTGAGGTGAAAGGGGGGAAAGAGCAGCGAGTGTGCAACACACCGGTTGGGAACTGCTGCACTAGGCTACTCTTCCACTCATCCCAGTTCATTTAAGAGGCAGCAACCAGAATTGGGTGGCTAGTTGGATGGCACCAGTGGGAGCAGGAGGATTCAGCTAGAAAGATCCTGGTCTCCTGCAGCTCCATGAGGAGCAGCCAGTTCTGTGGCAGAAGCCAGGTTCTGCAGCAGGTGCCACTGCTGAAGAAGTGCAGGAAACCAGAGACCCCAATTAGCAGGCCTAAGAATTATACTGATGTGTTAGACTTTTGCTTCTGGAAACTCTGTGCCGAATACTTGGTAACAGTTTTGTTTTCTTTAGGGCTTGCATTAGGATAGTGAGCTAGCTGACTTGATTTTTTTTTTCTATTCAGTTATAAGTGATACAATATTCCTTCATTAAACTTCTTTGTACTCTGTTTTCCACACAGAACAAAACAGGAATTAAGTTGCTAGACTCAACCCAGACCGAAGTTGCTTCATGTACAGCAGCATCTCCTCAGTACGATCCTGATGTTATCATCGTGGGTTCAGGTGTACTTGGCTCGGCTTTGGCCACCGTTCTGTCAAGGGACGGAAGAAAGGTGGCTGTGATTGAGAGAGATATGAAGGAGCCTGATAGGATTGTCGGAGAGTTGTTACAACCAGGGGGATTTCTTGCTTTGCGAGAGCTGGGTCTTGAAGGTAAGCACGAAATGTAAAGCACAGAATTTCAAAATGTTGAGCTTTCTTATAATGTAAGCATTGTAAAAGTTTCCCTGCTCATCTTAAAGCTTTTTTTGAACTGCATCCTGTTATTTTGATGACATTGTTTAATTCTAAATTAAATTAATTGACTTGTTTAAAATAATAATATATTTTTATCTTTTATACAATTTTGTGGGCAAAGGAAAGTGAATAAAGTTAAATGCCATTACCTTCAGATATCAATTGACCAAAAATATGGGTTTTTTAATTTAGTAAAGCTACTGCAATTTATGTTTCTTTTTTAAAAAAATGTTATTATTGCTATACATAGAGCTCCATGTTTTCATTGTAGTTATTCTAACCAAATGATCTCAACATACATGTGACAATAGTAAAGTCATTGAATAATGTTATCCATGCAGGTTTCATCAGGCAGAAATTCAAAAGAATATTTGTTGTTCCTGTACATACCCGGATCAGTCCAGACCGTGGGTTATGTCCCCCTTCCAGCAGATGGAGTCAGAGCAAAAGCTAAAAGGGCACCCTCTCATAATGTAGTGCGCCCTCTGTGTCCCTTCAGTATTTCCTCTGACTCCAGCAGATGAGGGTCGCTCCTACGGTTCTCCCTTCTAGTTGTGACAGTAGATTGTCTTTTAATTCTTTGATTGTTTTCTCACTCCTCTCTTTTCGGATGGATCAAGTTTAAAAAAAAAAAAAGGGAAACATTTGGTTTTTCTTGGGGTCTCAGGGAGCTGGGGGTTCCTTTAAGTTTTCTCCTCAGAACTCCCTAATACAGCAGCTTGCAGACTGATCTATCAGGGCTGTTAGGCTGCTAGTTTTTTTCTTCTATAGCTTATTTGGGGTAAGTTGTCCGTATTTTTTGCTTTACAGTTTCCTTTAATCCAACTTGGGGTGCACACTGGTGGTCCAACCCCTCCCCCGTGCACATGACCCGCTGCCCTGGGACGCCGATTTCCTCGGGGCAGCTAAGACTGAGACGCGACATTCCTCGGTCTTTCAAAAAAAAAAAAAAGGGTGATCTTCACAGGGTCAGTGCTGCTTGCTCCAAGGGAGAGCCTGCCGTGTTGATAAGCTCGGCAATGGTTTTTCATACGGGGGTGTGCTTTTCGATTGGTGACTCACCTGTTTTTCCCCCCATGCCGCGACCCGCGTGATGTGGAGCATGTGGTGAGCTCGGATCGCGGCTCTCCCAATCCGGGCTATGCACAAGGTGCCTCCCCGGCGGGGAAGGGCCCTCGAGTTCGAGGGCATGATCGTCTGTGTGCAGTCAGGCGCGCCTGAATGCTGAGAGGCCAGCCCCGTTCCCGGGCAACACGGGAACGGCGGCCATTTTATCTGCTGGGATTTCTCCTGCACAGCAGCCTGACACCGCGGCAGACTTGGACCGTTCGCCCTCCCCGCCAATTTTGATCCCGGCCCACCTCCCGATTGTAGAGCCTTCTCCAGGGGACTCTCCTTCGGTGCCCTCCTCTATTGTGCCCCCCCCCCCCCCCCCCCCGGGCCTCTGCTGGAACCGTTTTCAGCCGAATTCATTTTGTTAATGCATAATGCTTACCTGGCTAGGCAGAGCCAGATGCAGGACCCAGCGTCTGCCCCTCCACCCCAAAGGTACCTCATCTGTGAGAAGCTATCTACCCCAGCCCCAGCAGTCCCGCTGGGTGCAGCAGGAGCAGCACTCCCCCACGGGCCAGGTGGATCGCTCCCCCAAGGGCCAGGAGGTTCTCAGGGGTCCTCACGTGTTAGGGTGGTATCGTCCTCTGGCGCACTGGACTCATCCTCCTCTCAGGACCCTAATGATGACCCAGATCAAGATGATCCGTGATCCCATGCTCAACTGGATGGAGATGATCCGCGTGTCTTGCGACTCTTTCAGAGGGATGAGTTGGATCCTATTATTCCGCATGTTTTGCCGAGCTTGATATTGACCCAGCTTCAGGAGTTTCCGGCCCCCAGAAGGCGGATAGGAGGGGGGACCCTGTGATGGCAGGTCTTCGCCCCCCAGCCAGAACGTTCCTGTCTCAGCCGATGATTCTGGAATTGCTCTCGCAGGAATGGGAATCCCCGGAGGCATCTCTTCGGGTAGGCAGTGTTATGGTTTAGCAGTGTTTGGGTGGATTCTTGGGTACTGTGGCAGATGACCACGGGGAGGAGCCCCGTGGAGAGCCACAGTACTGGGCTAGACTCAGGACACACAAACACAGAATTTAGCTCTTTTATTATACAGCTTGATGTGTACCACCAGAGGTGGCAGTAGGGAGGTGATCCAGAGGTAGCAGTCCCGGGACCCTCGGCAGAGGGAATCTGTTTCACCACGTTGGTATAGGGGATTCCGGTGTAGATTTCCCAGGCAAGGCAATGCTGTAGATGAGACAGACTGAGAATTAGATTACTCACTAGATGGTAGCTGTAGCTTGGCGATTCCACCAGGTTGAAGTAGATAGTACAGGCACCGAGGTAGGGAGACCAGGCCCTCGAGGAGCGAGTACCTGATCCCAGTAAGGTACCTGAAATAAAGCAGAGGGCCCCCGAGGAGCGGGTACCCAGGTTAGTCAATACCCCAAAGGGCAGAGAGACAGCTTCCAGCGGCAGCACGGAACCAGCAGAGTAGCTTAGACTGGCCGAGACCAATCCGAAATCCAGTCCTTGCTAACTCTTCATCCCTGTGCCCCCGACTCCAGCCACGCCTCCTCACCTCTCTGCCGAGGCTCCTGAGGCCCTATCGGGGCAAGAGCCTGCCTGCCATCCTGAAGCAGGCCATGCAGAAAAAACACCAGGAAACAAAAAAAAAAAAAAGAAAGAACACTTGCTGCCACGCAACGTGGTGAGTAGACCACGCCCTCTAGAGGCTTTCAGCCAATCAGAACAAAACAAAGAACTTTACATTTTTGGCCTTCCGGTGGCGTCCCTCTCTTCGTCCCTGCGCCCCCGACTCCAGCCGCGTCTCCTCACCTCTCTGCCGAGGCTCCCGGGGTCCTATCGGGGCAAGAGCCTGCCTGCCATCCTGAAGCAGGCTGTGCAGAAAAAACACCAGGAAACAAAAAAAATAAAGAAAGAAAGGACACTTGCTGCCAACGCGGTGAGTAGACCGCTCCCCCTACAAGGCTTTCAGCCAATCAGAACAAAACAAAGAACTTTAAATTTTTGTGCCTTCCGGCAGCGTCGCGCACCCGAAGGAGCACGACCTAAGGGGCCTGCCCCTTAGCGCTCCCCTTGGAGTGCCCCAGGACCAGGGCCTACCCCATCCAACTCTCTTCTGCTCAAAACTCTTTCTTATAAACCCCCAGCTCTAAACATCCGCATGCTAAACCCCTCATCACTGAAAACAGCCTGCCTTCATATAACAACAACCACAAAGCTACTCATAGCTCCTTCCTCAAGCTTACCAACCTCTTCAATTTTCCCACCTCTCTCTTACCGCTCTCATCATTTTTATCCAGCTCTCTTCAGGAACCCACGAATCTGATTCCCGCTACCTGCCCCTCACAACCTCAAACTTCAATTGAGTCATCATGCCTAGTCCAGCAATACAACAGAAGACCAAACAACTCCAAACAAGCCCTAATACCTCCCCCTCAAAATCTTCCTACTCATCAGCAATTCTTCAGGATTATTTCCTTCTGCTTCTAAAATATTGCCCTCCCCCAGTTCCCAACCTACAACTGTGCTAATATACATCACGTATACTGAACACATCCGACAAGAATCTTCTACTCTAGCATCTGGACAACATACAGCCGCACTCAAAACCTCCAACCATACGATCTCTCAGAACCTCATTCAACTACAACACTCTTCCCAACAGCAACCCATCCTCAACCAGCATTCATCCAGTTCGCTTCCAATCACACTTCATACGACTCTACCGTGATCTACCTTCAACTATCATCGAACTATCCTCCTACACTCTCCTGATCCCCAGCCTACAATCATCCGATCAACATCATTCTACAATTCAGACCACAAGCCCCACTCATACTCCACTTCGCTACCTGTCCTTGTATGATTCAACTTTGCAATCACCTCCTGCTCAACCCTCCCATCAGACCACTTCTTCTTTAACACAACCTCCATCAATCTCTGTTACCCAGACAAGGCGAACACGTAAGCTCTTCAAGAAGTATTCAGCCAACTCCATCATGGATCCTCCCTCAGCGACTCAACAGATGAGAAAAAAACATCTGATCAATATCCCTCTTCTGAAACAGGCCAGAAACCTACTCTACCTCACCTTCTTCTTGATTAATGCCAAATCTCTGACCAAGAAACTTATGATAATTTCAGACTTAATCCAAGAAAAAACCCCAGACTTCTTCGCCATAACAGAAACATGGCTCAAAGATACCCATCAAGTACTTACAAATCACCTAACCAACAATGCTTATGACATATTCTCTATTCCACGTAAGTCACGCAGAGGAGGAGGATTATTCCTCATAATAAAAAAACATTTCTCTATGAAGTTGATCCCACACAACCTCCCGAAGAAATATGAAATTGCTTTGCTCGACTCTGAATTCCTACAATTATTTCTAGTATATTGCCCACCAAAACTTCTTGACAATGACATCTCCCCACTTCTAGAATTCTTAGTAATAAACATCAGCACAAAAAAACCATCCATTATTCTTAGTGACTTCAATCTTCACACTGATGCCAACCCTAGATCTCAAAACTGCCAAACCATGCTTGACATGCTCTCCAGCCTAAACCTGAACCAACTTATAAACAACCCCACTCACAAAGCAGGTCATACGCTAGATCTGATCTTCTCCAACCAATTCCTCTTTGATACTACAATATCTCTCAACCCTGTCCCTGCTTCAACAGCATGGGAGAAGACTGATACTTCACGCATATCCAGCATAGCTCTCTGCTTCAACGGCAGGGGAGAAAAAAAGAAAACTGATACTTCACGCATATCCAGCATAGCTCCCTGCTTCAACGGCAGGGGAGAAGAAAAACAACCAATAAGGGCTGTATAACATAGTCTGGGTAAAACAAATAAGCATGGGTGTAGCTTGCTTATTGGCAGGGGAGAAGCTTGCTTATTGGCAGGGGAGAAGAAAAACAACCGATAAGGGCTGTATAACATAGTCTGGGTAAAACAAATAAGCATGGGTGTAGCTTGCTTATTGCAGCGGCTACTACCCCTAACTAATCAAGCTAGATATTTCACTTGGATGCAGCTCCATCACTGCTCTCTACATTAAAGGTGGGGGTGGAAGGGAAATAGAACCAAGAGCTAAGAGAAACAGATAAGTATGAGAGAAAAAATGTGTGAAGCTTGCTGGGCAGACTGGATGGGCCATTTGGTCTTCTTCTGCCGTCATTTCTATGTTTCTATGTCCCCTGGTCAGATCACTACCTAATTCAATGCTGCGCACAAATTAATACCATCAAAATGACTAGAACAAATAAACAATTTTCATTCAAATACAGACCCCCCCCCTTCCAACCTGACTCTATAAAACAAGAATTGGGGAGACAGCTAATGAATCTAGACCTATCCAATATACATAACGCCACCCAGTCCTGGTTCCACCTGACAAAGCAATTTGCTAACAGCATTAATCCTGAGAAAACGAAATTTATAAAACAAAACAGCGAGAAAAACAACCCGTGGTTCAATCCACAACTCAGATCAATGAAATCCAACCTCAGGAAGTTGGAAAAAGAATGGCACAAAGACAAATGCCAAACTACTCTTCAAAGATACTGCATGCAACTTGCCAACTACAAGAAAACGATTCTGAACGCCAAACGCGACTATTATAGTTTTAAGATAAAAAATTCCTCAAATAAATCTAACTCCCTCTTCAACATAGTTAAAAACCTAATAGACGAGAACAACAAAATCACCCCTTCTTCTGAAACAAATAACATAAGCCAAGACATGTTCTTTAAAAACAAAATAGAAAAAATAACGAAAACCTTCAACAACTCTTCTATTGATGAAATACCTTCCAACACATCAACATGGTCGAATTTTGAACCAATCTCAATTACGGAAACAGAAAAAATGCTACAAAAAAATCACCCAGCATGACATGATCTCGATACTATCCCAACCCGCGTATTAAAGGAAATGGCTCATTTTATTGCACCAACCCTAGCTGCCATAATTAACAAATCTCTGGAAGAAGGCCAACTACCTACTAATCTGAAAACCGCTACAATCAAAAAGAACATGGACCCGAAAGATCTGAACAATTACCGCCCTATCTCCAACCTCCCCTTGCTCGCCAAGATGACCGAGAAAGCTGCATTAAAACAACTCAATGAACACCTTGAGATCAATAATATTCTCCACCCCTCACAACACGGCTTCAGAAAGAACCGCAGCACAGAAACCCTTCTGATCAACTTATCTAACAAAATAATAAGAGGTTTTGACAACAAATTAAACTACTTATTAATCCTACTTGATCTATCTGCGGCCTTTGACACTGTAGACCACAAAAAACTAATATCTAGTCTTACCAACATAGGTCTATCAGGAAAAACTCTAGACTGGTTCTCCTCTTTCTTAAAAGACAGGTTCTTCAAAGTCACCCTTAATAACATCTCATCTGATCCATATCCCCTAGAAACCAGAGTACCACAAGGTTCTGCCCTCTCGGCCACCCTCTTTAATATATACCTACTTCCACTCTGTCAATTCATCTCAAATCTAGGCATCTCATTCTTTTTGTACGCTGATGACATTCAATTACTTATCCCAATAACCTCAACTATCGAAGACGCAATCAACCTCACAGTAAACCACCTAATCTTGATCAGAAACTTACTGAACCAACTAAAATTATGCCTCAATATGAACAAAACTGAATGCATCCTCATCAAAAGAATCAACCCAGAGTTAATAACCCTAATGCCTTCCATAAAAATCGACAACAATAACATCCAACTGAAAAGTCTTGTGAAAGACCTTGGTATCTGGATACACAATGATCTGAACCTCAAAAAAAGCATCGCAATGAAAACAAAAGAAGGCTTTCACAAACTCCATATACTCAAACACCTTAAACCACTTTTTTACCAGCATGATTTCAGAACTGTCTTACAATCACTCATTTTTTCAAGTCTCGACTATTGCAACGCACTGTTCATTGGCCTTCCCAAATCTGCACTAAAACCACTCCAATTATTACAAAATGCCGCAGCCAGAGTACTTACTGGCAAGAAGAAATTTGTACACATCACCTCAGTACTGAGGAGTCTTCACTGGCAACCGATATTACAAAGGATCAAATACAAAATTTTAACTACTCTACACAACAAAATCTACAAAGAAGATAACACCGCCCTCGATCACATGATTCAACTGCACAAAACACCACGCACAACACGAAACTCCGGCAAATTGCTACTAGTCATACCCTCCCTTCCCTCTGCTAAACTATCCAACACTAGGAATAGAGCCTTTTCGATTGCTGGACCAAAAGCATGGAACTCTTTCCAGTCTATCTAAGTTCAATCAGAGACTCCAAATCTTTCAAAAAAGAACTTAAAACATGGTTATTTAGACAATCATTCACAGACGGAGTTGGTTAATCTAATCCCATCTGCTCAGACTTACTTCCTCTTCTAGCCATGCTCTATTTACTTCTTACCCCCCATGCCATTTCCTCCTTTACCCCCTCTATTCAAATTATGTCCTGTACTTTTTCTCCTCCCATGGCTCCCTAGGACCCTTTCCCTCCTTTCCTTCCCACTCCTCTTTTCCCATTTAAATAAGCCTCTTTAACACACCCCAGCGTGTTTTCATTTTAGTTATGGATCTAAATGCTTAACTATACATGCTCTCCCACTGCAAGTCCAATTTGTAAGTCTTACTCTTTTATACCTGTTTTCACACTTTTGATATATGCCGAATTGTTACTAGTTGTCTATACACGTTTCAATATGTTCGTCATGAATGCGTTATATGTATTATGTTGTTTACATTGTAAACCGGAGTGAAGGCAGCCTGCTATACTTCAGTATATAAAAGAATCTAAATAAAAAAATAAATAAAACTCAATGAGCTAACAAACAAGTACAGGCTAAATACCCGGATGGCGTGATGTCACTTGAGGGGGACACTCCCGAGGTTCGTGCCATTGCTGGAATAAAGACATGGGTAGCACGCGCGTGCGCACCCTAGTAGGCCCTGGTGAGGAACATGGCGGGAGGCAACGCCATAGCCGTTTCGGGGACGCCGGAGAGGGCGGCTTGCAGATGTGGCGGTAGCCATCTTCCCGAGGTAAGCGGGAGGAGCCGAGAACAAGGTGAGGCATACGGGGCAAAGCCGTCTGAGACCGATGGACGCAACAGGCAGAGCGATGAACAAACTGTACCCACTTCCGGAGGACTTCCTAGAACTTCTTAAGGTTCCAAAGGTGGATGCATCCGTGACGGCGGTCACAAAGAGGACGACCATCCCAGACACCGGAGGTGCTGTCTTGTGAGATGTACAGGATAGGAAGCTGGAAGTCTACTTGAAAAGAATTTTTGAGGTCTCTGCCTTGGGCGTCAGAGCGGCAGTCTGTAGCTCTTTTATGCAGAGAGCAGGGCTGCGATGGATCCAACATCTTCTGGGTGCTCAAGCACTACCGCCAGAAGAAGCACAGGAGGCGGAATGCCTGGAGGCCGTAATAGCCTACGGGGCAGACGCCCTGTATGATCTTCTCCTCGTGCTGTCCAGGTCCATGGTGCCAGCGGTTTCGGCTAGACGTCTCCTCTGGCTACATAATTGGTCGGCGGATGCTTCTTCCAAGGCTCAACTGGGATCACTCCGTTTGAAAGGAAAATTGCTCTTTGGGGAAGAATTGGACCAGATAATTAAATCTTTGGGTGAAAACAAGGTCCACAAGTTGCCAGAGGATCGTCCTCGGAATACCAGAACTTTCAGCGCCAGCAGGACCAGGTTCCGGGGTCAGCGGAGATTTCGGCAGTCCAGACCGGTGAATCAGAGACCTCCTTCATCCCGATTGCAATCCTGGTCGCATTCTGTTTGTGACCGGCGGCCTGCTCGGGATGCCATCTCTCAGGGCCCATCCTCCAAGCCCTCCCAATGAAGTCTCGCCGCCCACTCCTCGATTCCCAAGATAGGAGGACGGCTGTCCCTTTTCCTCGAGGAGTGGGTCAAGATTACATCAGACCAATGCGTCCTGAATATCCTAAGAGATGGCTACGCTTTAGAATTTGCTCGACCTCTAAGAGATAGGTTTGGATTTTTTTCCCTGCGGTCCTCGGAAGAAGCAAGTACGCCGGACGCTCGACTGTCTTCTGGGCTTAGGGGCTATTCTTCCGGTGCCGGCGATAGAACATGGGTCCAGCCATTATTCCGTCTACTTCGTAGTCCCCAAGAAAGAGGGCTCCTTCTGCCCAATACTGGATCTCAAGATGGTCAACAGGGCTCTCAAAATACCATGCTTCAGGATGGAGACCTTGCGCTCGGTGATGGCGACCGTGCACAGGGGGATATTTCTTGCCTCTTTGCACCTGACGGAGGCCTTTCATATTCCCATTCTCAAGGATCATCAACGTTTTCTCCGTTTCAAGATCCTCGGACAACATTACCAGTTTCAAGCCTTACCGTTTGGCCTGGCGACCGCCCCCGCACCTTTACCAAGGTAATGGTAGTGGTGGCGGCAGCTCTGCGGGGAGAGGGAATTCTGGTCCATCCATACCTGGACAATTGGCTCATCCGAGCGAAGTCCGAAATCCAATGCCAACAGTCGGTCGACAGAGTTCTGTATCTGCTCCACATTCTAGGTTGGGTAGTCAACTTTGCCAAGAGCAATCTTACCCCCTCGCAGTCACTCAACTTCTTAGGGGTGCGTTTCGACACCAAGGTGGGCAAGGTTTTCTCCGCCAGGCACGGGCGCAGTCCCTTCTCTAGGTATAGCGTTTTCTTTGTATCTCACCCCCGACAGTTTGGGACTACCTTCAAGTTCTCAGTGAAATGGCTTCAACTATAGATGTGGTACCTTCGGCTTTTGCGCATATGCGTCCTTTGCAGAGAGCGTTACTTTCCCACTGGAAACCGGTCTCCCAAGATTTTCAGGCACTCCTCCGTTGCCGGAGATTGCCAGTCACAGCCTCACCTGGTGGCTCCGTCTGGATCACCTGCTACGAGGGGTGGACTTGGAGATTCCAGGTGGAATCTGTTGTCAAAGGAGTATCATCTGCCTTTACCTTTTCTAAGAGAATCCAAGTCCAGTCTTCTGTGGCAGCTCTCTCGGCACAACCTGGAAAAGGGAGTGGATATGGAGACCCCGGACTGGGTAGTGGTAACTGCAGACGCCAGCCTCAAAGGTTGGAGGGTGGTGTGCCTAGCACGGTCTGCCCAAAGTCTTTGGTGAACAGCAGAGGCGCCCTGGTCTATCAATTGTCTGGAGACGAGGGCAGTCCACGGGGCCCTGGAGGTGTTTATGCTCTGGATTAAAATGTCGGATGGTTTGAATTTTCCCGGACAGCGTGATGATGGTGGCATAGATCAATCACCAAGGAGAGACAAAGAGTCATGCGGCGGCTCTGGAGACTCAGCATTGTTTGTGTGGGCGGAACATCATCTGAAGGGTATAGCGGCATCTGACGTTGCGGGAGTGGACAACATGCAGGCGGATTTCCTCAGCAGGCAACAACTAGATCCGGGGGAATGGGAGTTGTCCCTGGTAACCTGGGATTAAATTTGTGCCAGGTGGGGCATTCTCCAGTTGGATCTCATGACAACGCATGCGAATGCAAAGGCAGCAAGATTTTTCAGTTGCAGAAGAGAGATTGACTCGGAAGGGCTGGATGCTCTAGTATGTCCTTGGCCGATGGGGGTTCTTCTGTATGTGTTTCCTCCTTGGCCACTTATCAGTCGAGTTTTGCGGCGCATAGAGTTACATCCAGGGAAGGTGGTGCTGGTGGCGCCAGAGTGGCTGCATCAGCCGTGGTTTGCGGCCTCTCAGGTTGGCTCACTGGCCAGGGTTGCTGCAACAAGGACCCATATTTTCAGATCTGGAAGATCACTTTTGAAAGGATATTCAGAACAGTAATTTCCACATTACTCCAGGCTAAGGAGACCTTCTACTTCTATGGTGTATGTCAGGGTCTGGAAATTGTTTGAGTCCTGGTGTCTTCAACAATGGCTGGATCCCCTGACTGTGGGTGTTCCTCACATTTTGTCCTTTCTACAGCAGGGTTTGTCTAAGGGCACCTATAGTTCGCTCCACGTCCAGGTTTCAGCCTTGGGTTGTCTTAGAAGCAAGTTGCAGGGGAGGTCTTTAGTCTCTCATCCTGATGTGGTTCGATTCCTGAACGGGGTTAAGCACTTGCGGCCTCCCATTCGGAAAGTATGGATTGGAACATCAACTTAGTTTTGCAGGTGCTCTGTGGGGCACCATTTGAGCCCTTAAGATGAGCGTCTTTGAAGGATTTGACTTTGAAGACAGTTTTTCTGGTGGCCGTATGTTCAGCCAGGCAGATTTCGGAGCTTCAGGCTCAGTCTTGTAGGGATCCTTTTTTGCATATTGCTAATGACATGGTGATGTTTCATAAGGTCCCTTCTTTCTTGCCGAAAGTGGTTTCTTCCATGTGAATCAGACAGTAGAACTTCCAGTGTTTCCAGAGTGGTCTAGGGAATTTTCCCAGGATAGAGATCTTCATCCTCTGGATGTGTGTCAGACTCTGTTGCGTTAGTCACTAACAGCTGTTGGCGGTCGAATCACCTGTTTGTGTAGTTCGGTGGAGAGAAGAAAGAAGAGAAAGCTACATTGTCTCAATGGCTGAAGGAGACCAATTGATTGGCTCATATTTGTAAGGGTCACAAAATTCCGACAGGTCTGAGGGTGCATTCTACAAGAGCACAGGCAGCCTCTTGGGAGGAGTGTCAGCTGATGTCTCCATAAGAGATATGTAGGGCTGCGATGTTGCCCTTGCTTCATACTTTCACCAAGCATTACCGATTGGATGTTCAGGTGCAGGAAGATGCGACTTTTGGCGAAAGTGTTCTATGAGCAGGTCTTTGAGTTCCCGCACAGTGTAGGGGTGCTTGGGTATATCCCACTTGTCTGGACTGATCTGTGTATGAACACAATAAATGTGAGCAGGACTTATTGCATGCCTGCAAGGTTGAAAGTTAGTGCATCTGCTGTAGCATACAATCTTTCGGATCCTGCGTTTTATAATAGATAGTAGAAAGCATAGGCAAAGTTATATGGATTATCTCGCCATGTCTGGGTCAATTCGCGCCAAAAAATAGAATTAGAAACAGTGATTGCTGCCGGTTTAGAAAGAAATTCAGCAGGCTCCTGAATTTCTTTCTAAACCGGCAGCAGTCACTGAGGCAGCTCTCGACCAAAGAGCGAAACTTGGCCAGAGTCGGGTAAACTTTAATAAAGGGCTTTTTTCCATATACTGATCTTCGCTATCTTTACTGCTACACAGCTAACTGGATCGGCTTCCGATTTGTTTTCTGGGTCTATACCACAGATCAGTCCAGAGACCCTTCCTTTTGCTGCCAAAAGACTGAATTTCCTGGTGTTGGTTTTCACCTTATATCAGAGATGTTTCAATCTATACATAAGTTGTTTTTTTCAATTAAGTGTTATCGAAGTTCGACTGTAAACCGTTGTGAAGGCATTGCCGATTTGACGATATATAAAAAATAATAAACCATACAACATAAGTATGAGAGGTTTCAGTTCAAGGGGTTCCAACCCTGTGTTTCCTGTTTACCCAGAAAGGAGGTATGGTGGCTATTCTTTGGCTTGGGTACAAGTCAATATTGAGGGACTGCAGGTGGCACTCTCGGATATCTAGCAGTGCCTGAAAATGTTGTTCTCTGCCTCTATCTGCTGGTAGGAATGCAAAACCCACTTCTCTGGACTGATCTGTGATATTACAGGAACGAAAATTAGTACGTAAGAACCAATTTTCCTATGCTTGCCCAGGGCATTAAACTTTACAAAGCCACCAATGAGAGATTTCACAAACTTAGTTCAATTTTCTTACAAATGCCATCAGGAATGATTTCCATGAGCAGTCTTGCTTTCTGTTACTTAAAAGTTTTTAGCACCTTGAGAGCCCATCATGTTGCCAGTTTGTGTTCCCTTTCATGACAAGGTCTGTGGTTTTGAAAATAAGGTATGCCATATTTATTTGATCTAATTAAAATGTGAAAGGGAAGATCTTATCAGTTGAATTTTAACATGGTGCAGGCAAAGCAGCATGGATTTTGTTTATGGAAGCATAATACTGAAAATGGGAGGAACTTTTGTCCCATGCTTTCAGGGATTTCATGAAGACACCTTTTGTGTGCTGATCTGAAAACAGATGCTCAGTGATACATGTTCCAGGTGCAACTTTGCGATTTGGCAATTGAATAAGCTGAGATTGCAAAGATCTGTCTTGTTTTTTTCTTTATTTTAATTCACACAGAATTAGCTTGATCTGCTAAGGATTTTCTCCTATTCTGTGTCTAGTGCATCAGGCTAAAATGTTGATTTTGATCTGAATTGCTTTGTAGATGCAGTGGAAGGTATTGATGCACATGTAATAAATGGTTATGTAATTCATGATCTGGAGAGCAATTCTGAGGTAGAAATCCCTTATCCAATGGGAGAAGACAGGCAGGTGCAATGTGGCAGAGCATTCCATCATGGGCGTTTTATCATGGGGCTTCGAAGAGTGGCCAGGGCAGAACCCAAGTAAGAAAGATCATTTAACATATTACATTATGATGTTTTAACACATTTTATAATGACACAGAATTGATATAATTATTTATGGTAATGCAGATCATATTAAAAGAAATTCAAGGACAAGAGTCATGATATGAAGTTGAAGGGAAGAAGGTTCAGATGATGAATGAGGAAATATTCCTTTACTGAAAAGGAAATGGATGTCTCCAATACCCATTTCATAGAATAACAGAGGGGCCGATGCAAAAAAGTTGCACTGAAAGTGGGTGCTGTGTGTTCAGCGCCCGCTTTCATAACGCGCTTCCAGGCACTTCTCCTGGGAACGCGATGCAATATTTAAATTAGGGCTCGCGCTGTCGAGGAGGCACTAGGAGCGATTATGCACCCCTAGCATCTCCTTGACAGCGCGAGCCGAGAGAGGTCCACTGTTAGTGGCTTTTGCCGGTTAAGAAAACGGATGCTGAATTTATCAGCGTCCCGTTTTCCTAACCAGCGCACATGTAGGAGTTAGGAAAATGGATGCTGATAAATTCAGCGTCCATTCTCCAAACCTGACTACCGGCACCAGAAGGAATTAATAAATCAATATTAAAGTGCCGGGCACTTAATTTATTCACTCCTTCACTTATTGCTGATTGGTCCCTTTAGTGCGCTGGGCTAAGTGCACTGTATTGCATCGGCCCCATAGTATTTGATACCAGATAAAAACCAATTAGACCATTTTTGTGTACACTGCAAAGAATATATCCTGTCTGCCATCCGTAGATGTTTGACTGTTTGTAGGTTATTACTTCTTATCACAATCTTTGGTTCTTTACCATCTTGATTAGACGAGTATTCAAGTTCCCATTCTTAATTCAACACCCAGCACCCACTGTGCCTTATCACCCAGCTTTGTAATAACCTACACAGCTACCAAAACTAGTGAGGCCATTGTAGACATCCAGTCTTCTAGTTCCTAAGGCCTTGCTGGAAGGTACATGGCAACCACCAACCTGACCCGAAATGTTTCTAGCGAATTGTAGGCCGTTGATACCAACCAAGCTACTGGCCTGCAGTATCGCTAGGTCATGCTACCTTTATCTGCACTTTCTTTTCCCCATATCACCTTGCTTGATGATATCTGTCCCCCAAAAACCTGCCAGCGTCAATCTCAGTTGATTTCTGGGGAATTGTAGTTTGCTGCTAGGCTGTGCTTCTTTTATCTGCCCCTTAACCCCACTTCTTTTGCCTCTGCTGTTGAAGGACTAAAGGGTTATTGTCTTTAGTACTTCTACCCACTAAAACCTGTTCCAACTACTGTAATCTGCATCTGTTTCAAGCATTCTTGAAGTCTGTCATAGTATTGGTTTCCTTTACCTCTGCTGGTAGGCTAGACCAGGCATTTACCATCTTCTCAGTAAACAACTATTTTCTCATTCATTTAATTAATTAATTGATTAATTAATTAATTAAGTTATAAGCTGTATAACAGACTCACTCCAAGATTCAAGGCAGGCTACAATATAACATACATGAACCATAGATCTCTAAAATAACTGACATGTGACTAACCAACATCACAACCAAGAAATAAATTACCAACAGCAGAGATACTCCAAGGTAACAATCTAGAGACACACTGGATGGGGGGAGGGAGGTGGTAAATAATATCCTGAAAAAAATGCAATGTCCTGACTCCGAGGGAAAAAAATTAAGGGAGACTTAAATCAAATTCACTTCATATAACCAAGATTGATTTCTCAGATTGAATTAGTCTAACATCCTCTTCAAAAGCATGTCTAAATCAAAAGGATTTTAATGCCTTTATAAATGCTTGAGTAATGGTAATGGTGTGCAGTAGTTCAGGCAACGTGTTCCAGAAAAGTGGGCAGGCGACAGAGAACACCCAATCACATATTTCTACAAGAAGGGCAGATTGTAGGGAGTCTCTCTCTAGTAGAACCCAGTGAACAGATCTTAGTGCTGCTTGTGCTGTACTAAAAATATACCAAATAGAGCTGATCCAACGTGATAGGGCATTATTTAATAGTTTGTGCATAAGCATGACAAGTTTGAATTTGATCCTCCATTGGATAGGAGGCCAATGGAGGGAACAGAGGACAGGAGTAAAGTGATCTCTCATACTAGATATGGTTAATACGTGCAGCAGAATTCTGTACAATTTGCAATTTTCTGAGGGTTTTTGCCAGGAGACCAATGTAGAGTGAGTTACAGTAATCATTGCAGAAAAAATGAGGGCCTGAAGTTCAGTGCTAAAGTCACTGGGGTCCAATATTAACATTTTAACCTATGAAGCATATGCTACTTGATGAATGCAGCCCTCACCATGGCCTTAACAAGGGCATGCATGGACAAATCAGAATCTAATATAACATCTAGTTTTCACACGTGTCAGAATTGGTAATTTGCAGTTTTCAAAAACAAAAACAGAGTGAGCACTGGGGAGAGGGAGGACAGAATTTACTCAGGATGATCACCTCTATTTTGTCTGCATTAATAGCCGATAAGGCCAAGCCTTGAGGCATACCAGTGGTGATCGTATACCAAGAAGATACTGCAGGGGCAATCACTCAGTCATATAGAAATTAAATCAGTTCAATACAGTGCCAGACACTCCAGTATCATTAGGGCGTCAAAGGTTACTGAAATATCAAGAAGTACCATAACATAGTTTACTACTGAAACCATGTCTGATGGTGTCCCAGCTAGTTAACAGAAGGGTTTCAGTATTAACAAACTTGCAAAATCCAAACTGTTGTTGATCAAGAATTCAATGATCATCAACAAAATCAGTCAGCTGATTTAGTCCAACCATTTCAATCATTTCTGAAAGGAATAGTAGTGATGAAGGGGGTCGGTAGGGGTTGCAACTGGCTCCAGATTTTTAGGACAGGTTGATCCAGTCCTGGTTTTACCCCATTGCATGCTGGGACTTATTCTGCTTTCCCTATTGCATTCCCTACGAAAAGCAATATTATAAGTACTTGCATGCTGGGGAGTAAAACCAGGACTATTTTGAAAATCTGGAGTCAGTTGGCAACCCTAGGAAGGTAGCTAGAAAGATCAGCAGATGTGTTCTTCAAAGCTGGGTGAACAGGTGCTTGTTTCAAGGAAACAGGTAATGCACCTTCAGTCAGTGAAAGGTTCACAATTTTTGTATTATGAATGCTAATGTCCTTCTGGATGGCTTTCAGCAATATTGTTGCAAATGGATTTAATGAGCAAGATGATGAATTCATTTTTATGATTATTTGAACGATCTCATGATTCCTCTGAACCTTCATCTTCCAACTTTCAGGCACTTCAAAGTGGATTACATTCAGGTACTGTAGATATTTCCCTATCGCCGGAAGGCTTTCAATAATAACCCCTTGTCCCTGAAATTCTTTCCCAGAATTGGCTAAAGCCTGTTAAAAATGTAAATGGTTCTTTCTTATCCCTCTTTATTTTCTTTCTTCCCGTGAGTACATTTTGAGTGTGTTGAGCCTTCCTTTGTAGGGTTTGTGTTGCAAGTTGTGTATAATTTCTTTATGTGCTCCGTTTGCAGCACACGCTTTATTGAGGGAACTGTGCTGCAACTGATGGAGGAAGATGACAGCGTTATTGGAGTTCAGTACAAAGATAAAGACACTGGTGATATTAAGGTATGAATGTTTTCAGCTGTCACAGATGAATAGTAAAATATTTATTGGGTATTTCTATGGAGTTGCCAGCTCTCATTCTATAGGAGGGAGACATCTTTGTTTTGCTTTTGCTACCGTTTTCTGAGTTTCTCTTCTAAGGTTCCTCTCCTTCAGTTAGGGTTGCCAACTGGCTGTATTTTTTCAGGATAGGTTAACCAGTCCTGGTATTTTCACCACTGCATGCTGGGTCTTGTAGTCCTGCTTTTCCTAGGAGCATTAATAGGGAAATCAGATTTGTGTGTTCTTGCTTGCCATGGGGTAAAACCAAGTCTGGATCTACCTATCCTGAAAATAAAAATGGAGCCAATTGGCAACCCTATCTTTCGGGCACTTATTTGTGAGCTGTCTCGCAATAAGAGCTTTCAGTTGTCAGCACTTATGCCTCTTACAAAGTTTTCTGAATTTGGGATTCTTGTTCCTATCCTGGATCAGTCCAGACGAGTGGGTTTATGCATCCCTACCAGCAGATGAAGGCAGAAAACAAAACTGTGAGGCACTGCTACATAAATGAGAGGGCCACCTGCAGTCCCTCAGTATTTCTCTGTCTCCAGCAGATGATAGAGGTGCATACCTGCAGTGTTAAAAAAAAAAAAAAGAAGAAAAAAAGAAAAGGATAAGAAGAGGATTCAGCTCCTCGAGGTGTTAGGTTCCTTCATGGGCCATCCCTTTGGGGGGAGAGACGTTGGCAATCCCGTTCAGGACTCGGCCCTTGTTTTGCCGGGGAGGTAGATGGCTGGGGCTCTAGTTCCCTCTTCCCCTTTGGGCCCATTGCTATGCCTGGCTCCTCAGCAGGTAGCCTCCAGAAGCAGGGAAATCGTCTTTCCTCCTTTGTTCCCTTTAGGCCTTGTTTCTTTAAAAAAAAAGAAGAGCAGTTACCGGGAGAGAGGCTGCAGCAGCAGGGCTGAGGAGCCGGTATGTTTTGTGGTGTTTTCTGCCAGGAGGCAGGCAGGAGGGAGCGGGCCAAATTGCCTGCCTTTGTCGGCACCGGGAAGTGATCAGTGTGATTGCTGCTGTTATGTTTATTTTCAGGCCTGGCCACGTGTGCAGGCCCGACTTCCCCAACATGCCGGCTCCCGCGCAGCGAGGCAGACTTTGCCGTGGCTGTGGCCTGAGGCAGTCTTGCCTAGATGTGGCCTCGTTTTCCCACAATTGTGCTTTGGGCAAGGATGGAGTGTTTGCGGGGACCTCCTACCGCTTTTCCGTTTCTGAAGCAGGTGAAGAAGTTGGTGGATCAGGAGTGGGAATCCCCTGAGGGATGCCTGAAGGTCGCAAGAGCTAAGGGGAAATTATATCCTTTGCCAGAACAGACCTTGGAATTATGGAGAATTCACAAGGTGGATGCAGCCGTTTCGGCGATTACTAAGAAGACTACCATCCCAGTGATGGGAGCGGCTCTCAAGGATCTCCAGGAAAGGAAGCTGGAGATTCTGCTTAAGTGGCTTTTTGAAGTCTCAGCTTTGGCCCCTTGAGCAGTGGTGTGATAGAACAAAGTGGTGTGATAGATCAAAGGGTCAAACGCTGAATCTTTTGCGGGTGAAAACGCTGTGTGAAGAAATGATCAGTCGCTTCAGTCAGCAAAATTAAAACGGGACTGAAAAGAAAAGAAGGAATTTTTTTGGATTGAGTATATGCTGATTCCAGCCCCTGAAGCAGCAGTTTGCAAAACATGGTACCGTGTTGGGCATGAGTTAACTTCAACAAACAGGGAAGTAGTGCACTTTTTTAATAATTATAATTTTTTGTAAAAATGCTTCAAAAAATTTTTTCTTTAAAAATTGGACCATGATTAAAAGTGTACCCCTTTGATCTATCGATAGAGCATAACGCAAGGCTCTAAAAGATATCAAAGTGAGGGGTTTATATGATGGTCCCTTAGATTATTCATTGTAATTTTTGGTGGATACGTCTTTTTTTGTATTTGATTGCTATATCGTCTTGCCCATTAAAGCTTTTTCTATATTATTTAACCTGATTGAGCTGACATTTATTTATTTTATTTATTTATTTAGATTTATATTCCACTTTTCGC
This sequence comes from Rhinatrema bivittatum, assembly GCF_901001135.1. Classification (NCBI taxonomy): domain Eukaryota; kingdom Metazoa; phylum Chordata; class Amphibia; order Gymnophiona; family Rhinatrematidae; genus Rhinatrema; species Rhinatrema bivittatum. The sequence goes on from NC_042616.1 coordinate 765,000,383, forward strand.
ATTTTTTCAACATTTGATTTGATCAGAGTGATGAAAACTGTACATAGCTGGTATATGTTTTTTTTAAGTCAAGGAAGCCTAGTTTGCATAGGGCTCCAACTTTAAGCTTTGTTCGTCCAAGGTTTATTGGGGGTTGTTGAGTTAGACATCTTGGCTTGGGTACAGGTCAATACTGAGGGACTGCAGGTGGCTCTCTTGGTTATGTAGCAGTGCCCCAAAGTTTTGTTCTCTGCCTCCATCTGCTGGTAGGGATGCATAAATCCACTCATCTGGACTGACCTATGGGACTTCAGGAACAAAAATTAGCAGGTAAGAACCAAATTTCTTTTATGTGTAGTTCTGTGAGTCTGGAAGTAAAGGTATTTGACTTTCCACCGCACCATTGGCCCTGTGTCTCATGCGGTGCTGATTGGATGAGGTTGTTCAAGAAATGACACCTCTCTGCTGAGAACAGTGCCGAAGTGTTATTTATGAAATTACAGGAACTTTTGTTACAGTCACATCTGATAATGTTAGATTTATGCAGTGGATCATCAGTAAGATAAGGGAGTATTTGTGGGAAATGGCAATTTGCTATTGAAGAAAAATTGCTTTAACTATTATTTGGGAGAATGTATTGTAAATGGAACATATATCTAAAAAACATGTAATACAGCATTTTAGTTTAAATTAATTGTATTTGTTTACTTCAGTTAAAGAGACGCACAGAAGATCCAGATGTGGCTGTAGAAAGCAAACTGCAGTAACCAGCCAGTATTAATGATTTTAATGAAAGGCAATGGTGCTGGAGACCAATTAAATAATTTTATGTTTTACCTATGACATAATTACTGGAAATAAAACACCCATTTTATAAGAATATTATAGCTGGAGCAGAAAGGATATTTAAATAGTACATTTGATTTTTAAATTATTTCTAATATAAAGAACATTTGGTAGGGCTTTACACTGCCATATGGAGGAGCTGGGTTCAAGTCCTGGCTCAGGTTTTCACACTCTGGGTCAGCCAGGGCTGGGAATGCTGCAGAGGAAACTGATGCCTAGTGTATGGCTTTAGAGTCCATGAAATGTGGTCTCTGACCAAGGGCGTCTGTAATGACTGGGGTAAGTGATCTAGGAGGGGGTATTTTCCTGGGACAAGCAGGATGGTAGTCCTCACAGATGGGTGACATCATCAGATGGAGCCCAGCACAGAAAACCTTTGTCAAGGTTTCTAGAACTGGCACACTGAGCATGTCCAGCATGCCACTATCTGAGCGTCCACACGAGGTCCCCCTTCAGTCTCTTTTTTTCCCACGGTGATAGTTGCCTCGTGGTTTTTGGAGCTCTGCTGTACAAGTATCTTTCGTGTCTGTCCTACGTTGGGTCCCCCTTCTCCGGTCGGTGCTTTTCCTGGTGTGGTAGGTATTTTTTACCACCTCTACCTTCTTTCCGGTTGATTCCTGGTATGTAGCTCCCAGGTGGCCGCTGGCCATCGACCTTTCGCCAACTTACTTTTTCGTTGGTGCCCCCACCCCGTGCCCGCGAACCATGTCCATCACGGATCCGCAAGAGGTGTGCATCCTCTGCCTGGGGGCAATGCACGACATCTGACAGTGTCAGCTATGCAATCAGATGACTCTCAAAGGCCGTTGTGCTCGGCTGAATAAAATGGAGAAACTTTTTGGGCCAAAGAAGTCTACTCCATTCACTCAGCACATAGTTAAGCTCTGGAATTTGTTGCCAGAGGATGTGGTTAGTGCAGTTAGGGGCGGATTTTAAAAGGCCCGCGCGCCTATTTTGCATAGGCCGCCTGCGCGCGTAAGTCCCGGGGCTTTCGAAAAGGGGAGGGAGGGGGCGTGTCCGGGGGTGTTCCCGAAATGACGCGGCGTTTCGGGGGCGTGCCGCCCAGGACTGGAGGACGGAGCGGGGCTGCCGGCCGACGCGCGCAAAGTTACGCCTGCTGAAAGCAGGCGTAACTTTGCTGACAAAGGTAGGGGGGGTTTTAAATAGGGCCGGGGGGGTGGGTTAGGTAGGGGAAGGGAGGGGAAGGTGGGGGGAGGGCGAAGAAAAGTTCCCTCCGAGGCCGCTCCGAAATTGGAGCGGCTTCGGAGGGAACAGGCAGGCCGCGCTGGGCTCGGCGCTCGCAGGTTGCACAAATGTGCACCCCCTTGCGTGCGCCAACCCCGGATTTTATAAGATACGCGCGTATCTTATAAAATCCAGCGTACTTTTGTTCACGCCTGCTGCGTGAACAAAAGTACGCGCTCGCGTATCGTTTGAAGATCTACCTCTTAGTGTAGTTGGGTTTTAAAAAGGTTTCTTGGAGGAGAAGTCCATTAACTGCTATTAATCAAGTTGGCTTAGAAAATAGCCACTGCTTTAATGGAATCAGTAGCAAGGGATCTACTTACTGTTTGGGTACTTGCCAGGTACTTGTAGCCTGGATTGGCCACTGTTGGATACAGGATGCTAGGCTTGATGGACCCTTGGTCTGACCCAGTATGGCAGTTTATTATGTTCTTCTTTCCCCCTGTATCCAATTCAAGAGTTATTGGATTTAAAGAAGGTAAATGTGGCTCTCAATGTTTCCCATTTCTGCATGAAAACTCTGAGGTCTGTTATAGCAGCAGTATGCAGATGAGCCTTCCGGTTCTCTTATACTGCAAAGGTTGCGGGGCCTCTGGAAGCTGAGGCCATGGAATTCGAAACCTGGATCGCTCGCTGAGACTTCAGTCACCTCCCAGGGGATGCTGGGAGCAGTATGCAGATGAGCCTTATGGTCCTCTTCTACTGCAAAGGGTGCAGGGCCACTGGAAGCTGGGGCTGTGGAGTTCAAAACCTGGATCGCTCACTGTGACCTCTGGAGTCCTCTCCCAGAGGATGCTGGGAGCAGTATGCAGATGAGCCTTCCGGTACTCTTCTACTGTCTAGTCCCTAGCCCATTTCAGCCTTTGAGAAATCTCAGTGGTCAGGATCAAGTAAAAAGGCCTAGGTTGAAGCTGGAGGTAGACCTGGTTACTGTTTTAGTTTTGTTGGAGGCATTCCCAGGTGGTGAGGGCTTGGGAGATTGACCCAGAAGGTGACCCCTCTGCAGGAGGGATAAGCTGAGAATCGTATGTCTGTTTAAGAAATAAGAGCTTCTCTTGATCATTCAGATCTTGGCTGAGCTAGACTTTAAGAAAACTCATGTAGAACTCCCTATAGAGGGGGAGGATCTGATTTTGAATGGCGTTCAATTCAAAATCAAAGTTTTATCTACCTTGTCCTGTAATAATTGAAATTTGGGCAGTCAGGGCATCAGCAACCATCATTGGTGACTGAAGAACAGAAAACAGTGAAAGAAAGGAACGTGTTAACAAGGAAAACCTGAAGGACAAGCACAAAGGGGTGTGTCCATTTGTTGTAATCCATGTGCCCGACAAGGGCAGACATATCTATGACTCGAGCACCTCTGCTATAAGCAGCTGGCTTATGTGCTTGATGCTCTTCAGTGATGTCACTTGGGAGGGGGGCAGAGCCAGTTCCCAGTGGATGGGGAAGCAAAAGCCGGTGTCAGCTCGGTGGGCAGATGGGAAAGCCCAAAGTGAGGACCCTTTTCGTGGAGGCTATGGGTTCTAGAAGCTGCAGGCAGCAGTGTTGAAAGGGCATATCATATTATTTGTTCCTTCTCTTCAGTGATTAGAGGAGACAAGGCTTCAAAGGCTATCAGCTCTGCCTACATTTCCAAAGGACTGGTGGTGCTTGAGAGTCTTAGCGTGCATTCTAGAAGGGTCAGGCGACCTCATGGACAGAACTACACTCGGTTTCACCAGAGGAAGTTTAAATGCAGCAACATGGGGTTCCTTGCATGCTTTTGCCAAGCATCACTGGTTAAACATTCAAGTTAGGGAGGCTGCCTCTTTTGGGGCAATCATTCTGAGAGCAGGTTTGTTTGTCTCCTTCCCTGAATGAGGGTGGCTTGGGTACATCCCAATGTATCTGGACTGGTCTGGTGGGATGATTAGGAAGGAAAAATTTAGTTATTTCCTGCTAATTTTCCTTCCTTGAGTGCTATTAGACCAGTCCAGGTTCCTACCCAATCCAGCTGATAACCTATACATTGCATAGTAATTGTATGTGCCTCTTATGTTCTCAGTTTCTAGTTTGTAATTTATTTTCTTGATTAGATCCCTCAAACTTTCAGAGGTTCAGACTTCCCTGCTTGTGTGGGTGGTGGTGGAGGGGAGAGAAAGTTTAAATGGTTGTTTGCTTTGATTCATAAATACTGGAGAGCTGCAGGTGGCACAATGCCAGAATGAATCTGAAGAAATTCATCAATAACACAACCAAGGAAGGCTTTTATAAACTACAGGTCTTAAAACAGTTAAGACCCCTATTACATTTCCGGGACTACCGCTCAGTCCTTCAAGCCATATTATTCTCGAAGATTGATTACTGCAATGCGCTTCTGCTTGGTCTTCCAGCCTCAGCTACCAAACCTCTTCAGATGCTGCAGAACTCTGCAGCCAGGATCCTCACAAACACTCGCCGTATGGACCACATCACACCAATTCTCAAAATACTTCACTGGCTACCCATCCACTACAGAATTCTCTTCAAGTCACTGACCATCATACACAAAACGATATTTCAACAATCATCTCTCCAACTCAGCATACCCCTCAAACGTCACTCCTCAGCAAGACCAACCAGATCAGCATACAGAGACTCGCTACAGACTCCTCCTAACAAATCAGTTATACACAACACAATTGAAAAACGAGCGCTATCAACGGCTGGCCCACTTCACTGGAACAATCTCCTGCCAGATCTCCACCAAGAAAGCTGTCATTTCACATTTAGAAAAAAATTAAAAACCTGGCTATTCGCCCAAGCATTTCCTTGAAGAAACTATCTGGTAACCTACACGGTCCATCACCCATCAGTAGCGTCTGTTTATTTTCGCCTCACAGAGAAACTGTTTTCCGGTTAATTTACGCACTCTCGTAACTTGCCTCGTCGACCTTATTTAAACAGTAACTCGCCTTATAGACTTCCCTGCAAATATAGTATTCATTGTATATATTTTTTACCATGTTCGCAACTGCTTCTGCTTACATGCGCTGCTCTCAAATTAGAAATTGTTAATCTTTCCTTTTTACTTCTCTTCAAAAGCCTTGTTGTACATTCCCTGTTGTAATGTAACTTCTCGCTCTCAATGTTTTTACTGGTTAAATGGTTTACCCCCTAGTTTATTGTAAACCGGTACGATAAGACCTGGTCTTGAGCATCGGTATATTAAAAGAATTTAAATAAATAAATAAATAAATAAATATATATATATAGGGTGATGTCAGCAATACAGTTGTTCTCTATCTCCATCTACTGGTAGGGGAGCAAAACCCATGCATTTGGACTGTTCTAGTAGGACTCAAGGAAAATAAATAGCAGGCAAGAAGCCAAGAACTAAATGTTTCCTTCTGTTTTAGGAACTCCATGCACCACTGACTGTTGTTGCTGATGGACTTTTCTCCAAATTTAGGAAAAATCTCATCTCTGGCAAGGCAACTGTCTCTTCCCATTTTGTTGGTTGTATTATGAAGGTAGGTTTCTTCGTATAACACTGTGGGCATTATTCAAAAATGACTTTTTTTTCTCCATTCTTTGCCTATGGAAAAACATCTTTATTGAAGAAGGACCTATATGTGCAATATACACACACATTTATATCTATAGGCAGTAGGGATGTGAATCGTTTTAGGACGATTAAAATTATCGTCCGATAATTTTAATATCGTCTTAAACCGTTATGGAACACAATACAATACAGATTCTAACGATTTATCGTTATAAATCGTTAGAATCGTGAGCCGGCACACTAAAACCCCCTAAAACCCACCCCCGACCCTTTAAATTAAATCCCCCACCCTCCCAAACCCCCCCCCAAATAACTTAAATAACCTGCGGGTCCAGCGGCGGTCCGGAACGGCAGCGGTCCGGAACGGGCTCCTGCTCTGAATCTTGTCGTCTTCAGCCGGCGCCATTTTCCAAAATGGCGCCGAAAAATGGCGGCGGCCATAGACGAAAAAGATTGGACGGCAGGAGGTCCTTCCGGACCCCCGCTGGACTTTTGGCAAGTCTCGTGGGGGTCAGGAGGCCCCCCACAAGCTGGCCAAAAGTTCCTGGAGGTCCAGCGGGGGTCAGGGAGCGATTTCCCGCCGCGAATCGTTTTCGTACGGAAAATGGCGCCGGCAGGAGATCGACTGCAGGAGGTCGTTCAGCGAGGGTTCCGGCGCCTCGCTGAACAACCTCCTGCAGTTGATCTCCTGCCGGCGCCATTTTCCGTACGAAAACGATTCGCGGCGGGAAATCGCTCCCTGACCCCCGCTGGACCTCCAGGAACTTTTGGCCAGCTTGTGGGGGGCCTCCTGACCCCCACGAGACTTGCCAAAAGTCCAGCGGGGGTCCGGAAGGACCTCCTGCCGTCCAATCTTTTTCGTCTATGGCCGCCGCCATTTTTCGGCGCCATTTTGGAAAATGGCGCCAGCTGAAGACGACAAGATTCAGAGCAGGAGCCCGTTCCGGACCGCTGCCGTTCCGGACCGCCGCTGGACCCGCAGGTTAAGTTATTTGGGGGGGGGTTCGGGAGGGTGGGGGATTTAATTTAAAGGGTCGGGGGTGGGTTTTAGGGGGTTTTAATGTGCCGGTTTTTCGATTTTTCGATTTTTCACGATTTTTAACGATTTTTCACGATATTTTACCCCCCCAAACGGCAACAATACGATTCCCTCCCCCTCCCAGCCGAAATCGATCGTTAAGACGATCGAGGACACGATTCACATCCCTAATAGGCAGATATACATCTATATCAATCTACAAATATATGTATATATATATATATATATATAGCTATCTATATAAATAAATGTAAATATGGGTCTATATATATGTATCTGTGTCTAGATATATGTGGACAGAAATAAATATTCAGATCAAAACTTTCCTAAATCTATTTTTTGAGATTGAACAGGTAAATAGTGCTACTGATTAGCACTGTTCATTCCTTTAGCTGGAATCAAAGAATAATATAAGGGGGTCTAAATTCCACACCGTTTATCCAGCTAAGTTCAGACTAGTTGTACAAATGGCACCATTTCAATAGCTGGCTGCATATAGTGCCTTAGCCAGTGGGGGTCAGCTATCCAGGTAACTTAGCCGGATACAGTGAAATTGCTTATCTGTAACAGGTGTTTGCCATGGACAGCACAACAAATGGCCACATAAGATGGATGACGTTATCCAACGGTGCTGAGTCAGGTCGTTTTCTCTCAAAGCACAGAAGGTTCCATTTTTTTTATATATGAGCATGTGCTCTGGGCCTGAGTCTCCTCAGTCTTTTTCTCAAGCTTGGCAATTTCCCAGAGAGGAGGAAGGGATTGTGTGGCTGTTTGTTTTGCTGTCCATAGAGAATACCTATTACAATTTTGCTTTCTCCATGAACAAGTCCAACAGATAGCCACACAAGATAGGACTCCCTGTGATTGAGGGCTGCCTCAATGTTAGTTTGACTTTCCATGGGTTCTTGGCAACCCATTTTGTGTGTTGACAGAAGTTTATTTGGATTATTTAAAAATGTTCTTAAGCACTCCTTATCCAAATGAACTATCATTGCATGAGTCCTTATCTAACCATTAATATCTTGTAGTTGACCATGTGGATGCCCAGTTCCAAATGTTTATAGACTCTTTGTAGAATAGGTAGGATCCTGTCCCTGTTTGGATTTGTATTGTTTTGTGTTCTAGCTAAGGTCTGAATGCCTTTAGCGCATTGAAAATTGCTCTCAGTTCCAGAAGGTGAATATGAAACATAGACTTTTCTTGTGACCATTCTCCTTGTGTACAGATATTGTTGAGATGTGCTCCCTATCAGTGAGGAGATGCATCCATTATCTGGATAGTTGGTGGGTGGAAGTTCTGACCATATAGTAGGTTTTTCTTGATTGTCCACCATGTGAGTGATTTCTTCACCTTGTTGTTTAATTGGATGTAACTTATTAGCTGTACAAGCTGTTTCCATTTGATTTTTAGACGACATTGTGCGTGCCTCATCTTTAGTTGTTATTCAGAACATAACCAAGGGTAATAGAGCTATTAATGAGACCATCATAGGTGGGAACATTTAATCGCTAAAGGTCAGTTTTGCCCAACTTGGCTGGACTATCCAGTGAAACAGTTTTTCCTTTTTATTTTAAATCATAGATCTCTTAAATGTGTCCACAGAAACCAAGCAAAAATTATTTAATTTTTAGTATATTTTTTTCTTTTTTCATTTATAATCCCTTAGACTTCTAAAATATTTTCAAAAGAGAGGAAAGATTACTTATCTTTGCCAAAGTGTATGCATATGTTTTCAAAGATTTCTTCTTTTAAACCGAGACGCTAATTGGAAACATTTATGTCATGCCCTAGAATGCCTGATGTGCTACGCATTTTGATTCTTCATCAGGGGCAATATATTTCTTAAAAAAAGAAGAAGAAAATATCAGACTTTTTCATATATCAGTTTTTAAAAAAAAGATTATGTACCGGCATTAAATATTTCACTCTTTCTTCCCTTACATCAAAATGGCGTCCACAAACACCCCAGCTCTTCCATGTTTTATTACAAGAAAGACCAATCAAAAGGGATACTTAAAGAACCAATCCAAATTCTAGATTTTGAAAACAGCCAATCAAAAAAAGCTTTGTGAATTCAAACCTACAAAGTGAAGCTCAAATCAAGGTATACCAATCAAAAGTTTCATTCATTCCCAGTGGAACAATTGATTTCAATTTATGAATCCACTGTTGTTCCTTCAAATTTAAAACAGAAGCAACATCTCCTCCTCTTCTTGTATGAATCACTGAATCTTGTAGAATGTATACGTTTGAAAATCTTCTTTGACTGTGGATCGCTCCACATTTGACCTGTCAAAGAGTTTGCACAGACGTCACAGTTCTTACATACAGTATGTCCCAAAATATCAGATTGCAGATCTTCATTAAACAATCCAGATAAATTGGCTCAAATCACCATATTTCTAATATTTTTACCTCTTTTATATGTAATAAGGGGAAGTTCTGAGAAAATTGGATTTAGAGCCATAATTCCCCAATGTCTCCTTATACTTGATGCTACCAAAGCTGATTTAGTTGAATAAAGTAGGATGAAGTAAAGTACTGAAGTAAAGAATCACAATCTGAATATAGAGCCCTTCAATAAGCTGCCCCCGCTGAACAAAACTTTGTGTTAAAATAACAGCCTGTCACTTAAATTCTTCTATAAATCAATATATTCGTTTGAAATGAAAAAATTGGCCAACCGGCAAACCTTCTTTTTTGAAGGATACATGATGGAAAGACTGAAACTTCAAGTAATGATTTTTATCTGTATCCTTCCGATGAACTGTAGTTGACAAACCGTCCCCCGTTTTCTCAATAGATAAATCCAGAAAACAATTAATTGAAAATCAAAAGACATTGTAAATGTCAAATCATTATCAACTGAATTCATCCACTCATGAAAAATATTTAAGTCTTCCACCGTGGAATTCCAAAGAAAAAATAAATCATCTGTAAACTGGATCCACAGTATCACCTTAGAAAAAAAGAGTGAAACATATTAATTTATTTATTTATTTAAAAATGTTTGTGTACCACTTTTACAATTCAAAGAATTAATCAAAACGGTTCATAATAAAAACATACATAAAATTCAAGACATATATATTCTGACATAATTAAATTAGCCACAGAACAGCCTATGGCTAGTCCATGTTTCTGAATAAAAAATTTTCCATCAAAAGAGAAAAAATTGTTGCATATTATATTAATTTTGCTATATCCAATAAAAAATGAATTGGAATTCGTGTTGGTTCAACTGACTTCATCAAAGAATCACTAATAACTCTCATTGCTGAATCATGGGTATGCAATGAAATTACATCCATTGTTACAGTAAACAATTCAATCAGTGATATCTTGTACATAAGATCTCATTTTTAATATGTGTGGTCTCAAAAATTTGTCCAAAAAATGGATAGAGGATTCTTTAATGTTTTGTGAATCTTCGGTACTCTATACATCACTGGCATCCGTGGAAAAGATACATAAAGAAACCGATGCTCTTTCATCATCAGAAAAGGTAACACATCAGATTTTAAAAGGTGTTTAACCAATAATTGCATATCTTTTGTTGGATCTTGTTCTAGACTCAGATAAAATTGTTGATCTTGTAATTGCCTAGATAGTTCCATACAATATCCAGCACGATCCTGAATTATGATTCCCCCCCACCTTTATCGGCGGGTTTGATAACAATCACTGTTCTTTCTTAAAATTTTAATATGTCTTAATAGCAACTGTATCTATTTCAGAAATATCCTTTATGACTAAATCATGAAATGTTGAAAGTTTTGCATCAAATGGAATAGATGGCATCCACATAGATCTTGAGGATAACAATTGATATAGGTTCAACTTCATCTTTACATGATGAAAAATATAATTTCAAATGCAACAATCAAGTAAATCTAAAAAATGCCCCACGACATTCAAAGGGGTCATATAAATTAGTTGGTACAAAAGACAACCCAAAATTCAAAATTTCTTCTTGAACCGGTGTCAAAGATTTAGTGGACAGATTAACAACTATGGATTTGACTGTGACTGCGACCGAGTCTGTGATCCTTCCCACTGGGACTGATTTGAATTGTTGGGAGTTCTAAAATCTCTTTGCTGATACAGCTGCCAGGGCCAATGAAAATGGCAGCCCTGTCCTAAAAAAATGCTGACGAGCTCCTGGATCATTTTCCACTGATCTAAAGCGTCCCTCATCAGAATCATCCAAATCATTAGATAGCCCATCACTAGAATGATCAAACATAGTTTTCTTTTCTGTTGATTTTTTTTTATCATTCTTATATAACCACCGATATATTCTATTTGAAGCATAATCCTTCTCATCTCTTTTGAGTTTGTTAACCTTGGATCGCTTCAGAAAATTCTTGAAGTGATCCAAGGTTTCTTGTTGTTTTACCAACATTTTATCTAAGGTATCAACCAATGTTAGTTTAATTTTTTCTTTCACATCTTCAATTAAAACTTTAGTTTCCTTAACATAATCTTTGGTATAATCCACAATCAAAATAATTAAATCAGTTTTCTCAAAACAACAATGGAGGTTTCTCAATCCTTAACCCTCAGGGAATAATTTGTTGAAAAAAGAAAAAAAAATGCTAAAAATTAAATAATTTTTTCTTGGTTTCTGTGGACACATTTAAGAGACCTATTATTTAAAATAAAAGGGAAAAACTGTTTCGCTGGATAGTCCAGCCGAGTTGGGAGAAACTGTTCTTTAGCGATTAAAAGTTCCCACCTGTGATGGTTTCATTAATAGCTCTGTTACCCTTGGTTAAGCTTTGAATAAGTTTTACTATTTCACCTGGCCTTTTTTGGATCCTTTGTGTGATAACTCATCTTTAGTCGTGCCTTTGGTGTTACAAGCACTGTTGATGCCATATGTCCCAATAGTCTCATGTATTTCCTGGCTGTTATCCATTTCTTTGCTTTCACTTCTTGTGCTAAGCTGATTCATTTGTTTGCTCTCTTTTTTGAAAGATATGCTTTCGTTCTGATCATATTCAGCTTTGTGCCTATGAACCTGAGATGCTGTTTTGTTCTGAGTGTGGATTTTTTGTAATTTACAAGGAAATCTATGTAGTGCATTGTTTTTATCAGTTAGATTGTGTCTTGGAAACCTCTTGGGATATGCTTGATAGCCAGTCATTTAAGTATGGAAATACCATAGGGGCAGATTTTCAAAGAGATACGTGCGTAGCCCCCAAAAAGCTGCCCCTGCGCGTGCCGAGCCTATCTTGCATAGGCTCGGCAGCGACCATTTGCCGCTGTGCCCGGGATCTCAGGCCGGCCGTTGGCCGGCGTGCATAACTTTTTCAATAAAGGTATGGGGGGGTTTAGATAGGGCTGGGGGGGGGGGCGGCTTAGGTAGGGGAAGGTGCGTGGGGGGGGGGGGGGGCGGAAGGAAAGTTCCCTCCGAGGCTGGAGGCAGGCTGCGTGGCTCGGCATGCACAAGTTGCACAATTGTGCACCCCCTTGCGCGCGCCGACCCTGGATTTTATAACATGCGTGCGGTTGCCCGTGCATGTTATAAAATCGGGTGTAGATTTGTTCGTGCCGGGTTGCACGAAGAAATCTGCACCCGCGCGCAGGTTTTAAAATCTGCCCCATAATGTTTTCTTTCCTCACATGAGCTGCAATCACTACTAAGCATTTAGTAGTGCTCTGGGTGCTGCTACAAGACCAAAGGGTAAAATAACCCGTACTAGTCATTGTGATCTTCTAAGGTGGACCTTAGAAATTTTTGATGAGATACTGTATGTTGATGGGAATGTATGCATAGGGGTCTTCCAGGTCCAGAGATATTAGCCAGTCACCTGTTTATAGGAGTGGTAAAATTGTACCTATTGAATTCATCTTGAACCTTTTCTTTTTAGACTAATGCTTAAATCTCTAAGATCTAATATTGGCTGAAGATTGCCTGATTTCTTTGGAATTAGGAGGTATCTGTTTTAGAAACCTGTTCCCCTTTGAGATAGGGGAACTGGTTGTACTGTTTTGGTGTGACGAAGTGATTGTAACTCCTTCTGTAATATAGTTATCTGATCTTTTAATTGCTGATAGTAAATCGGGGGATTTGAAGGTGGCAAGTTTTCAAAGTTTAGAATGTACCTTTTGTTTATTATTTTCAAACCCATTGTCTGATGTTATCTGAATGTAGCACTTATGAAATATTAAAATCTCCCTCCTACTTCCAGGTGTGAAAATGGGCTTTGCAGGTACACAGGATTGGGGTAAAAAGGACAGAGTAGATCTCAAGGGGGGCTGATTGCCTTCCCTCTGTTGAGATCTGGTATGACTTGTTGTCTGGCTTGTGGCTGCTGATATGCTGTTATGGTTGATGTTGCTGCTGTATGATTATTGGATGTCTATAAGTTCAATTGTACCTTCTCCTTTACCGGTAGAAGGATGACCTTTTTTAAGGTTCCTGTTTGCATTGGCATTGTATCGATGACTCTTAATGAGAGGAGGTGAGAGCCTGAATAGCAGTATTCTGGTTCTTTATTGACTCACCTTATCCTCAAATAAATTGTCACCTACACAAGGAGAATCTGCCAGGTTTTCATGGACATCATCTCTGAGGCCGGACGCCTTTAGCAGGCCAGTCTTCTCGCTACAATGGCTGTTGCAGATACCCTAGTAGCGGTATCGAGGGAGTCATAAATAGACCATATCATATATTTTGTGCAATCCTTTGTATCTGCCATGATCTCATTGAAGGTTTATTTCTCTTCATCTGACATGCGTTTTGATTTTTCTCCTAGTTTCTCAAGATTATTATAAAGATACTGAATCATTTGTTACTGACACGCAGCAGTCCTGGCTTGCATAATAGCTCTTGATATACCCCTTTTTCCAATCATATCAAGAATCTTGGGGAGTGAGTTTGAATACGTTTTTGTTTTCTTAGCTTTCATTGCGGACTCTACAGTGATAATCATGAGGGAGTTGCACTTGTTCATTTCCTGAACACTGTTAAATCCTGTATATTACATCAATATTTTTTTACCATAGGTGGTCCGATGAAAAGTGTTTTCCCTTGTAAATTCACTTATTTTCTCTGAGTCCTCTTCTAAGCTCAATGGTATCACTCCCAACATTTTCTGATGAAACTTTGGCTACGTGGAGTCTTCTGATGGTGTTAAACTTCTGGGTTGTTCTGGTGTGGAGTCCAATGGTAGATCTGGAGATGGCACATCTGATTATATTAATACTGAGTTATAAAAACTAAATGAATAGACAGATAAATCTGGACATAAGAAACTGTTTCTGATTTATATTTTTTCTTCTGTTATATTCTCCTTCCTCCTCTCAAAACAGGCACATGGGAGTTTTGCTTGTAGATATTCTCGTAATTTTTCTAGAATGGTTTAAGTGGCAGACTTCTTTTGCTGAGGCATTGGTTTTTGCAATTATTTATAATGTTCATTGTAACTTTTGCTCCTTTCTCTCTCCATATTTGCTATATATTTACTGTAAACTGATGTGATGAACACACAAACACCGGTATATAAAAGCATTAAATTAAATTAAATAAAATAAATAAATAAATAAATAAATACATGTGTTTATGAAATCCGCCCATAATTTCCATATGAAGGCATGACATTCCTTTATAGGTTGCTGTGATAGGATGCCTGGGCTATCAAGTTTTGTTGACTCTTGAGGGTCCCAGTGTAGGAGGTGAAGAAATCCACTTGACATTTCCATATGTTTTCTCTTCTTTATATGCTTTCTTCCTACTTTGTGAGATCAGAGGAAGCTTTTGATGATGGAGATGAATCTTGCTGGATGTAAATAAGTTTGTATCTAGGTTTTGGCTCTGAGTCACTTTTTTTTCTGTGTCGATGAGGGTCAGCGTCGACGTGCTGATGATGATTCTTGGTGCTGACACTTTCGTATTGGTAAATCTTGGCATCTATGCTTCTGCGCTGACAGTTCTGCGCTGTTTTTTTTCGGTACCATAGACTCACGACCTCAGTGTTGTGGTGCCAATGGGTCTGCCCTGTTCCTTTGCAGTGCAGATTGTCCCTAGCTCTGATTTACCAATGACGACATTTTGGTGCTGTGCCTTTTAGTCGTAGGCTTGTTTTGGCTTCGATGGCTCAGTGCTGTACCTCCATTGATTTCCAACTCTTTCAAATTGGAGCTGCCTTTAAATTGGTTCACAATTCACTCTGCTTCGATGAATCTGGGTGCTTATATTGTAGCCAGAGTTCCCAGCAAATCAGTGTCCTCAGGGGCCACAGTTTGTGGAATCATGATGCAGTCTGAGGCATTTTAGGCAAAACGAGTATAAATCCAGTATGGACATTTTATGTGCACACTGTTTACATTTTGTGAATGGACTTTTCCCCTTATCTGAAAACATTTTGAAAATTCAGGGTGAAATTGAGAGAAGTGATTTCCTGACCGTTTGCTGAGCAGATTACAATAGACAGGGGAGACTCGAATGCAGGGATGCTAGTGCAGGAAGATGCGTGCTCTGATATAAAATGATGGAACCTTCTGGGCTTTGAGAGAAAATGACCCAATACGACTTTGTTGGATGACATCACCCATCTTGCACGTCTGTTTATTGGGGTTGTCTACAGAGAAACATTGATTTTCAGTATCATCCGGCTAATTTAGCTGGAAAAATTTAGGACTGCATGAATATTATCCTAAAGTTAGCCAGGTACACATATCTAGCTAACTTAGCTGTGGAGCTGAATATCCAAGCAAAGTTATTTGGATAAGTTTATATAGCTAACTTTGTAATCTAGCTAGCAGCTGATTATGGAGCTCTAGAAATCTATATTTACTGTATTTAGAGAGATATGCTTTACGGTGTAGCCCACTAAAAGCTATGAAAAGGCTCAGGCAATGTGAGAGTTGTAAAGACAACAATAAGCATCCCTGCTCTAATAGGGATGCCTGTCTGTTGCCCCTGGATTTCCACAGCTTGTCAGTCCTTGGTAATGTATGCATTTATTCTTTATTCTCATACAGTCATGTTCCGACATAACCTTGCTACTGTATACTCTGCAGTTTTGGCTTGGCTGCTAGAGAGCCCTCAGTAAATGTGGGAAAATCTGCTTTTCCCAGATGGCTTTAAAAATCCAGATGATAAGATTGCAATGGGGCAAATTAGTGTGCGGAGGCCAAAATTTGGCACTATTTATTAGCCCTGTTACCTTCACAATGACTGGATAATTCTGAGAGTTCAGAGTGCAGCCTCACCTCCAGTTTTGCTTCCGATGAAAACTTGCTGTAGTGGGTAGGTATATGAGATGGCACAGAGAGACTGACCGTTTCCTCACCAGATGGATTGCAGTGGTGCCTTAGTGAGCAGAGGTTGCCAGATGTATGGAGAATTTTCATTTGCCAACCTACATTTTTTGGTCACTATTGGCAATGTGGCAACCAGAAATATCACACCTTGATAAGTGTATTTCTGTTTGGATCAAACAGCTAAGTAGGAAAGCCCTAAAGGCAGCATGTGGTTTCACTATGACTAGAAATAACTTTTACGGCATTTTTCATTCCTTTATTCACTTTTAAAGAACTCACCGCAGTGTAAAGCGAACCATGCAGAACTGGTATTAGGTAACCCCAGCCCAGTGCTCATCTATCAGATTTCATCAGAGGACACACGAGTACTCGTGGATATCAGAGGGGAAATGCCAAGAAACATCAAAGAGTACATGATAGAAAACATTTATCCACAATTACCGGGTAAGACTACAAGAGTGACCGTATGTGGTTGTTGCCATGTTGATGGTCACATTGGTTGATGTGAGCAGATTCAAAACTTTGTTTTTAATATATGTAATTTGCTCTTGAGTTCAGGCAATAATAGACCATACAAGTCTGTCCATAACCTCTTTTTAGCTGTACCTAATCATTTTTCATTTAGCCTGATTTGTATTACTGTACAACAAAATATATACTTATGTAGCACACGATATCTGGTATTGGGGGGGGGGGGGGGGGGGCGGGAGAATGGGACTGTAAGAAAAATAAGGTACCAGAACCAGATAAAATTCATTCAAGTGAATTATGGAAGTGAAAGAATATATTTAAAATTTTAGGAATTCATTAAGGAGGAACAGTTTCCTCAAGATTGTCAAAGGGCACATGCTTGGATTAAAAAAAAAGAATCCAAGTTGGAAGCAGACACCTATAAATCTGCTAGCCTAATGCCAGCTCCAGGGATAGTCACAGAAACTGTCGTTAAGTGGAAGATGGTAGCACCAGTGACGGATTTAGGTTTCTGCCACCACCCACCCCCTACCTGCATCCTAGGACATGGCCTGGGGCAGGAGCTCATGGTAGCCTGCTGGCAATCTGTCTCTGCCATGCCAACAAAAGCTGCAGAGGCCGCAGGCCGATACCAGCAGCCACCCTGTCTACATCTGGGCTGCGAAGCTCTGCTGTCCTCAGATGGAGGCGTGGCTTACACTATCCAACGGAACAGGCGATGAGGGGCTGCGGCCCATACCCACTGCAGCACGTGGTGACGCTTGAAACTTCTGCCGCCCAAGATTTTTGCCACCCTAAGCATAGGCCTCGTAGGCCTGTGCCGACATTGAAGCCTGGGCAGTACACGCGGAGGGCCTTCGTCCTATGTAAGTTTCCGGTAGACATAAAATGGGGACAACCCTTTAGTAGATTAGAGCTTTGGAGAGGAGAATAATCAGCATTGGTTCCAAAGTTAGAGACCTGCCAGATCAAACTTGCTTTCAAGAATGTTATGGGCAAACTTGTCAGCAATAAATACAAAAAATAAATTGAGCCATCACGGCAAGCAGCAGAGGAGGGCAAACAACTTAACCCACAATGATGTTTTGCACTATAAAACTGCCTTTTTCAAGGGATAATGAGATGGCATTGCTCCTGAGTTGTTTGTCCTCCTCAAAGCTATGAACTTTTTCAAAAGGTTTTAAGCAAAGAGGGTAATTTTGGAAAGGATTATGTGCGTAAAAGTAGCATATATTGTAACAATTTTCAAAAGCCCATTTACCTGCTTGAAGTGCATTTTTGCACATAAAACCTAATTTTAAACGCATAAATCCCTTTAGAAAATTAGCCCCCAAAGTATTTTATTGTTTTTACTTCTGATGTTTGTTCGGGCTTGCTCTTTGGTGTGCAGGTGGCTGACTCAGCGAGTCATATACCTAGCTCTATATTGCTTTTGCGGGAGAAAGTGCTGATCGACTGCTTTTAAATCTTTGCTATATTTAGGATCAGGAATCATTTTTTCTTATTACTGCAGAATTAGCTATAGCTGTAGTGTTTTTGAACTGACATGCAGAAAGAGCTGCAAAACAATGAGAGGAAAGCTGGACATCCGTGCAACTATGTAAAATTACATGTTTTTTCATGGCTGTGAGTAAATTAAACCCAGGAAATACCTTTATGATTGTAACTAAAAGAATCTACTTACTGCAGAACATATTAAAGAGTCGTTCCATCTGGCAGTGCAGAATGACCGTTTGAGGACCATGCCAGCGAGCTTCCTGCCTCCTTCACCAGTGAACAAAAAAGGTAAAGAAAAGAAGATGCCCAGAAAAACCTGGTACCAATTTTCCCTGATACATTTAGCGTAGACAGGAGGAGGGATGTTAAGACTTGAGTCTTGCATTCAAGGCCCGATAAGTAGGAAAGTTTGCATTCAGACATAAGTGGCTTAAGTTCAAACACATTGAAAGCATGGAGCATAGGGTTGCCAGTTGGCTCCAGATTTCCAGGACAGGCTGATCCAGTCCTGGTTTTACCCCACTGCCGACATGGATTCGAAGATCTGATTTTCCTATTGCTTTCCCTAAGAAAAACAAGACTAAAAGTTCATGTGAGTTAAAACCAGGAAGGAATGAGCCTGTCGAATCATTAGCATAGTAGCAGATTGTGAACAATTGCAGAAGGACCTTGTGAAACTTGGAGACTGGGCTTCTAAATGGCAAATACAATTTAATGTGGACAAGTACAAAGTAATGCACATAGTGAAATGTGGCTGGGTGCCATATTAGGAGTCACCACTCAGGAAAGGAACCTTGGAGTCCTTACTTATTTATTTATTTAACTCTTTATGGACAATAACTTGAAATCTTTGGCTCAGTGGGCAGCAGCGGTCAAAAAGGCAAATCACATGTTAAGAATTATACAAGTAGTAAACTTTATGAAGTCAAACAAGGTGCAGTCTGATTTGTTGAAGGGGAAAATCCTCTTTGAGGGATATTGTGAAAAGTTGGCCACAATCGAGAACATTATTTCCAAAATATACTCTTTACTAAATAAAGCAATCCTGACAAAATTTAGCATATGGTGGCATGGAAATCTGATCTAGGGGAAGAGTGGGATGAAGGTATGTGGAATCTTTGTTTCATGTCTATTGGGTGTAGTTCTGTATCTTCTGCATTGGTTGGGAATGGTTATAAACTACTATACAGATGCAAAGAATGTACCCTATTACTGATGGCCTGTGTTGGCGCAAATGTGGGGCCATTGGGTTGTTCTTCCATATCATGTCCCCTAATTTAAAAATATTGGGGGACTATCCTGAGAGGCCCAAAATGTTTTCTGCTAAATATGCAGACACAAGACTTCCTCCCAGAAAAGACTTATTAATTATGTGGCGGCTACCGCTAGATGTATTTTGGCTGCGTGGTGGAAAGGCCAAGGCTCCGCCTCTGCAGGTGTTCTACACCAGAGTGAAGATGAGAAGATGATATATTGCACGGAAAAACTGACGCTTTGAGGCATGACACTATTCCGAGATTTCAAAAGATCTGGAATCCTTTTCAGGATAAACATAAGAAGCAACTGTGCAAATTTGGGCTCCTCTTAAGAGTCTGTGACTCACGCAGATTCCAGTGATTTGAAGTACTTGAGACAATCTTGATATTGGGACCTCGTACCTTGGGACGGGGGAAATGGGAAGGAAAAATGTATGGGGTTGATCGTTGTAATACTGTTTATACAACTCTTATCTAAATAAAAAGAAAATTACCCCCAAAAATAAGAATGTTAGGAATTATCTGTAAAAGAATAGAGAATATCATAATGCCTTTGTGTGAGTTCATGGTGCGACCATATCTTGAGTATTGTGTGTTCTCAAAAAAGACATAGCAGACATAGAACAGGTACAGAGAAAGGTGACAAAAAATGATAAAGGGGATGGAGAAAGGGTAAACAGATTAGGGCTCTTTAACTTAGAAAAGAGAAGACAGAGGGAATATGGCTGAAATTTATAAAATCATGAGTGGGGTGGAACGTATAAATAGGGAATAGTTATTTACCCTTTCAAACAACACTAGGACTAGGGGACACTCCATGAAAGTAGCAACCGGCAGATTATTTATTTATAACTTTTCTATACCGAAGTTCAAATAACAGAGTTAATTATCACTCCGGTTTACATTGCAACCATAAAAAACAGTGACAAAGTTGTCTTACATAGAACAGGGGGAGAGAAAAACTTGGATTCAGCTTAAGCATGGGGAGTAACGTGTCAAAACTGGTAAGAACTGATAATTTAAAACAAATCATAAGAAGTATTTTTTCACTCGGTGCACAATCAAGCTATGGAATCCTTTGCCGGAGGATGTAGTCAAGGCAACTAACATAGTGAGGTTCAAAAGAGGATTGGACAAGTGCCTGAAGGAAATGTCCATAAACAGTTATTAGTCTGGTAGACTTAGGAAAGCCAGCACTTATTGCTGGAAGTGTGATTCAAGAAAGAGATCAAATATTAAGGATCTGACAGGTATTTGTAACCTAGACTGGCCACTGTCGGAGCCAGAGTGCTGGACTGATGAACCTTGGTCTGACCCAATATGGCATTCCTATGTTCTAATGTTCTATCTGGTTCTAGGAGTGGGTGGTGCTAGGAATATTTCTTCTTTTTCCAAAAATGGAAATAAATGATAGTTTACATACATATGGTCTTAGCCTGGAAGACCAGGTAGATTCATTTTTTGGGGTTCTTTCTTAAATCCAGGTGTGCTACTCTTGGGGGATGCATACAACATGAGGCATCCTCTGACAGGAGGAGGAATGAGTGTTGTGCTGAATGACATAAAAATATGGAGAAGCCTATTACAGGAAATCCCTGACCTCTATGAGGATTCTGCAGTGCTCCAGGTGAGACATCAAGCCCAGTGGTGGAAGTGAATTTTAAATGCCCGGCGCATTTTCAAAAGGGCCCGGCCACGCACGTAAGTGCCGATACATATACAAGTGCCAGGCCCAGGAAAGGGCGGGCCAGGGGGGCATGGTCTGGGCGGGGAGGGAGGCCGGCCACGACAGTGACCATTAGCCGCTGTCGCGGGGGAAGCACGTGCCAGCATCCGGCTGGCACACGTAAATTACTTCTGCTCCCGAGGAGCAGTAAGTAATAAAATAAAAAAATTGAGGAAAGGTAGATTAGGTTTAGGGGGTGGGGAGGAAAGGGGAAGGGGAAGGAAGATTAGGCAGGGGGTTAGGGAAGTTCCCTCCCAGTCCGCTTCTTAATTGGAGCGGACTGGGAGGGAACTGGGGAAGGCCCGATTGCATCGCTGCGTGGACTTTGCAAAAATTCACCCCCTTCGCACACAGGTGCGCATGGCCAATGGATTTTATAACATGCGCGCATTCACTGGCTCTAAAAATAGGCTTAATGTGCATATTTTGGCTATCCTGAAAACCGGATCTGCTGCGGTTTCTTTAGGCTAACCCTGATAACCAAGGAAGGAACAGGACTAGAACTTAACTTTTTATCATATAAATGATTCCCAGACCTGCCTTTTTAATATTAACATCAGCAAGATATCCTCTCTCACAGATTTGAAGACGTCTTTCTTTCTTTTTGCAGGCTAAAAAGGCTTTTTATTGGTCAAGAAAAAGGTCCCATTCCTTTGTGGTGAATGTTCTAGCACAAGCTCTTTATGAACTCTTTGCTGCTACAGATGGTGAGCATAACGTGCAAGAAAGCATTATAGGCCACGGGTGACATTTATTAAAAACTGGAGGGCCAACTCTTATGAATTTTGCTAGTTGAGCTTTTCAGAATTTCAGACTGATAAAGAACCTCGACATCACACATTTGTTTCACAGTTCAGAAAGAGAATTTTTGCCCAAGAGTTCTCCCATCTGTTGCTAGTGATCTGGCCTCTCTCTACTAGAGCTGAATGTGGATTATGTGCATGTGTATTCAATATTCACGCTGCCCTTCAAGAGACAGCAGTTCTGAGCTAGGAGTGTTACAGGCCAGATATGTGTAACCTTTAGCAGGAAGTTCCAATGTGTAGTATAAACTGGCTTAGACCAGCTGGTGAAAAGGCAGTTTAATTCTGAAGGACGGCCTCTGTTATACCTTGTGTATAAGGTAAGGCGAGGGGGACTCCAAATGAAATCCCAGCATGCCTGTCTGCAGAGAACGTGTGAACCATATTAGAACCGATTTGGGCAGAAGGCATGAGATGTATTATTGGAAAATGAAGTGTGATGGGAATTTTTGTTTCTAAAGACTAGCACATTGCTCTTTTAAGTGTTTAAACAAATTTTGTTACAGTCTATTCCATGTGGGAAACTATTCTTCAAATATAGCATAGACAGCTTGCTTGTAGGTTATTGTATATTAAATAGAATTTCCAAGATAATCTAATTTCATTGCTTGCTTTCTTATTGCAAACCCTTGTCATAATTTCATAGATTCTCTGTACCAGCTAAGGAAGGCCTGTTTTCACTACTTCAGACTTGGTGGGCAGTGTGTTTCAGGGCCAGTTGGATTGCTTTCTGTGTAAGTTATAAAACTAAGACTTTCTATTTGGTGTGCAGCATATATTTATCTGCTTTTTACTAAGTACTGATAAACATTTTTTTATTTGTTACATTTACAATCAGCAATATCCAGCATTGTTTTTCTATGCAGCTAAGCATGTTATCATTCCACTAGCAGAGACGTTGAACGTTGATCAAAGATGTTATGAATATCAAAGATGTTCCTTGAGTCTATTTTAAGTTGAAGGCTATAAAAATGTCATTGGCAACAATATCAAGTGGAACATTATTACTACTACTAGTAATTATTTCAATAGCGCTACTCAACGTATACAGCACTGTACAAAAACACAAAAGAGACAATCCCTTCTCAGTACAGCTTACAGTCTAATCAAGAAAAACAAAAGGCAAGAGAGAGTTTGGGAATTTCATTATCAAGAAAATAGTTAAAATCAATAAGGCTGAAAGCAGGTCAAGATTTAAAAGCTGCCTCAAAAAGGTGGGTTTTTAAGATTGGTTTTGAATAAGGCCAGAGAGAGAGCCTGATGCACCAAACTCAGGAAGTCTATTCCAAGCCTATTGTGAACATGGGAAAGTATGAAATTGAGAGCTGGCCCGGGAGTAGAAAGGTATAGATAAGAGTGACTTGCCTTATGAGTAGCATCCACAAGGAAGTGAGGAGAGGTGGGGAGGAGCTGCAGAGTGAAGGCTCATGTAGGCGAGTGAAAGGAGCTTTAACTGTCTGCAGCAACAGAGAGGGGGCCAATGTCGTGACTTGGGAAGAGAGGTTATGTTGTACTTAGCAACATTGGCCATGTCAGAGTTGTGCTGCTTCTTTTTTTTCTTATTAAAAGTATTTACTGCCTTTGTTGTCTTGAATTTTTAAATGTTTAAGATTAAGAAATTTCTCCATAGACAAGCAAGATCAGCTAGCATGAGTGGGGACATCATCTGACAGCGTCAATGCCGAGGAAAGCTCTCTTCAAGCTCAGTAAGGCTTAAAAAAACAAAACGAAAAAAAAAACCCAAAACATTGAGCATGCGTTGGGATGCCTGCACTGCTGCTACCATGTGAGCCACCGCAGTTTGTTTCGTCCTCTTAAGCATACTGATAGATTTCTAGCTCTCTCCCAAAAGCTTATGCCACAATTTTTGGGGGGTTTAATCTTTGATTTTTCACAATTTCCTTATTGTTTTACCTCTCTTGTTGTTTTTTTTTTTAAGCCCCCCCCCCCCAAAAAAAAAGATTTCTTTAAGTTTTTTTTCTTCCAAACTTCTTGCATGTTCAGGACGTCAGGTAAGACACCACGGGCAGGGAAAATGCCTTTTAAAGTTATGTTCCAAATGTTGCCACAAAATGGGAAGCGTGGATTCCCATGATCTCTGCCACAGGACCATGGAATTTTCACCTCCTTCTCAAGGAGAAGAATCCACCACCACTGGGAGACCAGAACCCAAAGTGTCTCTTTCTCAGGGCACAGAAAGAAAAAGAAAGCAATCTTCAGTGGCCTCGAAAAGGAAACACCATGCTGAAGTGTTGGTACTGTCATTAGTGTCACTGGAAAAATGGTACTGATCCTGCTCATCTGAATGGAAACCGTGAGTGCCATTCTGTACAGAGCACAGATCACGATGCAGAAAAGTTGGTCCAGACAGCACCTGTGGCACTGTGATCAGGACATGGCAGAGAGAGATCACTGTCAATGGCGTATTCCAAGTCCTTCTCAGCGCCAACAATGAAGCATTCATCTTTGGCGCCAAAGCATGTCAGCCCAGAAGAACACCATAAAAAAAAGGGGAGAAATCAAGGCATCTCTTGAAATATTGGTGCCATCGGGAAGGGCTCCTCCTCCATTACCACTGCTGCCACCTCTGGAATTCTACACCTTTGTACAAAGCCAGACGGACTTTATGAAGACCTACATGTTGGACGTTCAGAGCAGTTCAGTAAGAGCCTCTGAGTCACAGCCAGTTTTAGAAAAATTAGCGGAGCAACTTCATACAGTAATTTTCCACTCCATCTTCCCTGAAGTAGATATCTACAGTAAAAGAATGACCAATTATAAATGTAAAATTCAAAGATTCTGATGCCGTGAGCTACTCAAGTTCTATTCTTTCACACATCAGGCCTCAATGGAGAACTACACCACTAGGGAATGTCTTATTTATCTTTTTTATTTATTTATTTATTTATTTATTTACAAAAGATGTCAGATGGCATTCCTTACCCTCTTCAGGAAAGTACAGAGCAGGTAGAAGAATTTCAAAGTATAATAAAATGTATCCAGTTTCATAAAACAAATAATGAAAGTTCCAGTGCACAAAAAACTATAAAGAGCTTAAAAAAAAAAAAAAAGAGTATAGAAAATGCCTTTATCAAGTCTTCATGTGGTGAAAAATATAGATATAAAATATAAAATTCTACTGTTCCCTCTTTAAGATGGTGGATGGTTCTATCCAATCTTCTTCCAGGTCTTCTATTTCACCTCCCTAGATTCAGCATTGAGTCAGATCGATTCTCTGGTTCTGCAACCATATATGCACCAGGCTCGCCCATCACAGCCTACTGAAGGTATCTTCACTTTGATTTACATGCCTTGTTGAAACCGATAAGAAGGCATTTTCCATGGTCCCCTGTTATTGAACACCTTGCCCAAATAGCCCAAACATTCAAGAAGGCTATTTCAGGGTGCCTTTGAATTCAGTTGTTAGGCCCTGGAAGCATGATTCATTGTCTTCAAGCACTTTTTAGTAACATCTCTGGCTTTGTTCTCATAAAATCAATGTCCTTATGCTCCCCACATGAACCCTGGAGTTTGCAAACTACAAATCTTTTAAAATAAATAACGACAGATGCATCTTCTCAAGGTTAGGGAGACCATTTAAACACATTTTGTTCTCAGGGGGTTTGGTTGCTACAGGAATAAAAAAATCTACATCAAACTGCTTGAACTCAGAGCAATATACAGTGCTCTTTGGGTCTTTAAAAAAATGGATAAACGCATTCAAATAGTCAGGTAGTCATTATTTTGTATAAACAAGCAGGTAAGGTCTGGATCAGCATGGTTATGCAAAGAATTGATCAGGATACGGAGTTGGGCAGTGTCAAAGAACATTCAGCTTTCTGTGATTTCTCTCTCAGATGAAGACAATGTGCTAGCAGATACTCTTAGTCACTGTCTTCAACCTCTCAAATGATCTCTGTATCACCCAACTCCTTTTCCAATGCTGGGGCACACACCTCATATACATCTGTTTACGTCACCATCAAATAAGCTTCCCCTATATTGTTCTAAAAGGCCTGAACTTAATGGCATAGGTCTTGAAGCATTTCGGATTCTGTGGAACAGGAACTTCATATGCACTTTCCCTCAGATTCCTCTAATTTCCAAAACTCTCCTAAAATTGAGGAGAGAGATGGGAAAGATAATTCTCATAGTCCCTTATTGGCTCCATCAAATCTTGTTCCCTTGGTTTCACAAGCATTTCCTGTTCACCTTCCTATCTTTCCAGGGTACTCTTCTCCAATTCCTAGCTCTTACAAGGATGGATGTTGAAGGCAAAATAAAATGCTATGCCATTTTCATCAGAAGTCAAGGAAGTATTACTGACAGTGAGAAAATCAGCTGTCATACAACTGTGTAACTGCAAATGGAAAAGATTCATATTGTGGAGTTCTTCTCATAAGGAAGATACATTTACCTGTCCAAAATCAGTGTCCCTTCAATACATCTTACACCTTTCAAATTCTGAATAGAAAACTAATTCAGTAAGAGTCCATCTAAGTGCAATTGCAGCTTATCACCAAACGAAGAAAACCAACCAAATTTTTCAACTTTCCATAACATTGAAATTTGTTAGAGTATCATTTAAAACCTCCAATTAAAACTGTACCTGTTCAATGGGCCCTCAATTTATCTCAGCTAATGAGGCCTCCATTAGTAAACAATCGATATTAAGTTTCTTACTTGGAGATAGTTTTGGCACACCAAATAAATGAACTACAGGCTTTGGTGATATAGGCTACCAAATACACTGATATATCCCAACAAGACAGTACTAAGGAGTCATTCTACCAAAAATAGTTTCCCAATTTCATATAAATCGGTCAATTAATCCACTGTTTTTCCTAAACTGCATTCCTTTTCAGTGGAACAGGTTCTGCATGCCTTACACTGCAGGAGAACGTTTCTGTTCTACTTAAATTGAACAAAATCTTTCAGAAAATCTCATGTTTTCTCTGGTATAAATAGACAATGATTTCCAGTAACAAAATAAGTTATCATAATGGCTTTTTCCAATGTATTTCATTCTGCTTCACTAAAGCAGGAACTCCAATCGCCAGAAAGATTAATGCTCATCAATTAAGAGCTACAGCAGCCTCTATAACTTAGTTACAACGGATTTCCATTGAAGACATGTACAAAATTGCTACATTATACATTCACAAAGCATTATTAAATATACCCCAAGCTACTATTCCTGATTAATAGCAGCTTATGGACTTCTCTTCGAGGAACTTATCCAAATCTGATTTAAACCCAGTTATACTAACTACCATAACCACATCCTCTGGCAATGAATTCCAGAGCTTAATTATGCATTGAGTGAAAAAGAATTTTCTTCAATTTGTTTTAAATGAGCTACTTGCTAACTTCATGGAGTGCCCCCTAGTCCTTTTATTGTCTGAGAGTAAATAATCAATTTATATTTATCTGTTGAAGTCCTTTCATGATTTGAGTTTTGAAAGAACTCAAAAATGAAATTTCAGATCTATTACAATTAATTTGTAATCTATCATTAAAATTATCCATTGTACCTGAAGACTGGAAGGTGGCCTATATAACCCTGATATTTAATAAGAGCTCTAGGGATGATCTGGGAAACTATAGACCAGAGAACCTGTCTTCAGTGCTGGAAAAAATCATGGAAACTATTATAAAGAATAAAATCATAGAACATTTAGATAGACATGATTTTAATGGGACCAGCTAGCATGGATTTACCCAAGGGAAGTCCTGCCTCACAAATCTCCTACATTTTTTTTAAAGGTGTTAATAAACATGTGGACAAATGTGATCCGGTAGATGTGGTGTATTTGGATTTTCAGAAGGCGTTTGACAAAGTCCCTCATGAGAGGCTTCTAAGAAAACTAAAAAGTCATGGGATAGGAGGCGATGTCCTTTTGTGGAGTGCAAACTGGTTAAAAGACAGGAACCAAAGAGTAGGATTAAATGATCTGTTTTCACAGTGGAAAAAGGTAAACGGTCGTGCCTCAGGGATCTGTACTTGGACCGGTACTTTATAATATTTATTTACAAGATTTTTATTCTGCTCTCTCTCAGATATTATGTCTGATGTGGAGTACAACAAGATAAAAACAATTTAAAAATACATCCTTTACATAATAAAAATAACATAATACTTAACTGTATAAAACCATCTACACATAAAATTCTACAAACTGCTGTTCAGAGCTCTTAAAGACTACTCAACATAAGCCTCTTGAAATAGCCATTTTTTTACACCCTTCCGGAGCTTCATTATATCAGATTCTTTCTTTAACACCAGATCATTTAAATTTATATATGATCTGGAAAGGGGTACGATGAGTGAGGTGATCAAATTTGCAGATGATACAAAATTATGCAGAGTAGTTAAATCTCAAGCAGATTGTGAAAAACTGCAGGAAGATCTTGTGAGACTGGAAGATTGAACATCCAAACCGCAGGTGAAATTTTCTGTGGACAAGTGCAAGGTAATGCATATAGGGAAAAATAACCCTTGCTCTAGTTACACAGATAGGGCCAGATATTTTTACCTACGTGCAGGCGTAGATTTGTGCGCGCAATTTTATAACGTTATAAAATCCAGGGTCGGTGCGCGCAAAGGGGTGCACACTTGTGCACCTTGTGCGTGCCGAGCCCTAGGGGAGCCCTGATGGCTTTCCCCGTTCCCTCCAAGGCCACTCTGAAATCGGAGCAGCCTCGGAGGGAACTTTACTTCCATCCCCCCCACCTTCCCCTATCTAACCCATCCCCCAGCCCTACCTATATCCCCCCCACCTTTATTTTTTTTTATTTACGCCTGCCTCCGGGCAGGTGTAGGTTGCGTGTGCCGACCAAGTACCGGCACATGATCCCCGGGCCCAGTGGCAGTGGAGAGGCCTCTGGCCACGCCAACACACCCCGCCCATTTTTTCAAGCCCCAGGTCTTACACGCGTGCTGGGGCTTGTGCACGTTGCCGGGCCTATGCAAAATAGGCTCGGCACGCACAGGAGTGGGTTTTCGGGGTTACGCGCGTAACCCTTTTAAAATCCGCCCCATAAGTTCCATAATAGGAGTTAACACCCAGGAAAGCGATCTAGGCGTCATAGTGGATAATACATTAAAATTGTCAGCTCAGTGTGCTGTGACGGTGCGCTCCATGGTGAGACCGCACCTTGAATACTGTGTGCAATTCTGGTTGCCGCATCTGGAGAAAGTACAGAGAAGGGCATCCAAAATGATAAAGGGCATGGAACGGCTCCCTATGAGGAAAGACTAAAGAGGTTAGGTGATTTACTACTCTTCAGTTTGTCAATCTGGCCTACTACATCTTCCAAGTTCACTATTTATTTAAATAACTTTCTATAGTACGCAATCCATAGCGAGAGAGTCCCCACTTGTGTGGCTGGTTATGCCTGCTTGTCCACGAAGAAAGTAAAGCTGCTTACCTGTAACACATTCTTCATGGAGAATTAAACAGTCAGTCACACAATCCATCCTGCCTCTCTGTGGTGAAGCATAGCTTGGAGATGACAAAAGTGGCTCGTGCAGCAGAAGCAGTGTGGGAATTCTCACACATGCTTGGGCGCTTTTTTTTAGCCTTATTGAGCTTGAAGAGAGCTCTCCTGTGTGTTAGTACCATCTGATGATATCATCCACGTGTGTGGCTAATTGTTTCTATTCTCTGCAGAGAACACCAGTTAAGGTAGGTAACTTTGCTTTCTCTCTTTCTACTGACCAAACCCAACAGATATTTTCAGCCAGGTAGGATGTGGTTCACCTGATGGCACGAGATAAAGGTTTTTGTAAACATAAAGCATCCTTGCTCTGTTTCATTTAATTTCTGATTTATATTCCGCCTTTCATGACGGGTCAGCCACTTCAAAGTATTTGGAAGTTCTTTAAAAAGTTACTTATTTGTGGGTTGTTGGCTACTGCCGTGGGTGTCACTGGGCAAATTTCAGGCTTGAATCTTTCTGCCTTTTGATATGAAACCATCAATTTAAAACAATGCTGCACCGAGAACATCTCAGAGAATATTATCTTCCACAACGAAAGCTGTGTAAAGATACTTGCTCTTTGCAACAATTTAAAAAATACAGTTCTCCATTTGTTGAATGTTTTCTTTCTTCTGCTTTGTCTGCAGGTTGTCTCCTAAACCATCGGTACTGATTGGTCACTTCTTTGCTGTTGCACTGTATGCAGTTTATTTTTGCTTCAGGGCCGAACCCTGGTATGCCAAGCCACGAGCCCTCATCCAGAGCAGTGCTGTCTTTTACCGAGCTTGCTCTGTACTGTTTCCTCTCATTTACTCAGAGATGAAGTACCTGGTTTATTAATTTTTCAGAAGAAAAGTACCAGACTACAGAAAGTCATCACCAAGCCCTTTAACATCTTTGCAATATACTTCAGTGTTCTTTGTAATAAAAAGAATTCCGTGTTTTTGTTTACAAATGCAAAATCTTGTTTCTGCCAGTAGAGCTATGTTTGCATTTGTATGAATTTCTTTGTATGTATGTACATATATGTATTGTAAATTAAAATTGCAAGTTACCGGAGCCGGCCGTTCATGGGACCGGATATAGTTAATTCAGCACTTAGGTGCTGCTGCTGCTCCTGGCAAGGTGCAAGTCATTTATGTCTTCTCCTGCCAGAAGAGGCACTTTTTTGTATGTTTAACTGTAAATAAGATGCCAATTTGAAATACTCAAACCACGTTGCTGCTATTATCCTTTGTGTTGTTTCTTTTTAATGTTTTCTGACCACCCGGACAACCCATGTTGTATGAAAATTTAAAAATCGATTATAATTTTACCTCCTCAAGAGCTGTGCACCTAATTTGTCTCCTTCTCTGTGAACACTGGGAAACTCCATTGAGTCCTTCCATGTAAATCACTGCATGCCTCAAAAATATTTTATGCATTTACTGGCAGTCGCTGTGGAGGGATCACATTGATCATCTTCTTTACAAAAATAATCACAATTTTTTTTTTTTTTTTTTTACTTTCAATGCATATGCAGAAAGCTATGATTTGTACATAAACAGAAAATTTCATGTCATACTGTGAAAAAATATACAAGCTGCATAACACTGCCTTTCATACATTTTGAATGACTTTTTTACCAATTAAAATTGTAATTTTTATCTTTTTATAAAATTGTTCTTGGATGCTTTAGTTCACTAAGACATTGGTAAACTGGTACTAAAAGTGAAACAAATATACTTGATCTTCAGATAAGTGTCACTCGCTGTTACAACTACCGAACCACTGTGCAAAGACACATCCTTTTCAATTCAGTCCAAATACTTTTGTCCATAAATATATATAAACCAGCAAAGATACCAAACCCAGCCAAAGGAGAGCTTAGGCTTTGATTTCCATAAACACACAATGGGAAAATAGGAAAAAAATAAAAAAGCCTTCATGAATCTGGCCCCGTGTGGGAATATTGATAAAACAATATATTCAATATCATTCATAGAGAGATAATAAGATGAACAGCCAAGATGTCAGGGAATTTAGGAATCGGTCTTTGAACCCTGCTGCTCTCCTCCATGGCTTTTTGCTTTCCTGTTTTTATAGAAGAGGGAGGGGGGAGTCTTTCTTGTTGTGGACTAGTTGACAGGTACAATGGTCCAGTCAGTGGAATTTCAAAATCCTCAGAAGACTTTTTCCTTGGCCAAGAAATATATAAAGTATAGTGTATGCTCCCTAATGCTTTCTGTCTGGCATTAAAAATGCAAAATGTTTTAAATATGTATATCCAAGTACATGCAGAAAACGGTAGTTCCCAGTACATACTCAGTCCAGACTCCTGGGTTTTGTCTCCCTTCCAGCAGATGGTGGCAGTGCTCAACCTGCAGTCTTAGGACAGGTGTTTAAAAAAAAAAAAAAAAAAGTTAGAGTTCAGCTTAACAGGAGCTCCTCCCAGAAGGTTGGCAGGTCCTGATGGGACCATCCCTTCTGGTTGATAGACAAGCAGGGGGTTGATACTCCTTTGGTGGCTCAGTCCTTTTCTTCACTGGAGAGGAAATACTGATGGTGACAGATCCCTTCGCAGAAAACTGTAGTTGTTTGTTTAAAGTTTTCACATTTAGCTTTAGTTATTATGATTACAGTCTGCTATTGCAAATCCCCCTCTCTCAATTTATTATTTTTTTAAGAAACCCTTAAACTCTCAAATGATAAAAACTGCATGCACTTGCAACACATGACAGAGCGAGCCTTGACATGGCCCCCAAAATGTAATCCTGCCTGGGCCTAACAAGGAGGTGCAGTCTGCCAGCCAACTGGAAAGCAGCTGCTTGGCAATGGTGATCCCCAACTTGTTCTGATCAAAGGAAACAAAAAGTTGGGTGGACTGGCTATGGGCTTCTGTCTGTTCCAGAGAGAAGGCTAAGGTTCTTTTGCAGTCCAAACTGTTTAGGGCTCATTCGCCTTGGTGTGAATGGGGCCTGGGAAAAAATGTTCACAGAACTTAGGGTGGTCTTGCACACGCACCCTATCATGAAAATATTTTGTGTACAGTGGATAAGTTACTAAGGTCTGGAATTCATTCACCCTACGAGTGGAAGTGACAGCCATCAAAAATATGACCTTCCGGGTCAGGTACTTCAGGTCACAGGAACACAACGGCTCAAAGGGAGCTTTCATCAGCTGAGCTAAAATGACACTAAGATCTCAGGACACAGTGGGAGGCCTTAGGGAAGATCCTGCATGAATCAACAACTATAGACTGTACAGAAATGGGCATACCTTCTACACCATGGTGATATGCACCAATTGCACTGAGATGAATTCTAATGAAAGTAGTCTTCAGACCAGCCTCCAAAAGGTGTAGAAGATAAGGAGAGCAGTTTTTGTGTGGAGCAGGAGAAAGGATATAGGGCCTTCTGCTCCCACCACACTGAAAAGCTCCTTCATTTCAATGCATAGGACTTTCTGGTGAAAGGCTTTCTAGAAGCCACCAGGGCCCAAGACACATCTTCCGAAAGATGGAACAGTTGTAGGATCAGCCTCTCAGCATCCAGGCTGTGAGCAACAGGGCTTAAAGGTTGGGATACTGTGACCTGCCCCAATCCTGAGAAATGAGATCTGGGGAAGTCTCCAGTGTGATCGGTTTCCTGATGGACATCTCCCCGAGAAGTGGCAGCAGACCTGTCTTGGCCAATGAAGGGCTATGAAGACCACAGTCCCTTTGCCCTCTTGAAGCTTCAAATTCTTCGACACCAGTGGAATTGGAAGTTACAAGTACAAAAAGCCCTCACCCCAATGGCAGATGAAAGCATCTGAGGCTGGTTCATAGTGTGAACTGTATAGTGAGCAGAAACTAGGATCCTTCCTGTTCCAAGGCGCCATGAACAGATCCACATCCTGGCTTGCCCACAGGTAGAAGATCCGATTTGCTACCTGAGATCATTCATGGGAAGATCCGATATGCTACCAGAGATCATTCATGGGATCAGAAGGAATGACTCAGCCTGTTTGCTATCATATTCTCCATTCCAGCTAGATAGATGGCTCTGAGCAACATCCCTTTGGAGAGTGCCCATCACCATATCTGAACTGCTTCCCAACACAGAGATATGAGCTCATACCCTCCTGCTTGTTAACATAATACAAAGTGACAACACAACCTTTTTGGACAGCCGATCTCTGAAAGCCCACAGAGCATACCGGATTGCACAGAGCTCCAGGAAGTTGATCTGGCACAAATGATCCTGGGCAGACCAAAGACATTGGGTGCTGAGCCCATCTACATGAGCTCCCTAGCCTAGGGTAAACACAATCATGGTGAGGATAATTTGCACCCCCAGATTTTGGAATAGGACTTCCTGTTCTAGACTGGAATCTACTCTCCACCAGGCAGAGTCCTGGAGAGACAGGGTGACCCAGATGCAGTCCCAAAACCCCTGAGTGGCATGTGCCACCGGGATTGTAGTGTCCAATAGGCTCTCTACAAATGCTACTTTGCCAAGGGAGTGGCATGTACTATTGTGGCCCAACAGCCTCAACATGTGCCATGCTGAGATCTGCTGGCTCTTTTGAATCTCCACTGCGATGGCCATCAAATTGATGGCCCTTTGTCATGACAGAAAGGCCTTGGCCTGAGTCGTGTCTAGCAGGGCTCCTATAAAGTCCAATTGCAGTAAAGGGCTGAGATGGGACTTGGAGTAGTTGATGACAAACTCTAGCGACTCCAACACAAAAGATGGTCAAACACATGGACTCTGTGGCCTCTGCCTGAGAGGTGCGCTTGACCAAATGTCCAGGTAAGGGAAAATGGATTCCCAGTCTGTGAAGGTGGGCTGTCACCATGGCTAGGCACTTCATAAATAAAACACCACAAGTGCAGTAAAATTTCTTGATGGTCTTAGTGGTAAATTTATTAAATCATTCAATGTACAGCAACTCCACTGTATAATAATCAAAACTTTAAAGGGTCCCCCGACACGGACCCCGTATTTCGCCAGACAGGCTGCGTCAGGAGGGACAAAACTTTTAATGATACCAATCTGTAAATACAGAACAAAATGTATAAATAGACCAAACAACGATAGGGCACGCCGAGATAAACTGTCCTATTCGCATTGTTTTCATTTTGCTGTTTTAGAACTCTTATCCCTGCTCCGTTATTTCCCATAACTTCCCAGTTCATTTATCATCATTAATAGTTCCATGTATCCCTTTCTGGTTCTGTTAATACTGTTCTATGTAAACCGGCATGATGTACCTACGAATGTCGGTGGATAAAAACCTTAAATAAATAAATACATAAAATAAAGCAAAATGAATTTAAACATTAAAATTCACATACCGGTGTTCTAAGCTGTATCACTTCACAGGGAGCGCACATAAGTTACAGCAAAGCAGGGTTTTAAACACTGACTCCTTTTTGGCGCGAAAAAGCAGCAATCAGGAGTGCGAGCATAAAACCAATCAGGACTAAGCCCATAGCATCAAGTGAACATACTCCATTCCAACTCAATATTCAGATCCTTAGGAGCAACAGTATCAAGAATGTAAATCCTTTTCTTATCAATATGTCAGAGTAATTTCCACCCCGCAAGGGAGGCGCAATTACATAGAGTACAAAAAATTTCAAGTCCGATATGGAGTGAGACAACTGGGTCCAGTGATCAACCAGTAGAGCATTCTCAGGGCGATTCTTAATATTTGAGTGGTGTTCAATGATCTGAATTTTTATCATACGAGAGTTTTTCCCCATATAGAACTTTTGGCAAGGGCAACTGTTCACATATATTACACCCCTGATGATGTAAAATCCGAAACTCCAAACAGCAAGTAAGTCTTCTTTGTGGTCGGATGAGTGAATACTGACAATGTATAGGTATGTGGGCAATCAGAACAATGGCCATAAGGTTTGTGTAAACCAATATTCTGAGGTGAACAACTATTAAGCTGGGGACCTGAGTGAACTAACATATCTCAAAGGTCTCTCCCAGCGATAAATATAATGGAGCGAACTGTGAAAAACATCCTTAAGTGACAGAGCAGACCAATGTTTCTGCACAATATTTGTGACTATCCCACTAAGGGTAGAAAATGGCAAAATGCAGTTAACAGATGTCTGAAGTGCGGTTTTGTGGCAAAAATAACAGATCCCTATTTACATAGAGTATACATTTAAAAGATTTCTTTAACACCTTAAAACAGTACCCCCTTCTCACTGAACCTCGACATCATCTGCTTAGCGTGCTGTATAAATTCGGCCTTAGTGGAGCCTAGTCGACGTAGTCTTATGAATTGGCCCATCGGAATGTTCTTCTTGAGATGATAGGGATGGAAACTGTCAAAAATCAGGAGGGTATTTCGGTTGATGTCTTTGCGATAAATAGAGATAGATACCTCATTGTTATCCAGGGTGATTAAAATGTCAAGGAATGGAACCTGATTGGGATGTATATAGAAATTAAACTGTAGATTTGCATTACAGTTGTTAAGCCAGTCTAGGAACAGAAAGAATTGTATATTGGTGCCAAGCCAGATAAGAAGCACGTCATCAATATATCTTAGCCAAAGGTGTATAAAAGTTGACCAGTCTGAAGTGTAAATGAATTTCCCCTCAAAGTCTGCTACATACAAGCA
This sequence comes from Rhinatrema bivittatum, assembly GCF_901001135.1. Classification (NCBI taxonomy): domain Eukaryota; kingdom Metazoa; phylum Chordata; class Amphibia; order Gymnophiona; family Rhinatrematidae; genus Rhinatrema; species Rhinatrema bivittatum. The sequence goes on from NC_042616.1 coordinate 765,036,141, forward strand.
AGCCAGGCTAAGGCCATCGTTGCGCCCATTGCTGTACCCTTGATTTGTTGAAAAAAGTCTAAGTTAAACGTAAAATAATTCTGAGACAGGGCTATACATGCCAAGTCAAGTAAAAAAGAAGTAGGCACACAAACATGGCCCGTGCATAGATTCAATATTTGTTCAATTGTCATCAATGCTTCACTTGGGGAATATTTGTATACAATGACACTATGTCAAGCGTAACTAAGAAAAAAAGATTCTGATGGAAAAACAAGGTAATTCAGAACGGAAATCAGATGGGAAGAGTCCCTGACATAGGATTTACTTAATGGCACAAAAAATCTCAGAAATATATCCACAAATTTGGACAGGGGTTCTAATACTGAACCGATCCCTGATATAATCGGCCGGCCTGGTGGATCTTGTAAGGATTTGTGTATCTTGGGCAGAATATAAAATACTGGGACGATTGGAAATTCTACCATTAGGAATTGTGCCTCACGAGTTGTAATAAACTTGCGATCAGTTGCCTCTAATACCAAAGCTTTAATACTATCTTTCAAAGTGTTTGCAGGATCGTGGAGAAGTGGACAGTAAAATGACAAATCACTTAATTGTCATTCAACTTCCTTCTCATAATTAGATCTATCCATAATAATATTCCACCACCCTTATCTGCTCGTTTTATTATGATATCAGGGTCATCCGACACGGATCTTATAGCACACCTTTCTTCCTTGGATAGATTGTAGAAAACATATCCCTGACTAGATTTTAAGTTCTCAACTTCAGGGCGGACTAATCTCTCAAACACAATTACAGATGGGTCTATTGGGGCCGGAGGAACCCATTTTGATTTCGGATAAACCAATGACATATCTTGAGAAAGCGGATTGTCAAAAAAGAAGGTTTTAATTTTTAGCATCCTAAAGAAGCGATATAGATGAACTTGCATGTGAAAATCATTAAATGTCATTGTGGGGACAAAGGAAAGTCCCTTTTCTAATACTTTTATGTCAATATTAGATAAAGAACGATATGACAAATTAAATACAGCATTAGATTTAGTACAGTTCACTGCCACAGGTCTTGATGCTGGTGTGTAACTCGTGTGGATTGTTGCGACTGTGGATGTAGAACTTGTCCTCAAGCCCGAGTATTGCGAGTGTTTCGATATGGCAGTGCTTGGTCTAAAAAAAAAAAGGCAAAAGGTGATGAAGAGGCTGATGCAGCAGGTAAACCAACATTGCTTGATGTCATTGGTGCCATCCGCTCTTCTCAATTCGCATTGGAGCCCATTTCTTCCCCTGAAGAGTCGTCCGAGGACAACTGAGCAAACGTAACAGATTTCTTCTGGGTCTGATTTGTTGACATCCATGAATATACATAACCTTTTTTATAATCAAACTCGTCACGTTGAAACTTCTTAAACTTGGTGGCTTTTAAGTCACTTTTGAATTTTTCTAAGTTACCTTTGAACTCAAGCAGTTGTTGGTCAAATTGTTCCACAGGTTAACAACTCTTCAGGCCTATCCTGTAAAGTGCAGCCGCGTTTACCCTGCTCCTAAGCCGCTTTTTACTTCGTTTTCGGCCTCGTTAGCCCTTCCTGCGATCCCGAATCCCCTTTAACCTACTCCTACCGCGTCCTAAATTCCCCGGGCAACCCCTTCCGCCCGCGGCATGTATATTGCATGCAAACGAGCGAATTAGCTTGATATTGCATGCAAACGAGCAAATTAGCTATTCCCTAGCATCCCGTAACCCGCGCCCCGACTATCGCTATCTTTCCGCGCCGTTTTGTCGCGCGTTTAACCTGCAAACTTACCGCCTACCCTGACCCAGGCGGTAGAGGCATGGGTAAGGGTAGGTGGAAAGCTTTCCCCCAGCCACCGCTCACCTGCCCCGGCCGCGATCATGGGTGCCGGTCTCCGTGGCAGCCCCAGTCCTCTCCCCTGCTCCCGAAGCCAAAAAAAAAAAAGCGAAAAAAACGTTGCAGCCCCCCTCCGATGTCCGGGCTGCCACGGAGACTGCAACAGCAAAGCGACTTTTCGTTTTTTTTTTGCTTCGCCGCTGTCAGTGTGCCCCCTCCTCTCGGAGCAGGGCGCGAAAAGCAGCCTTGCTCCGGGAAGAGAGGGCACACTGACAGCGGCGAAGACAGCGGCGAAGCAACGGAGATGACAGCGGCGAAGCAAAAAAAAACCCAAAAGCAATTTTGGTTTTTTTTTTTCAAAAGTGACAATTTTTTTTTTTTTCCAAAAGCGACTTACTTTTGGGATCTGTCAAGATCCCAAAAGTAAGTCGCTTTTGGACGCCTGCCAACTTACCTTTCTGAAGCCATCATCAGGAACACATGCGATCGTAGCTCCTCCCGACGAAGATGGCCGCCTGCACGGGGAAAGCGTGCAATTGGCTGCTGAAGACGTGACTTACTTTTGGGATCTTGACAGATCCCAAAAGTAAGTCGCTTTTGGAAGAAAAAAAAAAATTGTCGCTTTTGAAAAAAAAAAACCAAAATTGCTTTTGGTTTTTTTTTGCTTCGCCGCTGTCATCGCCGTTGCTTCGCCGCTGTCAGTGTGCCCTCTCTTCCCGGAGCAAGGCTGCTTTTCGCGCCCTGCTCCGAGAGGAGGGGGCACACTGACAGCGGCGAAGCAAAAAAACCAAAAGCAAGAAGTAAGTCGCTTCGCCGCTTCACTCTTCCCTCCTCCCGGAGCAGGGCGCGAAAAGCAGCCTTGCTCCGGGAGGAGGGAAGAGTGAAGCGGCGAAGCGACTTACTTTTTGCTTTTGGTTTTTTCGCTTCCTGGTATCTGTCATTTCAAATGACATTTGAAATGACAGATACCAGCGTGGCGTGAAGCCTTAGGCCCGCGCACCCAGGATACTGTATAGGCGCTCTATCCAGTAAAATGGGTTGCGCGGGCCTAACGCTTCATGGGCACTTATTAGCCGCGGCTTACATTTGCATGTAATTAGAGTTCAGGATCGAGCGGTAGGTGAGCTGCACTGTGCAGGCGGTAACCGCGGGTGCCGTAGGCACTAACGCAGCTCTTCCTACCGCTCGGTACTGGATAGGCCTGCTTAATAGCCTCAAACTGTACTGTAAGTTCGTCCTGAAGGGTAGTAGTCATATGCTTCATTGTCTCAATAATAAGCAACAAAAGGTCAAAAGAGCACTCATTAAAAATCTGATTCCAGCGGGTTATGAATTCCTTATTTTCCACATGTAATCTGGGCTCAGTTGTCTCACTCCATATCGGACTTGAAATTTTTTGTACTCGATAAAATCATGCCTCCCTTGCGGGGTGGAAATTACTCTGACATATTGACAAGGAAATAACAGAAATAGATTTACATTCTCGATACTGTCGTTCCTAAGGGTCTGAATATTGAGTTGGAATGGAGTATGTTCACTTGATCCTATGTGCTTAGTCCTGATTGGTTGGTATGCTCACACTCCTGATTGGTGCTGCTTTTTCACGCCAAAAAGGAGTCAGCATTTAAAACCGTGCTTTGCTGTAACTTATGTGCGCTCCCTGTGCAGTGATACAGCTTAGAACACCGGTATGTGAATTTTGATGTTTAAATTCATTATGCTTTAGTTTATCTCGGCTTGCCCTATTGTTTAGTCTATTTATACATTTTGTTCTATATTTACAGATTGGTGTCATTAAAAGTTTTGTTCCTCCCGATGCAGCCTGTCTGGCGAAATACAGGGTCCATGTCAGGGGACCCTTTAAAGTTTTGATTATAATACAGTGGAGTTGCCGTACATTTAATGATTTAATAAATTTACCACTAAGACCATCAAGAAACTTTGCTGCACTTGTGGTGTTTGTACTAATATTGCTGAGTGCAGTGTGTGCTCTAGTACTTGTGTGAAGGCACTTCATAAAGCCACATGGGGCTGACACCAGTCCAAATGGCAAGATGCGGAACTGGAAGTGCTATTTTCCCCACCATAAATCTGAGATATTTTTTGTGATCCTGGAAGACCTCAATGTAAGTTTACGCATCCTTCAGATTGAGAGAGCATAGCCAGTTTCCTTTTTCTCAAAGGGATCATGGTGCCCAGGGAAGCCATCCTGAATGTTTTCTGTTTGAGAAACTTGTTCAGGGCCTTTAGGTCTAGGATGGGATGGAGTCCTGTTTTCTTTGGAATAGGGAAGTACTGGGAGTAGAATCCTCACCCTCTTTGCACTGGTAGAATGGGCTCAACCACTCTGGCCATTAAGAGGGAGGAGGGCTTCATGATTAGTACTTTCTGATGTACTACTGGCCCCCCCAATAGGGGCTCAGGGGCAATTTGATAGGGTGCTCAAAACATTTAATTTGTACCCTCTACACATGATGAGCAGAACCCACTGGTCTGAGATTACATAGAACTGCAGTCTCACTGCCCCTGGTACAGCGGACTCAGTTATGCTTCCTCTGATCCAGTCAAAACCCCAAGAGTTGACTGGGTCGCTGGTTGAGGCTTTGGGGCCCTCTGCTGCGAGAGGCCTGCTGCTGTTGACGGGGTCAAGGAGGCAGAGGATAGTATCTCCTCAGGTGGAAGAAAGACTTCCCCTGACCAGACCTCAAAGATCTCCTAGCAGGGGAGGATGGGTCATGCATGCCTGTGGAGAGTTGCTGAAGTATTGCACAATGCTCCTGCATCTGTGTCACTGCATCCTTTACATTATCTCCAAAGAGATTCTCTCTTGTTCATGGCATTGTCTGAGAGATTGGATGCCCTCAGCCAGGTGAGTCTTGAAAACATCGTAGGTCAACTGGACCCATGTTTTCCACACTCCAGGCCTTTATGTACCAGCGATTGGAGAGTGTCCTGCTGCTGTTGAGGCAATTGCTCTGCCACCTTCTGCACCTGCTTCCAGATGTCCCGCATGGCTCATATAGAGTTGGTAGGCTGCTATGTGTGCAATAAGCATGGCACCTTGAAAAACTTTCCTCCCAAGAGTATCCATGGCCCCTCTGATGCTTCCCCAGAGATTTTGAGGAATGGGTTCAAGTGCACTTGGGCTTCTTGAGAGTTGATTCGACCACCATAGACTGGTGTGGTAACTGAAGCTTGTTGAGTCAAAGAGCCTTCTGGACGAGATACAACGTATTCACCTTCCTTTTTACAGAAGGAACTGAGAAGGGGTGTTCCCATATCTTCATCAGTAACTCCAGAAGGATCTCATGCACTGGGACTGCCACAATTTCCTTAGGAGGATCCAGCATCCTGTGTCAGGTAGTCTCCTAAGTCTGTAACTGCAATGGGGTGATCTTCGCCATCACCCTGACAAATCTTGCGAAGGAGAGGTTTTTCAGAGAAGTCCTGTCGGCAAAAGAAGACTGGTTTGAGGGGAGACCATCAGACATGTCAGAGACATCATTTCCCCCCCCCCCCCCCCCCAAGGGATCATATGCACCCTTGTCCTAATTGCCTGAAAGCAGGGACAGTCCCGAGGCACTCGGTTACCAGCCAGCGGTATGGGTACAGACTCAACGGTCCGGTGTGGCTCTGGTTCCCCAGGAGCTTCCTCTTCAGAGGAAGCTCCTGGGGAACAAGAGCCCCATCAGAAACTTGTACAGGCTACGTCAGTAATACTCCAATGAGTGCATGCAGGAATTCCAACAACAGCTTGAGAATAGACTGTGCCAGTCCCATTAGTGCTGAGATGCTGAGGGGCTCTGCACTGCTTGCTCCATGGCCAACTGTATGCACCTCTGCAGCTGCTACTCAAAGAGCACCAATGCCAAGACTGACAGAGATCCAGGAGTAGCAGCCACATCCACTTTAGAACCAAGAGGAGAATTGATGGCAGGCATTGGAGCTGGTGGAGATAGAATCAAAACCTGGGTATCAATAGAGGCTTGGCGCTCCTCAAAAAGAAGACGCTTCAGAGGCATTTGTAGCTGAAGCTGGTGCATACCCGTGCTGGTGCTTCCTCCGCTTCCCTCAGTGCTCAACTCAGTCCTTTCCCAGTGTGAGGCCAGAGACAACAAACCCGATGTCTACTACTTAGGGAAGGTAGATGATGGCTTGTCTCTGGTATCTCTGGCAGTCATAGACCCCGACGGACTTGATGATCCTGCCAATGTCGAAAGCTTGGTGTCCATCGGTGCAGCTCCATGGTTCCTCTTTGCTGATGCTTCTGATGCCGATGGGCCAGCCTTCTCTGACCTAAAGAGTCAATCCATCTTATCGAGCTGGATCTTATGTCCTTTTGGTGTCGTCTGGGTGCACTAGCTGCAAACCTGGACATTGTGCGATGCCCCCAAGCAGAGGATACATTTATCATGAGGGTCCATGATTGACATAGTCCTCGAGCAGTGAGGGCATGGCTTAAACATGCATGTGGACATGCCAATCTGAAACAAAAGGGATGCAAAATGAAACTTGATGGCAGCGGCCTATGATGGCCAGCGGGCACCAGAGGCACCACTGCAAAATAAAAACTTACCTTAAATGCTGAGAAACTTGGCTTTAGAAGCTAAGGGGGAAAACCAGGAGGACTCCGCAAGAGAAAGTTAAGAAAAGACACGCAAAAATGAGAAAATAATACTTGAAAGAAGTTCAGAGAAACTCAATGCCACAACCTACTAGGCTCCGTGCAGATAAAAAAGAGACTGGGGGGGATCCCGCATGGATGCATGGTATAATGCATGCTGGGCACGTTCAGAGAGGCTCGGTCAAAGTTTTATAAACTTTGAAATAGGTTTTCTGTGCTGGGCTCCATCTGAAGATATCATCCATGTTTGAGGACTGCCATCCTACTTGTCCTTGGAGAAACGTACAAACATGCCCCACCGGGGAACGAACATGGTCTTAACAGGAAAACGGTAACTGATTGAATGGGCTCTAAGCTTGTTTCTTCAATGCTGTGCTAAATTAGCTGTGGGGAGTTTATACTTGAACATGAGATACAGTAGCTTTTCCATGAAAACAAACTTATCCTAGAGCACTACAACAGGTCACGATCAAACTTTCTGCTCTGAAAACTGCAGTTTTATTGTGACAGAAAAATCAAACTTTCCTAACCCATCATTAAACATAACTAAATGCATATGTACATAAGCAATTACAGATAATACATGCGGTGTGTATTTTTTCTCATTGTGTAACACGGAACATGTACAGCTACTACGTTATAGAAACTGCATCGTTTATAAAACCAGGCCTTGAACCATACAGCTTTACAGAGACTGGGGGCTTGTGAAGTTCGCTGTCCTCCACATGAGTTCATTGGTTTCTCAGCACAAATGCTGCAGCTGGAAAGTAAAGTTGTTTGTTTTTTGTTTTGTTTTTTTTTAAAGTCGCTTCCAAGGAGATGCAGGGAGCACACCTTCCTCTCCCCATCACAGAATCGTTCTGAATTCATCATAAATGAAATTAGGCACGTGTGCTTCAACAACCTACAAGGTTAAAAATAATCAGAAAAAAAAAAAGAATAGCTTGTGAGAAATACCATGCACCAGTAACAAATTATTCACAGACCTAGGAAAGGAACAAGAAAGACCTTCCTGGAGTTTGTTGCTTCTGTAGTTAAGTCATTCATGTTGAAGAGTGTGGTCGACAGCACGTGGGGGCATTGTCAGATGCTCACAAGGGAATCTTGCTGACTCTGGTTAAGTGCTTTAGACAACAGAGCCCGGAAATGTTTGTGCCCCAAGCAACCCTAGGGTTATTTTTTTTTAAATTAAAAAATGAGATTTATTTTTGTTTAATAGCACTAATGGTCTCTGGGTCAGATATTTGCTGAATGTCAATGCCCTAATAGGATTAATTAGCAAAAATGCTTTTCTTTTTTATTCTTTTTGGATATTAAAACTCTTCACTGCCTACTGCTTCACATCATAAAAGCCTGATACTGCATGGCCTGATAATGTGCAATGCATCTCGGACTATGCAGGGACGCTCTGGTGACCCCTATTATGAACAAGAGCTTCAACTGCAGCTTTATAATTCTCCTGGCCATCTGCCCAAAGAGTCAGGAGCAAATCAACAATTATTCCAAACTGACTCTGAGCACTGGGACAAGGCAGCACCAGCTGAAAAGGATAAGCAGGAAGGACAAGCTTTTGGATAACTCAGAAGAGGGATAGGTGGGAAAACAGGTCCACTTGAAGGGAGTCTCACCATGATGGGGGAGTTGTGGGGTGGGGGGATGACTAAAACACACAGTGAAGGCAAGGAAACATGAAGCTGAGGCAGACTTAAGGGAAGCGTGCAGGGTTCTAGAGATCTCAGATTCTAGTAAGAACCAAAAGTCTTGTATAAATCTGTAATTCTACCATACATGATGTCAGAATTCCATTTACTTAAGAGCTTAGATGCCTCAAAAGCTCCTAAGTCTCCAAAAGCATAAATGTGCATTTTTTATTTTTCCTTTAAACCTTGTGTTGACACAGAGTAAAGAAATAATTTTAACATTAGGAGATGAGGGAGATACAACAGAATTAATTTTATCAGGATGCTCGAGGTACAGCCCCATTTTCACAAGCCTAGCATATCTGGAGGTATAGATAACGAGTGCATCTCGGGTGCTGGAATTCTTTTATAATTTATTTATTTAGATGACAACTTATAAACTGGCACACGGGTGCACATGTGCATGCGTGCATCAGCCCGCGCTCAGAAATGCAGCCATTTTATAACATACAGATGTATGTATGTGTGCGCAATTTTAAGCAGACTCGCCTATGCATGCAAATGCTGCGTCTACTGCATAAGAGAGGGGATTTTAAAAGACGCGCCAATGCCATTACCAGTTTTCACGTGTCATTCCCAGCTCACCCAGGTAAGGGATAGGATTTCCAAAACCCCACTAGTTTAATAGTCTCCCTTCTCCCCTGTTAGATTCAACATTTAAAACCCTGCTGATGTGTCTACAATTTTTGGTTTTACAACTTGCACATCATCCATAGAAGTAAAGTTATGTGGCAGGGGACCCTGATGCACACCTGTTAATTTCAAGTTAAAACCCAGGAATGCCCACACCTGCCCTGCCCCGCCCCTTTTCTAACTTTTCATTTGTGCGTGTAGCGGGCAAGTATGTGCGTATCCGGGTGGCTTTTAAAATCCTCCCCGCGGGCACCAGCCCGACTTGTGCACATATCCAAGTTGTGGCGGGCGCCGGGCTTTTAAAATTCACTTTTTACTGTTTTTAGCTCATGCCTTTTCATTGTATCTCAAGGGGAGTCACATTTAGGTACTACAGGCATTTTTCAGGAAAGGATTTAAAGGACCTACACCCTGCCACATTTTTCCTAGATACTGTATTTAAAATCAAGATTTTACCATAGGCCTGAGTCTGGGGAGAATGTAGCCATGGATTGTATGGGGTTTTGAAAGATGGGGGGAGATGGGCATTATTAACAAATATTCTGTCTTCTGCAGAAATGTTTTAACAGGCATCCAAGTTTTAAATGTGCGGGGGACAGTGGGACTTCTTTCTATTAATATGCCTGATATAATATAACTGGAGAAAGGTTGAAGAAAGCAGTCAAGACTCAATCCAGGAGTCTCAACTTCTTAAAGAGTGATCCAAAGCTGGACAGGATCAGATCCCAGTCACCCTCTCCAACTAATCTGCAAGCCCAATAGTAACATTTCAGGTTTGGTAATTCCATGCCACCATAACCTTCGTGCAAGTAATGTGTGCTTATTTTAATATGAGGAATCAACACATGCCATATGAAAAGGGACACGTAACTCAGATCATCAGAAAGAGGTTGGAGGAATGCTGGCGGGAACATGCTGAAAGAAGTATATAAAATGAGGAAGAGCTATCATTTTGGAGGTTTATTCTACCTGCCCATGAAACAGGAAGATATGACCAATTCTCAAAACTATTTTTTAAAATTTAAATACAGCGGGAGCAAAATTTATATATATAGGTCTTTAAGGTGAGTGAGGTAGGGGAGATAACTTTCAAAGTGATTTAGGCAGGTAGAAAGCATTTTACTGACATTAATGGGCCATCTGAAGACGACCTACCCTCACACTATCTCACTAGATATTATGTAAACCGATAAAATCAAATAAATAAATAAAATAAAATAAACATGTTGTTCCATAACACATGTAATGAGGTGTCCCCAGAAGGTGAAATTACTTCTTACCTGATAATTTCCTTTCCTCTAGGACAGGCAGGCCAGTCCACACTAGTGGGTATGCACTTCAACCAGCAGCTGGAGATCACTGACTCATTGATATCACTCTCATATAACCTTGCACAGACCAGCCTGCCAATATTTCTACAAAAAAGTCAACTGTGGACAAGGTTATGCTGTGAGTGTGTGTGTGTATATCCATGTTTTTCATTCTTACGCTTTGTTTTAAACAAACGCCAACATGAATGAAAGACAATATATCCCCCCCTTTTTTTTTTTGGAGTCAGTTTTTTTTTATTACAAGTGTCTTTTCTAGTACTAACAGAAATTTACCGCCTAAATATTTTATCTTTTTCAGTTTGTCTATATTTAATAACTCAATTGGTGTTTAACCCATATATACTCTTGGTTTCTCTCCCTGTTAGATGAGAAGCCTACCAAAGATAATGTAATTTTGTTTTGAAATATATCTAGTATATATTTTTTTTAGCTCTTTGGGCTATACAATACATATAATGGTTTATAACATGTGATCCTTTATGTTTTTTTACATATGGCTTTTTTCATATATGGCTTTTTTGGGTACACGATTTCTGTTAAGTAGCAGCAATAATTATACATATTTTTCATATTTCCTACACTTTGTTTTGACAGATCATTGGGTATTCTTTATACCAGGGACTCCCCCCCCCTGAGGAAGTTGCTTTTGGCGAAACAAGGACCTTGTCGGGGCAATTGACACTATACCCTTTTGTTTTGCTTTTGCAATTTGTTCTCTGATCTATTGCAAGCACTTTCTGGATAACGCACTGGCTACTCATTTTTTGTACTTTCCAGTGTTGTCATTGTTAAGGTAAAGCATGTTTCTTGTTTAAATGTTTTCTGTGTTATTATTGTTGTAACATACTTAGGTCTGCTTGAAAGCAACGGTGCCATGATGGTCAAGTATTGACAACAATTGTATCAGCATTCATGCCATAGGAGTGCACAGCCTGCAACTGATCTATGTTTAACTTATCGATACTTATTTGTATACAGGGTCACATGATTGTTCGTTCATTAAGGTGTTCTTTTATTTTAACTTTTTTGTGAATGATCAATAAAGAAAAAGGAAATTATCAGGTAAGAAGTAATTTCACCTTCCTCTTCATTCAGGTGGGCCAGTCCACACAAGTGGGATAGACCAAAGCTACTCCCTGGAAGGGGGGGAGGCTGCCTATGCTCTCATCAGCACTGCCTTTGCAAAAGATGAATCTTCACTCAACCCAAGATCTAGATGATTATGCCTGACAAAGGCATGCAAAGACAACCATATCGCCGCGCTACGGATCTCTGCTGGAGAGATCAGCCACAATGATGCCCAAGATACCGCCTGCACTCTGGTAGAATGCACATTAACTTGCTTGGGCAAAGGCTTTCCTGCATCTACATAGGCCGCTGTCACCACATCCTTAATTCAATGAGCCACCGTAACATGAGAAGCTGCTTCCCCGTTCTTAACACCACCATTAAGGAGGAAAAGCTGATCAGTCTTGCATTCTTTGGTAACCTTAAAGATCGCACACCAGATGCCGCTGCACATCCAATGAACACAAGGCCTGAAATTCTTGCACATCCACACTCCTACCCAAAGACTAACAAAATGGACTAGTTCAAATGAAAATCTGAAACCACCTTCGGCAAGAAGGAAAGCACAGTCCTAATCTGCACCTTATCCGGGATAATGACCAAGAATGGCTCTTGACAAGAACAAGCCTACAGCTCCGAAATCTGCCTCATCACTCATATGGAGGCTTGGAACACAGACTTCATGGTAAGAAAGCATAAACAAAGCTGTCAAAGCAGACAAAAGGTGGGGCCTGCCAAAAGGGACAGCACCAAATTAAGGTCTCAAAAGGGGTACCTGACTTCTTAACATCTGGATGAGAAGAAAGAGGTCGCCTCTGAATACAACCCCGATAATAAGGCAAAGCTGCCACCTGCACCTTCAGCGTATTCAGAGCCAACCTCTTAACCAGACCAAGATTAAGGGAATAGAGGCTTTCGAAGGGAGACAGGACCGATCCTAGCACCAATGCTCAAAAATTCACAAGACCTGAATGTAGGCCAAAGAGGTAGAAAATTTACGAGCTCACAATAAGGTGCTCACCATTGCTAAAGAATAATCACATTTCACAAATTGAGCCCTCTCAAGGGCCAAACCATAAGACAAAATTGATCTGGATTTTCGTGGACCCTATTGCAGCAGATTCTTGTGCATTGGTAACTTCAACAGTCTGTCTACCAACAGACGCTGAAGATCTGTGTACCGTGGCCTTCGGGGCCACCATCAGCACTAAGCCTGGATGCCAAGCTATATTCTGCAGCAATCTGCGGACCATGGGCTATGGGGTAAACACACAAAGCAACTCATCCTGTGGTCACATTTGCATGGGCACATCGAGCCTGAGCATCCCTTTTGCAACTGTAAAACTGATGCACCTTCGCATTTGCACAGCTTGCCACCAGATCCAAGAAAGGCTGCCCATACCAAGCAACAATGAGTTGAATGGCCTTGTGTACTAGCTCCCATTCTCCCAAGTGCAAGGCATGACAGCTGAGATAATCCGCCTGAACATTTTCCACTCCTGCGATATACGAAGCAGACAGTGCCTGAAGATGCTGCTCCGCCCATGGCAGTAGAATGTCCATTTCCAGAGAGACCTGTTGACTCCAAATTCCCCTTGATGATGTATATGTAGGCAACCGCTGTGATGTTGTCCGACATCATTTTCACCACTTTCCTGGACAACCAGTCTGCAAAGTCCAAAAGTCCAATCAAATCGCATGAGCCTTCAATCGACTGATGTGGTAGGCCTGATTGACAAACTGAAGAGTAATAAATCACCTGAACCGGATGGTATACACCCCAGGGTTCTGAAGGAATTAAAAAATGAAATTTCAGAACTATTTGTAAAAATTTGTAACCTATCATTAAAATCATCCATTGTACCTGAAGACTGGAGGGTAGCAAATGTATCCCCAATATTTAAAAAGGGCTCCAGGGGCGATCCCGGAAACTACAGACCAGTTAGCCTGACTTCAGTGCCAGGAAAAATAGTGGAAAGTGTTCTAAACATCAAAATCATAGAACATATAGAAAGACATGGTTTAATGGAACAAAGTCAGCATGGCTTTACCCAAGGCAAGTCTTGCCTCACAAATCTGCTTCACTTTTTTGAAGGAGTTAATAAAAATGTAGTAAAAGGTGAACCGGTAGATGTAGTGTATTTGGAGTTTCAGAAGGTGTTTGACAAAGTTCCTCATGAAAGGCTTCTAGGAAAAGTAAAAAGTCATGGGATAGGTGGAGATGTCCTTTCGTGGTTTACAAACTGGCTAAAAGACAGGAAACAGAATAGGATTAAATGGACAATTTTCTCAGTGGAGGGGAGTGGGCAATGAAATGTCTCAGGGATCTGGTACTGGGACCCATGCTTTTCAAAATGATTTGGAAAGAAATATGATGAGTGAGGTATTTTGCATCTCCGAACAAAAATTACCCTTGAAGGGTAAGTTTGTGAGATTTGACTTAGAAATGGTATCAGCTGACCAGTTCTGCAGCCAAAGCAGGCACCGAGCTGCTATTGCCAAAGCTACCCTCTGAGCAGTTGTGCGTGCTAAATGATAACCTGCATCAGCCAGGAAGGTGGCTCTGGTTCCAAATTAGGACCACCATCTCCCAAAACCTCCTCAGCAACCTGGGTCAACTGCAAATTTGCCTGTGCTACCATGTATTTATTTATTTAAAATTTTTATATACCGACATTCATCCAGGATATCATATCGGTTCACATTGTAATAAACTGGCGCCAGGCATGGCGCTTTACATTGAACGATTAAAACATGCGAACAAGGTATTAAAAGGGGGTGGGAGTAGCAGTAGCAGTGAGTAGCATGTAGCAGTGAGCAGAGATTTGGAGATTCATGGCCATAGCTTCATAGAACTGTTTCAGGATAGCCTCAATCTTCCGATCCTGGACATCCTTCAGGGCCACTCCACCTTTCACCGGAATGGTGGTTCTATTGGTCACTGTACAGACCAGGGCATCTACCTTCAGAAAACAAAATTGTTCCCTCACTTTAGGGTCCCATAGGGTACATAGCTGCCAGGGATCGACTGCCTTTAAAATTAGCCTCTGGAGTACTCCATTCCAAATCAGTCAGATCTTGCACTGCTTCGTGAAGAAGGAAGAAACAGGATGCCTTCTGCAAGCTGACCATAATAGGATACCACTTCTTCTGCAAAGAGACCAGGCTGGACAACTCATCCCAATGAAAGAGCCACAGCATAGTCCTATGTGACTCCACATCTGGGGGAATTTTATCATCCTCCAAAGTCACTTCTCTGGCATCCTCAGTAGAAGAGCCAGAGTCCTCCCATGAGTCCTTCAAGAGACCCCTGTCTTCCTCCTCTTCCACTCAGTCCTTCCTCTGTCCCTTAAGCTGCTTAGATCGCTTGGGAGAAGAAGAGAGAGGGGCAGAGCGCTTTTCACTCCTTGGAGAGGGAGACTTTGGGTGGGGCTGATCCCGAGAATCTGACCACGACCCCTCCTGCCCCTTGCAAAAGGAATGAAGACCCTTAAAAATTTCCAGCCATGACAGAGCCGAAAGATCCATGCCTGGCAAGGAGGGGGGTGGGGGGAGGGGCGGGGAAGCAATCTCAGAACCCACCCCTGTCGGAAGAGGAGGAATGGGTAGTAGCTGCAGAGGTGCGAGCTCCTCTTCCACCTGGGGAGGATGAGCTGATTTTCCTTCTTCCTTCGATGTAGCCTCTACCAGGTCAGCAATGCTTGACTGGGAACCCCCCACGGGGTAAAAATCGCTCTCAGGCATCTCTCCCTGAGCCTCTATGTACCTTTGGCATAAGCTAAGGGAGAACTTCGGGCTCACCGCTCTTATGTGGCAGGCAACACAGATCGGGAGTCTCTTCCCATGCTGACCGCCCGGTGCCATCTTGGATCGGCAGTCTGCGATCAGCCTGCTACTTTTAAAATGGTGCCTGCCTTGTGTTTTGCCGCGTTTCTCGTCTCGATAACACTGCTCACTCTGAGCGCCACTTCAAAACTGCTGCCCCATCTAAATCTCTCTCCTGTGCCAGCTGAATCATGTGCTATGCTGGCAATTTTTGTCTCCCCTGCGGAAACGTCAGCCTTTTTTTTTTTCTGAAGAAACTTTCTCGGCTGGCTGAAATTGATAAACTCTCACCCCATTTACCTGATGTTCCAGAGGCCAAAGCGGGGAAGGAGACAGGAGACAGACAGCGGGAAGAGGCAAAGGAAAGAGGATGGCTGAACCCAAGGCTTTCTTACCTCAGCTGGAATCACAGGCACTGACTGTAGAGGGAGAAGACAACCAGCTTTCACCTCCCAACTATCCCCAAATTTGATGCTGCTCTCCTCTAACACCACTGGATGCTCAACTGAGGGAGAGTGACCCTATCATCTCAGTAGGTCCATCCGTCCACCTGTCCTTTAACTGGCAGGCCTACATCCACAGGTAAGTATGCATGTCCACCATCTGCTGGAGATGGAGAATACTGGCAGACTGATGTCTATGCAGGGTTATATGAGAGTGACATCAGCGAGTCTGTGATATCCATCTTCATCTGCTGGCTTGAGTGTGAACTGGCCTGCCTGAATGAAGCAGCAGCATGTTTAGGTCAGGGAGGAAAATAACACCCATAGATTGCATTTTCAAATCTGTATGCGCTGTTTTCCATGAAAAAAAAGAGTACCCATGCTAAAAGCAGGCATAGGTGCAGTTTCAAAACAAAAGCATGCTCATAGCTTTTGCTTTAAAACTTGGGCCAAAGTCCTCTAGTATAAGGCACCTGCGGACTTTGATCTGATATGGACAATTTGAAAATCACTTCGCCGATGAGACACAGATTCTGAGATACAGAAATGGTTTGCAGGCATCTTTAAAACCGGTCATGCCTTGGTGAAAACACTAATCTGGAGTTAAGTAACTCTGACCAATAATTCCTCCAACAATCATTTAATCCAGTGGTTCCCAACCCTATCCTGAGGACCCCCCAGCCAGTCGAGTTTTCAGGATATCCACAATGAATATGCACGAGAGAAAATCTGCATGTTTTGGAGGCAGTGCATGCAAATTTTCTCTCATGCATATTCATTGTGGATATCCTGAAAACCCGACTAGCTGGTAGGTCCCCAGGACAGGGTTGGGAACCACTGATTTTATCAATTTTGTCATCTGCCTTAATGACGACTATCATGATAGGCACCTCCTGGCACTTAAGCCTTCAATTTGCCTTCTAAATAAAAAAAATATGATACAAGTGCTTGTCCAGATGTTTATGTTTTACTTTGGCAATTAAAACTGATGCACTTTTCTGACTTTGGTGACAAAGCCAGCAAGGAAACTGTTCATTTTCAAGAGATACACAGACATTGAGCAGCTCAATAAGGTATGTGCGAAGCCTTACATAGCATTATATGAGTAGTATCCACTGACCCTGATGCAGATCCTCTTGTGAAACTCTGGCCCGTGTCGGGGTATAACATCTGGAAATTACGCTGTGATTTGTTTGAAGACAATGCCGAAGTCAGATAAGTGCATCAGTTTTAATTGCCAAAATAAAATATAAAGTGCAGGGAGTGCCTATTATAATTGTTATTAAGGCAGATAACAAAATTGATTGATTGTTGGAGGAGTTATTGGTTATTTTGCTTTTCTTTGTTCTCCACCTTTGTGACACAGTTTTTAAATATCTCTGACTTACAGTGGTCAACTTTATTGCCTCAATATTGGCTATATTTGTTTAGGACTGAAAGAACAGTTAATTTTTGGATATTCACAAGAAATAGAGCAGGATACCTGTGTAAAGAGAAATTTTGGAGTCATAGAAGTTAAAACCAGAGATCTGAAATGAAATTTTCACAGCATGAGCAAGGGATGTCATGACTATGTCAAAGAGTATTTAGGGTACAGGGCAGCCCAGTCTGGTGCCTACAAATAGACACAGTGAACATGAGGCTTAGAACATAAGATTTGCCACACGGGGTTAGACCAAAAGGACCTATTTTGTTTATTTGTGGATGATACTAAGACCTGCAACAGAGTGGACACGCCTGAAGGAAGAGAGAGAATGAAAAGTGATATAAGAAAGCTGGAAGAGGGGTCAAAGAGTTGGCAGCTGGGATTCAATGCCAAGAAGTGCAAAGTCATGCATTTGGGGTGCAGTAATCCAAAAGAGCTGTATGTGATGGGGGAGTGAAAGTGATGTGCACTTTCACCCCCATCATGTGGATCAAGAGAGGGATCTTGGGGTAAAAGTGTCTGGTTATTTGAAGATGGCGAAACAATGTGACAAGGCAATAGCTAAAGCCAGAAGAATGCTGGGCTGCATAGAGAGAAGAATAACCAGTAAGAAAAAGGAGGTGATAATGCCTTGTACAGGTCCTTGGTGAGGCCTCACCTGGAGTAGTGTGTTTAGTACTGGAGTCCGAATCACAAGAAGAATAGAGACAGAATGGAGGCGGTCCAGAGAAGAGCGACCAAAATGGTGTGGGGACTGATTTGGAAGACCTGTGAGGAAAGGCTGAAGGATCTGAATAGGTATACTCTGGAAGAGAGGAGGTATAGGGGCTATATGATACAGACATTCAGATATCTGAAAGGTTTTAATGATGCACAATCGCCAAACCTTTTCAATTGGAAAGAAAACAATAGAACCAAGAGTAATGAAATGAAACTCTAGGGGGGACGACGACTCAGAAACAATGTCAGGAAATATTTCTTCACAGAAAGAGTGGTGGATGCCAGGAATGCCCTTCTGAAGGATGTGGTGAAGACGAAAACAGTAAAGGGGCATGGGATAAGCACTGAATCTCTAAAGACTAGAGAACAGAAATGAGAAAAGCATGCAGGTGTTAACTTGCTGGTGCAGTGGTTACTACCCTTAGCAGAAGGCATGGAGATTACTACCCTTAACCAATAAGCCTTGATGCTTTTAATGTAACTGCAACATTGCTCCCCGCTTAGACGGCAGGGGGAAAAGAGGAAACTGATTCAGACAACAACCGAGGGCCCCAACTTCTATGGTCTGGGATACTGCTAAACAGACATAAGAGAAAAAGCACAGGACTGCTTTTATGGCCAAGTCCTAAAGGAAACGAAGAAAGCGTGCAAGGGGGTAACTTGCTGGTGTGGCAGTTAATACCCTTTGCAGAAAGCATGGGATTACTACCCTAAACCAATAAGCCTTGATGCTTTAAATGCAACTGAAACATTGCTCCCCTCTTCAACGGCAGGGGGAAAACGGGAATTAGATTCAGACAACAACCAAGATGGTCCAGACTTCTATGGTCTGGGGTACTGATATGCAGACATAAGGGAAAATGAACAGGACTACTTCTACAGCCAAGTCCATAAGTAAAGCACGTCAAGCAACACTGTCTGAATTTTCAAGAAAGCTCATCACCCAGCAAAAAATGTTGCTGACTGAAATTTTTATGGGTATCATAAGGTTTGGGGATAACTGCACAAAGTGACAGTTACTACCCTTAAGAGAAATATGGGAATAACCTGAACAGAGTGGCAGTTACTACCTTAAGCTTTCTGGGCAGAATGGATGGACCATGTGGTCCTTTTCTGCTGTCATTTCTCTGTTTCTTTGACCATCAAGCCCAGTATCCTGTTCCAACAGTAGCCAATCCAGGTCACAGGTACCTGGCAGGATCCCAAAAGGTCAATAGATTCCATGCTACATACTCCAGGAGTAAGCAGTAGATTCTCCCAAATCCACCGTAATACTTTATGGTCTTCTCTTCCAGGAATTTGTCCAAACTTTTCTTAAATCTAACTACACAAACAGCTTCTACCACATCCCTTGGCAACGATTTCCAGAGTTCAGTTATGCATTGAGTAAAAAAAATGTTCTCCTATTTGTCTTAAATGTATTACTTAGTACATGCCCCAAATTCTGGCCAAGAAGTTTTCAGAAGTCCAAAATTAAGTGTGGTGACTAAGACAATCAGTTGAATGTCTTATCTGCATCTACAGAGATGATTATAATTGGACATTTTCTTTGCCCCAATTTTTGATTTTGGTTTAGAGATGTGATCTGTCCATATAACTAGTACAGATGTTTAGCCCAGATTTTTAGCCATGATGTTTAAAAAGCAAACAGCTGACTGAGAGAATGAGATAAAAGGATATTTGTTGTAAATTGGCAGAAGCCCCACAAAAAAAGTCTCCTCACTCAGGTCATCACAGGACCTCTTCAGTTCTATTTGCTGAAACTAGACAAAACGATGGTTTCAAGGATGAGCTGCAATTATTTACCATTTTCCTCCTAAACTAGTGTATTAATACTGAAACATGTTGTGGGTTCCACAATTTTTCTCCAGTTGGAGAGAGAGTACGGGTAAACATGACAAGGCATCAATGGAAAGCCCTGGGCATGCTTACATTTAAGAAATATGATTTGCCTATGTGCACTTAAACAAAGGTTAAGATTGAGATTTTGAAAGATCGTTTTGTTGTAAAAACCACAATACTCCTTTAGCCACAGAGGTGCAAATAGCATTGGCAGTAAACAGGTTAAGCAAGATATGCACAGCAGTGCCTCAGGACATCTAACATTCAGCAAAGGCATTTTTTTGAGAAAAAAGCCTCCAATACCATTGCTTAAATTACACACCAAAGTTGGGCAGGTTGTCATTTTCTAAATGAGAAATTACTACTTACCTGATCATTTCTTTTTCTTTAGGACAGTCAGATGAATCCAGAACAAGTAGGTTATGCACTTCTACCAGCAGATGGAGACTGAGCAAACTGACGTCTTAGTATATCAGCCTGCCAGTATTCTCTTCAAAAGCAACTGTGGAAAGACTACAAAACTTGATTAAAAACAGATAAACGTTTCAATATTTAGCCAACAGGTAACACTGAGTTCAGACAAGAATGTATTAACACTAGTCTAGGGACTGGACTAACACTTAGCAGAAATCCCTGTAACACGTGCCTTGCAGGAGGACCAAACTACAATCATTCAGCAGCCAAAGAGGGAAGCTGGATTCATCTAACTGTCCTAAAGAAAAGGAAGTTGTTAGGTAAGTAGTAATTTCTCATTTCTTAGTGCCAGTCAGATGAACCCAGAAAAAATGGTATGTAACCAAGCTACTCCCAAACAGAGCAGGAGACTGCCCACAGTACAATCAAAACCACATGTGCAAAGGCTGTGTCGTCCCGGGCTTGCACATCCAGACAATAAAGCTGCAAAAAGTGTGTAATGAAGACCACGTCGCAATTCAGCAAATGTCGACGGGAGACCATTTCACTTCCACCCTTGACACTGCCTGAGCCCTAGTAGAATGAGCCTTGAACTGAATAGGTAACTGCTTCCCTACATCAACGTATGCAGCCGTGATTACCTCCTTAATCAAGCGAGCTATAGTAGCCCACGAGACTGACTCTCCCTGCCTAGTACCACTATGAAGGATGAACAGGCTTCCGTAAAGGCTTAATGACTTCCAGATACCCAACAATATGTCTCTTGACACCTAAGGATCGCAACAGACTATACACCTTTACATCTCTCTCCCTGTCCAGAGATAGCAGGGAGGTGGACTGATTCATGTGAAAGTCAGTGACCACCTTCAGTTAAAAAAAAAAAAAAAAGGAACAGTACATAGCTGTATTGCCCTTGGAATCACCCAGAGGAATGGCTCCCGGTAAGACAAGGCTTGCAGTTCAGAAAGCCTATGTACAAAAATTGCCACAAGAAAAAAACATTTTCAAGGTCAGTAACCGCAAGGACAGGGTACGTAGTGGACTAAACATAGGGCCTGCCAAGAAATCCAACACCAAATTAAGACTCCATAAGGGCACCAGAAACCGCAAAAAAAGGTCAAGGATGTTTCACTCTTTTCAGGAAATGGGCCACATCAGGATGAGTCAACAAGGAACCTCCATTCACCTGACCCCTGAAATAGGTGAAAGCTGCTACTTGTACATTTAAGCAATTGAGGCCCAAGCATTTATTCAAGCCATCCTGTAAAAATTCCAAAATGAACGGGATTTTGGCCGAACAAGGAAGAGCACCTCGATCTTCACACCAGGCCTCAAACACTCGCCAAACCCGCACTTAGGCCAAGAACGTGGATAACTTTCTAGCTCTTAGCAAATTGGAAATTACTGCCGTCGAGTATCCATGTTTCAGCAAGTGAGCCATTTCAAGGGCCAAACTGGAAGACAAAATTGAGTCGGATCTTCATGAAGAACTGGTCCCTATCACAACAGGTTCCTGTGCACTGGAAGTCGAAGGGGCAAGTCCACCAGGAGCTGCCTCACATCTGCACATACCAGTGTCCTAGGCCAATCCAGAGCAATCAAGAACAACATTCCTCTGTGGCGTTCGATTTTTCGAATCAATCTGTCCAACATGGGCCATGGAGTGAAGGCATCCATCAACTTATCTTCCGTCCAATTCTACACTGGGGCATCAATCCCCAATGACTTCGGATCTCTCCTGTGACTGAATAATCGAGGAACTTTTGCATTTCGAGAAGTTGCCAACAGGTCTAGAACAGGAGACCCCAGCGATCCAGAATCAGCTAAAAATGCCTCATCTGACAATACCTATTCTCCTGGATCCAGATTCACCCTACTGAGAAGTCTGCTCTTACACTGTCTTTTCCTGCTATGTGCAAGGCTGAGATCATCTGGAGATGCACTTCTGCCCACTCCATAAGTTGATCTGTTTCCTGCGACACTCGATGGCTCTTTATTCCTCCCTGCCAATGAATGTAAGTCACAATCGTTCCATTGTCTGACATTATCCGAACCGCTCGACCCTGCAGCCTGTCACCAAACTGCAAACATGCCAGCCAGACTGCCCTGGCTTCCAAATGATTGATGTTCCAGAGAGAGACTCTTCTGCATCCCAGTGCCCTTGCTCTGTCGGCTCCTGACAGTGAGCTCCCTGACCATGGAGGCTCGCATCTGTCGTCAGTGCTAGCCAGTCCGATGGGCTAGGGAATTCCCTTCCTTAGAAGATCTAGCTGCAGCCACCATTGCAGTCAGGAGGAGACCTCCATTGGCAGGTGGAGCTGAATCAAACAGCCCAGATTCTGTGGGTTCCACCGAGACAATAGGGAGTGGTGAAGAGAACTCATATGCGCTCTCACCCACGGTACCACTTCCAGGGTTGCGCCATTAAACCAAGTATCTGCAGGTAGGATCATATGGTCAGGCACAGAGTGTTGTTCAATAGATGTAGCTGTACCATCAACTTCTGAATACGAGTTTCCAGCAGGAAAGCCTTGCCCTGCTTCATGTTGAACCAAACCCCAAAGTATTCCAATGACTAAGCAGGCTGAAGACTGCTCTTGGCCAGGTTTACCACCCAGGCAAGCTCCTGCAACAGGGAGATCACCTTGCGGGTCACCAGGTGGCTCTCTTCCAGTAACTTGGCGCAAATCAGACAGTTTCCAAATATGGGTGTACTAGGATCCCATTCTTTCTCAGTTTTGACGCAACTACCACTATTACCTTGGAAAAGGTTCTGGGAGTGGTGGCCAGACTAAAAGGCAGTGCCCGAAACAGATAATTGTGTCCCAGAACTGCGAACCGCAGAAAGCATTGATGCTCTAGTTGAATGGGAATGTGAACATATGCTTTGGACAGGTCCAAAGAGGTCAGAAATTTCCCCGACTGCACGGCCATTATCACTGAACGCAAGGTCTCCATGAGAAAATGCGTCACCTACAGATGACGGTTGACACCTTTGAGATCCAGGATGGGACAAAAGGATCTTTTTTTTTTGGGCACAACAAAATAAATTGAATACTGCCCTGTATTTTCTTGAAACATGGGCACTGGAATAACAGCCCTCAAACTGAGGAGCCTTGCCAATGTATCCTCCACTGCCTGCTCCTTCTGTGAGAAGTGGCAGAGAAAGACCATGAACACGTCCCGAGGAATACTGCGAAACTCTAGTGCATATCCTTCTTGTATCACCTCCAGGACCCATTGATCTGATGTGATCTTGACCCACCTCTGACAGAAGAAAGATAGGCATCCCCCTATCTCCTGTTCCCAGGAGTGGGTCAGCAAACCTTCATTGGGAGGCTTGGAAGGCTCCACTACCCGGAGCTCACACTCCTTCTGGGCTGTCTGGGATGAAAAAACTGAGATCTACCAAAAGGCCAAGCCTTCTGAAAGGTCGCTCTTCTATAGAGTTGAAAGTGTTTGGATCCTCTAGCACGACCTCTCATGCTAAAGGAGCGTGGCGTCTGCCTCTTATCCTCTAGTAATTAAAGAATTGGTGATTCGTCCCACTTACTGGTCAGTTTTTCCAACTCACTCTCAAACAAGAGCAAGCCTTTAAAGGGCAATTTTGTGAGGTTAGGTTTGGAGGTTGCATCAGCTAACCAATTTTTCAGCCATAACTGATGCCTGGTTGCTATTACCGAAGCCACCCCTCTGGCTGAAGTGTGGACCAATTCACAGCCTGCATCTGACAAGGCGGCGGTCGCTGGCTCCATAACTGCCCTGGAATTCACCCCAAAGTCATCAACCTCTTGAGAGAGCAGTAAAAAGAGTGAGCCACCAGGGAACAAGAAGAAGCTATTTGCACAGTCATTGCCACTGCTTCAAATGCCTGCTTAGTTATAATTTCAATCCTTCTGTCATGATCATCCTTCAAGGCCATTCCTCCTTCCATGGGAATAGTTTTCCACTTGGAGACTGCACACACAAGTGCATCTACTTTTGGAAAACACTCTTACCACTGGGTACAGGCCTTCCAAAATCTGACCCCCTTTGAAATTAGCTTCTGGGTGCCCCACTCAAGATCAATCAATTCTTGAATGATCTCTATCACTGGTTTATGCAAGGAAACACAAATGGGATTTCTCTTTGGCTCAGACATGGAATCTGCCCCAAGAACCCCGAGCATTTTCAAGGTCTAGGAAACAGAGCTAGTAGTTCATCTCTATGAAAGAACCGTCACATAGTCTTATACGGATCTAGTCCAGGAGGAATTTCACCATCCTCAAAAGTGTCAGGATCAGCATCATCATCTGTGCCATCCGGATCTCTATTGGACAGTACCCGCTCTAGGAGGACTCCTGTGCTTAACAGCAGGTACAGGCAAAATTCCTACTTGTGACTCTGCCCTGGGAGCATTAGAAAGGGCTGAGAACTGCACCTGAAGAGAAGATTGCAATCCCTGGAAAATTCTACCAGGAAGTACCTGAGGCACACTCACTGAGCCAACGTCCCCTGCTGATGAACCAGTTAGGGGAGTTCCAAAATCAGACATCCACCTGAATCGTCTTCACACAGACCTACATTCAGCTGGGAAGAACCAGCCTTAGTGAAATCAGAGGAAGATAAATCTCCCTGAGCCTCCAAACAGCGCTGGCACAAGTCAGCGAGCACTCCTGGCTGAGATGCCCGAATATGATAGGCAGTACAAAGAGAAAGGCGCTTAGATTTCTTAGATATAGGCGCCATTAGACCAGCAGTGTGCTGATTGGTGACAAGAGACGTGTGTCTAGCTTTTTTTTTTTTTTTTTTTAAGGACATCCCAAAATTCTAGGTGCCCACCTTAGGTGTCCCACAGCTAGGCATCCCTAGAATAGCCACTGTAAAAACTTGAGCACACAGCAATGCTTAACTTGCGTGCACAGGTAAGCGGACAACCACTTAAAGTGCCGCTTTAACTTGGATGCACAGACTTCTAGGTCCAAAAACTGGATGCACAACTTGGACTCATATTTAGATGTACACACCAAACTGACAATCCTGTAGAGGGCAGCCTAAAGAAAGCGCGCGAAACACCGTTGAGGCTTACCACGAACTGTGCAGCAAAACAGCCTCGGAGTGGGGCCTAGCCTACAGAGGCTGCTCAACCCACCAAGTTGCCCTCGTTCCTCGACCTCCCATGGAGCGGGTCGAATGATGGAACGGCACGCCGAGCACGGACACCGGGGGAAGGAGGAAACCATACACAAAAATACTACAGAGACAGAGTAGGAGGGTTTATTTTATTTATTTAAACTTACCTGAGCTCAGCTTTACCTGGCTGAGTACAGAGATGGTCTCCGTCACCGTCGGCTTCCTGCACCTGCTGCTTTTCAGCTGTTTAAACAGCTAAGTCCATGCCGGCTGAAAACCAGCTACTGGACTAATGCACACCTCTGAGGGACCATGGGTATCACCACAGGAATTCTCTACTAGGAGAGGGACCATTTGGTATCACCACAGGAGAGAAGGGTGAATTAATTTTCCTTATTTCTGCTTTTCAAATCGAAGCAATCCCCAGTGAGGAGATGCATGTCCACCAACTGCTGGAGACGGAGAAAACTGGCAGGCTGATGTCACTACAGCAGTATATATACTGTGACATCAGTTTGCTCTGTCTCCATTTGCTGGTAGAGGTGCATAACTTGCTTGTTCTGGATTCATCGGACTGGACACTAAGAAACGCTGATTTTCACCTCATTGTCCTCTAGTAAATTAAAAATCTAAATTGTCAATTGCAAGACATGCAGCTGTTAACTAATTTCAGTATGACACCACACTAAATATACATCGGAATGCCAGCAGTGGTGAATAGCAAACTTTCAGAAGACATGGGTAATCTGTGGCAGTTGAAAGTTTTGTTTATGCTTAACAAAAAAAAAGAAAGTATGCTTTAAGGGTGAAGAAAAGAAACTTGCAACTTTACTGCTTTTGGATTCCTCCTCCCTTATAACCAAGTTCTCAGGAACCCTGTTCCTCAGCACTCCTCACCCTTGACCAGCTGGACCTGAAATCTGCTGTCATATTCATTAAGGTTACCGCATCAGTGATGGCAGCCACTGAGGTGGGGAGATGATAGTGGGAGAACCAGCATGGCAGAGAAAGGGCCAAAAGCCCTAATGAATTGTGCCTGTAAGTCTGCCAGGACTATTTCACCAATATTAGAAACTCAATGCCCCCTCATCTTACCCTCCTTGGCAGTTTTGTATAGTGGATATAATCTTCCAAGAACATAAGCGCACCCACTACATCTGCAGGCATTTCTGGTATCTTCTGACTGTAAGAGACACAGGAAAATTAGAGAGCTCCTCCAGTTCTGTAATGTCATCATGAAACCAACAATAAAAGATATAGGTTTTGTTTATTTATGCAATTTATATTCCACATTTTCAAGATTTGCTCAAGTGTATAATTTTGAATATCTGGGTACCATGCATTAGCATAATGCCCTATATTTTTCATCAGAGATACCATTATACAGTGCTAAAGATGATATCATCACATTAAAAAGGATATTTATCAGTCAGAAATGGAAACAATGTTCCTTTTCTTAGCCACGGAATATAGTTTAGGAAGCAACTCTGTCATTGGCAATGACCTTGCCATGCTTTGGAACATATAGCCTCCATGCTGTTTAAGCACCTAGTCTTCAAAACATCTCAACAAACTGTGTCAGATTTGATGTGGTAGTTTTATACCAGTCTTGGAACGGAATCAAGATCTATTTCACTTAGGTCCTCCACTCTGACTGTTAACAATGGTCCTAAAAGATAAACTTCAACATTTCAATAAACCAACAGAGCCGGACCGATGGCTCAGTGGTGAGCATTGTGCGTTGTCACACAGAAAGCCCGATTTGATTCCTGGGCCAGGTCTTGGGATGAGGGAATATTAGTCATTGCTCAATGGTGACACCTAGTGGATAGACGTAGGGTCAACATTAGCCAAAGTCTGAAGGGAGCTGCCATTCTGTCCCCCCTGGCTTAAGACTGTCGCAGCAATGGCTGGGCAGAGTTAGGAGGGGGGATATAAAAATAAGGTAAACCCCCACTGTCAGGTAGCTGTGAATGAAGATTGACTGTGTCATAGCCCAATGGATACAGATTCCATTTTAGCTGAAAGCTTCAAAAGAAAAGGAGGAAAATGCTAGGCCCAAACCAAAAAAAGAAAAAACAAACAAACTGAATACCTTTAACCCTCATCACAAATCAGTGACAGGGTGTGCAGCAGAATACACAGATTTGAAAGACCCTTGACAGTGGCTATAATGCGAGTGCTTATGCTATGGCCCCTAGAAATGAACCAAGACCACCAGCTTGTTTCCAACAGGCCATATTTTTAAATCTCTGTCAGCCAGAGCCAGTGACCAAGAAGTGAAAGAATCCAGGGCACTGAAAGTCCCTTGAGCCACCCACTCCCCAACAGTTATTAAATAATATACTGCACCTTGTACACTGTTCCATCGTAGAGCGAATAAACTGACCGATCAGGGCTAGGAACTGCTCTGTATAGCGCGAGTGAAACTGCTTCAGCAGAGTGAGGAGACCCAGTACTAATGGAGGCCAGTCAATGGGGTCTGCTGGTTTTCTGCATACCATGCCTAGGTGACAAACAAAAGAATTGTCATCTTAAGTACTAGAAGAGCTAATACCAGACAGCTCCCGATACCAGATGCAGTCTCTGCAAAGGCCAGGAAACCCTGGCCTAGGATTTGAAACACATCATTAATTCAAATATTTCTCTTTTACTTGGTCTAGCTTTTTGTATTCTTGTTTTCATATCTTCTTCATCATGTTAATTTTTAAAATGTCAACAGTCCAACATCCTAGACAGGCTTTTTGGCCCCACAGTTTCTCTTTTTTCCTTTATCTTCCATCTCTATTGCAACCAGTGTTGGGATTCTTCTGCCATAATTCTTCATTCACAATTACTCAGGAATTTTTCTCCCATTTTCAGTAGACCCTCAGCAATGGTCCTGAGGCCGGGAGCCATGTACCGCCAAGTGTCACCCTTAACATTGATCATGACTTCCTCCTTCCTCTTCCCTGAGGAGCTGTGAATGTTGCCTCTGCCGGATCTAACTTCAGCCAAACTTGGGATGCGGAAGAGCCAGCTCGGGGATCTAACTGGGGACCTTCCATGCGGCAGTGCTCAGCACTGTCACTTAGCCAGTGGGCCGACCCTTATATCTAATAGGTTATTTTTTGGGGGAATTTTGCATTTTTCCCCTTTCAGAACCAACTAGGGCCCTTCCTACGGCAGATTTCACTGTATCTGCATTACCATGGCCACACCCTGAAATGTGTCTTCTGTGGTTGCAACCAATGCCTTGCTCTAACGTACACATCTATTCAGGACAAGCACACATTACTCCTAGAATCATATATTATTATATCCTTATCACGCAGTATAAACAAAGTCACAGACTCTACACGGTCCTCAGCCTTTAGATCATCTCTTTAGAATTCCTCTGTAACTCCTGTGCAATAGATTTACTTACTTATTTATTAAATGTATATCCTGCCCCTTCCAAACAACAGACTCTAGGCAGGTTTACCACAACAACAAAAAAACATTAAAGTTATATAATAACATAAAATAAACAACACACTGTTTTGAAATCTTAAGTAAAAAAACCAAGCCTTACTATACTTACAAAATCTCAGATTGTTCAAATCTCATTAGGAATCAAATTCCATAAAACTGTCTCTCTAAATAAAAAGTATTTTCCCGCATCTCAACCAATCTAACCTCCTTCAGTGAGGGGATGCACAACCTATTCTCTTGTGAAGATCATAAATTTCTTTGTGATACATATATTGAAAGCCTAATTAATAAATATTTTGTGACTAGTCCATGCAACATTTAAAAAGCATACTAAGAATTTTAAAATCAATCCTATAAGAGACAGATAACCAGTGCAATGATCTTAATGTAATGATCTTAAATAATCTTTATTTAATATGTGTTTTGATCATTTAATCAATCACTGACTTAACTAGCTTGTACTATTCTAATTTCTTCAACTGTTCGTTAGATGTAACTAGCTTTGTTATTATTCTAATTATCTCAATTGTTCAATTGTAAAGCACTGTTGCTAGATGTTATGTTAAATGGAAACCGATGTGATGTTACTAAATGAATGTCGGTATATAAAGGCTGCAAATAAATAAATAAATAAATAAATAAATAAAGTAAGTAAGTAATGTAATGTCAGGGAGATGTGATCACTAGCCTATAGACCCTGAAAATTGTGTACAGTTGAAGCCAATTTAATTGAATCTTGGTTACACCACATTATACAGCTTTATAGTTATCTAAATGCCTGGTAATAGTGGTATGAATAAATGCTGCCAAATTTTCTCAAGATAAAAAAAAAAGGTAGAAGGTTGCAAGTTTCCCTAAGATATAAAAAGCAGCATCACACTACCTTTGAAATCTTAGCTTGAAACTTACTCAGAATCTAAGGCAATCCCTAAATTTTGAACTTCTCACAGTATGGGGATATTAATATCATCTCACAACACACGTTGCAAAAGATTTTTTAAAACTTTTATGTGCAGAAATTTATCTCACTATGTGGACCATCATACCACCCTTGGTTGATTCAGGCAGTAAGCCACGCTTTCAACCACAATGGGTCACTTTTAATCTCCTAAAAGTAAGGATAAATTAACACTTTGTCAAATACTCTGATACAACATTCAAACTCCTTTTAACAACAAAAGAAGAATATGTAACAAGGCAATATGAGCTATGTTTGATTTTGCCCATTAACTTAGGAATCTCATTAGATGAGAGGGTCAAATAAGGTCATATTTAACCAAGTATCTTCAGCGACTAAGGATTCATCTTCAGAAAAATCAGTAATTCATCATGGCTTACTTATTTTAATCTTATTCTTTCAATACAAAGAGAACTCATTTCAGCTTGGCATCTGTCCTAATGTTGAAAACTCAACAGAAATTTCTTTTAACAGGTCACTGACCACTGCAAATAATGCTTTCGGCTGATTCTCTGCCTAATTTGCAGATCATATTAGCTTCACTTATCCTTTTATCTTTTTAATTGAAACTTATTCACTTTTCTCAACTTTATTTTTGCTGATAAGCCTTCCATGCCTTTTCTTTTTCCCCTTCTTCACTAAACGGGAGTTCAGTAGTATAGCAAAGGGATGATTTAAGACATTATCTTGTCTCTCCTTGATTGGAGCAATCCGATTCACAGCTGTACTCAAAGCCCTGTTCCAAACTTCTACCAACTCATCTAAAACTTGAGTCATGAGTAACTTCAGCGAAATCTTAAATAGCATCCTGAAATCTTTCAACTGTCAAATCCTTTCAGTTCCAGTAGTGAAAGACTGGAAGAGAATCCAACAAAACAAGATGGTGTAAAGCGATCACATATGAAAGCAGAGAATGATTCAACCATCCTACCTGGGTAATCTGCAAATTATTAACCTAACAGTACAATAAACTTCCATTTGCAATAAAAATCAAATTTAAGACATTACTTTAACATGTGTAGAAGATTGAACAATTTGGTCAGAATCCTGCAAATTTGCATTTAATAAAAAAATCTCTCACCAAATTACTAAAGATCCCGGGTGAAGGCAAATTAAAATCTCCAAATATGTTTGATCATTCCTAGCAAGACTGAAAGACAATTAATTGGGCCAAAACATGAAGAGTAAATTGAGCATCTTTAGGAGCTTGATAAACAACCAAAAATGATAATTTAAAGGACCCACCTAACTTAATAAACATTAAGAACATAAGAACTGCCATACTTGGTCAGACAGAGGGTCCATGAAACCCAGTATCCTATTTCCAAGTGGTCAATCCAGGACATAAGTCCATGGCAGGTTCCCCAATATCAGATAGATCCCATGCTGCTAATGTCCAAGTCTACTTGGTTAATAACAGTTTATGGACTTTTCCTCTAAGAACTTGTCCAAACCTTTATTAAACCCAGCTATGCTAACTGCCTTTACCACATCATCGGCAGATCTTAACTGTGTGCCGAGTGAAAAAAATAATTTCTCTGATTTGTTTTAAATGTGCTACTTACTAACTTCATGGAGTGTCCCCTAGCCTTTTTATTTTTTTTTTAAAGAGTAAACAACAGATTTATATTTATCCTGATTTTATAGATCTCTATCATATCCTCCCTTAGATGTCTCTTCCCCAAGCTAAACAGCCCTAACCTCTTTAGCCTTTCCCTCACATGGGAGCTGTTCTATCCCCTTTATCATTTTGGTGGCTGTTCTCTGTATCTTTTTCAGTTCAGCTATATCTTTTTTGAGAAGCAGCAACACGAACTGTATGCGGTCACACCATGAAGTAGTATAATATTCTCAGTTTTATTCTCCATTCCTTTCCTAATAATGCCTAGGATTCTCTTTGCTTTTTTGACTGTTGCTGTCAAGGATTTCAAAGTATTGTCTACTATGATGGGTGGTAACTCGCAATATAGAACTTAACATCATTAACTACAGTTTGGATTACCTTTTCCCTGTGTATATCACTTTGCACTTATCCACATTAAATTTCATCTGCCAATTGGATGTCCAGTCTTCCAGTCTCACAAGGTCCTCCTGCAATTTCTCACAACCTTTAACTACTCGGAATAATTCTATGTCATCTGCAAATGTGATCACCTCACATTTCTTTTTCTAGATCTTTTATAAATATGCTCAAAAGCATTGGTCCAAGTACAAATCCCTGGGGCATGCCACTGTTTACCTTCCTTCATTGAGAAAACTGACCTGTTTCCTATCTTTTAACCAGTTCACTATAAGAAAATTATTACTTACCTGCTAATTTTCGTTCCTGTAGTACCATGGATCAGTCCAGACAGTG
The DNA here is from genome assembly GCF_901001135.1 of Rhinatrema bivittatum. NCBI lineage: Eukaryota > Metazoa > Chordata > Amphibia > Gymnophiona > Rhinatrematidae > Rhinatrema > Rhinatrema bivittatum. The sequence continues at coordinate 765,067,898 of NC_042616.1, forward strand.
GGTTATGTCCCCAATCCAGCAGATGGAGTCAGTCAAAGCTTTGAGGGGGCGTCACCATAAGTACTACTACCCCCTCTGCAGGAGTTCAGTATCGAGTATATCAAAGCCCGAGTAAACAAAGAACCCCCGAATTGGATCAAGTTTAAAGTAACGGCAACAATAAGCCGCATAACCTAAGTAACAAAACCGTGACCGTCCCACCAACGGGTGGGAGGTCAGGAGATCAGCGTGTCAACCCCAAAAAGGAACTGTGACAAACAGTGAAAAACTGAGAAATCGTGAGAGACAGAAAGCACTACCGTCCCATAGAGAAAAACAGCCGAGCAGGATTAGGACCCAAATGCGGTGGGCGTCTGGACTGATCCATGTTACTACAGGAACGAAAATTAGCAGGTAAGTAATAATTTTCTTTTCCCTGTACGTACCTGGATCAGTCCAGACAGTGGGATGTACCCAAGCTTCCCTAAACCGGGTGGGGTCCTGCGAGGCCTGCTCGTAGAACCTGCTCGCCAAAGTGTCCAGAGACCGAAGAAGCGAGGTGTAGACGACAGTGTCTCGAGAACGTGTGCAACGATTTCCAGGTGGCCGCTCTACAGATTTCTTGAGAGGAGACCGAGCGAGTCTCCGCCCAAGAGGCCGCCTGAGAGCGTGTAGAATGCGCTACAATACCGGGCGGGGGAGTCCGCCCCACCCCAATGTAGGAAGCGGCAATGCCAGCCTTCAACCATCTGGCAATGGTCGTCTTCGAGGCCTGAGATCCCTTCCGAGGGCCGGACCAAAGGACGAAGAGATGGTCAGAAGTCCGGAACTCATTCGTAGCCTCCAGATAGAGGCGCAGGGTGCGCTTGACGTCCAGTAGTCGGAGAGACCTTGGCTCCGAAGAGGAGAAGGAAGTTCCACCGTCTGATTCACATGGAACGCGGACACCACCTTCGGAAGGAAGGAGGGAACAGTGCGAATCGAAACCCCAGAATCGGAGAAACGGAGATAGGGCGCTCTACACGACAGGGCCTGCAGCTCCGAGATGCGCCGAGCGGAGCAGATAGCCACCAGAAACACCGTCTTGAGAGTGAGATCCTTGATCGTCGCATTCCGCAGTGGTTCAAACGGAGGTCCCGACATGGAACGTAGCACAAGGTTGAGACTCCAGGAGGGACAAGGGTCCCGCAACGGCGGCCGCAAATGCTTAACACCCTTGAGAAAACGAAGAATGTCCGGGTGTTGTAGCAGAGAGCCCCTGTCCCGCAGGAGCGAACCAAGGGCGGCCACCTGAACCCGGAGTGAATTGTAGGCAAGCCCCTTGTCCACCCCCGCTTGCAGAAACTGAAGGATCTGAGGAACCGAAGCCTCAGTGGGTCTCGTGTTCAGTCCGGCACACCACAGCTCGAACACCTTCCAGACTCGCACATAGGCCACCGACGTCGAAGTCTTTCGAGAACGCAGCAGCGTTGACACTACCGCCTCCTGGTAGCCCCGGCGCCGAAGGCGGTGCCTCTCAAAAGCCAGGCCGCAAGACAGAAGAGTTCTGCCTGGTCGAAAAATACCGGCCCTTGGTGAAGGAGGTCCGTCGATCACCAGTTGGAGCAGGTCCGCAAACCAAGGTCGTCTTGGCCACTCTGGAGCGACGAAGATCACAGGTCCCTGATGGGCCTCTACGCGGCGGAGTAGTCTTCCCACCAGCGGCCATGGCGGAAACGCGTATAGAAGCAGGTTGGCCGGCCACGGGAGTACGAGAGCGTCCGCTCTCTCCGGCGGCTGAAGAACTGGGGAGCCTTGGCGTTTTGTGCGGACGCCATGAGATCCAGGTGGGGGGATCCCTACCGCCGGACGAGCAGCTGCATCGCCTCGTCAGAGAGGGACCATTCCCCGGGATCCAAAAGCTGACGGCTGAGGAAATCCGCCTGAACGTTGTCCACGCCCGCGATGTGCGAGGCCGCCAGGCGGCCCAGATGCCGCTCCGCCCACTGCATCAGCATCTCTGCCTCGAGCGCGACCTGCGAGTGCCGCCCTGTCGGTTGATATAGGCCACCGTCGTCGCGTTGTCCGATAAGATCCTGACCTCCCGGTTCCAAAGGAGTGGCAGGAAGTGCTGGAGCGCTAGTCTGACCGCTCTGGTCTCCAGTCGATTGATGGACCACTTCGATTCCTCCGCAGACCACGTCCCCTGCGTGGCGCTGCGGTCGCAGACAGCTCCCCAGCCTACGAGGCTGGCATCGGTGGTTACCACAACCCAATTTGGCAGATCGAGGGACATGCCGCGGGCCAGATTCTCCGGATCCATCCACCAGGTCAGACTGTTCCTGGCAAACTGCGGCAGAGGGAGGAGCACCTGGTAGTCCTGCGAAAGTGGTTTCCAACGGGATAGAAGCGCTCTCTGTAGAGGCCGGAGGTGCGCAAATGCCCAAGGGACCATGTCGATGGTGGAACCCATCACCCCCAGGAGCTGCAGATAGTCCCAGGAGGTGGGAACCGATAACGCAGAGAACCGTTGTATGTGTTCCCACAGGGCGTGCGCCTTGTCCTGTCGTAGAAAAACCGCGCCCAGACGGGTGTCGAAGGTCGCCCCCAAGAAATCCAAGCGCTGCGAGGGTACCAGGGAGCTCTTGGAGAAGTTCACCACCCATCCCAGGGACTGCAGAAACTCTATGACTCTGGCCACTGCCGCCTGTCCATGCCGAAAAGACTTTGCTCGGATGAGCCAATCGTCCAGGTAAGGATGAACTAGAATCCCCTCCTTCCGCAAGGCAGCCGCTACCACCACCATGATCTTGGTGAAGGTGCGCGGAGCCGTTGCCAGCCCGAACGGGAGAGCCACAAACTGGAAATGTTGATCCAGAATCTTGAACCGTAGAAGACGATGATGCTCCCGGCGAATGGGGATGTGGAGGTAGGCCTCCGTCAGGTCCAAGGAGGCCAGGAATTCCCCGCGATGCACCGCCGCGATCACTGACCGCAGCGTTTCCATGCGGAACCGAACCACCCGGAGTGATTTGTTGACTTCCTTCAAGTCCAGGATGGGCCGGTAGGATCCGTCCTTCTTTGGTACCACGAAGTAGATGGAATAATGGCCCGAGCCCACCTCTCCGAAGGGCACGGGCGCAATGGCGCCTATCTCCCAAAGTCTGTCCAAGGTCAACTGCACCGCCCTTCGCTTGGTGTCCGAGCCGCAAGGGGAGAAGATGAACCGTCCCTTTGGAGCACGGACAAACTCCAACGCGTAACCTTGTCCGATGGTATCCAAGACCCACTGGTCTGAGGTGATCCGCGCCCACTCCTCGTAGAAGAACGCCAGCCGCCCCCCAATCCTGGGGACGGTGGAGTGGGCGAGCTGAACATCATTGTGAGGACTTGGGAGAGGGTTGTCCAGCTGTGGGAGCGGGACGCGCGGGGCGGCGCCCGCGAAAGGAGCGAGACCAGGGCTGAGACCTGGGGGCAGAGGACCTGGCTGCCGCCGGTCTGTAGTTCCTGTAGCGCCGTTGCGCCCTGGCTCTGGTCCGAGAGGACGAAAACGCCCTGGTGGATCGATATCTGTCTTCCGGCAGGCGATGAACCGCGTTTTCCCCCAGTGACTTGATGATCTGATCCAAATCCTCCCCGAACAGAAACTTACCCCTGAATGGCAGGGAGCCCAGACTCGACTTGGAGGACGTGTCCGCCGCCCAGTTGCGGAGCCATAGGAGTCGACGTGCCGCTACCACCGAGGCCATGGAGCGGGCAAGGACCCGAAACAGGTCATAGGAGGCGTCAGCCCCATACGCAACCGCAGCTTCCAGCCTATCCGCCTGGGCGGCCTCCTCGGCCGGTAGCACCTGAGAGGTGAGCAGCTGTTGCACCCAGCGAACTGCACATCACCGCCTGCAACCCTACCGCGGAGACCTCGAAGACCCGCTTGAGGAAGACTTCCAACTTGCGATCTTGCGTATCTCTTAAGGCCGCTCCCCCCGTCACTGGGATGGTCGTCCTCTTCGTGACCGCTGTCACCGCGGAGTCCACTTTAGGTACCTTGATGAGATCTAGAAAATCTTCCGGCAGCGGATACAGCCTCTCCATGGCCCGGCTGCCCTTAAGGGAAGCTTCCGGGGCATCCCATTCCCTGGTGAGAAGCTGCAGGAAAGACTCGTGAATGGGAAAAGCCCGAGCTCTCGGCCTCAGGGCTGCCAAGACCGGATCCACCTTCTTTGAGGAAGTGACTACAGCGGGCGCTACGGGAGCGGGCGGCTCCGGCGGTGGATCGAGGTCCAACTCCTTAATAATTTGTGGAAGTAGGTCATCCAGCTCTTCCCGCTGGAACAGACGCAGCGTGCGCGGATCGTCACCCTCTGAAGTGGAGTCCCCTTGACCCGGATCCGCAGGGTCCGATCCAGGGGAACCTGGTCCTGTCCCCGCTGCCACCGAGCCCACAGGGAGCCGGGCGCGAGCGGGGGGTAGGGGGGCCCCCACGCCCGCCGGAGCGGGGGGGGCCGGAGAAGGTAGCGAGGGCCGCGGTATCTTGTGTGGAGGAGGTCCCGTGGGAGCATCAAGGCCCTGCAGGTATGCTGTGTGCATCAAGAGGATAAACTCCGGGGAAAACCCCGGTCTACCCGAGGGGATCTCCGAGGAGGGGGGCCCCGGGGAACCCTGCCCCTGCGGGACTGTCTCCGGGTCCGATTCCGGAAGCAAGAGTGGAGGAGAGCCCTCTGTATCCCCGGCCCCCAGCGCTGCCTGTTCCCCTTCAGGGCGCAGTGTATGTAAGATGGCCGCCGTTCCTGCCAGGAATGGGGGAGGGGCCGGCCCACGCCGCCCGGGCAAGCCTGCCAAACGGGGGAAATCGGTGAGGGACCGCGACGTGCCTTCCCCCCCGGGGAGGCACCTCGCACAGATGCCCTCCCTCGAAATCCGCGAGCCTGGCTTGCCGCAGGCCGAGCAGCGCGCCGGCCGCGGCATCGGAGCCGCCAGTAAGAACAGCCCCGGCAGGCAAAAAACCACCCGGCAGAGCCTCGGGGGGGGGGGGCCGTGAGACGGAGCGCCGCTGCGGGAGGGCCTGGACGGCCTGCACAACCCGCCGAGAACGAAAACGGCACCGCGGGGGGGGCCTTCCTGGCCGTGCGACCCGCCGACGAAGATCTCCCTGCCTGCCCCCGCAGCCCACGAGGAGCAGAGAAAATGGCCGCGGGCGAGGGAGAGAACGCGGAGAGGCCGGTCCTACTGGCCTCCGCGAGCCCCTCCGTCGAAGAAAAGCTGCAGGGAAAAGAGCAAAACAACACTGTACTTACCCCGCTCGCAACGAGAGAAGAAGGAGAGAGCAGACAAACACAGAGGGAAGCCACGCCTCCCAATTAGAACCCTCTAACTCTTTTTCCTTTTTTTTTTAAACAAACTTGATCCAAAAAGAAGTAGGCAGAGAGAAAAATCAGATAATAAATACAAGAAATACCTAAGGTAATCGGGAGCAACCCAGATTCCCTACTCGCATCTGCTGGAGTCAGAAGATACTGAACTCCTGCAGAGGGGGTAGTAGTACTTATGGTGACGCCCCCTCAAAGCTTTGACTGACTCCATCTGCTGGATTGGGGACATAACCCACTGTCTGGACTGATCCAGGTACGTACAGGGAACTACAACAGGACATTGCCTCCTATCCCATGACTTTTTAATCTTCTCAGGAGATACTCATGAGGGAATTTGTCAAATGCCTTCTGAAAATCCAAATATATTACATCCACTGGCTCACCTTTAACCCCTTCAAAAAAATGTAGCAAATTGGTGAGGCAAGACTTCCCTTGGGTAAATCCATATTGGCTGAGACCCATTAAACCATGCCTTTCTATATGTTCTATGATTTTGTTCTTTAGAATAGTTTCTACAATTTTTCCTGGCATTGAAGTCAGGCTCACCAGTCTTTAGTTTCCCAGATCACCCCGAAGCCCTTTTTAAAAATTGGTGTTACATTTTCAGAAACAATAGACGATTTTAATGATCAATTACAAATTACTAATAATAGATTTGTAATTTCTATTACTCTGGGGTCTATACCATCTGATCCAGGTGATTTGCTACTCTTTAGTTTGTCTATATGCCCTATTATATCTTCCAGGTCACTGTGATTTTCTTTAATTCCTCTGAATCATTATTAACTACCAGCACGGGAATCTCCCCAACACCCTCCATAGTAAACACCAAAGGAAAGATTTTGTTTAATTTCCTCTATGGTGGATATACCCCATTAGCTGGGGGATAATACTTAAACAAGGGCACAGAGTTTTGTACTACAAGAGCTACCCACCCAAGCCCTTCTTCTTCCATCTAGAACAAGAAAAAAATATATATATCCTTCTGGAAACACTTGAGAAAGAACAATCCTTATCTTTTATCAACTAAGTCTCCATGTTGGCCAGAATATCCAATCTATCATCAACAATTAAATTAAACAGAAAGCTTGTCTTAGATTTTAAAGAACAGTCATTAATTAAAGCAACATTTAAACTAAACTTTTTCAGCTGTTTAGTTTCACCCAATACTAACTTTATAATATAAAACAGACTTGACTGCCATCAATAATTAGATTTTTTTTTTTATCTAAACACCCATACAACCTCCATTCCAAGCATGTGTCTCCCACGGCCAATAGCCACAGAGATAAAACTGGCCTTAGAACTCAAAGTGTGTGGTCCAAGTCTCCCAGATCAGATGAATTACACACCCCCCAAAACTGAAGACACAATTTGCTGCCGTCATCATGCTATCTTCTTTGATGCTTAAGGTTGCTTTTTAGGTAACCCAAATCTACTGACATTAAGCTGAATAGACAGAGCCAACTCCTTGGGACAATTCAATAAAATATGGGGTGCAACAGCTTTCACAATCCACATTAATTTCAAAAGATGTTGCAACACCTATTGCACAAAGGGACATGGCTCTTAGGCAGCGGTCTACCTAAGAGATAAGCCCTTTAAGTAGTTCCAACAGTGATGTTAGTCAAGGGGAGGAACCCAGCACCTCCATGAGAAGTAAAAGTAGCATCTAGCAAGTAACGCAGGTCAAAAGAATAATCACTGGGGCTATGGAAAGCTTGAAACAAGCAGCCAGTTCTGTAACAAAATGCAGAGTGCAACAGTTAGTAAAACAGCTTCTCTTCTGCCCCTTAAGCAGTTCTAGCAGCGATGTCAGGAAAAGGGAGGAGCCCATCCCCACCCCAGAAGTAACAGCAGTGTGTAGCTGGTAAAGCAGGTCAAAAGAATGATCACTGGGGCAAAGGCAGGGCTTCCCAAACGTTTGACCAATGTGTCCTCATTTTAGTACTTGAAAATTCACATGACACCAGGACAACAAAACCAGATTAGCAGAGGTGGCATCTCCCTCCAACAATCACTCTCCCCACATTCCAGCTATCCTTTCTCTCAACCTCCTCTCTCTCAACTTCCTCCCCTCCACCTAATCCTCTTTACATTTCCCAGTTCCTTTGACCTTCCCAGCCCAAGCCTCCAGCTGATGCTCTCTGAGTACCAAGCCCTTCTTTTAATCCCCAATTGATCCTCTGTCATCTCATCTCTCTCACCCCATTACCCATTCCAGCCTTACTATTAACACCCATCCTCTCTCTTACCTCCCAGCCTTTCACTCCAACCCTTCTCCCACATCCCCCCAGCTGACCTCCTTTCTTACATCTTCTAGTTGATCTTCTGTCATTCACCCTCTCTCATCCTCCACAATCAATCCCTCCCTTCAAATAGCCTCTTCTCCAAACATCTCATTGGCCAAAGCAAAATTTAGCTTTGTGTCCTAGGATACAATTGGTGGGAAGAGAAAGCAGGTGAATGACAGGGACAATAATTTTCTCTTGGGTAGGTTCAGTGGTAGGTGAGAGAGAGAAGCAGTGGCACTCTCCAAAGTCCCATGCACACTCAGCCTTCCCCTCCCCCTTCCCCAGGTCAATAGCGTTGTGCAACCAGCAGCGGTGTTTGAAATGAAAAGTCAGCACAGGGTCTGTGAGCTGGTCGCAAGTTTACAGGCCCTGCAGTGGCCTTGGCATCTCCTTGTACAGTGATTCCTGTTACCATAAGAAACTCGTGCCATGGCAGTGCCACTGCAGGGCCTGTGAGAGTGCGCTGGCTCCCAGGCCTCATGCTGACTTCCACTACTAAATGCTGCTGCTGGTGCCTGAAGAGTGCCGCCGTTTAAGCCACTTCTGAACCTATTTGGGACCCACGGTATGGGAAGCCCTGGGCTAAGGAAACCTTGAAACAAGCAGCCGGTTCATCAGGGATGCAGGTAGCATAATGCAGTGTGCAACAGTTAGTGAATTTAATGTATACTGTACCGAGGTTTTTGTTGTAATTGAGTTTAGGCAACTGGGAAATCAAAAAGAGGAAATTCACAATGGGAAAATGCGACAGTCGTTTCGTGGTTATGTATATCTGGGAAAAAAAAAAAGAAAAAAAAAAAGAATGAGCCACAAGACAACAGGGTAAGATTATAAACTTTGATTTTCCTTGGTTCTGAAACTAAATTGCACTGTGCCACTGCAAAACCCTGGGATGGTAGACTGCTAACCATGGGCAAAACTACTTGGGCATAGCTTCTAAATGCTCCGAATGTTCATTTCATCTCTTTTAAACACTCACTAATTTTTTTTTTTTTTGGGTAATTCAAAAAGTGTATCAAACCTGCACCCTGCCCAAAATCACCAGCAATTATTCTTTTACTTGCCTCCCAGAGCCATTACTAGATCTGCTCCTCGTCTAGACAGGTTTAATTCTAGCAGGAGGCATGACTGCTTCTGCACGGCTCCATTTATGTAAATAGAGGGATGCTTTCTTAACCCTTGTAAATCTCCATTCTTGTTTTTTTTCAGACAGTAAGAACTCCAGACCTCCTTACTGCACACAAAACACAAGCCTTACAATGTTTATCATGTCCCTGGATTTAAAAAAATAAAACAAAAGTCCTGCATCCTTTCACAATGTATGTCTAGTGCATTCATAAATAGATTACCACCTGCACTAGGAAGAAAGTCTTTAAAATAAGTCAATAACCTTCAATTAACCCTGATTTTACTGACTGACTCATTTTAGTCCTCTTGCTGATCATTCACTAACACAACATTAATCACCTGGTTATCAAATCTAAAAGCCATAGATTTTAAAAGACACCTAATAAATAATTAATAACCCTTGGATTGAAACATACCTACTTTAAAACTTTATCAATTCAACAAATTAAGACGCAGACAGAAGACCAGCAGCGAAATGGGGCCTTCCAGACTTTTGCACTGAATGTCATAGGTAGGATTATCTGCCTGTTGGTGAGAGGCTGAATGTATGTGTGCAAAATGCTCCTGGCTCTCAGGAGAACGAGTCCGATCAGGGGAGACCGGAGGGGGGAGACCTGCAGGAGCTGAGACAGAGAGAGGTGTATAGAGAAGACCTTCAGGGACACAGAAGAGCACAGGGCTCAATTTGTGGGGAACTGCCTGGAACACAGTTCCACCGCTTCTTTTCAATCTTAGAGCAGAAGGGGGGGTGGTTTCCGTTTAGCCCTTCTTCAGGCAGTCTGCAGTGAAGAGGAGAGAATAAGGTGAGACTGGAGCAGACAGAAGTCTCTCTGCTCCCTAATCTAGCCCTTTTTCTCCTGTTCCTCTCCCCTTCTTTTCTACAGGAGTTGCTTACCTGTAACAAGTGTTCTCCCAGGACAGCAGGATGTAGTCCTCACATCTGGGTGATTTCACTGGATGGAGCCCTATACGAAAAACATTTCTGTCAAAGTTTCTAGATCTTTTGACTGGCACACTGAGCATGCTCAGCATGCCATGATCCCTGCAGCCACAGGGGTCTCCCCTTCAGTCTCATTTGTAGCAAAAAGGTGCGAGCAAATAGAGCATAGCGTATGGCTTGAAGCTCTAGGAAGTTGATTTGAAATGTTGCTTCAAGCTGTGTCCAAGTACCTTGAATTTGAAGATTGTTCACATGAGCTCCCCACTGAGAGGAAAGGATCACCTTGCTGGTGGCTGAAAGGAATCAGTAAGTTTTTGCTTGGGGCATTGTCTTTTTTAAGAGTATTGGGGCGAAGTTAACTATTTGGGAATATTTAGTGTGTTTGTACTTTTAATAGTCAGTAAGACAGCAAATAAACAGAAGTTAGTTTGTATTCTTGAATAGTCAGTCAGTAAGGCAGCTAGTAAGCAATAGTTAGCGTGTTTATTTTTAATAGTCAGTAAGATAGCTAGTAAGCAGAAGTTAGCGTGTTTATTTTTAATAGTCTGTAATTAGCTAGTAAGCAGAAGTTAGAGTGCTTGTATATTTAAAAAAAAGAAAAAATTAGCCAGAAGCTAGAAATAAGCTAGGCGCAGTGTATACCTAAGTAAAACGGTTGAAAAGTTCAGTTCAGTTACTCACCTTAGAAAGGTGTTGAGGTAGTGGGATTTGGTTTGATTAGGTACCAGCATTTGTTAATCAAGAGAGCAGTGAGTCACTCTGGCTGACTAACTGAAGTTAGACTGAATTTTACAGTCTGGGAAAACAAGCATGGGGGTAACTAGCTGATGCAGCTGTTACTACCCTTAACCAATAAGCCTTATACTTGTAATGTAAATCCAACATTGCTCTCTGCTTCAACGGCAAGAGATAACGTGGAATTGGACTCAGACAGCAACCAACAAAAGCACTTACTTTAATGGTTTGGGAAATTAAGTATGATGGTAACTTGTAAGGCATGGCAGTTGCTATCCCCTGATGATACCTTTTTGGCTGGTGCTACCAAAAGCTTGCTGGGCACACTGGATGGACCCATTTGGTCCTTTTCTGCCATCATTTCTATGTTTCTATGTTAAGATTCATTGTGATATGACAGACATTTTATTTGCGACATTGGATGTGGAAGCATTCTATACTAGTATTTCTCAAGTTATAGTAGCTGTTTCTTTTTTAGAATCATGACCGTGTCCACACAGGAATCCTACAGAATTCCTTAATGTCATCTTGGAAATAGCATTAACAAAAAATTATTTTACTTTTGAGGGCTGTTTTTTCAGCAGATACAAGGGACGGCCATGGGCACCACCATAGCCCCAGATTTAGCGAACTTATATATGGGACATTTTGAATCCACTTGCGTCCTTTTCAACATCAACAGATCATCTATAAACACTACATAAATATTTTCATCCTTTGGTGGGGCAGTAGAGCCTCCCTGACACAGATGTAGTGTACTTGGATTTTCAGAAAGCGTTTGACAAATTTCCTCAAGAGAGGCTTCTAGGAAAAGTAAAAAGTCATGGGATAGGAGGCGATGTCCTTTCGTGGATTGCAAACTGGCTAAAAGACAGGAAACAGAGAGTAGGATTAAATGGACAATTTTGTCAGTGGAAGGGAGTGGGCAGTGGAGTGCCTCAGGGATGTGTACTGGGACCCTTACTTTTCAATATATTTATAAATGATCTGGAAAGAAATACGACGAGTGAGATAATCAAATTTGCAGATGACACAAAATTGTTCAGAGTAGTTAAATCACAAGCAGATTGTGATAAATTGCAGGAAGACCTTGTGAGACTGGAAAATTGGGCATCAAAATGGCAGATGAAATTTAATGTGCATAAGTGCAAGGTGATGCATATAGGCAAAAATAACCCATGCTGTAGTTACACAATGTTAGGTTCCATATTAGGTGCTACCACCCAAAATAGAGATCTAGGCGTCATAGTGGATAACACATTGTGTCATGCCTCCCGGCCGCGGGCAGCCGCGACCAAACCCTCCTACCTAAGTCGCGGCATCAGGGGCCACTGCCGCCACCACGACAGTGTCAGGAAAGCATCGGGAATAGCCTCTCGTCCCCACTCCTCGGCGCGGTTCCCGCAGGGATTACCGGCGGGGAAAGCGCCCCAGGCCTCTCTTCGCGGCGCCAGGCCACTCTGCAGGCATCCCCACAGGCAAGATGGCTGCCCTGCCCCTAGGCGTGAGGCCGCGCATCCTTAGAAAATTTAAAGGGGCCTCGTCCTCTAAATTACCTTCATCTGCTCTTGATGGGCCAGGCGCAGAGAAGTATATAAGAAGCCTTCCTCCAGCCACTCCTTGACTTGGCAACGAGTCTGCTCGCTCCGGTGAGTCTCCTGGTGCCTCGGGTTCCTGGTTCCTGCTTCTTCTTGATGATTCCTCGGTGTGTGACTTCGGACTGGCAAGCGGTGATTCCCTGGTGTGTGACTTTGGACTGACAAGCGGCGATCCTCTGGTACTTGACCTCTGACTTCCTCGACGGACCCTCCATCCTTAAGGGCCCACCTAAGTCCCAGCGGTCCTCTTATCATTTTGGTTGCCCTTCTCTGTACCTTCTCCATCACAATTATATCTTTTTTGAGATGCGGTGACCAGAATTGTACACAGTATTCAAGGTGCAGTCTCACCATGGAGCGATACAGAGGCATAATGACATTTTCCGTTTTATTCACCATTCCCTTTCTAATAATTCCCAACATTTTGTTTGCTTTTTTGACTGCCGCAGCACACTGAACTGACGATTTCAATGTGTTATGACCAGGAGGGATGTGAACCCTTGGACCGACGGGAGGTTGGATAGACCTTAGGAGATGTCTCCTCAGGTTCCCCCGTCGGGTGGCGAGGCGGAGCAGAAGCTGGAACTGGCTGGGTCTTCGCCGCTGGGGCCTAGATGGCCTTTGGGAGGATGAAGAAGCATGAAGTTGGTATCAGGGCCAATTGGATCTTCGCCACTGGAAACCCGTGGTCCCCCCCACCTACTGGCAAGTCTGGTTTTGGATTTGTGGAGTGGCTGCTGTTCTCTAGATAGATTTCAAAATCCAGAGGCATGGCCGGTTTGAAGGGGTGGCTGAGGTCTGGATAGTTTGGGCTGTCGTGGATGTCCTCTCTGAGGTGGTTTGGTTGGTCTCACGCAAGATGTAGGTGGATAGTACCTGCGTGAGCGGTAAAATGGTCTCCTGGGGTCCCTTCTCGTGGTTCTTCTGGCAGAGGAGGGGGCCTCTGTAGTAACCGTGGACAGCTGATGCAGGGTCTCATGGTTGTCTTTCAGTTGAGCCACTGCGTCCTGTATCTTGTCACCAAATAGATTTTCTCCAGTACAAGGCAAGTCAGCAAGTTTGTCTTGGACCTCTTTTCGTAAATCTGATGCTTTAAGCCAAGCACACCTTCTGGCACTGATTCCCATCGCTGATAAGTGAGAAGCAGTCTCAAAGGAATCGTAAGCAGCCCTTACTTCATGTTTTCTCGCCTCAAGACCTTTTTGTAGTATGGTATTGAGGTTGTCTTGATGTTGTTGGGGGACAGCATCAGCTATTCCCTGAATTTGTTTCCAGAGATTCCTCTGATATTGTGTCATGTAGAGTTGATATGCAGCTATGCGTGACACTAGCATAGACCCCTGAAAGATTTTTCGACCTAAGATGTCCAGGAAATTTTAGTCTTTTCCAGGGGGAGATGAGGAGATAGGGCGCAGTCTCCTGGCCTTTTTCTGTGCGGATTCAACTACTCCTGATTGATGGGGTAGTTGAGGCTTTTGGAATACTGGAGTATGTTGGACAAGATAGGTTGCATCTGTCTTCCTATTCACTGGTGAGACAGTGCAGGGATGCTCCCAGAGACGACGTTGGAGGTCCAAGAGTACCTCATGGACTGGAATCGCCATAATTTCTTTGGGGGCATCCACAAATTGTTTTATGACGGGTGTCTTCCTCTGTGACCAGATCAAAGGGGGTTGTCTCTGACATTTCTTTTATAAAATTTGTAAAGGAGACGTCTTCTAGAGGAGACAGTCTCCTTTCTTCCGGAGGAGATGGTTCTGATAGTATGTCCTCCTTAGAACTGTCAGTGTCAACATCCTCCCATAGGTCATACAGGGTCTCTGACTGAGATCCCAAGGGAGGGAAAAGGGCTGGTAGTGTAGGACATGTTGTCATCGACAGATCCCTCAATGGAGGAAGCAGTGGCACAGATGAAAGTTTCTGCGGCATTGATGCATCGAGGGGAATCGTGGGCGTCTTGGTCCCGAGAGCCCTGGCGGATCAGGAATCTGTTCCAGCATCGGTGGACACGGTGCTGGAAGAGGACTGGAGTCCGTGCCTTTGTCTTCCAAGGACCCCAGAATGGGTATCGGGGGTTTCAGAGACTCTATAGGTTGTCATGGCATCGATGGCCCAGGCTGGGTCAGAAGGGCATCGATGAGTGTGTCGAGGCAGTGGAGCAGCGATGTAAATATCGATGGCTCCAGTGTCAGTGCCGGCATCGATGGCTATAGGTTCCGGAGGGCATCCAGGACCGCCTGTCGGACCAGTATGTCCAACTCCTCCTAGGAGGCAGGTATCGGTAACACAGCTGCAGGGGGAAGCAGGCTAGGCATAACTGGCATGTCCACAGGTGTCTGTGGGGGGCTCAGTACCTGGCACCGATATCGGTGGGGATCGCCTCGGTATCTTGGGTGGAGAGGAGGTTGGAGGCTCCTCTACCCATGTCCTCTTCGCAGTTGGCTCGATAGCCATCAAGGCTGATGCGGTATCGGTGCCGGTACCGGGAATGGGATCACGCCGGTTCTGGAGGCGATGTTTCCCTCGATGCTAGGTCCGGTCTTTCTCCGGCACCGAGGAAGAGGATGCCGATGCCTTAGATGGTGTCGGTGACGGATGGTCACCGCTGCCCTGGTGCTCCTGGCGAGGTTTGTCAATGGGTTTCTTCGATATTCCTGCCAGTGATGACTGAGTGTTCGTCGATGGAGTTATCTTGATTTTAAAAAGGGACTTCATCTTGTCCAGGCGGGCCCAGCTGCCCTTCAGGGTCATTTGGGCACAACTTGGGCAGCGACCAATATCATGTGATGAGCCGAGGCACAGCACACAGACATCATGCGGGTCAGTTATTGACATGGTATGGGGACACTCCGGACATTTTCAAAACCCCGTTGCCATGATGAAGAAAAAAAGGGACCACAAAAATGGTCGATGGCATGTGAACACCAATAGCAAGGGGAGCAGGAACCGAACAGAGATAGTGGATTTTTACTCACCAAGCGATGAAAAACAATATCGCGATGGGAGACCCCTATGAGGGAACTTTTTAATGAAGTAATCTTCAAGTTTTTTCCATGAGGAAATATTGTGAGAGAATCTCTCAGAGCTCCTAACCACGAGGCAAACTGCAGCCTGGAAAAAGAGAGACTGAAGGGAGACCCCTGTGGCTACAGGGGTTATAGCATGCTGGGCATGCTCAGTGTGCCAGTCAAAAGTTCTAGAAACTTTGACAGAAAAGTTTTCCGTGATAGGGCTCCGGCCAGTGATGTCACCCACATGTGAGAACTAACATCCTGCTTGTCCTGGGAGAAGGGGTGATACTGAAGCTGATGCTGCAGAGCAAAAGAACAGACACAAAGAGGGATTGAATTAGCATAAGTTTGAAACTTATGTGCAAAAGTGACAGCTGTCAAGGCTTTAGCGTAGGCCTCGTTAAAACAAAACATTTCAGAAGTTTCAAACTTGTGTTAATTCAACCCTTTTTTGTGTCTGCTAACCATGGCTTAATTTTTGGTGGAGAAACCCAGAATGGCAATCTGCCACCCTTTTTTAAAGACACAAGGAGAGAGGGCAAAGCTGGGGGTGTAAATCAGTTCTGGCTCCCAAATGGAATTGGAGCAGAACTGGGTGTGGCAGGATAATTTCTAGCCCCCCAGGCCTCAGAGAAAGCAAATCAGGGAGAGATGGAGCTGCTTACCATGAAGGCAAGGGCAGTCAAATGGCCTTGATATTTATGCAGTTTCCCGGCACAACTGAAAGGAAGGTCATGAGAGAGGATGGGCAAGAGCAACTAGAAAGGTCAGCCCCACAGTGTCTACAAATTAAGCCCTGGTAGAGTTTTGGACGCGCTAATCAGGGGCTATAGACTCGCGTCCAAAACGCGTGTCCAATCTCATGTTAAGCCATGCGCTAGACAGCATGATGGTGTATGGAAAACTATGAAACTCTCTATCCACCACATCCTTAAAATATTTATCCATGTCTATAACTCTAAGATGTCATTAGTCCCAACTCTCTGCAAGTCACTGTCTCAATATAATCACTGCAAAATACTGAAGAGAGCTTCACCTGCCCTTGTTCTCTTCCAGGACCCAGCACAAAATTGCTCCACAGGCGTGAATAATCGAACAAATCTGGAGATCAGAAAAAGCCACCGTCCATAGACAGCTGGCCCATTTCTGCGATCAGCCCATTTCTGCGATCAGTCTACACCCCACACCTACCCCCTCAAACTAATTAAGGAATTACAAACCTCTCACTTAACTTCCTGCTTTTAAAACATGTTACTTAGTACAAGTCACACTTATCACCTCACCCCAATGACTTTTGTTTTCACGTCTATACAACTTTGTATAAAACCATTATACATATCAATTTATTGCTTGAATCCCTTGTACATATCTTATCCCCATGTGTCTGTTTTCACCCTCCCCCCGCCCCCCCCCTTTGTCATGACTACCCCTACCCCTCCCTCCCTAAGTTATTTAGTTTCTTGCTCTGTTACTGCATTAGTTTCTTGCTCTGTTACTGCATTTATGTTACATACTGTTATTTGTAAAGGCTTCTGCCTATATATCTTATGGTTGTAAGTTACTTGTAAACCGGCACGATGTGCAAACGGCTGTCGGTATATAAAATTAAAAAAATAAATAAATCAGAGAACTTACTACTTGCTACAGCCTAAAAAAAGAGAGACCTGGAACAGACACTTCCAAGTTAAAATATTATGGCATATATGGATTTTATTTCTAATTTATATATTGCATTTTGAAGGCATTCTTTAGAGCAATATCCGCAGGCAAAGCAGGTGTCACCTGTGGAAATTGATGGTCTGAAAATGGCCCACCGTGTATGTGGGATAAAATTACGCATGTAGTTCCATAAGGTGCGCATTTTTACCTGCACTTTAGTGGAGGACATTCCCTGGGACGGGAAAAGGTGGGGAGGGGAGGGAAAAAAAAATCACTGGATTATAGGATTTTCAACTATGGCTTTGTTTTTCCAGGGAGAAAGTATCCACAGATAAGCCAGGGGAAAATCTCCACAGGTGCTTTTTTTCAAGGACAATTTTCAAAGGAAAGGTTACGCATGTGCTTTCTCTGAGAATCGATACAAAGACCGCGAATAAAAAACACCCAAGGACTTTGCAGCAAAATGGGAAGATTAAAATTTCTCCCCTCTCTTTTACCGAGATATGTGATTTTGAAAAGTATTTCTAAAGAAAAATAAAGAAAATTAGAAAAATAAAGAAAAATGTTGCTCATCTAGTATTTACAGTCCTCCACGGAACTTCTCAACCTTGCTACAGTTGAAAATATTTTTCCTTCTCGGTTTTTGCAATTTCCTCTCTTTTGCATGAAATATTCCTAACCTTTCTTACTCATCTATTGTAGTGACGGCCTTAGCTGGGAGCCACAGATCACAGCTACCTCTGGAACCTGCTAAGCACACACCTTCGTTCCGGCCAGTAGGTGTCACCACTGAGGAAAGGCTGGCACTCCCTCCCACACTTCTCCTGGGGCAGTGAATACTTCCACTGGCCCGGGAAATAAAACCTGGACACAGGAAGAAAATTTGGGTCTTCTGCACAGCAGTGCATAACAGTGCTACTGAGCCCCCCAGGCCAGCCTTCCTCTTTTGCCTTCGACCCTTTTCTTCTTACCTCTCCAGCATTTCTCCAGAATCTAAACCAAGCATTTGCACAACATGGTATTCAACCTCTCGGTCAAGTCCGAAGTAAACTAATATGCCTCTTCGATTTCTTCCCCACTCTCTCTTATATTTATTGTAACATTTTGCTGTCTCTCTAATTGTAATTTTAAATTGATCTGTCACATGCCTACATAACACAAAATTTGTTAAAAGCCAACCTACAAAAGGCAGTTGATTAGAGGTAAGACCAAATATTTTAAGATACAAGCCACATCTTAAAATATTCACCTACTTCATTGGATTTATTTTAATCAATCATATTTTTTATGGGTTAGCACGTTCCATGTACATAAAAGATACCACATAAAATTGCACCATACTGTGCAGTATTCTATCTGTGACGTGAATGGATTACGTGTCACCAGTACAGTTAAACATCTTCCCTTACTTTGAATACTCAATCTGCATATTTAGTAAATGAAAATGCTTGTGTTATTTCCTGCTTTCACAGACAAGGATTAGAAAGCGGGACAGAGAAAAATATTTGTAGAAATGTTCTTTGGCATTGTCAGCATCACAGTTCCAAACCCAGAGAAATGACTGACTGAATGCATGATGGCAAACGATACAATTAATGTTAGAGAGGGCTATCCTGGCATGTGCATCTAACCTTGTTTAATGGGTTATGAGTTCCTGCTGCCTCAAGGTAGGCTGCGATTTCATAGAGGAGTGTGTTGTCTTCTTTTGGATAAGGCAGCGAAGGATCTTGGTAATGGGCTTCGATGTCTGCTAAAATTGCCCTAAATAAATAAAAATGAGAAATAAGCCATGTTAGAGAGTTTGCATAACAGATGCAAATATTGAACATATTAATGAGCCTGTCTGTAAGATGTACAGAAAGGACACAATATTCTGATTCACCTGCAGCTGCTCCTGATCATGAGTGCAAAAGCTTTACTACCTACAAACCATTCACATGGGCGTTTTAAGCTAGGAAGTCAGCCAGCAATAAACAACGCCAAACAGCCAAGCACAGAGCATGGACCATTTCAATAGGATAAGATCCCTGAAAAATCTGGATAAAAATGGCAGAGGCCCAGTCCCCACCCACAGCCAAATTCTATGACCATGATCCTCATCAGCTTGCTCTGGCGGGGAAACATGGGCAAATGCCCAGATAATGAGTGAGATTCACAACTGGGAGCCTGGAAAACAATTCCTCAGTGTGTCTTCTATGATGATGCATTGCTGATAATGCAGGCAACTATCAAATTGCCCGCATTGCTGCAAAGACCATGGGCACAATTTACCTGTGCATCTTTGCACCAATTTTCAGGGCATTATTACGCATATGCGTTCACTTTGAAAATGATCCAAGGAAAAAAAGGACCTGCAGAGACATAAGAATGTAACAAATGCCATGCTGGGTCAGAGCAAGGTCCATCGAATCCAGCATCCTTTCTCTCAAGCGGCCAGTCGACTCACATCTATTTTATCTGTGGGTACACTTTTTTTTTTTTTTTTTGACTAAATCGACACACATGGTTTTGAAAATCCAAAACTATATGTGCTGTTTTCTTCCCTGATATAACCCTGCCCCAGGAATGCCTCCTTTCCAGTGTGGGTAAAAGTACACAGGTTGTGGAATTACAGGGGTACTTTTAACTGGTTAGGGGATTGCCAATTTTCAAACTGCCCTATTACCAGTGCAAGTAGCTATTTATTTATTTATCGAGTTTTATATACCGTCATTCGGTTTCGCCATCATAACGGTTTACAAAAAATACGATGTTTACAAGGTTAAGGAGGTTAACATAGTAAATAGCTTTGGAATCACATGGGTAAACAGCTTTGGAAAAGTGCCTTTGTCATTCATTACCCCTATTTGAGTCAGGACACTCTAAGGGTCTGATTTACTAAAGGCTTTTTTCTTACAGACGTGGAATGGGAGATTAGCTTTAGAAAATCTGGATCTAAGAGGATAATTTTCAAAGCAATTTACTTGGGTATATTGCCTTCGATGAGAACAGTGCTAGGGTACTTTGAAAAGACTTTCCTATGAACCTATTATTGCTGCATTGTGAAAATCACACTGACCAAACTTGTAAAAAACTAATTCAAGGTGTAACATGACAGACCATACTAAAATGCTAGAATGTAGACCAAAAAGTATGTCAAGTTTAGTCTTAAATTTCGTTCCTACCAACTGGGCTCTATTTACAAGAAATCACATGACTTACAAGAATCCCAACACATTAAAGTATATGATAAAATTATTAAGAGGAAAATGCAATGAAAACAAACAAACAAACTAACTCATAGTAACATAGTAATGATGGCAGAAAAGAATCAAATGTTCCATCCAGTCTGCCCCAAAAACTTCTTATGGTAGTTTCTGCCATGCTGTACAGGTTACCCCCATGTTTCTCAAGGGTAGCAACTGCCTCTCCATGCAGTTATCCCCAAGCCTTATGATAACCTATAACAAATTTATTGCTGGCAACATTTTTTTTTTAAATCTATTTTTATTAAGATTTTCTAGACATAGACCAAGATGGCTGCTGCATAAGAGCACGCAAGCACTTTGACTCCGAGGGCAAACTTTCTGATTTAAGCCTTCTCTTTATCTCTTTCGGGAAAATCTTATTCAGCAAAATGCCACACACAAAGAGAAAGGCAAAAATACGCAAAAATATTACCTCAACTCCAATTTCCGATAGAAGGTAACCCCGGATCGAGGAAGCATTTGTGAGGCCTACTAGTTTGAAGCTGGAAGGAGGAGCAGACTCTACCACCTTGGCAGAAGAAACATCCCTCAGTCCTGGCATGCCTAGAACTCCCAGCCAGCCGTCTGGAGCTCCCCAAAGATCAGAGGAAACACTGAGAAGACAAGCTACTCCAAGGACCCCTGTTGCCCCAAGAACTGACAGCGGAATGCTGGACATTTCGGAGAGTCCATTTCAGGGCTCCACAGGCTAGAGGGAGGAGGTCCAGCAAGAAGGAAATGCAGACATGGACGGGAAAGACCTCCTGGAGGTAGGAGTGAAAATTTTGGATACTTATGGAATGTATAAATCTTCATTGATTACACTGGCAAAAATTACACTAGAAGAGATCTGGAAAGTTTTATTATCAATGGGTAAGTCTATCAACACTTTGACTATGATGTTAAAAGAAAATATCAGTAAAGTTCAGAGCTTTGATAAGATAATAAGCATGGAAACATCTATAAAGGAAATGGAGTCTCAAATAAAGAATGTTAAAGAGGTTCAGACCAATTTAATTAAATCAGAAAATCGACATTCAAATAAAATGGAGACTTTTGAAAATGAGTTGAGAAGGTCTAATTTAAGGTTTCTAAATTTTCCTAAGACAAGATTGATACCTCCTAAAGATCTGTTCAAAAGTTACTTAATTAATATTCTGAAATTTCCTGAGAATACTATATCAGCGATATAAAAAATCTATTATTTACCATCATTCAAGGATCAGAAGGACGAAAAGAATGGAATACAAGGATTGGATCCTGTTCATCTATGAATCTAACTAGATGTTAGAAACGTCTTATGAAATGCCTATAGTGAACAGGGCTACACTCTTGGTGACTTTTACTTTTATATCTGAAAGAGACTCTGTACTACGATTGCTTTTTCGTAATTCTATGAAGCAATTTCATGGTCAGACAGTGCGAGTTTTTCCAGATATTGAGAAGAAGATAACTCGAGAGGAGAAAAAGATTCTTGGGTATGAGAAGTGAAGTAGTGTCAAGGGGAGCCAAATTAATCTTCGGTTCTCATGTATTATTGTTTTTCAAAATGCCAAGTATATTTTTGTAGATCCAATACAATTGTGTGAGTATCTAAATTCAAACTCCTAAAGTGATTCCCGAGGGGGGTGGAGGAGGCCAGTAAAAAAGATAGTAGGAATATTATGCATATCTGTTATATGTTAGTACTTTTTTTGATCTGCTTCTGTGAATCTTGGTTCTCCCTCCATCCTATGATATATAGATTTATTCAATTTTCCTTTAAAAAGAAAAAAAAAAGCAATTTATGTATATGCTATTTTCTTTGTTTCCGTATTTTTCTGTGAACATTATTCCGATGTTTTTGTTTGAAAATTCAATTAAAAAAAAAAAAAAAAAAGAATTTCTAGACATAAACACAACCATAACAGTCGAAAGTAACAACAAACAGATATTTCCTAAATCCCTCTCTACTATCAGCCCCTCTCCAATCCCCCCCTTCCCCCCATCCATTTAACCGGGGCTAGCAAAAGGATATATTTCACAGAGCCCATGGTGAATAACTACCTTGGGTTTTATCAGAAGAGGAGTGAATAAAAATATCAATATAAATAAAGCATGGTGATAGTAGAAAACATAATAAAGTTTACAGAGTGTATATAACATGGGGAAATATAGTCCAAGAAAGCAGACCAGACTCGTAACATTTTATCAAATCTCTTTGTAGAACAGGTTCGGGCAGCCAGTTATTCATGTGTAAACAGATTTATCATTTTTTGAAATTAGTGCTCTATATTAGGCCCCTGATTCCCCACCCAACCTGCCAGGATCACTTTCTTGCCCACTAAACCAGCTTTTGTAATAAATAGAAGAGTCTCATTTCCCCCAACGAGCTTATGTCGGTTTAGGGGACCCAAATAACCAAACATTTGGATCTAATGGTAACTCTTCCTTTAGGAAGGTTGCATAATTGCAACTGACATTTTCCCAAAACAACAGGAATACTGGGCAGTCCCGAAAACAATGATAGTACGTGCCAGTACCACTGCGGCATTTTGGACAGAACATTGACAAGCTAATTTGGACTTGGAACGCTCTTAAGGGTGCGAGATAAGTTTGCCATAAGAATTTATACTGTGTCTTATGCAAAATAACATTGTTCGTAAGGATCTTTATATAAAGGAAGCTATTCTTAAAATCAGGAAAATAAATACGGAATGCTGACCATTCTTGTCCATTTCCTATATAAGCCCTGAAGCAAGTTTATTGCTTCCATGGAGAACAGTAGTTTGGAGAAGTGGGAAGCCGAAGGACGTTGCTTTTTCCCCATTTGTATTATCTCTCGGGTTTTTTTTTTTGTTTGCTTGGTTTTTTTTTAAGAAGAGGCGGACTCTTGAAAGGAAATCAGTCTATCCTGAACAAAATGCCACAACTGCAGGAAGGCAAAAAAATCCACCTGTGGCAGAGAGAACTGTTGTGATTCTTGATAACTAAAAAACGGTCCTGAGGAAGCTACAAAAAGTTGAAATATGTTAGTAAGACCCTATCGGTGCCATCTTTTAAATACTGATTCTCCGATTCCCAGCTGAAATATTCCATTATATACTATTGTTATTAGGGATGTCAGCCTACTTGGGTGCTGAGCTAGTCTACACAACTGTAACCAAGTTTTCATGCAGGTACGAAGAAGCATGTGGGAAGGCAAGAGGGGAGGAACAAATTTAAGTTCAAGTTAGAGAAGGAAGTTTAAGGAGGGGACGTTATACCAATCTAGGAGATATTCATATGGTGTGAAGTGAGAAGTAGGGAAAATCCAATCTCCCACATACCGCAAGTTACATGCCAGATTGTACAGCAATAAACTTGGGCAGCCCAGATCTCCCCCATCCAGGGATTTCATCAGCACTTCCATGGGTATCCTAGCCTTTTTCCCATGCCAGAGGAAAATTCGAAGAACCCGGTTGAACACCTTATGATCATGTTTAATTATCCAAAGGGGAACCATCTGGAGGACGTAGAGCCAACTAGGGTGAATTAAACATTTTAAAAAGATGTATTCTGCCTATTAGAATTAATGATAAAAAAAAAAAAAAGACTTCCATCTGTCAAGAGAGCCAACTGTACTGGTGTGCAGGCCTAGTGAGGAAGATGAGAACATCATCCGCAAATTCTGCCACTTTAAGCCCCCGCGTAAGGAGCCTTCAAAGACCTTAATATCTGGGTCAAGCTCAATTTTCCTCACGACAGGATCAATGGATAAAATATAGAGCACGGGCGAGAGGGGACAACTCTGACGTACACTTCTTTGTATCAGAATATCTCCTGTCAGATACCCATTAGCAATAATGTGAAAGACTGGGTCTGCATATACCAATGAAATCTACATAAAAAAAATCACCCCTGAATCCATATTGGTAGAGAACCAAAAAAAGGTAAGGCCAAGATACTCTGTCAAATGCCTTCTCCGAATCAAATCCAATGGCCAAAGCTGGAGTTCCCCAGGATTGGCATAATTTCATGGCTGTAAGAAGTTTAATAATATGAGAGTTGGCCTTTCTCCCCTTTACAAAACCAACTTGGTTAGTAGAGATTAACATGGGCAGTAAGACTTTAGTAAGGAGTTTCAGATCGCTGTTCAGCAGAGAAATTGGTCGATAGGAGGAAGGTAGTAATAGATCTTTTCCCAGCTTCCATAATACAATAATATAAGCCTTATTAAATGCATCTGGGAAAGATTTGTTATGCAGACTGTCTAAATAAAAATTTGTTAGAGGGACAAGTAATTGTGAACGTAAAAATTTATAGAAATCGTATGAAAAACCATCTGGTCCTGGAGATTTGCCCAATTTAGCAGAGCTGATAGCCTATAATACCTCAAAAGTTTGGATTGGCTGAATAAGAAAATTCAACTGGGTTTTTGAAAGTTGTGGGAGTGGAAGATTATCAAAGAAAGCTGCTTCCTTCTCGGCCCCTCCTGAGATATCAGCCAGGTTAAATTTATTTATTTATTTATTTAAAACCTTTTATATACCGACATCCGTTTGCACATCGCATCGGTTTACAAGTAACATAATAACTTTATTTATTTATTTATTTTATTTATTTAAGTTTTTTTATATACCAACATTCAAGACAGTAGTCCCATCATGCTGGTTCACAAGAAACAGGGGTGCAATTATAATAAAACTTTACAATTTGAACAATAGTGCAGAAAAGCAGTTACATATAACAAGGAAATCAATAACTTGGAGTGAGAAGGAAAATGAAGATCAGATAATTATATATATGTATAAATAACATTGTATAAATAACATTGTAAGAGGCGAAGCCTTTACATTGAACAGTAACTGTGATATTAAGGAAACAAAAACAACTAAATAAATATGGCTATAATTTACAAGGAGTAGGAAGATGGCTATAATTTACAAGGAGCAAGCACCTCTGGAGGGGGTGCTGCTTAGGTGAATGGGAGGCAAAAGGATATTTACACAAAGTTTAATAAAGATTGAGAATGGCATTATATAATACTATTTGACAAACAATAGGTGGAATTACATTAGGAGCGGAGGGAAAGGAGGGGGAAAGTAGAGATGAGTAAGCACGATAGGAAGATAGGGTGAGAGGTGAGCGGGGGGGGGGGGGACGACTGAGGATGGATCAGATAACATTCGGAGAGAGGTTCATGTTGGATGGGTAGGCTTGTAGGAACAACCAAGTTTTTAGTTTTTTTTTTAATTTAGGGGTAGAGGATTCAGTGCGTAGGTCTGGTGGCATGGAGTTCCAAAGGGTGGGACCGGCTAGAGAAAAGGCTCTGTTCATTGTGGAGGTGAGTTTTGTTGATTTGATAGAGGGGGTACGGAGTGTTCCTTGGTGTATGGAACGAGATGGTCGAGTGGATGTGCGTAGAAGTAAGGGAGGGTTGAGCCAGTCAGAGTTTTCATTATTGAGGCTTTTGTGGATGTCACATAAAATATCTGAACGACCTCACAGATATCCGCCTTTTGGGAAACCATTTCTCCTTGATAGCTTTCATACGATATACAAAGATTTTCCCTTTAGCAGAACGAACTAAATTGGCCAGAAATTTCCCGGCTTTATTCCCAAATTTAAAGAAGTTATGATCCGCTACCTGCAAGGATCGCTGAGCTCGTGCTTGAAAGCAGAACATTACCAAAATTCTATAAGTAGCTCTGTGCACCTCAGAGGGATCCTTTACTAAATCTGCCTTGGCCATCTTTAATTGAACTTCCAACTGTAGAATATGCTTATTAAGGCTTTTGTTTCTGGTTATTAAATACAAAATGATTTTCCACCTGAGTACCACTAAGTGCAGAGTCATGCATTTGGAGTGCGGTAATCCAAAAGAGTTGATGTGATAGGGGATGAAAGACTGATATACACAGACCAAGAGGGGTATCTTGTGGTAATACTGTCTGGTAATCTGAAGATGGCAAAGCAATGTGACAAGGCAATAGCTAAAGTCAGAAGAATACTGGGCTACATAACATAGAAACATAGAAATGACGGCAGAAGAAGACCAAACGGCCCATCCAGTCTGCCCAGCAAGCTCCACACACTTTTTTTTCATACTTATCTGTTTCTCTTAGCTCTTTGGTTCTATTTCCCTTCCACCCCCGCCATTAATGCAGAGAGCAGTGATGGAGCTGCATCCAAGTGAAATATCAAGCTTGATTAGTTAGGGGTAGTAGGGGTAGCAACTGCCGCAACAAGCAAGCCACACCCATGCTTATTTGTTTTACCCAGACTATGTTATTCAGCCCTTATTGGTTGTTTTACTTCTCCCCTGCCGTTGAAGCAGAGAGCTGTGCTGGATATGCGTGAAGTATCAGTTTTTCTTCTCCCCTGCCGTTGAAGCAGAGAGCTATGCTGGATATGCGTGAAGTATCAGTTTTTCTTCTCCCCTGCCATTGAACATAGAGAAAGGAATAACCAGTAAGAAAAAGGAGGTGATAATACCCTTGTAAAGTCCTTGGTGAGGCCTCACCTGGAGTACTGTGTTCATTTCTGGACAGAGATAGGATGGAGGTGGTCCAGAGAAGGGTGACAAAAATAGTAGGGGAGGCTCCATCAAATGACTTAAGCAGAGGTTGAAACATCTAAATATATATACTCTGGAGGAGAGGAGGTGCAGGGGAGATATTCATCAGCACATCTCCCTCGATCTACAAATCCCCCTCCAAGTATACAACTCGACAAGACCGACCAGAGATGTTCACAGAGGCGCCCTCAAAGTTCCCCCTGCGAAAATGACCAGACACATCACCTTAAGAGATCGTGCCACCTCCACAGCTGGCCCTTCCCTGTGGAATTCCATTCCTACAGACCTCAGACTGGAACCCTGCCTCTTAACTTTTAGGAAAAGACTTAAGACTTGGTTATTCAAGCAAGCTTTCCAAGACACAATCTAATAACACAAGTCAAGGACACATTCCAAGGACTCCACAAAACTCTCAACCACTAATCATGCCTTTTGTACATAGCATTTAATTTATTTATACCGTTTAACCGTTTATTCTTTCCTATCTCTTCCTTCTTCTCCAAGTTCTGCTACCCTTGTTATTTGTAACTGCTCCTTCGGTCACCACAGTTCGAATTGATGTATTTAATGCACTCCCGTTCCATGTAAACCAGCAAGATATGTTTTCATGATTGCCGGTATATAAAAACCTTAAATAAATAAATAAAAAATAAATAAAATATGATATAGCCCTTCAGAAAGGTTTTAATGATGCACAATCGACAAATCTTTTCTGTTGGTAAGAAGTCAGTAGAACTAGGGTCATGAAATGAAACTCCAGGGAGGATAACTCAGAACCAATGTCAGGAAATATTTCTTCACGGAGAGGGTGATGGATGCCTGGAATGCCCTTCCAAAGGAGGTGGTAAAGACAAAAACAGTGAAGCTTTTCAAGGGGGCATGGGATAAACACTGTAAATCCCTAAAGGCTAGAGTATGGAAATGAGGAAAACAGCGCATTGTAGTAATTTGCTGGTGTGGTGGTTACTACTCTTAACCAACAAGCCTTCATACTGATGCAACTCATTATTGCTCTCTCCTTTTAACGGCAGGGGGAAAAGTGGAAAACGGGAATTAGTTTTAGATGACCAATAAGGACATGAATTCTACAGTCTGGGAAAACAAGCATGGGGGTAACTTGCTGATGCAGCTGTTACTACCCTTAACCAATAAGCCTTATACTTGTGATGTAACTCCAACATTGCTCTCTGCTTCAACGGCAAGAGATAACATGGAATTGGACTCAGATAGCAACCAACAAGGGTCCTTACTTTAACGATTTGGGAAACTAAGTATGATGGTAACTTGTAAGGCATGGCAATTGCTGTCCCCTGATGATACCTTTATGGAGGAGATCTGTATGGCGTGGCTGGTGCTACCATAAGCTTGCTGGGCAGATTGGATGGACCATTTGGTTCTTTTCTGCCATCATTTCTACGTTTCTATGTTAAGATTCATTGTGATATGGCAGACAGAATCTTGGAACATGACCAAATATTGAATTTTATTTAATTATGATGTTGGTATCCTATTTTTTTCAATTATTGGAACACTGGTAATTTGATCATTCCAATATATTTATTTTACATACCCTGGTCATCCTTCTTGCTATACTTATAATTTAAACTGTTTCTCATAAAGTATGACAGACTCCCTTTCAGGACTGCCAATATTGTTTGATGATAATGGACAGAAGCCTGCAGTAATATGATATAAACTTCATTAGCCAAACTGGATGAATTGAAACTGAATTGACAAACTGACTGAAAGACAAAGAAACTGGGTTGCCCTGCTCAGAAGTACCGTTGCCCTGCTAGCAATATTAAATATATAGTACCCAGAAACTCAAGTCTTGAACCCAACTGATTACTAGATACCCATGCTAACATCAGTATCTCAGCTCTGAAGATAAAAACAAATCACATTTCATCCAGTTTATCAATAGACAATATTATATTACAAAGTACTTTTCAACAGATTCATGTTGTATTACAAGACCACAAGCTGACATTAAGAATTACTCCCCACACCTGCTGCCACAAAAGAAAAAAGCCAGGATCCATGCCTTACCCATTAAAGTTTGCACCCTATTGTAAGACCAAGACGTAGATGACTGCATTGACCCCAGAAGCCCAGAACATGGAACTGTTCAAACAGTTTTCAAAATGATACTATAAACCACACCCTTCTATTCAGCTGTACAGCTACAAAGACTTGACCATTGGGGTCCACGCCAAACCATTTGCTCTATTTACTGCCCATTCAGAGACTAGGTCACACCGAACACAAATGAGGCATGCTTGAATCCCACTTATCGGGCGCCTCAAGGTCCGGTAGATAGGCCTTGTAAATCCCACTTCTGCTGAATGCTCCAATTCTACTGGAAGGGGTCCATCGGGGCCCTGTGACAGACAAGTGCATGCACCCTGATAAAGTCTATTTTCCTAGACAAGATGTGACTAAATACCACCTTTCTTCATTCTGACTCACATCATCATAGCAATGCCTGTTACTGGAAGAAATGTCCATCTAACAACTGCAATCCAGTTATAAAAACAAACCAGCTCACTGGATTTAATCTAGTCTTTTACTTTGCAGATAAAAATCTGGTATTTATCTTATACCAATGAATTATTCATATGCCCCCCCCAAGTCAAGCTTTTTAATTCAAACATTTATTTTTTTGTTTTTATTATGCAAAATTTTATTTTACACTTATTTATTATGTATTGTATTATTTTTAATTTTATATCTTTTGTATAAACGTTTGTAATTACTTTGAGAGGATGACTTTGAAGTGGTAATTAAGTTGAAACAAATAAATAAATAATGAAATATACAAAGTCCATACAAAACACAAACTAGAAACACAGAACAAAATAAAACCACCAAAGGAAAATGATGCCCATAAACCATTCCCGTCATTCCCCATCCGACCAAAATTGAATCAATGGCTATCAACTCAGAGAAACAAAAATGCAGCCTATGAAGAGCCACTGAAACCCACATCAGTGGACCTCTATCTTCCACAGGAACAGACACCAACCAAAACAAGAGTCTAACCATAAGAAAAAATACAAGGCTTTACCTTCTTTCTAAAAGTAAGATTTTCTAATTTGCCTTGGCTTGACTGCAGCCAACAACCTGGTAAATTCTAGTTCAATTTTTTTTCCCAAGGGGGGCGGGGGGGCAGATCCTCTCATGATGCAAAACGTTGGCATCAGAATCTTAAATTTTGCTTTCTCTAACCTTGAGGACTAAGTTTTCCTATTTTTAAATCAGGGTGTATTAGTATTTATTTTATTTATTTATTTTTAGTTTTTATAAACCGACGTTCCTGTATAAAATACATATCACACCGGTGTACAGTGAAGTAAAAACTGTCGCCACGTGGGCGGCTTACATTATAACAAATAACAATTAACATTTTAAATAACATTATAAATACATTTAACATTTTTAACAGATAACATAAAGATTAGAGGAGAGGTTACAGTAAACAATCGGGGTTGATTGAGATTCAATGATGAGCTCTTCAAGGGCTATGGACAACAAGTGGGTCTGGTCAAAGGCTAAACTGAAATAGTATTAGCTCATCCTGCTCTTAGTTCTCCGGGAAAGCTTGTGTGAAGAACCAAGTCTTTAGTTTCTTTTTGAATGTATTATGGCAGGATTCAAGGCGAAGGTCTGTAGGGAGTGAATTCCAGAGTGTGGGGCCCGCTGTGGATATTGCGCGTTTCCTTAGAGCGGTTTTTGCCGGCTGGGTGGTTAGCATGTTCTTGTATGCGCTTCTGGTCGGTTTCTTGGAAGTATGTAGTTGGAGTTGGTAAGTTAAGTTGAGAGGCGCGATGTTGTGAAGGGCTTTGTGTATCATCATAATGGTTTTGAAGTGAATCCTATATTTAATCGGTAGCCAATGGAGCTGCTGAAGGATGGGGGTGATATGTTCCCTTTTTTTGGTGTTTGAGAGAATTCTGGCCGTGGCGTTCATTACCATCTGGAGTGGTTTGGTGGTGCAGGCGGGAAGTCCCAGAAGGAGAGAATTGCAGTAGTCCAGTTTTGGGAGTATGATGGCCTGTAGGACCAGGCGGAAGTCTCTGTAGTTTAGTAGTGGTTTTAGTTTCTTTAGTGTCTGCAATTTAAAGAAGCATTCTTTCGTGGTGTTATTTACGAATTTGTTGAGGTTGAATCTGTTGTCCAGCAGTACACCCAGGTCTCTTACTTGTGGGGCGGAAGAAGTGACTGGACCTTGGCTAGCCGTTGGAGCGATGGGTGGAGAGTGATTTTCAGGAGCTATGATTAGGATTTCTGTTTTGTTCGTGTTTAGTACCAGGTTGAGGCTGGCGAGTAGGTTATTGATTGCTGTGAGGCATTTATTCCAGTACGCCATAGTTATGTGAAGAGATTCAGCTATAGGAATGAGTATTTGAATGTCATCCGCATAAAGGAAATGTGTTAGCTTGAGATTGGTAAGTAGGTGACAGAGTGGGAGAAGATAGATATTGAAAAGTGTGGGTGACAATGAGGATCCTTGCGGTACTCCCATCTTGGATTCTATGGGGTGAGACTCTTTGTTGTTCACTTTGACCTTGTAGAACCTATTGTCTAGAAATGATTTGAACCATTTGAACGCTGATCCTGTAATGCCTATATCTGAAAGACGCTGAAGTAGGCATGTGTGGCTCACTGTATCAAACGCTGCGGATAGATCCAGTAGAGCGAGGAGGCAGGGTTGACCTTTCTCCAGATTGAATATAATGGTGTCTGATAGTGAAGCTAGTAGGGATTCGGTGTTCAGGGTTTTACGAAAACCGAATTGGTTTGTGGTGAGGATGTTGTTATCATCGAGGAATTCTGAAAGTTGTCTATTTACAATTTTCTCCATAATTTTGGCGATCATTGGTAGGTTTGCTATAGGTCTGAAGTTGGCTGGGTTAGTAGTGGGAAGGTTAGGTTTTTTGAGGAGAGGCTTGAGCATTGCCAGCTTGAGTTGATTAGGGACATGGCCTTCAGTGAGGGAGCAGTTGATGATGTCTGCCAATGGTTTGGCAATGATGTTGGGGATGGAGCTCAGCAGATTGGAGGGGATGTGATCCAAAGGATGGGATGAAGGCTTGATCTTCTTGAGTATGTTTTCTATTTCTATGGTGGAAGTGTGTTCGAATGTATCGAGTGTGACTTGGGTAGTATTAGGTTGTTGGTTGGATGGGTCCGATGGTTGGGTACTGTAGGAAGCTGAGTGATTAGAGTGCGGTGAGGGAACCTTGAGGTTCCTTGATGCCCATAAACCATTCCCGTCATTCCCCATCCGACCAAAATTGAATCAATGGCTATCAACTCAGAGAAACAAAAATGCAGCCTATGAAGAGCCACTGAAACCCACATCAGTGGACCTCTATCTTCCACAGGAACAGACACCAACCAAAACAAGAGTCTAACCATAAGAAAAAATACAAGGCTTTACCTTCTTTCTAAAAGTAAGATTTTCTAATTTGCCTTGGCTTGACTGCAGCCAACAACCTGGTAAATTCTAGTTCAATTTTTTTTCCCAAGGGGGGCGGGGGGGCAGATCCTCTCATGATGCAAAACGTTGGCATCAGAATCTTAAATTTTGCTTTCTCTAACCTTGAGGACTAAGTTTTCCTATTTTTAAATCAGGGTGTATTAGTATGGAACCAGCTGTACTGGTGAATGACGACGAATTGAAGGGCAAGAGTGAGGTCCAGTAGAGAAATTATAAGCTCCGCACCATTTTTCAAATTCCCTCCATCTCTCAGGAGTTGGCATGGAAGGGGGAGATGTATGGAGCAGGAATACCGTAAGTGCAGTGCGTCGTCTCCCAAGCTTCTCCTGGAGGCACACCTAGTCAGTCAGATTTTCATGATTGCCACAATGAATAAGCAAGAGAGAGATCTGCATAGTATGCATATTCGTTATGGTTATCCTGAAAACCCAATTGATAAGGTGTGCCTCCAGGAGAAGGTTGCAGAACACGGGGCATAGTGGTTTGAGGTGACAATTACTGCCTTTTGATCAAACAGATTATTGCATAACAAGGACGCATCTCTGCCATAATCTGCTTTCCTTTCTTTGTTGTTTCCTTCTCAAATCTGTTGAATACTTGAAGAATCTTTGGTAGGGCACTCTTCAGCACATTGAAATACCCCTGCCAGAAAAGGACATGCAGCTCCAGAGCTGTCCAAAACAGCTTCTTGCCCAAGTCACAAAATAAGAGTTCAGTTTTATTTTCCCAAGCTATAAAACAAGAATGACTTAATTTCTTACTTATTAAAATTCTCCAGGGCCGCTCCCAGATGTTTGGAGTCAAACTTACAGGTGTAGTTTAATTCGTTGGCAATCTGCTGTCTCAAAATCTGCATCTGTCCAACCTGTGGGTGGGGTGACGGGGAGACAGTGAGAGCACATAACACAAATGTTGTTAGTATTTAGAAATTCTGCCAGCGCTGCTCATTCTCACACATTTCTACTCAACTGCCCTGGCTTCATGACCGTAGTTACAATTTTCATTGCAGTTACTATAGCCAACCAACTATCTCGTCAAGAGCATGTGCTCCCAGAACACCATGCGATACGGATGTAAAATGATGCTAAACCCGCTGCTACTGCTGGACAAGAACTGGAAAACTCCAAAGAGACTTCTTCAGGGAAAGAGCCTTCTCTGCTTTCCTTTGGCTTGGTGACAGATGGAAACAAATGTTTTTTCCCCCCCCACAAAGGGAGATTTATTTTTTCATCAGAAAATTTAAATCAGGTCCAGAATCACGCAAAAAAAATCATAAGCTTCCGACAAATGGTTTTAAAAATGTCGTTGAAGTTTTATTTACTTATCCACGTTCAAGGATTTAGTCTGTCTTCCATGGTCCTGTATAGGTCTTGTTATTCTCGATTGAATCTACTAAAGAC
Organism: Rhinatrema bivittatum; assembly: GCF_901001135.1. Lineage (NCBI taxonomy): Eukaryota > Metazoa > Chordata > Amphibia > Gymnophiona > Rhinatrematidae > Rhinatrema > Rhinatrema bivittatum. Next base: position 765,101,258 of record NC_042616.1, read on the forward strand.
GCAATTGGTGAGGGATATTCCCAATGTTTCTTGACCTTTGGAAATGTAATTAATCTTACCATGGTCTGGACTGTATTCTAATGGCATAAACATTTTTTCTAGACCTAGCACTGGCCAGATTTAAGGATTAACTTTTGGTAAATCCTTAGCATTCACCTAATGCATATTTATTGTGATTTAATTGTTGAGATTACTTATCTGATAATCCCCTTTTCCTTAGTGTAGACAGATGGACTCAGAACGAATGGGTATAGTATGCTCGTGCCAGCAGTTGGAGACGGATCTGACGTCAGCACGGGTATATATACCCCGACAGGAAGCGTAGCAACTCAGTAATCTTCCTTGCAAAAGCTGTTATGGATGTACTGACGATCAATGAAATTAGTGAAACAGGATTCCCCTGACCGATTGATAGGAGCTGGAGACCACCAGCATTCACAACCGGAAGGCGTTGACAACTGGTAGAGTGGACGCTCTTATGTAAGAAAATGACATGGCCTACCTTGAATTGGTGAAACCCATGTATACTGGCAGCCTGGGCGGGATGCTGAGTCCATCTGTCTACACTAAGAAAAAGGAGATTATCAGGTAAGTAATCTCAACATTTCCTGGAGTGTAGCCAGATGGACTCAGAACGAATGGGATGTACAAAAGCTTTACTCCCAGCCTGGGCGGGAGGCTGCCTGAGGACCTTGTAGGACTGCCCTCGCAAATGCTGTGTCCTCCCTGGCCTGGACATCCAGACGGTAGAACCTGGAAAAGGTATGGAGGGAGGACTATGTCGCCGCTTTACATATTTCTGCAGGCGACAGCATCCTGGATTCTGCCCATGATGCTGCTTGGGTTCTGGTAGAATGAGCCTTGACTTGTAGAGGCAGTGACTTCCCGGCCTCTACGTAAGCTGCTCTGATGACTTCTTTAATCCAGCGGGCGATGGTGGGCCGAGAGGCCGCTTCACCTTGTTTCTTTCCGCTGTGCAGGACGAACAGATGGTCTTGTCTTTCGTACTTCTTGTGTCAATTCCAGATATCTGGGCAGCAATCTGCCGATGTCGAGATGGCGTAGTAAACACCCTTCTTCAGATTTCTTCAAACCCGCCGTGGTAGGCAAGGATATGGTTTGGTTGAGGTGAAACCACTTTAGGTAGAAAGGAGGGAACCGTGCGAAGATGGATCGCCTCAGGAGTGATTCTCAGAAAGGGATCACGGCAGGACAGCGCTTGTAGCTCTGAGATGCGGCGTGCGGAACACACTGCCAGCAGAAACACCATCTTCAAAGTTAGAGAACGGAGAGACAGGCCCCGAAGGGGTCTGAAGGTGGATCCCGCGAGGAAATCCAAAACTAGGTTAAGGTTCCACAGGGGCACTGGCCACTTCAGTGGCGGACGAATGTGCTTGACTGCTTTCAGGAAGCGAGAAACATCTGGATGCGTGGCAATGGTCTTGCCATTCCTCCTGGGACCGTAGCAAGACAGCACAGCCACCTGAACCTTGATGGAGCTTAGGGAGAGACCCTTCTGAAGCCCATCTTGTAGAAAATCCAGAACAATAGGAATTGTGGTCGCATGTGGATTGGTGTCATGAGTATCGCACCAGTCTTCAAATATTATCCAGATCCTTACGTAGGTGAGAGATGTGGAAAACTTGCGGGCTCGGAGGAGTGTATCTATCACGGGCTCAGAGTAACCTTTTTTCTTCAGTCTAGCCCTCTCAATGGCCAGACCGTAAGAGAGAATTGAGCCGGATCCTCGTGGAGGATGGGACCTTGACGAAGCAGGTCCCTGAGAGGAGGCAGGGGAAGGGGCTCCCCTGCCAGTAGTCTTGTCATGTCCGCGTACCAGGGTCTTCTTGGCCAATCTGGTGCCACTAGAAGAACTAGGCCCCGGTGCTTCTGAATCTTGTGGATGATGGCGCCCAGCAGAGGCCACGGAGGAAAAGCGTATAGCAGAGTCCCTGGAGGCCATGACTGAACCAGGGCGTCGATCCCGTGTGAGAACGGGTCTCGCTTGCGGCTGAAGTATCTGGGTACTTGAGCATTGGACTTGTCTGCTAGTAAGTCCATGTCCGGAATCCCCCAGTGATCCACAATCATTTGGAAGGCTGTGGGCGACAGCTGCCATTCCCCTGGATTTAGGCTTTCTCTGCTGAGGAAGTCTGCCGTGGTGTTGTCCTTCCTGGCAATGTGGATGGCGGAGATGTCCTGAAGATTCGCCTCTGCCCAAGCCATCAGCGGGGCTATCTCTAGAGATATCTGTCGGCTTCTGGTTCTGCCCTGACGGTTGATGTATGCCACCGTGGTGGCGTTGTCGGACATCACTCTGACTGCTCGGTTCCGCAGTCTGTGAGCAAACTGCAGGCAGGCTAACCGGACTGCTCGTGCCTCTAGACGGTTGATGTTCTACCCCGACTCTTCTCTGTTCCACCACCCTTGTGCGGTGAGTTCTTCGCAGTGTGCTCCCCAGCCGCTCAGGCTGGCATCTGTGGTGAGCAGAGTCCACGTGGGGGAGGACATCTTCGACCCCCTGCTCTTGTGGTTGGACTGCAACCACCATCGTAACTGAGTCCGCACTCTGGCTGGCAGAGGTAGATGCACGGAATAATTCCGGAAGCGGGGGCTCCAGCGAGAGAGCAGGGAGCGTTGTAGAGGTCTCATATGGGCCCTTGCCCAGGGCACCACTTCCAGGGTGGAGGCCATGAGGCCGAGAACCTGCAGATAATCCCAAGCTATGGGCCGGCTGGCTCCCATCAAGGACCGGAGACGCATCTGAAGTTTTAATCTTCTCTTGGTAGTGAGACTGACTGTGTCTGCCTGGGTGTCGAACTGTACTCCTAGGTATTCCAGTGATTGGGAAGGCTGTAGGCAACTCTTGTTGAGGTTGACTACCCATCCCAGGCTTTCCAGAAGGGCGATCACTCTGTTGGTTGCCCGATGGCTCTCCTCCCGTGATTTTGCCCTGATCAGCCAATCGTCCAGGTAGGGATGGACGAGGATTCCTTCCCGTCTGAGCGCCGCTGCTACCATTACAACCACCTTGGTGAAGGTCCGTGGCGATGTGGCTAACCCGAAGGGCAGAGCCCGGAATTGGAAGTGGCGTCCCAGAACCTTGAAGCGTAGGTAGCGCTGATGATCCGGATGGATGGGGATATGCAGGTAGGCTTCTGACAAGTCTAAGGCCGTGAGGAATTCTCCTGGCTGGACTGCGGTCTTGACTGAGGGCAGAGTTTCCATGCGAAACCTCGGGACCCTTAAGTATAGATTGACTGACTTGAGGTACAACACGGGCCGGAAAGTGCCCTCTTTCTTGGGTACCATGAAATAAATGGAATAGTGTCCAGAATTCATTTCCCATGCAGGTACTGGGATGATGGCTTTCAAGGACAGGAGCCTCGCCAGGGTAGCTTCCAAGGCTGCCTTCTTGTGTATGGGACACGAAGATTCCACAAACCTTTCCGGAGGGAGATGATGAAAGTCCAGATAATACCCCTCTCGGATGATGGCGAGGACCCACTGGTCCGACGTAATCTCGACCCATCTGGGGTAGAAGAGGGTTAACCTGCCCCCTATGGCTCTGTCCCCCAGATGGATCGGCTGATTCTCATTGGGAGGCACGGCCGGGACCTGAACCCGAGCCGGCTCCCCTCTTGCGCTGCTTGTTCCGAAAGACTGGTTCCTGGCCTGAGGACGAAGCGCCTGGTAGCGACTCCTATAGGGAGTGAAGCGCTGGGAGCTTTACCTCTGGAGGGCCTTGGAAAGGCGCGCTGATTCCTTCTGAACCGATCTTCTGGCAGTCGGGGTACTGGAGAGGTGCCCCATGTGCTGGCCAGTTTATCAAGGTCGCTGCCAAACAGGAAAGAACCCCTAAAGGGCATTCTGGTGAGGTGTGTCTTTGAAGGTGCATCGGCTGACCAATTCCGTATCCAGAGCTGCCTCCTGGCAGCTACGGAGGATGAGATCCCCTTGGCTGTTGTATGGACTAGGTCTGATGCAGCATCCGTGAGGAACGAGAGAGCTGACTCCATGTCTGTCGCCGGAGCATTGTTCCTGACCTGTGACAAACAGGAACGCGTCACCACTGTGCAGCAGGTTGCGATCCGCAAAGATAGAGCTGCCACCTCAAAGGTCTGTTTCAGGATGGCGTCCAGGCGTCGGTCATGAGCCTCCTTGAGGGCCCGCCCCCCCCTCAACTGGAATGGTAGTGCGCTTGACCACAGCGCTGACCAAGGCGTCCACCTGAGGGCACGCCAGCATCTCCTTGATTGCTGGTTCCAGAGGGTACATGCCCGTCAGGGCCCGACCCCCTTTGAATGAGGCTGCTGGTGCAGCCCATTCCAAATCTATCAGTTGCTGTGCTGCTTGCAAGAAGGGAAAATGGCGGGCTGTAGGATGAAGACGTTCCAGCAGAGGGTTTTGCGTAGAGGGCACCGTAGTGCTGGGACCTGTAATATCCAACTCTGCCAGGCACTGAGATACCAGGTCGGAGAGATCTTCCTTGGGAAAGAACTGCCTCATGGTTCGATATGGCTCAATCCCCGAGGGAAGTTCCCCCTCCTCCGGGGGTTCGGACTCGTCCTCCGAGACATTAGGGTCCATCTGAACCGGACTGCTCGGAGGTGGGTGCCCATGATAAGGGAGCGAAGGTCCAGGGGCAGGATCAGCTGGAGTAACAACCGCAGCAGCCGGAGCAGCAGGGCCCGGACAGGAAGCTGACTGCATCTGTACAAAGGCATGGATCCCCTTAAAGAGATCCACCCAGGAAATGGAAGCGGTCTCGAGTCGTCGGGGTACCAGATCCCCCGTATCCCAGGTTGTTCGAGACTGCCTGCTAGGTCCGGAGTGGCCCCTGGGGAACTGTCAGCAAACCGTGGTTGAGACTGGTCCTGGCCCGAGACTCCCACTGCCTCCTCACACTGGGCACAAAGGGAGTCTGGCTCCTCGCTATGCGTGGCTCTAAGCTGGCATGCTGAACAGAGGCCGAGGGCTTTAATGCCTGAATCAGGAGGCGCTGCCGCTGAAGACGCTGAGGCGTTCTGTTCCATTGAAAAATATGCGCTTAATAATATGCGGCAGCAATATGCGCTCAATACAACAGGCGCTCAATAATATGCGGCAGCAATATACGCTTAATACAACAAGCGCTCAATAATATGCGGCAGCAATATACGCTTAACTCAACAGGCGCTCAATAATATGCGACAGCAATATACGCTTAATACAACAGGCGCTCAATAATATGCGGCAGCAATATACGCTTAATATAACAGGCGCTCAATAATATGCGGCAGCAATATACGCTTAACACAACAGGCGCTCAATAATATGTGGCAGCAATATACGCTTAATACAACAGGCGCTCAATAATATGCGATTAGCAACATATGCTCAATGCTATCCAATATGCGCTCATTAGTCTGCGGTCAGCAATATACGCACAATAATATACAATATGTGCTCAGTAGTATGAAATATACACTCAAGGATCTCCCATATGCGCGTAAGCATAGACAGGCGCCTATCATGGGCGCTCAATACCTGAACAAAGCAGACAAAATGGCGACCTCCACGGCGTGCCACATGCAGACAACGCCGCCGATCCTCATTCCTCGGAGACCAAAAAGTAAGAGATGTACGCCTTACCTGATCCTCGGCGCTTCCCGGTTGGAACCCGGGCGGTCTCTGGCTGCGGGGGGAGAGGGGAAATACCTTCACCGCCACGCTTGAGGAAATGCACCCGCTGCCTCGTCCACGCCAGGACCGAGGCGCCTCTTTCGCCACGCCCGAGCCCTTCTCGCCCGGGGGGCTACGTCCCTGCCGCGATTCGGCCACCGGACCGAGGCCTTAAACCTCCAGGGGATCACGGAAATCACCCTGGGAAACTCAACTGGGGGAGGGACCCCAAGGGTATCACCGCAGGAGTGCGGGGCTCGATGTTCCTGAAGAAATTTAGTAAAAAGAATATAGAAAATAGAAAGTAGATTGGAAACACGCTCAGCGAGCGTGCAGGCTCTCCAAACTGCTTTGGAGACGGAAATTACTGAGTTGCTACGCTTCCTGTGGGGGTATATATACCCGTGCTGACTTCAGATCCGTCTCCAATTGCTGGCACGAGCATACTATACCCATTCGTTCTGAGTCCATCTGGCTACATGCCAGGAAAATGCTAATTTGGCTTTGAGCCCTAGTACTGCAGTTTTCCCTGTTCTACTAGACTGAGATATGTTGTACCTTGATTCCTCATTATGAAACCAGAAAAGTCACCCAAACAGGATTTTTTTTTTTAAACAAATAGTACCTTCATTATAGCATCCAGATATGCGCTCCAGATCCTTTGAGTTTTGGCAATGGTGGCAGAATAAATTTTGCTAGAGTTCGCTTGCAACAAAAACAAAAATTAATACATACATCGAATGCTGCAATAATTAGAAAGAGAGTACATGACAGTAGATAAAGATTGCAAAGCTCATCCAGGCTGCCCAATTTACTTCCTATTATTTATTTATTTATTTATTTATTTTATTTAGATTATTTTATATACCGAAGTATAGCAGGCTGCCTTCACTCCGGTTTACAATGTAAACAACATAATACATGTAACGCATTCATGACGAACATATTGAAACGTGCATAGACAACTAGTAACAATTCGGCATATGTCAAAAGTGTGTGAAAACAGGTATAAAAGAGTAAGACTTACAAATTGGACTTGCAGTGGGAGAGCATGAATAGTTAATCATTTAGATACAAAACTTAAGTGAAAAACACGTTGGGGAATGTTAAAGAGGCTCATTCAAATGGGAAAAGAGGAGTGGGAAGGAAAGGAGGGAACGGGTCCTAGGGAGCCATGGAAGGATAAAAAAGGGTACAGGACATAATTTAAATAGAGGGGGTAAGGAGGAAATGGCATGGGTGGTAGGAAGTAAATAGAGCATGGCTAGAAGATGAAGTAAGACTGAGCAGATGGGATTGGATTAACCAACTCAGTCTGTGAATGTTTGTCTAAATAACTTAAGGAGTTAAGGGAACTTACCCACAATTCCTTTCAGAGGGCTGACAACTTTCTGGAGGGCTTTTAATGTGTCCTGCACAGCTTTGTCTTTGAGTATGATCTTATGATACATGATGAGGAAGTTCTATACAGAAAAAGGAGATAGGTTCACTGCACTGCAGAACACGTTTTTTCTCCTCCATTTGATACCTGAGCAAGAGGACCACCTTTAACTGACTACAGGACTTATCTTCCGCAGTTCTAAGTAGTAAGCCCATTCAATGCGGTTTACCAAGCAAACTTAGAATAAGGTAAACAGCATGAAAAATACCATTGTAATAAAAACAGGGAGTAAAATGTCACATCCAGTCTGAAATCATACAAGCAATACACATCATATAAAAGCCCCTCACAACTTCACCATCAGGCCATATAGGAAACACACAAGAATCCACCCCGCCCCAAATATTCATAGCAAAAATACACTATAAAAAGTAATTTCATAACAACCCTACCCATTTGTCACGAATGTGCAATTTAATTCCTTATAATAAGTCAGAAGTGTAAAGTACCTATTGTGTTTCCTTTACAGGTGAAACAACTCCTTGAGTCCTGTGAGACCAAATCGCTCTCCTTCTACACCATTCACGCATGATGAAAACCAAATAAAATTTCACTCCCAGCGACCATCCATTGAGCCAATCCCAACTATGAAGAGAGAACCTCTGTGCATGGCATTAATTAAGTATATACCAAGGGGCCCACAACTCTCAGGCTGACAGACTAGGGCACATCAGCCACAATGCCTGTTCACTTGGAAACACAACCTGGCAAAACTCAACAGCCAATGGCTCATAACAAAAGAGATCAATGTGGTCAAATGGCCAAGCCTTTAAACATTTATAGAAAGACAGAGTTCATTTGAAATCTTAAGCTTGAGAGAAAGTAGTGGAACCTTCACAGTGAATGGGTTTTCAAAGTCTGAAAGCCTTAACATAAGAACATAAGAACATAAGAAAATGCCATACTGGGTCAGACCAAGGGTCCATCAAGCCCAGAATCCTGTTTCCAACAGTGGCCAATCCAGGCCATAAGAACCTGGCAAGTACCCAAAAACTAAGTCTATTCCATGTAACCATTGCTAATGGCAGTGGCTATTCTCTAAGTGAACTTAATAGCAGGTAATGGACTTCTCCTCCAAGAACTTGTCCAATCCTTTTTTAAACACAGCTATACTAACTGCACGAACCACATTCTCTGGCAACAAATTCCAGTTTAATTGTGCGTTGAGTAAAAAAGAGTAAAAAAGAACTTTCTCCGATTAGTAACGATGGCTTGACTCAAACGGAGAGGACTTGCTGGACAGTACCATTAGATCAGAGTCTTAAGGTAAGTTGGGCCTTGCTCTCTGATGACCTTGAAGGCCAAGCAAAGGATTATGAAAATGATTGAGTTTGATCGGAAGTCAGTGTAATGATATCAGTAATAGGGTGGCTCTGTCCCACCTTCAGCTTCCAGTAATAATGCAGACTGCTACAGCCATAGTTATCTGCAGACAAAGTAAGAACTTTTTTGAAATGCTCAGGCCGCATTGCAGTAATCTAAGTGCCCCCCCTTACCCCCTTTCCTCTCTTCCCCCTCCTCCAGTGCTAGATGCTCATACAGGTTTCTATAATTGTCATTCATTTCTATATAAATTTGCATACTATTTTTCAAATAGTAGGTACTCTAGCCTTTATTATCAAAACTTTCTCTCCCTCCTCTCCTTTTCTTCTGTATTCAGTGCCTAAGATATCATTGTAATTGTTGTACTTACAACACTTGGTATGTTCCTCTTGTTATATTATACTACTAGCGGTACCCGGCCATGCGTTGCAGTGGCAGAGTCAGGTTCTTTACCCTCCCTCCCCCTTCCTCATTTACCTCAGTCACTCATCCTCCTCCCCCTTGGTCACTCACCCCCCCCTTCCCTCCCCTGTCCCCACTCCAACTCTCTCCCCTCACACTCACCTCTCCCCTCATTCTTCCTCCCCTGACACTCACCTCCCCCCTCATTCTCCCTCCCCTCACTGCCTACCCTTCAGATCAGAAAACCTTTGTCTTTCTATTTCTGTGGGAACCCCCCCACCCCAAAAAAAACAACCCCCAATCCCAACCCTTTAAATCAAATAATAACCCCTCATCCTCCTGCCCCCTCCCAAGACCTGGGAAATTAAAATTGTTGGTGCTACATGTGGTCTGTCCCTGGGCGTCTGTGCGCATTATGTAGCCAAATAGGGGAGTGCCTAACCAAATTTGCACTTCCAAATTTGTTTTGTGGTCTGGGGAGGGTTATTTTGGTGCGTTCCCGAGATCGTGCAAGTTTAGTGTATGTATTTGTGTGTGAACCTCCCCCTTCTCCCAAAAAACAACCCTATGAGAAAAGTTCTCTTAAACTAGCCACCCCACACTCTCCTGCCCCCCCTCCCCCAGCCCTGTGAAAAACAGTAGCCCTCCCCTGCCCCCCCCCCCCGAGTTGCTGAATGAATGAAACCTGCCCCCCCCTCGTGACCCCTCCCCAAGATGTTCGCAATAAATTCATTACCACCCCCCACCCTCCAGACCCCCCGAGACCTGATAAAAATGTCAGTCGGTGGAGCGGGCGTTCAGGAGCGGTCCGGGAGTGATGTATTGGCGTTGGTCAGTCGGCTGCGAGCACTGAAATGGGTTCCGACGGCCCTTTGCCCTTACTATGTCAGTGAGGTGGAACAATGGCAGCGGTAGGTCCTCTGACATAGTAAGGGAAAAGGTCCGTTGGCTGCCAGTCCTGAAAATGGCGCCGAGGGGCCCTTGCCCTTACTATGTCACATGGCTACTGCCGCCATTGGTGTCCGAGTGGCATAGTAAGGGAAAGGGCCGTCGGCGCCATGTTGAGTGCTGGCAGCCGACGGCCGTAGTGCAGGAGATGTGTCCCGGACCGGTCCTGGCCCCCCGCTGGAGCCTCCCGGACTTCTGTCAGGTTTTGTGTGTGTTGGGAGGCTGGGGGAAGTAAATCAATTTGGCATGTGTGTGGGGGGCGTGAGGAGGGTGGTAGGTGTATTTTATCTGTAAAGGAAATAGTTATCTTCCGGCGAAAAAAGTGCAGGAATGTGTTAAAATGGAAGTGAAACATGGACCTGGAGTGGCGAAATGATTAGTGTAGCGTGTGTTAGTGTAAGGTGTAACAGATGGCGAAAAAAATGTTAAACCTATTTTACCTGTCACAGGTGTGACATATCTGTAATGTAAGTACAGAAGAACCTTCCTGTATGCAAAATGAAGGTTGTGTCCAAATTTGAAAGCAATCGGTTCAGTGGTTTCTGAGATTATCGATTTTGTCCAAACTATTTAACATTTTTATTTATATAGATTGAACTGTTCAGTATGTACTCCGTGTTAGCCTACTGTTCAATACTTATGAAATTTCCTTTCTTGTAGATAAGAGTTTGCCGGTCCCCCTGACACAGCTGGGATGCTAAACATGGCCATATTGGGGTTCCTTGTTCAAGAAGTAAATTATATTTCCAAGAAGGTTTCTTTGTTGCCTTTAAATTTAATAAAATTGGGGACTAATGTATTGAACAATGTTTTATTTAATATTTGAGCCACACATTTTCTCTCTGTTATGAATAACCTAATGTGACAGAAAAACCTCCTGTGCAGATAAGGCCTTAACTGTTTTAGCAAACATAGGTTTAGGAAGACTTTCCTTGCCACTGCAGCCACCTGGGTCACCAGCGATATTGCAGAATTGATTATGAACTCTAAGTTCATAATCTAAGTGTATGTGGGGGGGCCTAACTGTGTCTGAGGTGTTAAGGAGACACAATCTACATTGATAAGCAAGTCAAAAACCGGCATGTCTGCCTTACCCACCCACAGCAGCTCCGGTTTACCAGGTTTAAACAGAGTCTGCTGTTCCACATTCACAGATTCGCAGCTAAGAAACATTCATGAAGATGCTGGCAGGTCTTCTACAGAAATCCCTCGACAGGTAATGTTTTTAATGTCATCAGCACTTCGTTTCCAAAGTTTGAACAAACATATTCCGCATGGACAGCTGCTGCCCTTGTAAAGTGGAAGTCGGTGTAGAGGATTCCTTTTATTTCTAGAACGAGCCAGTCATTCTAGGGTTTTGGAATTAGAAGAAATTGCAAAACACATTAAACATATATAGACCTTCTCTTGGTTCGCCTGCAGGCCTCACTCAGGCTGTGGCACTGTGCTCAGTCGTGCCCCTCTCCACGAGGGGTGAGTCGGGCCTGGATATGCCACAGAAATTGTGCACGTAGGCCAAGGGAAGATGACCCATTACAGTGACTGCCCCTCCTGGTCAATGGTCAGCAGTGGCTCATCTCCAGTTCTCCAGCTGGCAAGCGTTACCTAGCACTGACCTGGCAAGAGGGGGTGAGGGGAGAAGTATAAAAGATGAAATCACCCTCATATGTATCTGAACAATTCAATGTCAGCAAAAGGGGCTGGCTGAGAAGTAGACCTTCTCGAAATGATTTGCAGGCTTTCAGCCATCCTCGTTGAGGGATTCTAAGAGGTCCATCACTCATTCTGTCACTTTTCAATAAGGAGCTGCACTTATTCCAGGTTAGAATTTTATCTCATGCTTTTAGGTGGGGAATTTTCATGTTCTATTATGCATGCAGGTACTTTTTTTTGGTCCAACTTAAGAAATAGGGCTGGAAAATTCTTTAGAAAACTTTAGGCACCAGCCAAACCTTTTAGGAGGCAGGGAAATCTTTTTGCTTTATTTTTTTTCTTGCTGGTTATTTTATTTCTTGTTTTTGTTTTGTCTTACTTTGCCAGGTCTCTCCCCAGACCCTACTAGTGTTGGTGTCTCATGTCATGCTTGAATTGCCAGGTACTACAGACACCGGTGCAACCTGACACCCAGGATTTGTCCAGCCCTGTTGAGAAGTATCCACAAACGCTGCATTTGAGCATTCAAGACCACAGAGGTCCCTGCTTCAGATGACTTCAGCAAAAGATTTTCCCAGTACCAGTATGACTACTATGACGCAGAGCGTGCACTTGCACACACAAACAAGCACACACAGAAAGACACAAAAATACTGCAGAACACAAGGTACCTGCAGCTCCTTCACAATCATAAAGCATAGCAGTCTGTCTAAACCATTCAGACCAAAGGTCCCCAGCGAGTCCTGGATCTCTGAGAAAAGGTGATTATTGGTCACTTCCTGGTGCGTTTTCATGTCATACCACGTGTTCATTTGGTCTATGTAACATGTGACCCTAAGAAAAAAAAAAAGAGACAGGCATAATTTTTCCTTATCAATGTGCTCTTCTAGAAAATTAGGAGGTTTTTAAAAAAAAACAAAAAACATATTGAGAACTAGTGGGGTGGAAAAGACTAATATCTAAGCAGACTATTTCTTTGTCCAAGTCCGGCCTGGCCTGGTCCATGTCCTAGATACAATCAGGCCCTCCTGCACAGTGTCATCTTCGAAGCTTTAGCATTCCCTGCTGCCTTTGCTCAGTCACTGTCCTGTTACATCAATGTTCAGTATGTCACTGCCACACAACCCATGACTGAATTAGTAGAAATGTTCTCTTATTTCTACAATGATCCCTCCAATAAATCTCCACAGCCTTCAGATCCCCCTATTCAAAGTTTGAGATCAGCTCTAAAACACTCCAGCTGTTCTTACACTATTCTGTGTGCTCTTATGTGGTTCACAAATTGAGAGAAGAGGAGGAAGAGACAGACAGACACTGAGAAAGATACGGACATTTTGGGAGAGGTGGGGGACACAATTTGAAATGCAGCATTTCATCTCAGAATTAAGCAGTAACAGGCCCAACCAGTGAACGAGGAAAACAAGTCCCACCGACAACTTACTTTGGATCTGTAATCCTCAGGATCTCTCTGCAAAGCCGACCAATAAATGTTACAGATTCATCCACAGGTGGAAATCTGGGTATAGGAATATGCGTAGACTGATAAATACTTTGCCAATCTTGGACCTAACAAAGAGCAATAAAAAGGAAAGGTCATGTTAAATTACCCACAAATTTATACATCCTGACTTTTTTTCATTTTAATTGAAAAACTTGTTTTTCCTGTTTGAGGTTTGGAATGGACCCTGACATTACAGAGATAAATGGTATCATGGCCCTGGTCCTCTGCTCTTCTGACTTTGTTTCTACTAAGACACTTATTCATCCTTTCAATTTTTTTTTTTTTTTTTTTACTTGCGCAGCTCTTTTTCCATGATCTTCCCAAGTCCCAAATCTCATACATTTCAGCATATCCAGAATGGAGAAATTTAATTACCTGTTAATTTTCTTTCCATGAATCCTGTTACACCAGTTCAGACAGGCGAGTTTATGACCCCCTGCCAGCAGATGGAGGCAGAGTACACAGTTTTCTCAGTGACCTTCAGTTGTTGAGCACAGAAAAACCCAGTATACCTAATAACAAAGCACTAATCAAAACATTTAATGTGATAAAAAAAAATTCAAAATGTCAACACTTCAAAATAGGAAAAGAAGATCCCCTTAGAAAATAATACCTGTCCCGATGCTAGATATAATCGAAGAGGAAAAGAACTGTGCAGATACACTGCAGTGAAAATATACAACTTAAAAACCTCTATCATCACCTTGCTCTCCTTTTGCAGCCCAACTATCTGGAAGGGTCCTCGACTGGTGTAGCAGGATTCATGGAAAGAAAATTAACAGGTAAAAAAATTTCTCCTTTCATTTCATCCTGCTACACCAGTCCAGACAGGTGGGAAGTATTGAAGCCCAATTAATCTGGGGTGGGGGTGGGTGGGAAGGATGTAAGAGCCACCTTTAGAATACCAGCCTGTTTATCAATTACATCCAACCTATAATGCCCGGACAATAAATGCAGTGATGACCATGTCGCTGACTTACAAATATCATCCACCAGAGCAATTGTAACCATTTCGACCCAGGGAAAAAACTGAGCTCTAGCAGAACGTGCTTGGTCGGTCTCTGGAAACTGACATCAATTGAGAAGATATGCTGAAGAAATCGGGCCTCCAAAAAAAGAATAAACAGCCTATCCATTCTGTGTAAAGGACTGGCAGCCTCCAGATATCTCAGGACAACTCAGTGAGCATCCAGCAATCTCAGCAACTTGTGGTGCTCTGACACTCCTCCTTAGAAAATAGGTGGTAAAGAAATAGACTGAGGTGAAAAACCGAAGTGACCTTAGGAAGGAAGGAAGAAAGGTACAGTCCCGTAGGGTCACCGAATCAGACACAAAGACCAAAATAGAGTCTTTACAGAAAAAAGTCTGAATTTCGTAAAAATGTGTGGTGGAGCAGATAGTTTTAAAAAAAAAACCCCCTGATATCAAGGATATGTCTTTAATTAAGCAATATTTCAGGAGTTCAAAGGAAGAAGCCACTAGAGCCTTCAGCACCAAGTTGAGATCCCATGGGGTCACCATTGGCTGAAAAGATGGAGTAGGCCTCTTTACACCTTGAACAAAACAGACCAAATCTGAATAAGCAGCAACTAGTTTCCCTGAATTTTATCCCTGAAACAAGAGATGGCAGCCACTTGAACCTATAAGGAATTTAAAGCTAAGCTTTTATTCACAACATTCTGGAGGAAAGCTAATATAGAAGGGATATCTGCCCAAGGAGAAATCACTTTTCTTTTTTTTTTAAACAGAAAACTTCAAAGATGTGCCAGACTCTATCATAGGCCAAGGAGTTGGAAGTCTTATGAGCTTTCAAAAGTGTGGAAACTATCGAAGAAGAGTTACCCTTCTTTCTCAGTTACGACCCTTCAAGAGATAAGCTGTAAGATAAAATGGAGTCAGATCCTCCATGGAGATTGGTCCCTGAACCAGGAAATCCCGAGCTATTGGGAGACGATGAGGTCAGTCTATTTTGCAAAAGCACGAGATACACATACCACAGCCTCCTCAGCCAGTCTGGGGCCACCAGGATCACGGGAATCCTTTGCAATAGTCTGACGATCAAAGGCCAAGGCAGGAACAAGTATAGTAATTTCACTTTCAGCCAGGGTTGTAGGAAGGCATCTAGCCTTTTGGTTCTGAATTCCCTGTGCCTGCTGAAAAAGTGATGGCTTATCAATTGGCTTGGGAGAGAGGTTTGGGGGAAATTTTAGAAGAGGGTGAATGGGACCAGTGTTATGTGGCTGTTGGGCAAAGCTCAGTTTTGGCCTCAATAAAGGAAAATGGGTACAAACTTTTATAAAGAAGTACCTGACACCAGTTCAACTAAACAAAATATCAATTACATATTGTGACAAATGCTGGAAGGGATGTGGCACCAGAGTTACTTTTTACCATTTATAGTGGACTTGCCCAGAGATAGCTAAGCTTTGGGATAAAGTCATGGATTTTATAAGGGAACTACTTGGGTTACTGGTTCCTAAGGATCTTATATTGTGTTTGTTAAACATCCCATTAGGGGTGAGTATTGAGTCAACGATGATGAATTTTACAGATAATAGTAGTCAGATATGAGATAGCTTACTGGTGGCAGAGATCTGAGGTGCCGTTTCTTATAGGGTCTGCTCCAGGATTGAGAGAGTTTACTATATGGGGAAACTCTCAATTATGAAGAATGACAAATTGAAAAAGCTTGGGAAAATTTGGGAACCTTACGTGCAATGGAAGTACAAATGTAAAGATGTCTAGAATTTTGAGAGGAGGGGTGGGTGTCAAAGGAGCGATTAGAAGAGATATGCTTTTTGATATTCAAAGGGGAACTGTTGGGGGAATAATCTTGATAGCAGGTACTGATATTTATACAGTCTTCAATGTGATGTATTAAGTTAGATGTTCAATGTCTTAGCAAAAATGTATTATGGTCTGATTTATGCCACTAGCTAATTTTTTTTTTTCACAGTTTTTGCCTGTTAATAAAACTTGAATTCTCAAAAAAAATAAAAAGTGATGCATTTTGGCTTTCTTGAAAGTTACCATCAGATCCATGTAAAGCAGACCTGATCGAAGCATGATCTGCTAAAACACATCCTGAACTCTTATTCACAGGGATCCAGAAGATTTCTGCTTAGAAATATGGTCTGTCAACAAGAGCAGAAGATTTTCCTCCACCCAAGGGAACAGGAGGTTTGTCTCTTCCGAGACCTTTAGTCTACAGGTGCTGCCTTGTCTGTTCATATATGCTAAGGCTGATGTATTGCTGGAGAGCACCCTGACTGCTTTTCCTTGAATCAAGGGAAGAAACTGATAACGGGCCAACCATGTGCTCTATACTCCTATGTGTTGATGGACCAAGAGGCCTCCTCTTGAGAACACAGATCTTGAACTACCTGATCCAGACAATATGCTTCTTAACTCGCTTGCGTCTGTTGTGATTAGGATCCAGGAGACAGGAATCCAGATTCTCACCTCTCGAAAGATTGTGTAGAGACATCCATCCAAGATGACAAGTCTTCACCAATTTGAGCAAAGAGAGACAACACTTGTACGCCTGATTCTGGGGAGACCAACGAGACAGAAGTGGAGGGGTCTCATGTGGGCTCTGGCCAATGTGGTTGCTATAAAGCCTAGAAACTGTAGAGAGTCCCATGTTCTCGGTGCACTCTGATTGGAGAACTTCTGCACTTGGCACATGAGCTTGGAAACTCTCTCCAGCATCAGAAATACTCCACCTATCTCTGTGTCAAAACTGGCCCCCAAATATTCCAAGAAGTTTGATTTTTGCAAAATTGACTACCAGCCCAAATTTTCTAAAACCTGGACTACTCTGTCCGATGCTTGGAGCTCTTCTTGATAGGACTTGGCTCTGATCAGACAATGGTCTAGGTAAGGATGAACCACGATACCCTCTTTCCTCAAACAGGCTGCCATCACTACCATGACCTTTGTAAATGTTCGTGTCGTAGTGGTGAGTCTGAAAGGGAGTATTTGGAAATGAAAATGGTCCTGAAGAATGCAGAAACAAAATTATTTTTAATCTTCTGGCTTGACTGGAATGTGGAAATATGCCTCAGAGATCCAGGAACAATAGGAATTCACCTCTCCTCTTTGCCACCAGGAAGAAGCAAAGAATTTCCATTCTGAAATGTGGAATACAGAGACTGCTGTTTGCAGCCTTCAGGTCCAGGACAGGTCTGAAAGTCACATCCTTCTTAGGAAACACAAATAAATCGAATATCATCTGTGACTCTATCAGTGTAAGGAGCCAGAATAACCTTTAGCAGATAAAATCTTTCAAGAGTTGTCTCCCTCTTGTAGGCTATGGAATATAGGGATGCCCAAAACCATTGGGAACTGGAGCAGCAAGTTCTAGAGAAAATCTGAAGTGGATGATGCCTAAAACTCACAGGTCTGATGTTGTGGGGGTCCACTCCTGGTAAAAAGGCTGCAAGCAACCTCCTACAGGGAGAACCAGGGTGTGAACTTCTGCATTACATTGGAAAGCACAACCAATTCCCATGAAGGAAAATAGGTCAGGCCTTGATTTATTGGACCCTTGAAGGGACTGACCCCTGCCCTGAGGCAAGAGGGAAGGAAAACATGTCTGCTTACCAGGTTTAAAGCAGCAGGAGCCAGGAAAAAAATTCAGGACCTGTACTAGGACTGTAGAATAACTGAGCTCTCTTCAGGGAGCAGGTTTGGTTTTGGATCTCCAAGATTCTTCACCAACTGCTCTAGATTTTCTCTAAACAATAAGTGTCCCAAATGAAGCTTACCCAGTCTAGATTTGGACCATGAGTCTTCAGCTCAGTTTTTTGGGCCAGAGCAGTCTCCTCACCGCTAACCCTGAAGCCAGTGAACATGAGGAAGTTATGAGAAGATCATAAAGGGCATCAGCCAAAAATGCTGCAGTTGACTCCAGGCTGCCTCCTCATTTTTTGGAAAGTTCTGAATCCATCACAACAATGCTCAAGCAACCAGACAGAGATATGGACTGCCAGAGAAGCAGAAGAAAAAACATGTTTCAAAGGAAGTTCAGTCTTCCTATCCTGCGGATCCTTAAGAAAAGCACTATCCTCTGCAGGTATAGCAGTCCTAGTGAGAGCAGAGATTAAAGCATCCACCCGAGGCATCTAATACAAACGCTGAACTGCCACCTGTGGAAAGGGATACAACTTGACTTGACCATATTATTTCCTCTCTGAAGTCACCCATTTCCCTCCACCTCAGAATGAAGAGAGAACACAATAGTTGACTTACTAATACCCTTGTTAATGGGATCCCAATCTGGTGATTCCTCAACCTTGGGATCTGCAATCCTAAGTGAAGATACCGGCTCTCATCGACCAGGTTGTATTTCCTCCTATGAAAAAGACAGATAATACAAACATCTTCTCTATCAGATACAACCTTACCCTCCCTCCAGAGGGCCATAACTAGCCAAATTCAGCTGGTCCTTGGGAAAACCTCTGTGCCTCTTCAGGATGACAGAAATTAAAGTCCAAAAAGAACTTGGGGTGATTACTGGGTGTCTCATCTGCAGGCTGCCCCCTGAAGAAGGTACCCAGGGGAGGAGATGGTTGTCCTGTACCTCCAGGCTTCTGAATGGCACAGAAGCCTTGATGTAGGAACTAAAAAATTCAGAAGAGAATTCCTTGTAAAAATGCATGTCCCTGGCTGAAGGAACTGACAAAGAATCTCCCTACAGGAGTCAGCCCTGGGGATCCCCAAAATCCTGGGAGAGTTCAAAAACACACTGATGAGAATCAGAAATGGCTGCGGGAGAAGGGTTTAAAATAGTGGACTTTCATGCCAAACCTGCTGAATCGGAGACTTCCCTGATCTCTGTTCTGAGCGCAGCACAGAGGGACTGCTTCACTGTACTAGTATAGGCACCCGACAGCTGACTCAATGCCCTAGAACACTCTCTAAGGACTTCCCTCTTCTTTATACAGGTAGTGCAAAGCTGCCCCATGGCAGCCACTGACCACTTGATGGCACAAGCCCCACAGTGTTGGCCATGGTTTGATTGTTCCATGCTCCCATGCAAACGGCTTTTGCAACAGTGAGAGAATCTAGATGCTGATATGTGGCAAGGACTGATATGTGGGTCCCCAGACACTTATCCGAGCCAGAAAAAAGCAAGACAAACCACTCCCCTGCTTAGTAGTGCTCCAGTTCAAGTTGTTGACTGACTTTTTTTTTTTTTTTTTTTAAATCAAGTTCCTCACAAACATGGCCAGGAAAGGAGGGTGAAAGAAGGAAAAAGAATCCTCTTCCAAATCTTGAGGTTTTGCTGACAATCACTGTTTTTGTTGTTTTTTAATAAGTGCCTCTTAGCTCTATCAAGTTCCTTCTGGGACTGGGAGTTTCCAATGGGCTCGCTACTAACCAGGTGCCTGACCCTAGACAAAATTTAGCCAATTCCTAAATCCCCAAAGTAGGAGACAGTCCAAAGAAAAATACTGCTGAACCACCATATGCTGGAGGCAGGGGATACTGGGCTTCTCTGTGCTGCACCACTGAGAAAGCTGCGTACGCTGCCTCCATTTGCTGAAAATGGGACATAAACCCACCTGTCTGGACTGGCGTAGCAGGATGAAATGGAAGCTTGCCCATTTTGGATCTCAAAATCAGACCAAACCACAGTTGTCAAAGAAGTCCACTGACTACCTGGTTCCTTCAGAGCAGCCTAGGTCAAGTCTACCCTCCTTGCTTTCGACTTATCCTACTAGAACTTACTCCTGCCTCTCTCTCCAACCTCACTTCACCCCCCCAACTCCAATTCCCGTTCTCTACTGCTGGACCCTCTGCCTGAAATGTCCTACCAGGGAAGCATCTCTGCATCATTAACTCCCTTCCCTTTACCCATACACCACCAAACAGGACCCTGCAGGCACAGTGGATGTGACTGGAAAGCATTTTGATTCACATTTGTACGGAAAACGTCAGAGAAAATTCTGCGGTGCTATTCTATTTGGTCTGACCTTCGCCCTTAGGAAGTTATTGCACTCCTGTTCCACGTTGTAGTTGATAATGCGAGACACTTCTTCCTGCCAAATCTTTAACCCGTAAATGCTAACATAATCCTGGATATATTCAAAGGAGCGATGGAACCCATCCATGGTTGCTGCCATTTCTTTCAGCTTTGGCATCAGCTCACTTGGCTGCAAAAGGTTAAAAAAAACAAACAAACAAAAAAACCCAAAAACAACCATAGGTACAATTATTATTGCCCAAATACTGCCATACCAGTCACTGCTAAGGTCAGAAGAAAGAGGAGAGAATAACTGACAGAAAGCGCAGCAGCTCCCCACCATATTTTTCTACTTATCTGCTTTGACCAGGTTACTAAACTAAAGCAAAATGTATAGAAATATAGACTATGGAATAATTTTCAAAGCAAATTTGCATGGACAAGGTTGCTTCAAAAAATAAGTTCCCATTGACAATTGATGTTAACTTATGAGCTTGTTTGCCATTTGCTTTATAGTCTGCATAAAGCAAATGGCAAACAAGCTCATAAGTTAACATCAATTGTCAATGGGAACTTATTTTTTGAAGCAACCTTGTCCATGCAAATTTGCTTTGAAAATTATTCCACCAAAACTTACCTGCACACACAATTATACCTGCTAATTTTTATGCAGAAAGTTTTCAGGAAAATTTACATGCATGCAGGACATATGGCAAAAGTTTACTTACCTATTGTGGGAGGGAAGCAATTCTATAAACAAGCCATTTCCATGGGTAAAGCAATGTTTTACCCAAGGAAATGTCTTGGAAAAGGACCCTCCCCCTTTTTGCCCTCACTGCAAAAGCATTGATAAATATAGACTTTTTTTTTTTTTTTTTTTTAGCATCCTCGAAAAACCTTAATTAGCTGGAAAATAAATTTACATTTTGAGGGTAATTTCAGAACACTGCGCACAACAGCAAAGTCTGCACGTTCCTGTTCCGTGCAGACTGCTGCTAGTTTTCAAAGAGATTTCTTGTGCATGAAATCAATTTGAAATTGCTGGAGTCAAGTTCCCCAGTACGTGCAAAAGTAATTTTAAAATGAGCGCACGTGTTAGCGCCAGCGAAGATATGCCGGAATTTTAAATCGTATGCACACTTGCGCACGTTATGTTGAAAAATACATCAACCACATGTAAGTATGCTCCTAATTTTAAGAGGTTGCTCAAAGCTAGCATGTGTATTCCACAGGACTTTGCTGGTCCTTGTACAGGGTACTGATGAATAAAAAGTAAAATCCTTTCCTCTTTTTCCTTTTTCTTTTCCCCTCCAGACAGCCTAAAGTGACAGAGGGATTTTACTTCTCTGATGAGACCCCTGAGGAATGTGACTTCTCAGGGATGTTAAAGTGACAGAGGAATTTTACTTCTCTGACAATGAGAGACCTGAGGTATGAGACTTCTCAGGGTCTCCACGGGGAAGGGACCGGACCACCCCTCCCCCCTGCACCCAGCTCCTCACAGGAACAAGAAATTCAGCGCTGCTACCTGTCAGAAACGACCCGCTCTCCCGTTCAGTCAGAGGAATGGCGCGTCTCTGCAACTGTTAGGCTGCCCCGAGGAAGAAACAGCATCTCAGGGCAGCAGAGGGTCATGGGGGAGAGGTTGGACCACCAACATTCACCCGTAAGGCAGCTGAAATACTGGCTGTAAGAAATAAGTAAACACTTACCCCAAAAACAACAGAAGATAGAAGGAATGTACAAGACAGACCTGTCACTGAAAACAAAGTTCTGCCTGCAAGTCTCCAGAGAAGCTGAACACTGAGGCTTTTTTTTTTTTAAACTTTATAACTATGATCCATCCAAGGAAATAATTAGAGGAAAACAAAGAATAAAGAAATTCTGTAAACTATCCTCTAAATGAACTGGGGAACCGAAGGTGCAACTGCCATCTGCTGGAGTCAGAGAAATACTGAAGGTTTACAGAGGGTGCACCAGTTATCAGGGACCGCCCTCTCAGTTTTTGCTCTGACTCCATCTGCTAGAAGGGGGACATTACCCACAGTCTGGACTGATCCTGGTACGTACCCAGTTTTTTGGGTTTTGTTTTTTTTTTTAAATCTTACAGGGGGCTAACTGAAGGTGAGAGCCTGAGACCCCCGGGATCACCTTCAGTGGGCAGATACAGGGTCCTCAACCCTCTGCTCCTGAGTCTCAAATACCAGGGAGGATGGTCCCACTAGGACCTGACAACCCCCTGGGAGGCAAAAAAAAGGGAACTAGCCTAAGATAAAAAATCTGACCCCTCACTAGTCAGCCGTACAAACGGACTACCCCAAAAACATACAAAAGACCCTTAAATCCTAACCAAATACCAGACTCCAGGGAAGCACCTCTTCCACCTGCTGGAGACAGAAGAATACAGACAGACTCTAGGGGGCACCTCAGGGGTATACGACAGAGTCCACAGAATTTGGTCTGACTCCGCCTGCTGAAGGGAAGGTAAAACCCAGGAGTCTGGGCTGATCTGGGTACGTACAGGGAAATATTCAAACTTTGGCTTTTGTCCGGCTAACTCCAAAAATTATCTGGACAAAGCCATTGAATATCAAATTCATTGAGTCAGTCTCAAGGTCTGAAGCCAACAAGGCAGCAAGGAGACTTAGAATTTGGTTATGAAGAAGCTGAGGAAAGTAGCTTGAGATGAACGACATTTCCAAAAATTTTGCAGGAAGTGAACCTATAGAAAAGCCCTGCAATTCCCCTACAACTTTGCAAAGAAAAGCAAGTGTCCAGTTTCCTAGTGGAGCTGCCTACTGTCCCATTTGAATGAGCAGAAATGGAAACTGCAGGTACGCTGTCAATGCAGCACAGGTTATACGCAGCCTTGCTTGATGAAATTCCTGCTGCCAAGTAAACTTATGGCAAAATCGTTGTGAGAAGTCTAAATGAACACCAAAGCAAAAACAACTTCAAATATGAGCGAGAACAAACACACAATTGAAAAATTACTTTTAAAAACCGATGCTATGAAGCAAAAGTATTTTATTTATATAGGAGTAGACTGCAGCCAACTTACACATTGAGGGCATGATTTTCAAAAGGTTTTACATGCAGAAACCCTGTTTGAAAATCAGAGAATGATTTCATGCACATACTTATGTGCATAAGTAGTAGATGTTCGGGTGGGGAGAGGGTGAAAGGATTTACACACCACACTTTTGATTTTCAAATGTAAATCCATATGCACAAAGCCACAGTTGCTGTGGAGCGGGCGTAATTTTGTGCGTGTATGCTGGTGCGGGTTATGCGTGCATCCACAGATTTTCAAAGCAAACATTATGCACATAAATCTCCAGTCTTTAGCCCTATATGGGTCATTGAAACATTACTGGTCCAGGGGCATTTGGAGACAGTTTTTTGTCCCATCAGCTAAGATATTTAGATGCTGTGTAGAATATGGTGCTGACACATGGAGAAATGAACTGACAGATTACAGACTCCTGAAGATGGAGCAGGCACTGCTAAAGCATCTGCTGTCAGTTGCCGCTTCGGTGATACCCATTTTTCCATCTTGATTTAAAACACTTGAGAAATAGAAGTTTTTAAGGACAGATGAATACAGGAAGCAGGCCCTAATTTTAGTGGCTTAGTTGGCTACAGCCAGGGCAGTTGCTAAATGCGGGCAGGATGGGTGCTAGTCCAGGGCGCTGAAGATGTAGAAGAGTGGGGCAAGCCATGCCTTACTGGCTCCCCTGCTGTCATTTTGCCCCTGGAATGTGCACCTCGGGGTCCAGCCTGAAACATGGGAGTGGGAGCCATGCAGCCAGCCTGGAGGGCCTTCCGTCTCCTTACCACCACCACTCAGGCAGCCAATAACGGTCCAGCCTGCGCCACCACGGGGAGTGCGGTTCCAGTGACAACTCTCGCCTGGGATGTCATTCTGCTCCACAACGGTCACGGCTACAGTATCTCTCCTCCTTCCCCCAATACACGTAAAATATATTTTAAAGACATTTTTCCAGATATATATTCGCTTGATCCCTATTCTATATGAAGCAAAGAAAACTTAAAACTGGCTTAGAAAACACTTTCCCCCACTTGCAAACATGGTGTGAACTGACTATGTCTAGGATCCATATTTGCAGAGATAGTCTCCGAGGGCTTGAAGTGCAGTAATTAACTTCCCATGATTCCTAGATGGGATATTTCAAAAGCACTGTGTACGCAGAGCTGGCTTACTACATTATAAGTCACGTTGTATGCTAATAAGTTTTCTGGCACTTTATGTAAAAGGGGGCAGGGGGATGGAGAAATGTTCTTTGCATTCTTCTATGTAATGGGAAGAAATGAGGTGGACATGGGGGGGGGAGGGGTTTGAAAATGTATACAAAAAATATAAATGCCATTTATGACTGTTGGATTATTTGATACTTGATATGCATAAGGACTCACTGTATGTCAAGTGTTTCTTATTCACTAAATAATTTTGCCCTTAGACGTTACAACAATTTGGAGAAAAACATTTTGCAAATTACAAGTTTATGATTATAGACAAGCAAGCTTAGTCCTACCTTGGCTCTAGGGTTAAAGATAAGCCCCTTGTGAAGAGCGAGAGCCACTCTTCTAACCAGCTCCTTCCTGATCCCATCCTCCAACAGCTGCTTTGGGTCTACCTGGGAATCGGAGAGGGGGAAAATGGCTCAGTTTCATGTTTAATCAGCAACTCGAACCTGCCCTGAACCACAGAACGTTCTGCCGACTCCCCACCCCAGCTCCGATAAGAGGGTCCAGGTCAAAACGACGCCGAGCCAGACAGATCTGAACCATGGAGATGGGCACTGCATCGGAAATAGACGAATCTGCTAATCATTCCTTCAGAGAGCAGATCCTCTCAGAGATCTTTATTCTAAAAGGACAGTTCCCCATCCTGTGCCCACTGAACAAGGCCTCGTGGAGGAGATAAGCTCAGATGAGTAGCACAAGAACCCGGTCACTGCTCTATTTAATATAATTTTCCAGTTCAGCACTGCAGCATACAATACGAAGGCAGACAGATTACAGGGCACTTCCTGCCTGCCCATTTTTCCTTTCCACCGCAGGCCCCATTTCACCTCTAGTTTTCCTTCCCCTTTCCCACCACTAAGGATTCTCTGCCTAGAAACAGAAAATATTACAGCATTTAAAGATCACAAGGTCCCATCTAGTCTGCTCATTGGTCTTTTCTGGAGCAATACTACAGCCCATACGCTATCTCCAGCTTTATCGTCACTTCCTCCTCACCGAGGATCCTTTGCTTATCTCGTGCTTTCATGAATTCTGGTACATTGTTTTTGCCTCTAACACAACACTGTCTGTGAAGAAATATTTCCTTAAGTTACTCCTTGTTCTATCCCCTTGGTGCCTCATACCATGGCCCTTTGCTTCAGAACTTCCTTTATGATGAAAAATGTTTACTTCTTGTAGATTATATACCTCTTTGAGATATCAGACTGTCTCGATCTCATTCAGCTTTCTCTTCTCTTGAACATGTGGTCTTTGTAAACTTTTAGTGCACTGGCAAGCCAAGGCTTTATGTTTAAATGACCACATTTCTATACAAATATGCAGTCTAATCTTTATGTTGCTGATACCATTTTGATGTCCCGTCTAATAGCGATGTATTCTGTTTTCTGTAACAGATTAAAGGTCTCTCCCAACGCAGTCACTACGAAACACAGTCCACCTGCATTAAAGATTGGTTGTCCTTTGTTTATTGAATATCTCTGTGATGTGTCATTTGCAACTCACTAAAAACCGGTGGACTTTTGAAATTGTTTAACCCAGCCTCTGTTATATTTATGGACATTCACTGATGGTTGGACTTACTGTTTTGTTCCTGCCTCCTGAATGGAGACAATCCAGATAAAGCATTTATTTATTTAAAAATGTATATGCAGCAAACCTCCAACAAATTTTGAGTTCAGTGCGGATTACATAAGAACATCCACAAATTATACAAATAACATAAAAGCATAAGACTTATAAAACAATTAAGCAACATATTTAAAATTTGACAACACATCAATCAAATGCCACTTTAAAAAGCAATGCCTTTACATGCTTTCTAAATATTTTGATATTTGACTGTTCATAACCGTAATGGTATGGATAATGCATGCCAATTTACAGGAGCTGCATAAGAACAGGCTCTAACACTTGTTTATTAAAGCCTATTAACTCTATGAGAAGGAACACATAATAAATGCTCTTTAACAGAACACAAAGTGCTTGCTGGCATGTACTTATTCAATCTTCTTTGCAAAATACAGGGGGGGTCTCTTCATGCAGCAATTTAAAGATTATTACAAGTAATCAAAATCTCATGCTATACTTTACAGGCAACCAATGTAATGCATGCAAAGCTGGAATTACATGGCCAAACTTTGATAAGCCTACAACAAATGTGCAGTAGAGTGTTGTATTAGCTGCAAAACGTGTATCAATTTATCAGGCAAGCCTATATCAAATTGTACTACAAAAATCGAGATGACCAAGCTCATGAGACTGAAGAACAGTGTGAAACATGCCCCCGGGATTAGGTATTTTAGGGGGTCTAAGCATTTGAAACTTTTAAAATTTGATTTTTCGCAAGATATCTCAAATGCGGTTTCATACTAAGCTCCGAATCTATAAACACCCCTAGACTTTTTATTACCAACTATTTGTACACAGGTGTCATTGGAGAAATTACTTACCTGATAATTTTGTTTTTAGTGTAGACAGAGGGACCCAGGATCCATGGGTTATGCTACCCTGCCAGCAGATGGAAACAGAGTCAGATTTCAAAGCTGACGTCATCCTAGATACACACATGCAGTGACCTCAGCCCTTCAGTATTCTCTACAAAAGCCATTGTGGACATACTATTGAAATTTTTTGATTTAAAATATGATTAAAAACGGATAACTGTAACTGCACTCAACCAAACCCTGAACCCTAGTAAAAATACAGATGCCCTGATCTAGGGACTGGATGACTGTTTACCCATAATCTCTTGGAATCAATATACACTCCACGAGCGAATCCTTGGCACTGTTCTTGGGCAGCTGTGGCAGGATGTTGAATCCATCTGTCTACACTAAGGAAAACAAAATTATCAGGTAAGTAATTTCTCCATTTCCTAGCATGTAGCCAAATGGACTCAGGACCAATGGGATGTACAACAGCTACTCCAAATTGGGGCGAGAGGCTGTCCGTGGTCCAGTTAACACTGCCCTTGCAAAGGCTGAATTCTCTCGGGCCTGTACGTCCAGGCGATAGAACCTGGAGAAGGTGTGCAAGGAGGACCACGTCGCTGCTCAGCAGATATCGACAGGAAACAGCAGCCTAGCTTCTGCCCATGAGACCACCTGAGCCCTAGTGGAATGAGCTTAAACCTGAGAAGGTAATGACTTTCCTGCCTCCACATAGGCTCCTGTGACCACCTCCTTAGTCCAGCGAGCTATGGTAGCCCGCGAAGCTGGTTCGCCCCGCTTCCTTCCACCATGAAGGACAAACAGGTGGATCCATCTTTTGGACCTGTTCTGAAACTTTCAGATACTGTACCAAAAGTCTACTGACATTCAAATGACTGAGGAGGCGGTCTTCTTCCATGTCCTTGTGCTTATCTAGGAATGGCAACGAAATGGACAGATTTAAATGAAACTGTAATGCTCCTGGAGTCATCCGGAGGAATGATTCCCAACACGACAATGCCTGTAGTTCAGAGATGCGACGTGCTGAGCATATAGCCACTAGGAACACGTTTTCAAGGTTAATAAATACAAGGAAAGACTGCGCAGCGGACAAAAGGAGGGCCTTGTCAAAAATTCTAATACTTGAATAAGATTCCACAAAGGAACCAGCCACCACAGGGGTGGCTGGAGGTGCTTCATCTCTTTCATAAAACGGGCCACGTCTGGATGATCAGAGAGGCGGGGTCTGTTCACCTTGCCCCTGAAACAGGAAAGAGCCACTACTTAGACCTTCAAGGAATTAAGGGCCAAATCTTTATTCAAGCCATCCTGCAAAAATTCCAGAACTAGTGGTATTTTGACCGCCCGACGGGAACACTGCGTTCCTCACACCAGGCCTCAAAATCTATCCAGACCTGCTTGTACGCTAGGGATGTAGAGAACTTCCATGCACGGAATAAGGTGGGAATTTCTGCCGCAGAATATCCTCGCTTCATCAGGTGAGCCCTCTCAAGGGCCAGACCGTAAGACAGAATAGAGTCAGATCCTTGTGAAGGACCAGTCCCTGCGTGGTGGGAGGCACAAGGGGGGGGGGGGAGGGGAGGTCTCCACCAGGAGTCTCCGCATGTCTGCATACCACGGATGCCTGGGCCAATCTGAAGCTACTAGTAAGACTAATTCCTTGTGGTGATTGATTCTGTGAATGATCCTACCTAGCAGGGGCCATGGAGGGAAGGCGTATAGCAACTCTTCTTCTGGCCAGATCTGAATGAGAGCGGCGATCCCCAGGAACCACTGATCTCTTCTGTGACTGAAGAATCGGTGAGCCTTCGCATTGTGAGATGTGGCCAGCAGGTCAATGGACGGGAGACCCCAGCGATCTACTATCAGCTGAAAGGCCTGTTGCTGACAAAACGCCCACTCTCCTGGATCCAGACTCTCCCCAATTAGAAAGTCTGCTCTGATGTTGCTTTTCCTGTGATGTGGGAGGCTGAGATCATCTGTAGATGTATTTCTGCCCATTCCATAAGGAGATCTATCTCCTGTGACACTTGCTGGCTCTTGGTTCCACTCTGTCGGATGAGTAGGCTACCGTCTTTGCATTGTCCGACATTACACAGGCCGCTTGACCATGGAGTCTGGCTGAATTGTGGACACGCCAATCTGACTGCCTGGGCTTCCAGGTGGTTGATGTTCCAGAGGACCTATTCCTCAGTCCAACATCACTGGGCCGTCAGCTCCTGATAGAGAGCTCCCCAGCCACGGAGGCTCATGCCTGTTATGAGGACCAGCCAGTTTGGAGAGGACAG
Source organism: Rhinatrema bivittatum (assembly GCF_901001135.1). NCBI lineage: Eukaryota > Metazoa > Chordata > Amphibia > Gymnophiona > Rhinatrematidae > Rhinatrema > Rhinatrema bivittatum. The sequence goes on from NC_042616.1 coordinate 765,130,167, forward strand.
GGTTACACCCCTGCTCAGATGAGCTTCCTGCAGCCACCACTAGAGCAGACAGCATACTCCCATCGGTAAGTGGAGGTGAATCGAATAGTCTTGAGACTGTGGATTCCAACATGACAGTAGTGAGCGTTGAAGTGGTTGAATATATGCCCTCGCCCACAGCACTATCTCCAGGGTTACCACCATCAAACCGAGAACTTGGAGATAGCTCCACACCATTGGGTGTATCGTGCTCATCAACTGATGCACTTGAGACATCAGCTTCCTTATTCGCGTGGTCAGAAGGAAAACCTTGCCATGCTTGGTGTCGAACCGGATTCCCAGATATTCCAAGGACTGGGAGGGCTTGAGACTGCTTTGTCCAGGTTTATTATTTATTTATTATTTATTTATTTCAGATTTTTATATACCGGCATTCGAGACAGCAGTCACATCGTGCTGGTTCACATAAAACAGGGGTGCATAGTAAACATAACTATAACAATGGTGTTGAAAAGGCAGTTACATATAACAGGGTGATAAGAACTTGGCTGAGAAGGAAGAGAAAAGAAAGGTTATTAAATTCACACAGGTAAACGATAGAAGATAAGGATGACCATGGTGTAGTTGGAGAATAGTTAACCGTGTTGGAGATTAGTTAACCATGGTATAGTTGGAGATTAGGGGTGGCTTGGAGGTGTTCAATCAATTGGCGTCCGGGAAAGCTTGTGTGAATATCCAGGTCTTTAGTCTTTTTTTGAAAGTTGAGATGCATGGTTCTGTTCTGAGATTTGAGGGGATGGAGTTCCATAACGGTGGAATGGCTGTAGAGAAAGCCCGGTCTCTTAGTGTGCAGTGTCTGGTGGATTTGGACGGTGGTACCTGTAGCGATCCCCTGTATGCATCTCTTGTCGGTCTTGACGAATTGTGTAATCGGAGAGGGATCTGTAGGTCAATGGGAGTCAGTTGGTTGATGTTTTTGTATGTGGTAAGAATGGCCTTGTATATTATTCTAAAGTGTATAGGTAGCCAATGGAGGCTCTTTAGAATGGGGGTTATGTGGTCCCTTCTCCTGGTATTTGTCAGAATTCGTGCAGCTGCATTTTGCACCATCTGAAGCGGTTTGGTGTATGAAGCGGGAAGGCCAAGTAGGATGGTGTTACAATAGTCTAATTTTGAAAAAATGATTGCTTGTAGAATGGTTCTGAAATCTTGGGCATGGAAAAGTGGTCTAATTCTTTTCAGCACTTGTAGTTGGTAGAAACAGTCTTTGGTGGTTTTGTTAATAGTGGCTTTGAAATTCAGGCGATTATCAATTAAGACTCCAAGGTCTCTCACTTGTGTGATTGTTGGCGTGGCTTGTTGTGCAGAGGTGATGGTGCTGTTTTCTGAGGCGATGAGCAGGAGTTCAGTTTTGCCGGAATTTAATACCAGGTTTAAGCTGGTGAGGAGGAGTTTAATTTTTTGAAGGCATGTATCCCAGTAAGCCAGAGTTTTTGCGAAGGAATCCTTAATGGGTATCAGGACCTGGATATCGTCCGCGTAAAGGAAGTGTTTGAGGTTGAGGTCGGTGAGAAGTTGGCATAAAGGTATAAGGTAAATGTTAAATAAAGTAGGAGACAGGGAGGACCCCTGTGGGACTCCTACTGACGCCGGGTGTTGAGAGGATTCTTTGTTCTGTATCTTGACCTTGTATCCTCTATTGCTGAGGAATGATATGAACCAAGATAGAGCTGTGCCTGAGATACCTATGGAGGCTAACTGGTTAATGAGTAATGAATGATTGACGGTGTCAAAGGCTGAAGAAAGGTCCAGTAGGATCAGTAAGAAGGCTTGACCTTTATCGAGGCCCAGGATGAGGTGATCTGTTAAGGAGATGAGGAGGGACTCCGTGCTTAGTGTTTTGCGGAAACCGTATTGTGATGGGAATAGGAGGTTGTTTTCTTCAATGTAGTTTGAGAGTCGGGTGTTCACCAATTTCTCCATTATCTTGGCTATGGAGGGGAGGTTGGCGATCGGACGGTAGTTGTTTGGGTCATTAGGATCTAGATTAGGTTTCTTGAGTAGTGGTTTGAGAGAGGCCAATTTTAGGTCGTCTGGGTAAGATCCTTGTGTTATTGAGCAATTTATGATGTCTGACAGGGATTTGGAGATGGAGTCAGGAATTGATAGAAGCAATTTCGAGGGGATGTGGTCCGAAGGGTGAGAAGATGGTTTCATTTTCCGTAGTATACCTTGGATCTCAATGGAAGAAGTGAGTTCCAGTTCTTCTAAGCGGGTATTTTTGAAGGCGGTCTGAGGTGGTGTTGAAGTAGAAGTGGTGTTAGGGGGCAGTTGAGTTAGAAGTTTGCTGATTTTGTTGTTGAAAAATAGCGCTAGTTCTTCCGCTTTAGATTTGGCTTGGTTGAGAGCAATTTCTGATGTGTTTATTTGAGTGAGGTTAGAGACGTAGCTAAAGAGGGCTTTAGCGTCGAAGATTAGGTGGTGGATCTTGGATGCGTAGTAGTTCCTCTTGGATCTTAATGTATTGGATTTGTATTGGTGAAGAGTTAATTTATAGGTAGATAGAGTGATGGTGCCTGGGTTTTTGCGCCATTTAGCCTCATTTTGTCTTAGCAGTAGTTTAAGCTTTCTTAGCTCTAGGGTAAACCATGGTTGCCTTTTGGAGGAGTTGGGGTGAGGTTTTTTTGTTGTTAGAGGGCATAGCTTGTTGGCTATCGATTCCGTGATGTTGTTCCAAGATCGAAGCGCTGAGTTCGGATTGGTGAAGTCTACTTGGGTGAGATGTGATAAGTGATTGCTAAGATCTTCTGTGGTGCATGTTTTCCTGTAAGTGAAGCAATGTGAGGGTATGTGAGATGGACTGGTATCTTTTATTGAGAATGAGGAAATTATGAGGGAGTGATCTGACCATGGTACCTTCGTGCAGGTGGGGTGCTGGACCAGTTTGATTGCTGTGTTGACGAAGATAAGGTCTAACGTGTGTCCGGCTTTGTGTGTGGGTTCGTTAACTAGTTGAGTGAAACCTAAAGCGGAGTATGCTGTGAGTAAGGCTTCGCAGTTAGGTGATAATGTGGAGTTGTCGACGTGTAGGTTGAAGTCACCTAAGATTATAGCTGGGGCATCTAGATTGATAAGGGAAGTAGTTAATTCGACCAGAGGAGAGGCGTCTGTTTCCAGTAAGCCTGGAGGAGCGTAGAGAAGTAAAATTTGGAGTTTGTCTGACGAGAAGAAGCCAAATTTGAGTTTCGAGTCGGTGTAGGAGGAGTGTTGAGTGAATCTGAGGTCCTTTTTTGTAGCTAGGAGGATTCCTCCTCCTTTTTTTTTTCCCTGACGTGGGATGGGGAAGAAGTTGTAAGTCTCTGTGGGTAATTGGTTAATTATTGCAGTGTCTGAAGGTTTGAGCCATGTCTCAGTAATTGCGCATATATCCGGTTTCACATCGATGAGATAGTCGTTTAGTATTACTGATTTCTTAGTTAGGGATTGTGCATTGAATAGTGTTAACGTAAATAGTGAGAGGCCTAGCAGTTGGGTAATGGGAGTGATCACGATTGGAGAGAGGGATTTAAGGTTGTGGTGATTGGCGTGTCGAGTTGAATGTCCTTTGGAAGGTGGACAGTGTGGACCCAATCGAGTTCCTGAAGCAAGGAGGTCACCCTGTTGGTCACCAGGAGACTCTCTTCCACATACTTGGCCAGGATCAACTAGTCGCCCAAGTTCAGGTGCACCTGGATTCCCTCTTTTCTCAATGCTGCTGCTACAATCACCATAATCTTGGAGAATGTTCTGGGGGTGGTGGCTAGGCCAAAGGGCAGTGCCCGGAACTGATAATGGCGACCCAGTACCACAAAGTGTAGGAAACGATGTTCGTGATGGATTGGAATATGTAGGTAGGCCTTGGATAGGTCCAGGCCTACCTACCTACCTAAGAACTCTCCCGTTTGTATGGCCATTATCATGGAGTGTAGGGTTTCCATGCAGAAATGATTCACTCGTAGATGTCAGTTGAAGCTCTCTTGAGGTCCAGAATGGGTCAAAAGGAACCTTCCTTCTTGGGTATGAAGAAATAGATGGAATAATGCTCCGTATTTTCCTGGGGCACAGGTACTGGGATTATAGCCCTCATCCTGAGGAGCCTTAAAAGAGTAGTCTCCACTGCCTGCTTCTTGTGCTGGGAGTGGCAGGGAAACATCATGAATATGTCCCAAGGAGTGCTGTAAAATTCCAGCACATATCTTTCTTGTATGACCTCCAGTACCCATTTGTCCAAAGTGATCTCGACCCACCTCTGGTAGAAGAGGGACAGTTGATCCCTTATGTTCTTGTTCCAAGGGTGGGTAGGTAAAATTTAATTTAGGCTTCGGGATGAACCTGAACCCGAGCCTGCCTCTCTTTAGGGCTGTAGACTACAAAAAGACTGAGACCTCCCAAAGGGTTGAAACCTCTGAAATGTTGAGTTTCTGTAGGTGCGAAAGCGTTGGGAGCCCCTGGATCGACCCCTCATAGTCGAGGGGTGCTGTAACTGCTTTCTCTTATCTTCCGGTAGCCGGGGAACTGGAGATTCACCCCCATTTACTGGCCAGCTTTTCCAATTCGCTTCCGAAAAGAAGAGATCCTTTAAAGGGCATCTTTGTAAGATTTGCCTTGGAGGTTGCGTTAGCTGACCAGTTCCGCAGCCATAGCTGTTTTTTCTGGCCGTCTCCACTGAGGCCACTCCCCTGGCTGAAGTATGGACTAGATCTGAGCCTGCGTCAGCTAAAAGGTGGCAGCGGGTTCCATAACCGCTCTGGAATTCACCCCTGAGTCATCCACCTCCTGAGAGAGGAGTAGGCACGAACGAGGTACCAGGGCACAACAAGAAGCAATCTGTAAGGTCATTGCTACTGCGTCAAAGGCCTGTTTAAGGATGGACTCCATCGGTCTATGGTGCGCATCCTTTAAGGCCACTCCTTAAGTGAAAGCGACACTTGCCTATAAATTAAAGGATGAGCTAGGGGTGGGTGGGAGAGGGGTAGGAGCGTTGGGAAATACAAACACACAAACTTCTGTTTGTTGCCTGACTTTCTCTCTACATATTTAAAACAAAACACACGAACACACTAAATAATATACCCCAATAATTTACTTCTCCCAAACACTTAAGTTTTAAAAATTTCTCCAAGCAGTACTTACTGATTCTTTCCAGCCATGAGCAAGATTATCGTCTCCTCTCAGTGCTCCCAAAAAGTACAGAAATCCCCATAAGGAGAGGTATGTCCACCATCTGCTGGAGACTGAGAAATACTGAAGGGCTGAGGTCACTGTAGGGGTGATTCTAGGGTGATGTCAGCTTTGAAATCTGACTGTCTCCATCTGCTGGCAGGGGACCATAACCCCATTGGTCCTGATTCCGTCTGGCTACGCGCTAGGAAATCTCCATTTTCTTTGCAGGTTTCTCTCTCCTCCCTAACATTATACAAACTCTCTAGGATGCCTTGCCGCACTATTTGGAAATACCGAGGTCATCCGACATGTTAATGCCCAGACCATTTTTCCAGTTTGATAGTGGAGTTTGGTAGTCTCCACTATCTCCATTTATTTATAGATTCTTATAGATTACTTTTCAATAAATAAATAAATAAACAAACTTTGCTCGAAGCAGTGAACATCAATCTAGATAGTATAACAGCAAAAAAATAGCTGGGATATTGTTCACATTAGCTGAAATTCTACTGTCACTGTGGTCCCTGAACCATTCAAAGCTTTCTACTGTTGTGGCAGAAAGCAGGAGATGAATCCCGTTCCCAACCGCAATCCCTGCTGCCTTTCAGATAAGACAAAGCAGAAAAGATGGGCTGTGACCACCACGAGCAACTGGGCCTGGGATGGAATGTGCTTCTGCACATGGCAAACTTACCTTGATGATACCAACCAGCGTTGTTTTCATCATTAGAATGCCTTCAGTGAAGATTGAAATGGCGTGGGTGAGCCTGGCAATCTGTCACAGCAGGAGAGAGGACAAGGCAAATAAACACATATGCGATTTAACTCACAACAACATGCTTCTGTCCAGGAACTCTGGCAACAAAGTACTCAGTCTAGCAGTGTTTCTGGCAATCAAAATAGTTTTCCCAATAACGTTCGTTCAACCGTATGATTCTACTGCATCAGTTTAGCCCGTTTCAGAAAGCAAGACGTGCAGTTTTATGTGATGAGGCTAAAATCTCTTTTCTTCTCTTCATGCAAAGCTAAGAGTGAAGAGTCAAATAACGCACTGCATTTGTTACTTGCTGCATCGATCCAGAACCTAAGACCCGGGTACAAAAATTATTCACTTGTCAAACAGTGAACAGGAATGGGCTAGCCACATGGGAGACCTGTGTTTGATTTCTGAGCCCAGCTTTTGCTATCTGGGCTGACAGCGGATGTAGTGCTCACATCCCTGGGAGGTAAAGGGAGTTCCAACCATTACACAATGACGACATCTGGTAGCCAGAGTCAGGGCCCACACGTACTGGGTTTTTATGCCCCCCCCCGGCTGAGAACCGTCACACTGTGATAGCCGTGTTAGATGGAGGTGTGTTATAAAAATGGGAAAACTTCCCTAGGCTCATGGGTGCCACAGATCGGTTCTGATTGAGCTGGAGGTCCAAACAGAGGAGAAAGAGTCGGCGGAGCCAAACAAAAGAAAAATGCACTATACTTTCTATTAAATGCCAGCAACTGCACTGGTCAGGTGGAAAGTTAAGCAGCAGTAAATGACAAATGTATTTTAAAAGAATGGCTTCTTACCACACTCTCCAATAGTCATGTTTGGTTGCCATGGCATTATTTTAGGGTAATCTGCTTTTTTTTGGCCTCTCTTTCCTTGCTCTAAATTAGAGTTTCCTCCCTGGCTTGAATCTGTACCAAGCCCCACTCACTGCCCCTTATTCATCTGGAGGGAGAGCTTCCAAATCTGAGATGTCATGGGCCTTCGTTTTGCAACTATCAGATTTTCCCATTGTATTGCCAGAGACAGTCATGGTGGGGCCACAGACTATCTTTCCATGGTTGGGGCTCACCTACAAAGGACTGTGAATACTGCCGAAGAAGCACCTACAGGCCCTGCTGACCCGATAAGAGGCGGGCCCAAGGCGATCTGTTTAAACAGCGCCAAGTAAAATCAGGAGTCTGCGATATTGCTCTACAGACATCTATGGATTGCATAAGGGGACACACATGAGGAGTTTCAGTGAGCTTTCGTCTACACCTTTCAAACCAGGAACTTGTGTGACTGCAAAAGGAAAATTGGTTCTTACCTGCTAATTTTTGATCCTGTAGTACCGCAGATCAGTCACAAAGGAGAAATGTGTGGCATAAATTATACTGGACAATAACAGTTTATCACCAAGGAATGTGCATATGTAAAATAAAAGTAATTCCTTGGAGATAAACTGTTATTGTCCTGTATAATTTATGCCACACATTTCTCCTTTGTGATTTATCTATGTGTGTGTGTCTTTCACTTCACCCTCCTATCGTGCTACCACAGATCAGTCCAGATTGCCTCCCTTCCAGCAGATGGAGACAGAGAAAGTTTTATTGACACTGCCATATAACCTACTGTGCCACCTGCACCAAAGCCAAGATAGTAGAAACACTAATACCAACCACAAATTACTATCCCCTGAACGAGCATTGGGAAGTGGAAACTTAGAACAGATAAATTTGTCCCCATTAAAAAAAAAAAACATGAAGGACTAAACACAACCTGTTCCATTCTTCAGATTAATCACAAAAACAGATCGAGCAGACTCTCCAAATCTCCCTACCCCCAACTGGGCAGGTCTCTGGATTGATCTGTGATACTACAACAATGAAAATTAGCAGGTAAGAACCAATTTTCCTTTCCCTGTACATACCCGGATCAGTCCAGACTCCTGGGATGTACCAAAGCTTCCCTAACGGGGTGGGACTGCGAGAATCCCGCTCGAAGTACACTCTCCCCAAAGCTTCTGGTGCCTGGATATCTAAACGATAATGCCTGGTGAAAGCGTGTAGAGACTTCCAAGTAGCCGCCCTGCAAATCTCTTGCGGTGACACTTGCTGACATTTGGCCCAGGATGCCGCCTGGGAACGAGCAGAATGAGTCCTGAAGCCCTCCTGACTCGGGCGCCCCTGACAGATATACACAGAGCCACTCCACAGCACAAAAAGGTGATCCGACAAGTGGACGCTGTTAGTAACTTTAAGATACTGCAACAATGTGTGCTTGACATCCAAAAGCCGCAACTTTCTTTCCAAATTTGGGAAAGCTGGGAGCCTTGCCAACTGATTTAAGTGAAAAGGTGAAACCATCTTCGGCAGAAAGGCTGGAACCGTCTGCAAGAGACACCCCCTGAATCCGAAAATCTCAAGAAAGGATCTCTACATATCAAAGCTTGAAGCTCCGAGATCTGTCTGGCAGAACAATTCGCCACCGGGAAAACCACCTTCAAAGCGAAATCTTTTATAGATTTTCTTCTAAGAGGCTCAAATGGTGCTGCACGAATGCCTTTCAGGATTAAGTTAGGGCTCCAGGAGGGGCACAGCTTCTGGACCAGAGGGCACAAATATTTTGCCCCCTGAAGGAAACGCACCACATACGGATGGAGCAGCCAGAGCCATTCCATGTACCTTGCCTCAAAGACAACCTTATGCTGCCACTTGAACTCTGAGGGAGTTAAAAGGACAAACCCTTCACCAAACCTCTTTGGAAGAAGGTAAGGATATTTGCTACGGGAGCTCGCAGGGGACAACCCCCTGCTCCGTGCACCAATCTTCAAAAACTCTCCAGACTCTCACATATGCCAAGGAGGTGGAAGACTTCCTAGTTTGCAACACAGTAGAAATAACATCCTCAGAGTAACCTCTCTCTTAAGCATTTCCTCTCAAAAGCCAAGCCGCGAGATAGAAGCAAGCTGCCTGGTCTGAAAATATGGGACTTTGATGCAGAAGCTGTGGCAGATGAGCAAGTCTCCATGGGCCGTCTACTACTAGATTGATCAGATCTGCAAACCAAGGTCTCTGAGGCCATTCTGGAGCCAGCAGAATGACATTTCCTGGCTGATTCCCCACATGCCGCAAAATCTTGTCCACCTCTGCTCTGCAATCTCTTCTGCGACTAAAGCAGCAAGGTGCCTTGGCATTTTGCTGAGTTGCCATTAAATCCATGTGAGGCTTGTCCCACCTGCAACAGATGAGAGCAGTTGCCTTCCTCCGACAGCTCCCACTCTCTGGCATCTAGCTGTTGATGGCTGAGAAAATCTGCCTGCACATTGCCTGTTCCGGCTATGTGAGAAGTTGTTATCAGCACCAGATGCTCATCTGCCCAGTGGATTAGCTCCCAAGCCCCCACTCAACTCTTGGTACCACCCTGCTGGTTGATGTACACCACCATTGTCATATTGTCAGACAAGATCTTGACTGGGTAACTGCGCAAGAGAGGAAAAAATGCCCTCAACACCAACCACATCGCTCTCATCTCTAAATGACTGATAGACCATGACGCTTCTTCTGCCGACTAGTGGTCTTACACTGACTGATCTTGGCAGACAGCTCCACACAACCAGAGAGGCTGGCGTCTGTGGTAACCAATGTCTACTTTGGAACTTCCAAGTCCACCCCTCGACACAAGTGGTCCCTACCAAGCCACCACGAGAGAATGGATCTGGCTAACTCTGAAAGTGGCAGTGGAATCTGAAACTGCTTTGACAACGGAACCCACCGGGAAAGTGATGCCACCTGTAGAGGCCTCATATGAGCAAATGCCCAAGTCACGAGTTCCAACGTGGATGACATGGAGTCGAGAACCTGTAGGTAATCCCAGACCCCGGGCACCTTGCTCTCCAACAATCTTCGAACTTGCGATTGCAATTTGACAACGTGCTTCTCCGTAAGGTAAACCTTCCTCAGCTTGGTATTGAAGTGTGCTCCCAGAAATTCACAATCTAACCAAGAGATCGCAAGCGCTGCGGCACCAGATCCACCGCTTTTCTGCAGTGGGCTTCTGACTGTCTAAATGAGCTAGTCGTCCAGATAAGGGTGCACCAGTGCCCCCTCCTTCCTGAGATTCAAGACAATGGCAATTGTATAAAAAATATATCACACACTCTAATACAACATATCATATATATATAGTGACAAATTTAATAGAAAACATTTTTTGTTATTGTATACAAAACATTTTGTCAAAGACGCTTCAAAAAGCATTCAATTTCTATTCATCTCTGGATAGAATGAATAACAAATATTCATCATAAAAACTCATTCATACACACATTCATACTATTAAAACATTTTTCTTTTGGAAAATCTATATAGCAATACAATTATCACTCCCTCTTTACAACATTGTATTTCTTTTGCACTTCTATTTCACTAATTCATACTCCTTCCTGAGGGCTGCTGCCACCACCATCACCTTAGTGAAAGTTAGTGGTCGTTGCTAGACCAAACGGCAAGGCGCAAAATTGAAAATGCATGCTGAGGAATATGAATTGTAGAAATCTCTGATGATCAGGCCAAATTCCTATGGCAACTATGCTTCGGTCAAATCCAGAAACACCAAGATCTCCCCCTTGCTCACCGCTGTAATGACTAAGTAGAGAGTTTCCATATGAAAACGAGGAACCTTGAGAGCCATGTTTACTTCAAATCCAGAATTGGATGACAAAATAAATGGAGAAACGTCCCGTTCCTTGCTCCTCCAAGGGGATGGGAACAATGGCTCCCAGCATCTGTAGACGGTCGAGGGTCTGTTGCACCACCCATCTCTTTTCCACGGATATGCAAGGGGAGATAATGAATAGGTATTAGCGGACAAGCAAATTCTAAAGCGTAACCTTGCTTTATCATGCTTAAGACTCATTGGTCCCTAGTGATTTTGGCCCACTCCTCGTAAAAAAGAGAGAAAACAGACTCCCTATAACCGGGATGGAGGAGTATACTGACCTCGGTTCATTGTGAGGATTTGGCTCCAGGGTTTCCATGGCCAGAGCCATCTCTGTTTGGCTTCCAGCCTCGAAAGGATTAGCTCCAGGACTGCTGCTTCTCTGAAGCCTTCTCTGGCCTCCTCCTGAAGACCTTCTCTGCCGAAACCGCCTATTCCCTCAAAACCGAAAGCGTCCACAGGAGGAATTCCTTGCCCCTTTAGGCTTGTCCTCAAGTAACTTGTGAACCTTATTCTCTCCCAGATGCTTTATTAGCTCTTCCAGATCATCTCCAAAGAGTAACTTTCCCTAAAAGGGCAACACTCCTAATTGAGACTTGGAGGCAACATCTGCTGACCAGTTCTTCAAACAAAGAAGTCTCCTGGCCAAGACTGCAGACATCATTGTTCTGGAGGATGTCCAAATGAGGTCATACAGCGCATCAGCACCATAGGCGACCACAGCATCCAGCCGCTTCGCCAGCTTTGCTCCTGGGAGGACTTGTCAGCCTGCAACTATTACACCCAACGCAGCCCAGCCCGAAGCATAAAACTGCTGCACACCGCAGCTCGTATGCTGAGTGCAGATGCTTCAAAAATCTTTTTTCAGATGGACTTTGAGCTTTCTATCCTATAGATCTTTTAAAGCCATGCACAAGCCACCGGAATAGTTGTCGTCTTAGTCACAGCCAACACGGAGGCATTCACCTTTGTGACTCGCAAGAGTTCCAACGTGTCCTCAGGCAAAAGATATCTTATCCATAGCCCTTCCAGTCTCTGGAGTCACCCACTCCCTGACTACCAGCTTAAGGGACTTATAAAAAGGAAACTCCTTCACTGGAACCCCTTAAGCCATCCATGACTGGATCCATATCCTCCTGATTGGACTCTTCCCATGGAATCTTTATTCCTAATTCCTCCAGAACACAGGGGATCAGAGGTCCCAACTCTTCTCTGTGGAACAGATGCACCACCTTAGGATCATTCCTTTACACAGGTGGGCCTGTCTCATGTCCCTCTTCCGTATCTTGCCCCCCCCCCCAGGCAAGGATGCACATCAGGCGGACCCGATCCTGCTGATGCCCTGACTTTGGAAACATCCAAAAGACCATCCACCGTGGCACCCTGCGAGGCCACCCCAAGGGCTCGCCGAACACTGATAGCCCCTGTAGACCCTAGATCTCTTCTTGGGCTGTGGACAAGATAAAGCCTCAGGCTTGGACCCCTGCCGCCCCACAGCTTTCCGGGTGAAAAAAACCTCATACAATAAAAGCACAAAATTTGCTGAAAAAGTGGAAGAATCATCTGAACCCTCCCCCAGGTGGTCATCTTCCACCCCTGAATGATGTCCTTGGGCCCCCCCCAGGCCTCCAAGGGGCTCAGATCGGCTGGAGACAGTGGTGGAAGGAAATCAGCCGCGAAGGATGCCAAGATGGCTGCCATTCCCATGCTGACAGGGAACAGGTGCGATGCTTCCCGCTGTGCAGCTAGGGCCATAATCAGACCCGTGCTACCGATCCTGAACTGCCCTCTCCCCCAGAGAGGCAGCAGGAGCTATGCATTTGCTGCCATGTGGCATGCCATTGGACATCTGCTTGTGGGAGAATGTCGCCTGAAAGAATAAAACTACCAGAACCCGTGAAAACTAAGCCCTGACAGGTGTCAGCCCTGCACTGCCGCCAAGCTGCAGGAAGACAGCAAAAAATAACTGTCTTTCCTCTTTTCACTTTTTTAAAAAACTTTAATCAAACAGAAAAATAGAAAAGAAACACTTCCCTGCACTGAAGACCTGGCAGCAGGCTCCGCTGTCCCTTCTGGAGGAGAGGGAACTGGTTTCACCAGCTTTCAGTCTCCAGCAAAGAAGGACTGAGCAAACTAAGGGTCACAAACCCTCTGTGCGTCGACCTCAAGACCAGGACGGATGGCCCCACCAAGACCTATCAACCTCCTGGGAAGAATAACCAACTTCTCCTGTCCTACTTGTTTAGATTTTAATAGGTACAGACTGCAGGTTTTGCACCTCTACCATCTGCTGGAGATAGAGAAATACTGAGGGACTGCAGGTGGTACACTAGGTTATATGGCAGTGTCAGTAAACTTTCTCTGTCTCCATCTGCTGGAAGGGAGGCAAAACCCAGGAGTCTGGATTAGTCTGGGTATGTACAGGGAAAGGAAAATTGGATCTTACCTGTTAATTTTCGTTACTGTAGTACCACAGATCAGTTCAGACTCCTGGGTTTTGCCTCCCTGCCAGCAGATGGAGACAGAGAAAGTTTCACTGACACTGTACATAACCCAGCATGCACCTGCAGTCCCCTCAGTATTGACCTGTATCCAAGCCAAGATGTCAGCAACAACAATAAATTTCTAAGCACACTTCTAAGCAAACTCGCTCCCCTCCAATGAGCCAGAAGAAGGTGAAGTTGCCCAAAAAGTCAATGGAAAACTTGATTCCCAAATTTAACAGAAACCTCCAACAACTCCACACTATATACAAAGCAACAGTACTGTGTACTTTCCCCCCCCCCAGTAAATGTGTGGGTCTCTGGACTGATCTGTGGTACTACAGGAATGAAAATTAGCAGGTAAGAATCAATTTTCCTTTCTCTGTACGTACCCAGCTTCTCTTAACTCAGGTGGGATGTGGAGAGTTCCACTAGAACACTCTCACTAAAGCACATGGAAGCCGGAACCCTGACATCTAATTGATAATGCCTAGCAAAAGTGGGCAACGACTTCCCAGTAGCTGTCCAGCAAATTTCATGCGGAGACACCTGATGTGATTCAGGACATGAAATTGTCTGAGAACATGTCAAGTGTGCCCCTAAACCTCCCAGCAGCGGGCACCCTTTAGAAATGTACATTGACTCGATCACTTCCTTCATCCACCACACAATTGTAGCCTTAGACGACTTATTTCCCTTCTCTGGACCACTCCACAGTAGAAAGAGGTGATACAATCTAAAAAGTGAGATGTGATCTTTGGAAATCATAAGTGACCGTTAGATATCTCAATAATGCATGCTTCCAATCTAAGAGTCTAAGAGACTAAGCTCCCCCACATGAGAGGTAGAGGAATCCAAATCCATAAATGCTGGAAGCTCTACTGTCTAAGATGGAACGCAAAGTCTACCCCAGGCAGAAAAGAAGGCACCATGCATAAAGATACCCCCAAATCAGACATCTGTAGGAAGGGATCTCAACAAACAGCACCTTGTGCTCTGCAATTATCCTGGCTGAACAAACAGCAACCAAACAAACCACTTTAAGAGACAAGTCTTTAACCATAGCTCTCTTTAGTGGTTCAAACAGAGCCTCACACAATCCTCTAAGGACTAGTTTCAGATTCCAAGATGGACAAATGTTTCACACCTGAGGACACAAGGAATTAGCTCCCTGAAGGAACCACAGAACATCCATATGTGCAGACAGAGGATACCCTTGAACCTTACTCCAGAAACAGCCCAATGTTGCTACCTGGACACAGAGAATTAAAGGCCAGTCCCTTGACCAGAACTTTTCTGTAAAAAAGCCAAATTATGCGACACCATAGCCTGAACAGACTGAGGCTGCACTCTGTCAACAGCAGACCAGGACTCTAAGATCCTCCAAATTCGCACATACATCAAGAATGTGGAAGATGGAAATAGCCGCTTTGGAATATCCCCTCCATCTCAGTTGTCTCCTCTCAGAAGCAAAGCCATGAGTCAGAAGTAAGCCACTTGACCCAAAAATATTGGGCTCTGGTGGAAAACAGTCGACCAATGTCCAAACCTTGGGGGCCCATCTATGGCCATGTTGATCACATCTGGGAAGCATGGTTGATGTGTACACTTTGGAGCTACCAGGATCACGTTGCCTGGATGTTTCTCTATCCATCGTAATCCCTTGTCCACCAGAGGCCACAGGAGGGAAGACAAAGAAGAATCCCTCGAGTCCACGGCAGCACCAGAGCTCCGATTCCTTTGTACTGTGTTCTGCTCAGCGGCTGTAAAACGACGACACCTTGGTATTCTCTTTGGTTGGGATATTCCCATCTTCTGTGAATTGTACCAATTCCCCGGGGTCTAACTTTCTCCGACTGGTAAAATCCACCTAAAAGTAGTTCACTCTGGCGATGTGAGACAATGCCAGCTGCTCCAAGTGCTGTTCTGCCCAGAGAATCATATCCCTGGTCTCTCGAGCCACTGTCTGATTCTTGGTTCTGCTTCGACGGCTGATGTAGTCCACTGTTATCACATTGTGTGATAGGATCCATACCGGAAAGCTGCGTAATCTTGACAGACAGGCCAAATGTGAAATGCACTGCTCTCATCTCTAACTGATTGTTAGGCCATGAAGCTTCTGGTTTCGACCACTGGCCCTGTGCCAACTGATCTTGCCACACCGCCCTCCACCTGAGAGGCTCGCATTGGTGGTGAATAATATCCAATTCAGAATCTCCAATTCCACACCATGCTCAAGATTGATGCAAGTAAGCATCACGAAAGACTGTCCCCGACTTCCCCCTCTAACAGACGAGAAAAATGACTCTTCCAATAACGAATTCCAGCAGGAGAAGAGCCCCCTGCAGAGGCCACGTATGTGCGAACACCCAATGCATTTATTCCAATGTCTATGCCATTGAACACAGACCTATAAATGGTCCCAGACCCTGGGCACTGAAAGCTCTAGCAGAAGCCTAATCTGTCTCTGCAATTTCAGCAATCCCTCTCCGTGAGAAACAGTCTCTCCGCTAGAGTTTGAACTGAGCTCCCAGATACTCCAGAGTTTGTAAGAGGACTAAATGGCTCGTTGCTAGATTCACTACCCATCCTAGAGACTTCAAGCACATCGGTACCTTTTGTACTGATTGTTGACAGAGATCATTTGATTTTGCATGAATAAGCCAGTCATCCAGATAAAATAAATAAATATCTGTATTTAAAATCTTTTCTATACCATCGTTAAGATGGATACCGTCACAACGGTTTACAGTAAGGCACATAAAAGAAATGATGCTAAAATATATCAGTTTACACAGGTGCCATAAAGGTTTGGTAACATAGTTTGTAATCATATTAATTGGTAAATGTGATAAATCATGTCCAAATCTCTCTACACCAAAGCACCCACCTTTTGCAATATGGCTGCCCCCACCACCATCACCTTGGTGAAGGTATGTGGAGCCGTCGTCAGCCGAAAGGAAGTACTTGAAACTGAAAATGTTCCCTTAGGATCTTGAACTTCAGGAATCTCTGGTGCTCCGGCCTGATGGCTACGTGCAAATATGCCTCTATCAAGGCGAGAGATACCAAGAACTCTCCTTTGTGTACCGCCACTATGATGGATCTCACAGTTGGACCTCAGAGAACCTTGAGAGCTGCATTTACCTTATTTTAAATCCAATATCTCTTGAACTGGATACAGGGGGCAAAAGAAACAGGATGCTTAACTTAAAATTTACCTCCGGCCTCACTAAGCGTGTTCAGGGTCTGAGCCAACAAACTCAGCAAGACATCTCTGTGAAAAAAAGAAAAATCTGAGCAGAGTCCAAAGAGGCTCTCAATCATATGCAATTTCTCCCTCTTCTAGAAGTGAGAAAGCCAATTCCCCATCAGAATCCTCTGATGACTCATGATCCACACCCCCTTGAACATTACTAGGGACAGCCTCTCTGCGGCATTTGCCTGCCATGACTGACAAATAAACGACCCAAGCACGTAATCCCTACATAGTAGGTTGCTTCGCCTTCACTAGGCACCCCTGCAGAAAGGTCTGCGGGCCCTGGAAACATTTCGCCCAGGAAGAGGAGGATGGATCTATACCAGAGTCCATAGGCCCAACCTTGCTCTCTCCAACCTCTCAGAGGGAAGGTTCTTCCCTCGAGAACTGATCATTGCCTCGCCTCCCACTCCACTCCACCTTCAGACACCATAGGCCGAGGGGATGTCCCAATATGGGCAAAAGCTGTAGTAGTCAAATCGCTTTGAGCATCTAAACAGTACTGACACAAATGGAGAGAGAGTGAGGACTGAATTGCTATCAGATGGCAAGCCTCACAGATAGCAAGGTACTTGGACCTGTTCGTCCTGGCGCCTAGCTCGCCTGAACTTTGGTTCTAGGTGGCCTCCTGTGCGCACACCAATGCCACCTGGGCATACATGCACACCCCTCCAGGACACATGCAAATACACGCTCAACACAAGGTCGTGGTCATACATGCACAAGTACACGCACAAATATGCGCTCGTACATGCCATGGTCGTATGTTCACTATTAGCTGCGCAAATATGCGCTCAAGTTTAGGTCACAAATGTACATGCTCAAATCTAGGCTGTGGTTTACACGCACAGGTTCCAGCACATGCAATCGCCACGTGGTGAGAATGCGCACACACGCACATGAGAAAAAACCCCCTGCAGTGGCCTACCACATGGTTAAGTAAAGCCTGCCTGCACCTTCAGTGCGTTTAGGCCCAGATCCATTTAACATTTGGTACTGAAAATCATCGGCCTGAAGAGCTTCTCAACAGATCAAGCCTCTTGACTGGCCAAGAATCCATGAAGACAGGGACCAAGAACCAGCATCTTGTTAATCATGCTTTGTGCATAAGCAAATTAAAACCGGCAGAACACCTCTACTCCTCCTCAGTGCAAGTGCCTCTCTGCACCTCTGCGGGACTGGGAACTGCCGGTGATAGTTGAGGAGGGGGATTCCCCTGCCTCTCCTGCGACGCTGCTAGGAAATCGAAAAATGGTCGCCATTTTCACGATTATGGGGAAAGCCTCAATGCTAGAACCCATCATCCATGAGACTTGTTCTACTGGTGTGGCCATGCTGGACAGACCCCTGAATGCTTTTGCTGCATGCACACGCAGTTCCTCCCCCACACATGTGGCACCACCAGCACCTCAATGGGCAAGCAGGGGAACAGTCCCTCAGTGCCAAGGAGCCAACACCCGGTCTCCTCCGCAGGCAGAGAAGCTGCTGAAAAACTCCATCGCTGAGCCCCCTGAGTGCTAAGGAAGCTTCCCCCTTGGAACCTCACTGCTGCACAGATTCCTCTGTCTAGCTCCTTGTTTTCTTTTTTTTTTTTTTTAACTCTCTGAGAACAAATAAAGATATATAGAAAGCAATACTTTCCTTTGGTGCAGAGGTTCAGGTTCCAGGAGCGCAGGCTGTATGGCAGATCAGAAAAAAGCCAGACCTTTTTTTTTCCTTCAGAACTTTACCAAACTTACAATACCTACTCCCTAGAATGGAACACAGAGCTGCTAGCAGAAAAAAAGAAAATCAGGCAAAATTAAAAAAGGGACCAACTAAAAGAAAACAGCTGTCCATAGCCTGTAGCTGCCACAGCAGCCTTATGAAGGAGAGGGATCTGGACCACAAATTTACACCCCATGGAAGAACAAAAGGTCACCAACCCCCAGCTCGTCCACCTTGACCAGACAAGGAAAGACCCAAAAACCCCCTGTGAGGAAGGCTCATAAATTCAAAATAGTCTCCTGACTGCAGAACTGCAGGTTTTGCACCATCTGCTGAAGACAGAGAAATACTGAGGAATTGCAGGTGGCACTGAGGTTTATGAGGCAGTGTCAGTAAAATTTTCTCTGTCTCCATCTGCTGGCAGGGAGGCAAAACCCAGGAGTCTGGACTGATCTGGCTACGTACAGGGAATATTCAGATACTAACTGAAGGTATGGTGATTTACAGGGGAAACAAAATACATACCTTCTATGAGCTTTCAGTTTTATGCTGAAGATTTTGCAAGAAAGTTTATTGAATTTTTTCTGGAGACTCAAGTATGAAAATGACAACATTTGAAAGCCCTTAAGAAAGCAGGAAACATCTTAATTCCCTAGCAAAATGCACAGAGAGAAGGAAAAACATGGAAAACTAGTAAGGGTTTTTACCAAAGAAAGAGGGAGTCTCACACTCACAAAGGGAGATATGGCACTTTTGCAGATACGTTACATGGACTCTCCAGAGCTGAAGATGCAAAGGGAGTCTCACACTCACAGAGGGAGATATGGCACTTCTGCAGATACGTTACACGGACTCTCCGGAGCCGAAGATGCAAGAGGTTCCAACAAAATGCTGGCAGTCTGGATAGTATGAACACAGCAGGGTAGTCACGCATGCACAGAATGTGTGCCTGGGTTTTAGGGCTCTCCCGTTGAGGAAGCAGAACCCTGAATTGGTTGCAGTCCCCAAGCAGAAAAGGAGCAGGAGAAGCATGAAAACAGCCAGGGCAAAGCAAACAATAATAATAATAATAATAATAATAATAATAATAATAAAGAACAGCAGCTTTCAGAAGGTTTTCTTCCCTCCCAGTTTTGAACAGCTCATCCAAGATCAAACCTGTCCAGCAGCTCCCCCTCCTCTCCACCGGTATCTCTGGATCAGAACCAGCGTGAGAGATCGAGTGCTCCAGAACACGGCAGGGAACCTCACCTCATAGCGTGGCCCCAGCTGGGCATAGTCTCTGAGCTTGTCTTTGTCCAGGCGGGTGGGGACCTCAATGATGTCATGCGTTTGAAGCTTGATGATTTTGGCAAGAGAAGTAAACATGCTTTCTGGAATGATCTGGAGCACCTTTTGGGGGGAAAAAAAATCATTACTTTTACTTTAAATTAAAAAAAAAAAAAAAAAAGAGAGAAATATTATTCTATGTTGATCCTAAAGCGGTTATTCTGGCTGATGGGGAGCGTTTGCGAGAATTTTCTTTGGCCACAGGAACTCAGCAATTTCGCTGAAGCCCTTGCCAAGAGCTATTCAAGGGGAGAAGGGTATTACAGGTATTTGGATGGACTCTTCTTGCTTTAAATTCACAGCATTTGCTGATGAGTTGCTGGTTTATGCATGTAATCCCAAAATTTCTTTATTAAGTCTTACAAAATATTTTCAAGCAATTTGCGCAGTTTTCCAATTTCAAGTTAAAAAAAGATATATCTGAAGCGTGCATTTCTGGACTTCCCCTTTAAATGAGTATCTATTTTCACTTACTTGGGCATGCAAATTATGGTGGATCTGAAGAATTTCTATGAATCTAATATTTCTCCTTTATAACAATATTCAAAGCTTAAATTTCAGCAATGGCAGAATCTGCCACACTGTCTGGTAGGTCGAATCAATTTTTTTGAAGACGGTAGTATTTCCTAGGTGGCCTGTATGCTCTACACATTCTCCCCATTACAATTTTGAAGCGGGATCTTAAAACTTTGGATGCTCTCCTACTACAATTCATATGGCAGGGCTGTAGATCCAGGGTCCCATCAGAATGGGTTATGTTGGGGGGGGGGGGGGGGGGGGGGGGGGAGAGAGAGAGAGAGAAAGTTGGGCAATAGTATTTTGACTACTGTTTTGGTGGCTCCCACGTGAAAAACATGGTGAAGAAACACTAAAATTTTGGACCTGTATCTGGGGACATCACTCCTCTTACCTGGGATCACTCATGTTAGGCATGTACTCAGGGACGAAGGCATCAAGTTATCTTTTCAAAACTAAAGGAGAAATACCCTTTAACTAATAAAGATATTTTTTCCATGTCTGCAGTGGAGGCACTATGTTGACTCATTATTTATTTATTTATTAAAGCCTTTTATATACCGTCATTCCTTGCAATTCCTTCTAAGCTGGAAACTTTTTAATGTACTGAGGATATGGAAGTAGTATTGATTTTGAAGCTAAATAAGATTTTGCAACAGCTGATTCCACTAACTACTGTATTGACTTAGCCTGCTCTTACGACAGGGTCCTACCTTAACAAAGCAAAAACCATCGGCGGGACCTTTAGGCTACACGGACACTACAGAGGCACTCTTTCTCAGGGGTTTCTATAAACACAGCCACAGATGTGTTAATTACCTTGACCAGCAAGATTCTAACAGAACAAAAGACTATCCAAAGAGTGATGGTAAATGGGCCCCATCTTGGAGAAATACTCAGGGTTAGCTAGGGATGATCTTATCATGCTGCTGACATGACAACCTATGTAAATGATTCTTTGGGCAGTCACGCAATGCTAGAATCTTCTACAATATTGAATTTTATCTATAAAAGAAGGATCACTTCCTGTATACGAAGAGATGCTGATGGTCTGTTTTTCAGAGACATGGCATCAGCATCTCCCATGAATACTTATTTTGTTCAATGAAAAATTATGCTTTCAATAAAAATCTAAGTGTTCTTGTCTCCCTGGCAATAAGCGTCATAAAAAGTGACGTGGCGCTTAACACTAGCCGACCTGGAAGGTGAAACACCAGACTCATGGATCGAACCGGGGACCTTCCGCATAACAGCCCACAGCACTGCTGCTGCTGAGTCACCGGGTCGGCCCAAAACAGATTTTCAAAGAAAGAACTTAGTAACTGCTTAAAGACAAAAATGATATTTTGTGGCAGGATCCCTGACACAATGGGCCCTGTCATCCAAAGTTTACTGTACCCCCACCCTGAACTTTGGAAGGGCGGGTAAAAAATCTTTAAAATAAGTAAATAAATATTACAAAATTTGCAGAAAAATGGTCTTTCCTCTCATCCCCACTGAACAAGCAATAAAATGGACGGCTCTGTGCTCGCTGATTTGCACGCTGCCAGACTGGCCTACTACACACCATAGGGCTGGGAATTTGTTTTGGTTTTTTTCCCTTGCTGGAGGTGCAGGAGGATTAAATCCTTGAAGAAAACATGCACAATTTCAAAACCTGGAAAGTAAACTTGGCTTGTGCAAGTTTTCTTGGCTGGAACTTAAATGTAGAGGAAAAGAAAGATTGCTAAGGGATTAACATGAAGTGAGAAGATATTTTTCAGGTATGTCAGTGAAAGAAGGAAGGGCAGAGGCGAGATTGTAAGGCAGGTGGAGGGTGACAAGGAAAAAGCAGAAATGTTAACAAAAAACCTTTGTTCGGTATTCAATGAAGGGGGGATTGGAGAGGGAACAACGATTGCTGGCAGGGGGACGTAGATACAATATCATTTATAAAAGCGGAACCAGCAGAACTGAAAGTGGGCCAAGTTATGTGGCCGGATGGGATACATTCTGGAATAATGACAGGCAGATAGCATCTGGCAGGTCCACTGAAGGAGCAGTCTAATAAAGCTTTGGAGGCAGGAGTGCTTTCACAGGACCAGAGAAGGGTGGGCGTTGCTCCTTGATGGTGAGAAAATGAAGGAAGAAAAAGCACAGGGCAGAATGCAGGGTCCGAGACAGTATGGTTTTACCAGAGAGCGATGTTCAACAAATCCCCACCCTTTCCATTAAATGTGTATTTATGTTAAATGGAAGTTTATTTGCATTTTGTTTTTATATATTCATTTGGCAATGATTTGGGACTGACATTTTCTTAAATCTTGTAAATTCTGCAAACTTCTAATACAAAAGACCCAAATCTAATTACTTTCTTTGATTGAGTGACTAGAGAATTAAATCAAGGGTGTGTGCTGGATGTGGTGCACTTGACTTTCAAGTATTGCCTTAAAAACTGTCCTGCATAGGAGTAGCCTTCCCATGCTGGAAGCTGTACCTCTGAAAGGATCTAGACAGATCAGAAGCGGTAAAGAGAAATACTATAAAAATATGCAGGGTCTGCACCAAAGACTTAAGAACCAGACCAGTCAATATTCATTTATGAGGATAACTCACAAATGAACTGGCTAAATGCCAAGTTTCAAATATCCTTGGTACTTATCCGGGTCCCAAAGTGGCGAACTGAATTAGAAACTGGCGAGTGTTAGACAACAGAGGATGATGGTAAGTGGAATTCAGTCTGGTGAAACAAAAGATGATTAGTCAGGGATCGGTCCTGGGGCCGGTTCGGTTCCAACATCTTCCTGAGCGCATTTGCAGAAGGGACAGGAGGCAAAGCATTGTTTTCCAGATGGTACTAAGATCTGCAGCAGAGGAGACACTCCTGAGAGAACAGACAGAATGAGAAGTGATCTATGAAAACTTGAGAAGTGATTTAGTGCTTGACAGCTATGTTTCAAGGCAAAACAGTGCAGTTATGCATTTGGGATCCAGAAATCCTAGGGAGAAGTATACGAGAGTGGGGGATTCAAGAGGCTGTTATGCACACAGGAGAGAAGCCTCGGGGTTCATCATGTCTGATAATCCTCATGGCAATGAAACAGTGTGATAAAGTGGCAACCAGAGCTGGGGTGCATAGGGAGAGACATACCTAGCAGAAAAAGGGAGGCGATTATGCTGCTGTACAGACAGTTTGTAAGCACTCAGCTAGAGCACTTTTTCCAGTTCTGGAAGCTGTACCTTTGAAAGGATCTAGACAGATCAGAGGCAGTCCAGAAAAGGACCATCAAGATAATTCAGGGGCTGAACTAAAAGCCCTATGACATAAGACTGAGAAACCAGAGAGGCCAATATTTAAAGCCATTTAACTAAATGCAGATTTTACTTATCTGGCTAACTCAATTAGGTCTAATGTTAGCTGGCCTTGTGAGGATAGAAACCTTTAGCCTTAAGGCTATATTCAAAAGAATATAGCCAATTAAATGGTGATGTAGACTTTAAAAAAAAAAAAAAAAAAAAAAGAGTACCCCACAGGCCTATCCACCAAGTTGCAAATCAAACTAGGTAGAAAGAACATGATACAAATCTACTCTTCTTCCACCTTTTATCACTCCAAATCACATTAAATCTTCACTGATGGTAACTGTGCTCTTCGTACGTATGATTGTGCATGTAAAACTACCCCCCCGAAATCCAAATCACCCCACAAACCTCACTCTGAGTTACTAGTGCCCCCTCTTACAGTGGTAGAAATAGTTAACTCTATAGTGAACCTCTACAGAGTCTCTCTCTCTCTTTCACCAGCAGCCCAAAACGTCAATTCCATTACTGATCGGACAGGCTTTTATCGCACTGTGCAACTGACTTCTCAGTTTGTGATATGAAAATGACATGGGTGCAATAAATTTAATGTGCATTGCCGTAAAATACCTATGCAAAACGGTACCAGTAAAATTACCATAACCATGACCCTTTTTTTTTTTTTTTAAATCATGGGAGCTATTTTTGCTATATTTATAGGAAAATTGGTTCTTACCTGCTAATTTTCATTCCTGAAGTATCACGGATCAGTCCAGACAAGTGGGTTTATGCACTTCTACCAGCTGATGGAGGCAGAGAACAAAACTTTGAGGCACTGCTATTTAACTGAGAGTGCCACCTGCAGTCCCTCAGTAATGACCTGTACCCAAGCCAATATATCTACCTTAACAAACCCCAATAAACTTTGGGCAGAGACTTAAGTTGGAGCCCTCTGCAAACTAGGCCTCTCTTGATTTAACAGAAAACCCTATACCAAACTCTATACACTTCTTAATAATCTGTGTATATCATATGCCAGTTCTGCCAGCTCAGCCATCTCCAGAAGCGAGGAAGTCTTTTGACAGATGGGGACGGGTCTTGACTGATCAGAGGTACTTCAGGAACGAAAATTAGCAGGTAAGAACAAATTTTCCTTTCCTGTTCTTACCCCGAATCAATCCAGACAAGTGGGATGTACCCAAGCCCCTCTATTCTGGGTGGGACCCCGAAAGACCCGAGTGCAAAACACTCTCCCCAAAATGTTGCCTCCACTGGGGCTCACACATCCAAGTGGTAATGTTTGGTAAAATTGTGAAGAGAAGATCATGTCGCCGCATGACAGATCTCCTGTGGAAAGAGCAGCTGACAGTCCACCCACGAGATTGCCTGTGCCCTAGTGGAATGGGCTTTCAACCCCTCCTGCACCGACCGGCCCTTACAGATCTAAGCTGATGCTATCCTCTCTTTTAACCAGCGAACAATAGGTCCCTTGGAAGCCTTATTTCCTTTCTTTGCTCCACTGAACAGGACAAATAGATGATCCTATCTCCGAAAGGCATTTGTCACCTTGCGATAGCGTAAAAGAATTTGACACATATCCAATAAGTGAAGCTCACTAGCCATAGGAGAGAATTGGTTGTCAAGTCTGGAAAGGCCGGAAGCTCGACTACCTGATTGAGGAGAAAAGAGGATACCACCTTTGGCAAAAAGAAAGGAACTGTAAGTAAGGAAACTCTATCCTCTGCAAAGCAGCACTTGCAGCTCTGATATTCACCTAGCCGAACAGATGGCCACCAGGAAAACAGTCTTCAGGGTTAAATCCTTCAATGATGCCTTCCACATTGGTTTGAAGGGAGGGTCACACAGAATGTGAAGAACCAAATTCAGATTTCAACTCAGACAGATCTTGCACACCGGAGGATGCAGATGTTTTGCTCCTTTCAGAAAATGAACCACATCCGAATGAGATGCTAAAGGCCTACCCTGAACCCTGCCACGAAGGGAACCCAAGGTTGCTAACTGGACCCGAAGGGAATTATAGGCCAAGCCCTTCGCTAAGCCACGCTGCAAAAAGGCCAGGACCTGAAGAATGTCCACCTTTAAAGGCTGCACCCTGTTCTGCAAACACCAGGATTCAAAGACTTTCCACACTCTGACATAAGTAATCAAAGTGGAAGGTCTTCTTGTCTGCAGCAACGTTGCAATCACCAGCTCCGAATAGTCCTTCAAACGGAGTAACCATGTCTCAAAAGCCAAAGCGCTAGAGAGAATTGATCCTTCCGGTCTGAAAACATGGGTTCCTGCTGCAGCAACCCCAAGACGTGAGACAAGCGAATGGGACCGTCTACTGCCAGACGCAGAAGATCCGTAAACCACGGCCAACATGGCCACTTGGGCCCTACCAGAATCATCCTGCCCGGATTAAATTCGATGTGCCGCAGCACCCGACCTACAAGAGGCCATGGGGGAACACGTACAGCAACAGGCACACCAGCCATGGTTGAACTAGAGCTTCTATGCCCTCTGATCAGACCACCCTTCTGCGACTGAAAAACTGAACCACTTTGGCATTCGCTGGAGCCGCCATGAGGTCTAAGACTGGTCTGCCCCACCTTGCCTGCAGCAAGGCCAAGGCCTCTGCCGACAACTCCCACTCCCCTGGATCCATACGCTGTCTGCTGAAGAAGTCCACCTGCACATTGTCCACTCCGGCCACCCATTCGAACAATTCTTTTGCCTCCAGAGCCACCAGACAACTCTTTGTGCTGCCCTGCCGGATGACATACACCGCTGTCATCGCATCATTGGAGAACACTTGCACCGACTTGTCCTGGATGAGCAGAAGAAAGGCTAACAAGGCCTTCAGCACTGCCTGGGTTTCCAGCCGATTGATAGACTAAGTCGCCTCTTCCAGTGTCCACTGACCTTGGGCTGATTTCCCCTGGCAAATCACCCCACAGCCCGAGAGGCTGGCATCCGTGGTTACTAACGCCCAGTTGGGCTCTTCAGGTCCATCCTTTCTCCAGATTGCGCTGAGCCAGCCACCATAAGACTGGACCTGGCATCTTCCAGCAACGGAAAAGGAAGCTGAAATTCTTCTGACAGTGGATTCCAATGGGATTACAGAGCCCCCTGCAGAGGACACATGTGAGCAAACACCCACAGCACTAAATCCAGCGTAGACGCCATGGAACCCAGACTCTGGGTGTTGACGGGTCCAATAACCAAAGAACCTGACTCTGCAACTTGAGGACTCTCTCCGTAGTCAGAAACACCATCCTCAGGCGGACATCGAAGTGAGCTCCCAGATATTCCAAGGGTTGGGTTGGCTCCAGATAACTCTTTGAGATGTTCATTACCTAGCCCAGCGATTCCAGATGCTGCAGTACCCGCTGGACCAAGTGAACACACTCCACCTCAGACTTTATCCATATCAGCCAATCATCCAGGTACAGGTGCACCAGGATATCTTCCTTCCTGAGAGCCGCTGCCACTACCATCACCACCATTGTGAAAGTGTGCGGCACCATCGCCAACCCAAAGGGGTGCACTCGAAACT
Organism: Rhinatrema bivittatum; assembly: GCF_901001135.1. Lineage (NCBI taxonomy): Eukaryota > Metazoa > Chordata > Amphibia > Gymnophiona > Rhinatrematidae > Rhinatrema > Rhinatrema bivittatum. The sequence goes on from NC_042616.1 coordinate 765,156,950, forward strand.
GGAAGTGTTTCCACAAAACCATGAACCTCAGAAACGTCTGGTAGTCGGTCCCAATGGGGAAATGCAGATAGGTTTCTAACAAGTCTTACGATGCCAGAAACTCCCCTTTGCAAACTGCCACTATCCCTGTGCACAACGTCTCCATCCAAAAGCGCGGCACTTGTAGGGCAGCATTCATCTTCTGCAGATTGAGAATGGGTCAAAAAGTGCCTTCCCTTTTTGGACACCGTGAAGTACATGGAGTAATGATGCTGTCCCCTCTCCAGCGGAGGCACTGGAACAATGGCTCGCAGAAACTGCAGATGTTGCTACATCTCCTGCACTGTCTCCTGTTTCTTCCAGGAGACTACAAAGGTGCCCCTGAGTACCCGAGAAAATTTTAAAGCGTAGTCTTCTTTTGCCACCTGCAGGACCCACTGGTTGGACGTGAGCTTGGTCCACTCCTCATAAAAGAGGGCCAGCCTCCCTCCAATAGCCTCTGGAGAGGAGTGGACCTACACGCCTTCTTTGCCAGTCTTGTTTCTGCCCCCATCTTGGGACCTGTTCTGGGCTTGAAAGGACTGCTGTCAGCCAGAACTCTACTTTAGGGCAGCCGGCGCGAAACCTCCTTGCCTCCCAAATCGAGAACGTGGAGGAAAAAACGTCTTGGGGTTCTTCTTGTCCTCTGGCAACTTGTTACCCTTCAACTCCTCCAATTGCTTCATGAGCTGCTCCAGATCCTCTCCAAACAGGAGCTTCCCTTAAAGGGCAGGTTAGACAGCTGGGCCTTAGACCACACATCCGCCGACCAATTTCAAAACCTCAGGAGCCCCCTCGCAGCTATCACCGAGGCCATGCTTCTGGTGGAAGTCTGAATCATGTCATACAGGGCATCTGCCATATAGGCTGCTCCTGCTTCCAAGCGGGCCGCTAGCACCATCTCTACGGTCATTCCCGACGTCTTATCATGAGCCTTCTGAACCCAGCACAGAAAAATTAGTTTCTTACCTGATAATTTTCGTTCCTGTAGTACCAAGGATCAGTCCAGGACACCTGGGTTGTGACTCCGCACCAGTAGATGGAGACAGAGCAAGATCTGTCAGGCTCAGCCATATATGGTCACTTGCCTGTCACAGCCCCTCAGTCTTACGTTATGTCAAAGTAGCAAAGGACAGGAAAACTAACTATGTAACCCATCCCCAACGGGAGCAACTCCAAAACCCCCAACTGGAACAAAACTCTCAACCGAGAAATCGGAACAGCAACCGAAAACAAAAACAACGAGCGGACTCTCCATTTCTTCAGAACAGCACGGGCAGGATCCTGGACTGATCCTTGGTACTACAGGAACGAAAATTATCAGGTAAGAAACTAATTTTCCTTTCCCTGTACATACCAGGATCAGTCCAGGACACCTGGGATGTACCAGAGCCAACTTACCGAGGGTGGGAAGCTGAGAGTCCCGCACGGAGTACCCTCTCTCCAAAACCCCCGGCGTCGATGTCCTGAACATCCAGCCGGTAATGCCGTGTAAAAGTATGCAACGACTTCCAAGTAGCCGCCCTGCAAATCTCTTGGGGCGACACCTGAGAAGACTCTGCCCAGGAAGCAGCGTGCGAACGGGTCGAATGTGCCCGGAGACCTTCCGACACCGACTTTCCTCGTACTATGTATGCTGAGCCAATGGCCTCCTTGAGCCATCGCGCAATAGTAGTCCGGGAAGCCGCACCCCCACGCTTTGGACCTGAGAACAGAACAAAGAGATGATCCGTCACTCGGAACGGATTGGTGACCTCCAGATAGCGAAGGAGTGCCCTCCGGACATCCAACCTCCGCAACTCCTGCATCTTTGGCTGCGAAGTATCCGTGACGTGAAAAGCAGGAAGCTCAATGGACCGATTTAAGTGGAACGCCGAGACCACTTTGGGCAAGAAAGAAGGGACCGTTTGTAAGGAGACTCCAGAATCCGAGATCCTTAAAAACGGTTCCCTACAAGACAACGCCTGCAACCCCGAGACAAGCTGCACCGACGCAATCGCGACAAGGAAAACTGTCTTCAACGTGAGATCCTTGAGGGTTGCCCGTTTAATGGGCTCAAGAGGAGACGAGCACAACGTGGAAAGTACCCAATTGAGGTTCCAGGACGGACAGGGATGGCGCAATGGAGGGCGGAGATGCTTAGCCCCCCTAAGAAAACGCGCAACGTCCGGATGCAGAGCCAAGGAGCCTCTATGCCCCTTGCCCCGCAGACAACCAAGAGCCGCCACATGGACCCTAAGGGTACTATACGATAGGCCTTTAGCCAGACCGGCCTGAAGAAAAGATAGAATATCGGATACGGGAGCCGTGGTAGGATCCACATTGCGCTCCGCACACCAGTCATCGAAGACTACCCAGACGCGAACATAAGCCATAGAAGTAGACTGCTTTCTGGCCCGCAATAACGTGGCGACCACTGCATCCGAATAACCTTTCCTCTTCAAGCGCTGCCTCTCAAAAGCCATGCCGCGAGACAGAAGTGATACGCATCCTCCAAATAAACGGGGCCTTGACGAAGAAGACCCGCCAACCCCTGGAGACGAAGGGGAGATGCTACCGACAACTGAATGAGATCTGCGAACCACGGTCGCCGCTGCCACTCCGGCGCCACCAGGATCACTTTGGCCGGAGGCAACTCTATGCGTCGAAGAATCTTGCCGATCATCGGCCAAGGAGGGAACACATACAACAACATGTCCGTCGGCCAAGGAAGAACCAACGCGTCGACGCCTTCGGCCCCTCTCTCTCTCTCAGACGGCTGTAAAACCTGGGCGCCTTGGTATTCTGCCATGTGGCCATGAGGTGTCCCCCACTTTTCGCAAATGAGGTGAAAAGCCTCTGGCGCCAATTCCCACTCTCCGGGATCCAGATGATGACGGCTGAGGAAGTCCGCCTGAACGTTGTCGACTCTGGCAATGTGGGACGCTGCTAGGTTGCTGAGGTTGCGCTCTGCCCAGGCTAGCAAGAGCTGCGCCTCTTCTGCCACAAGGGGACTTCTCGTTCCCCCCTGGCGGTTGATGTAGGACACGGTGGTGGCATTGTCTGACAACACTCGAACCGCCTTTCCCCGCACCAGCGGTAGAAAGGATTGCAGCGCCAGGCGTACTGCCCTGGTCTCTAGACGATTGATAGACCACTGAGTCTGGGCCAAGGGCCACCTGCCCTGCATCGACTTGCCCAGGCAGACCGCTCCCCAGCCGGAAAGACTGGCATCCGTGGTCACCACCATCCAGTCGGGCACTAGAAGGGACACTCCACAAGTCAAGTGGTCTGCTTCTAGCCACCAGTGAAGGCTGACCCGCGCCTGGTCCGTGAGCGGAAGCGGTAGATGAAACTCCTCTGACACAGGCTTCCAGCGGGAAAGCAAGATTGCAAAGGACGCAGATGAGCAAAGGCCCAGGGGACCAATGCTAGAGTTGAAGCCATAGAACCCAAAACCGTCAGATAATCGGAGACCAGTGGAAGCCGAAGAGACAACAAGCGGCGCACCTGACTCTGAAGCTTGCGGACCCTGTCCATAGACAGGAAAACCTTGCCCCTCTTCGTGTCGAACAGGGCCCCCAGGTACTCCAGGGACTGAGTGGGAACCAGATGACTCTTGTTGAGGTTGACCACCCATCCCAGGGATTGCAAGAGAGCGAGGATTCTGTTGACAGCCTGACGACACAGACTCGGCTCGAATCAACCAATCGTCCAAGTAGGGGTGTACCAGGAACCCCTCTCTCCGAAGCTGAGCCGCAACCACCACCATCACCTTTGTGAATGTCCGGGGAGCCGTGGCCAGCCCGAAGGGAAGAGCCCGGAACTGATAATGCCTGCCCAGAATACAGAACCTGAGGACCCGATGGTAAGACGGCTGAATGCCGATATGAAGGTAAGCCTCTATGAGGTCTAAGGAGGCAAGGAATTCGCCGGGACGGACCGAGGCAATCACTGACCGAATCGTCTCCATTTTGAAGTGTGGAATGCGAAGGCATCTGTTTACCCCCTTCAGAACTAGAATTGGCCTTGCGGTGCCGTCCTTCTTTGGCACGATGAAGTAAATGGAGTAACGGTCGTGGCCTTGCTGCCCAGGAGGCACAGGGGAAATTGCCCCCAAGGCTTGCAGGCGTTGAAGGGTTCCCCTTACTGCTGCACACTTTATGGGGCACTTGCATGGCGACACCAGGAACTTGTCGGTCGGAGTCCGTGCAAAATCTAATGCGTAACCGTGATTTAAAACGCTGAGGACCCACTGGTCCGACGTTATCTTGGCCCATTCCTCGGCAAACAACTGCAGCCGAGCCCCCACGTTTGGGACGAACGACTGTAGCTGCAGCAAGGGATGGACTGACCGCATCTCATTGGGAGGCCTTGGACCCCGTGCCCCCCGGGGCTCCCCCCTGACGGCCGAACCGTTTCCCTCGAAAGGACTGAGGCCAAGAAGACGAACGTGAGGACCCCGACCGATAGGCAGAACCGGCGGTCCTCTGCGGATGTGATTTCCTGCTGCCGCGGAAGCGGGAACGGCCAGCAAAGGAGGATCAGGCCCTAGACCTATCCTCAGGCAGCCTGAACGCCCTATTCTTACCAAGGGACAACATTAACTCATCCAACTCCTTGCCGAACAATAGCTTCCCCTTAAATGGCAGCGCCCCGAGGTGGGCCTTGGATGACCCATCCGCCACCCAATTACGGAGCCAAAGAAGCCGACGGGCCGACACTGCCGAGACCATGGATCTGGCCGAGGTACGAAGGAGATCGTGGAGAGCATCAGCACTATAAGCTATCGCCGCCTCTAGCTGATCTGCTTGCTTGGCCTCCCCATCCGAGAGGCTTGCATTAGCCTGAAGGTTCTGAGCCCAGCGCAGGCTGGCCCGCATGGCAAAATTACTACAGATGGCTGCACGGACCCCCAAGGCTGAAATTTCGAAAATCTTCTTCAGCTGTACCTCCAGCTTCCTGTCCTGTATGTCTTTGAGAGCCGTGGCTCCTGTAACAGGAATCATCGACTTCTTCGTCACGGCGGACACCGCCGCATCCACCTTTGGTAGGAGAAGTTCCAGCGCCTCTTCAGGTAACGGGTAGAGCCTATCCATAGCCTTGCTCACCTTTAGGCCCAGCTCCGGAGTGTCCCACTCACGGAATAAGATGTCCGAAGCCGTAAAGGAACGGGAAAGCTACCGCTGGTCCCGTGAGGCCCAGCAGGACCGGATCCATGTTGGCTCCTTGCCTGGGAACCACCGCAGGGGCCTCCACCCCCAGCTCCTGGAGAATAGCCGGGATAAGCGGGGACAGTTCCTCCCTACGGAACAAACGGACCACCTTAGGGTCATCCCCTTCGACGGCCGGCATTCCTTTCCCCGCCCCCGGCTGAGCGGGACCTTCATCTGCCGCTCCATCGGCCCCCCCCAGGGGCTCCTCGGCCGGGTCATCCTCTTCCTGGGAAGTGGAGACGGAGTCCGTGTCCTGCGGGATGCCCCGCCGTGCGGCGCTACCATCAGGACCCGTCATGGATTTTCTCTTCCGGGATCTGGCTGGCTTGCCAGATCCCTTCGCTGTACCTGCCTTCCCTGACTTTCTCCTCCGTTTACATTTTAAAATTTTGCGCAATAAAATCGCGAAATCGGAGGAATAGGAAGACCCGGAGCTGGATTCCTCGGATCCGGACCGTGCTGGGGACCCGGCTCCCCCGGGGGCGCTCCCCGAGGGCTGCTGCTGTGGGGAAAGCGCAGGAGGCAAGCCGCCATCTCCGGCTGCCTCCCTCGTGGCTTCCCTGCCTGCCAAAATGGCCGCCACTCCCGCGCTGATCGGGAACGGGTCCCCCGGGCCTTCACCGACAGAAGACTCGCGCGGCGCCCGGAACCGGACCCTAACAGCGACCCCAGACGAACCCGCGCCTCCAGACACGCAGACGGAGCAGACTCCATCACGAGAAAGCCGCACGCGCGGCAGACGGAGCCTCTCGGCATGCCGCGCGAATGAGGAGCAAAGTAAAAATTAAATTAAATTCGAACGCGCGAAAACAGCCCCCCCCCGAAGGAACGGAGAGCCGGCACGGAACAAAAGGGCCATCGCAAAAAACAAAACAGTCAAGAAACTTTTTTTTTTTTTTTTTGCTGCCGCTGTCCTCAGTCCTGAGGCTCCTGTTCCAGCGGGGGTGAGTAAACCGGGCTCCCCGGTGTCACCCCCGACGTTGCTACTACTCCAGGCGGGTCCTCGACCCTAGCAGCGGCCTCAACCAGGGGGGATGGTCCCCTCAGAACCTTCCAAACCCCCCTGGGAGGCAGGACCAGCGGGGATCCACCTACTAGTAAAAAAGAAATCTCTCCAAACCTTTTTTTTTTTTTTTTTTTAAACTAACCCAAGAGAACCCTGACCACTAAGAACCCAGGGAACCAGGGCTGTGACCAAACCTGCACCATCTACTGGAGACAGAGTAAGACTGAGGGGCTGTGACAGGCAAGTGACCATATATGGCTGAGCCTGACAGATCTTGCTCTGTCTCCATCTACTGGTGCGGAGTCACAACCCAGGTGTCCTGGACTGATCCTGGTACGTACAGGGAAAAACAGATTCTCTGCATCAGATTCTTGCAGACCGCCGCACGCAGGCTCAGAGTCGAAACTTCAAACTGCTTTTAAGGAGGATTTTCAGTGTCCGATCCTGAATATCCTTCAAAGCCGCTGTCCCTGCCACTGGAATGGTAGTCTTCTTAGTAACCGTGCATACTGCTGCATCCACCTTGGGAATCTTCCACGACTCCAGGGTCTGCTATAGCAAAGGATATAATTTGGTCACAGCCCTGGTTACCCTTCAAGCCCGCTTCGGGAGATTCCCACTCCCAATCCACTAACTTCTTCTCCATCTTAGGTATCAGGAAAGCCTTAGAGGGCCCCTGCCCCTGTAAGCCCTCCAGGACCGGGTTCATCCCTTGTTGTTTGACTCCTCCTGAGCAACCTTAATTCCCAGCTCTTCCAGAACCTGGGGGATCAACGGGTCCAAATCCTCCCTGCGAAACAAATGGACCGCTCGAGGATCATCCCCATCCGCAGCCGAAATTTCATCCGGATCCTGCATAGGATCTCCTACAGGATTGATAGGATCCTGACCCAGATCTAGCCACACATCCAGCAATGTACCAACAGGGTGCCTACCCGGATCCACTGGACCTCCCTGTACATGATCCGGATTCATCCGTGTCTTCCTCCACCGTGGACCTCTGGAGACCCAAAATCCTCAGGAAACCTCAGGACTCCGTCAACTTAGGCTTTTTTGCCGCCCGGGACTTCCAAGGCAAAAACCTCTTCGTCCCAGCAACCTTCCTGGCCAAATAGGCCTTATGCATCAAAAGGACAAAACCCAGAGAGAAAGTTTCTGGATCTGAAGAAGAGGGGTCCAGATCCACATTCTCCTGTGTCTCTTCCCACGCCCTGCCACCTGCAGGGTCTTGTTCTGCAAGAAAAAGCATGGGAGGGAGTCCCAAGGCCCTGAAACAGCAGCTTGGCTCTCAGCACGTGTACACAAAATGGCGGCTGGTACCTCAGATCCCCCCCTCCCCCGAGGCCTCAAAAACCTGCCCTGCTGAATTTGGGCTCCTGCTGTTCCCCTGCTCTACCCGAGGGATGGCCCATGAAGGACCCTAACACCTCAGGGAGTAGACATCTTCGCTACTCTTATCTTTGAAATTTCTTGACTACAGGTTTGCACCTCTACTATCTGCTGGAGAGACAGAGAAATACTGAGGGACTGCATGTGGCACTCTTGGTTATGTACAGTGCCTCAAAGTTTTGTTCTCTGCCTCCATCTGCTGGCAGGGATGCACAAACCCACTTATCTGGACTAATCTAGGACTAAAAGTGCAAGGGGTCCAGGGCTGGCCTCCCCACTCCCACCTCCCCTCCAGCTCCAAATAAAAATGTGTCACAAATAATAAGAGGAAAGAACAGAGGAGGAGTGGGGAAAGATAGCAGGCAGGAAGAGGAGACATGGAAGAGAAGAAAGAAGCAAGCAGAAAAAGAATATTAAAATATCTACTCTTAAAGAAAGAGAAAGAAGAGACAGAGAGAAAAAGAGAGAACTGAAACAGAACAGAATAAAGAGCACCAGAGAGAGACAGACAGAGAAATAAAGAACACAGAGAAGACCAGAGAATAAGAAAAAAAAAAAAGACATGCTGAGCCAGAAAATCAAACCAGAGATGCTTAAGATTGGAAAATATAATTGCTCGATACAAAACATTAATAACTGATCAGAAAATATCTTGGGACTCAATTCAAAGTCTTACGACTAGAATTTACAGGTTAATAGCTTAATTTTGTTGGCCGATTTAAATTTTTTTTAATGTATAATTAATTCTCTTGTATGGAGGACATGCTCTCAGCCCCGAGGCTTTTTTTTTTTTTTTTAACTGGGTCTATACTATTTTTGTGATAACAAAACTTAAAGAATGTGCTTTTAGGTATATTTTGAGAGTAGATTACTACAATATTCCAGGGGGCAGCCTACTTGTCAACCCTTCTACCCCCTCCCCTCCAAATGAACTGCTTGCTCACTTACAGTGAGAACAAGTATCCCAGATTCACCCACCACAAATCTAGTACGATTACTTTAACTCTGCTGCGCTAGTCACCTGTAAGCTATTTCTGCCTCCCTTAGAATTCAAGTGGGATTGTGTGTATTGGCAAGAAAAGGGGGTGCAGGAACCAGACCAGTAATTATTTGGCAGCAAAACAAATATCAATGATCCTGCTGATAGAAGGTTTAATTTTAGTGGTGGGAGAAAACCGATTTTTGAATTGGGTATATATATATATATATATATATATATATATATATATATATATATATATCTATATATATATATATATATATATATATATGAAAATATAGTGGCAAAAATCCAAAACGTGCAAATAGCGTAATGTATGAAAACAACAAAAAAAACTCACTATAAATTGCCAAGAAACTTTAGCAAAGAAAACCATATGCTAGAACCATATGCTACAAAACCATAAACGTAACCCAACTGTGTGAGCAATACTCGGGGGAAAAATAAAAGCCCAACCAGAACATAACATCATTGGCATATTCTTGGAGTTGTTCCTTACCTTTCTGACATAAGAAACCAGTTCTCCAGAATAATACTGTGACACGCTGAGCAAGTCCGGACTGTTTGCCTGGTTAATACGAAGCAGCGGCAAATCAAGGGCAGAAGCAAGCTACAAACAAAGAATGAATGTGTATTATAACCACATCACCTCCCACTCAACCTGTTTCTAACCCAGTCACTCATTTTAGAACCCAGACCATGGGGCGCTCAGTTAACTTTTAAGTTGTTTTTGTGGAACTGTGGCAAAGGCCTTACTGAAATTCAAGCAAACTACATCTAGTGCTCTCGCTGTATCCGATTTCCTGGCCACCCAATCAAAGAAACCAAACAGATTACCTCTGGTAAAGCCGTGCTGCCTCGGATCTTGTAATCCATTGGATGCCAGAAATTGCACAGTGATTCCATTCATTTGTTAGCCACAGAGGTTCATACCAATTGTCTTCCTTATTTCCACTTTTGATAATAGGAACCACATCTGCTCCTCTCCAGTCCTCAAGAACTAATCCTGACTCTAAAGCATTGAAAAGGTCAGCCAGAGGAGATGCCACGACTTCTCTAAGATCCCTTAAAAACCCTTGGATGTACCCCCATCTGGCCTTGTCACTCTACTTTTAAGTTCAGTTGGTTCATCAAGAACACACTTTTCTGAAAATCACTTAAGGTTTATTTCACTTCTAATCTGTGTTCATTTTGACTGGGTCCTGCTCCCGGCTCTTCCTCAGTGAACACCAAACAAACATTTCATTTTTCCATGTCAGCCTCTATATATTCCTCCACTTCACCTCTGAGTCCCATAATGCCACTTTTTCACTTCCTCCTTTAACTAACATATCTAATAAAAGTCTCGCTCCCCTATTTTACCGTATTTGCTTATTTTTTCTTCCATTTACATCTTTGCATTCCTTACTTCTTTCCCGGTTTCTCTTAGCGCTTTTGCGGATAATGTCGCCTGACTCCCTCTTTCCTAACAAAAAGGATAGCTGCCCTTCCAATACATCTCCTTTTAGTTTTGCCCACTGCTCTTCTTCTTCCCTTAGTTTTTCCCATCCAGCTAACAACTCCTTGACGTACTCCCCCATTTTAAACAAAGTTAGTTTTCCTGACCTACACTTTTGAATGAACCTTCACTGTCTGCACTCTGATACTGACCACACCATCTGATGATCATCCACCACATCAGAAAGAATGCCCCGCTGAGAAGCACCAGGTCCGGTATTGCCTCCCCCCCAGTGTGGGTTCCATTACCAGTTGCCAGCCCAGTTCTCCCTGCAGATAATCCAGGATCTCCCTTCTTCTGGAGTACACTACAGCCAGGATGTCCCAATCAACATCTGGCAGACTGAAATCTCTCCCTGTTTCATAGAAATTTTGTGAATATTCTATCCATCCAGCTAACAACTCCTTTGGCGTGACTTCTAACGGGGTATTAAATCAGAGCTGCAAATTTTATGGCTTTTGTCAATTTGAAAAATTAATTACTTATTTTTTTTTTTTTTTAAACATTTTGAAGGCCACTAGGGGCTGGCAATTCAACTTCACTGACAATTTCATGAAAAATGATCTATTCTGGCAAACAAATATAAGTTGTGGATCCCCACAGAAACTAACCTGATTAACCCAACTAAATTAAATTATATATATATATATATATATATATATATATATATATACACATATAAAACAAACCTATGGCAAAAAATCATTTTTTATATATACAAAATACACAGTATCTCATATAAGGCCAAGCAGGCTGGAGCAGCTTCCACCTAGACTCTTCCCATAATCCTGTCTGGGTCTCAGCCTTTTGGCTGAGAGGAGGTGGTCCAGCTCTAGGCTGGGGAATGACTGGCCATGAGCTGAGCTGAGAGCCGGAATCACTGAGCAATAAGCAAGCCATAAGCCTAGTGGAGCTGCAAACCCAAACAATGGAAGACCCCCTCCCTTTTTTTTTTTTTTTTTAAAGAAACTTGCCGGGGAGACTGGACGGACCAATTGGTGGTTTTCTGCCTTCATTGCTATGACACTTTAAGACCCTGATATTGACATTAATAAGAGGTACTGATCTATGCGAGAGGTGAACAAAGCATTAGCGCTACGTGGCTCTTACAGAATCCACATCACGTACGTTATAATCATAGCCTCATTTTGTTTTTTTGTAGAAAGTATAAAGTATCCCAAAGAAAAAGTGTTCACTGTGTTCAAATATACTTGTGTGTATCCCACTTTCTTGTCAAAACAATAGTTGAGGTTGAAAACAAAAAAAAGCATGGCTCATCTGTTACTGATTAATTACTTGAACAAACTATCTCCAAACAAGACGCAGGTGCTGAAGAACTTATCTTCCAGATGAGATGATATATAAGTCCACAAATGCAGAAACTGCAGAATACCCGACACAGCTTTCTTTAGGCTTGTTGGCAGTGAAAGAAACAATGGCGGTAATATCTTTTCGAAAAAAGCAGACGGCTCCAGATGCAGGCCATGGGAGAGAATATCCTCAATATCTATTTGATAAGAAATAGAGATGGTCCCAGCTGCAGGAGATAGAACGCTGAAACACAGCTGTGCAGGAACCGTGGACATATTCTCCAATATCTGCATTTGTGGATTTACTGTTTCATCTCATCTTAAATGTAAGTACTTTTGTTCCTGTGCCTTGTTTTTTTTCTACTTTATTCAGAGACAGATTGTTCAAGTAATGATGCAGTGACAGATATGCAATACATTTTTTATTTTCAAGAACTGCTGCTGTTTTGCAAGAAAGTTTGATATATAAGTATATATGAACACTGTTTGTGACATTTTATACTTTCTACAAAAAAAAACAAACTTGATTAGAGGCTACGATTCTAACATAAGTGATGGTGGACTTTAAGTTGGAATGGGATAAACATGTGGATCTCTAAAGGTTAGAGGATGGAATTTAAAAAAAAAAAAAAAAAAAAAAAAAAGAGTGCATGGGGTAACTGGGGGTACAGCTTTACAGACATTGCTATTCTCTAGTATAGATTACTGCAATTCTTTATTCATTGGCTTGCCTAAATAGCCTCCTTGACCATGGCAGATTATCCAAAACACTGCAGCTCGCTTACTGACACACACCCCAGTTTGTGAGCTCGTTACCCCAATTTTACAGCAACTCCACTGGTTACCAATAGCATTCAGCATTCAGTATATAAACTTTCCACAATCGTACACTCTCTCATACATAATGTTCAATCACCATGGATAAACGCCATCATGAAACTACATTCCCCGGCGAGATCCCTGCGAGCAGCAAAATCAGAATATTCTGGATATCCCCTCCCCTAAAATCGCATGTCTGGACGAAACTAGGGAAAGAGCACTTTCAATAGCAGGTCCAACCGTTTGGGAAATTCATTACCAAATGAACTGAAAAACCTAAAAGATCCTAGGTTTTATAAGAAAGCTTTAAAGACTTTATTATTTAAATTCGCTTTTAATATCTAAATCCAGGCGTATGATTGTTTGACTACTCGCTGCTATACAATTTAAATTTTATGTGGCTCTGCCGCCATGTTTAAATCTGTGAATGTGATATTGTAACCCGCCCTGAACGTAGGAAGGGCGGGCTATATTTAAATAAATAAACAAACAAACAAACTTCCTGGTGTGGCAGTTGCTACCCTTAACAAACGGTAGTAGCAAGGCTTAATGCAACGCCATCATTGCTCTCTGCTTCAATGGCAGTGGGAAAAGAGGAACTGGATTCAGAGAGCAACCAACGAGGGCTCCAACTTTTAAAGTTTGGGGAACAAATAAACATGGGGGTAACTTGCTAATGCGGCTTTTACTATCCTTAATCATTAAGCCTGATACTTTTGATGCGGCTCCATCATTGCTCTCTGCTTCCACGGCAGGGCTTAGGGAAAATTGGATTCGGACAGCATCCAAGGGCCCTGACTTTTATGGTCTGGGAAACTGATAAGCATGAGGGTAACCTGCACATAGTGCAGGAGATACTGACATAAGCTTGCTGGGCAGACTGGGTGGATCATTTGGTCCTTTTCTGCCATCATTTCTATGTTTCTATAAGAATCATGTAGTTCTAATGATTTACCTCTTGCAAAGATGAGTCCCTCTTATTAATTTCAATATCAGTATCTTAAAGTAATATATGAGATACTTTGTATTCTGTACCTATACAAAGTTATTTTTCCCCCCACAGTATTTGTTTAAATGAAATATAATATGCTGTTTAACACCGACGATGGATAAATGTTTTGTTCACAGGGGGAATATTTCTTAAATGGAATTTCTACATGCCCCTGTAATACTTGGTGGGCTTACTGAGTGACTAGGTATCGTACTTCTGGCTAATACTAACACATTTTTAGTTGGCAAAGGCATATTAACATCTAAATGAATTTTCTCTGTGAGGTATAAATGGCATTCTATTCTGCATCAGATATTTGTTGACTTACCTTTAAAAACGTAGCTCTAAGTTTGGTTACCATAGATGGACTGGCCCTGATGCTTTCCTGCATAATAGATGTGAAACTAGAAACAAGAGAAAAGGCAGAGCCATAATCTATAATTATTCAGACATCCCTGCATCAGTGCAGACAACATGGCATCACATATTATAATGCAAGTCCTTTGAAGTAATGCAATGCCAAAAGATGCTTTTATATAAAGACCTGAGTGCATATGCACAAATATGCGCCGTATATCTAGTAGTCAATTTTTAATATCAGCCATTTTACCTAGAAATTTATATTCAGAAAATATATTGTAATAAAACTTGTGTCAGTGAACCAAAATGGCCCTGCAGGTCAAGGACTAAGGTGGGAACCTCTGGTAGGGACCAGTTTAATTGTTCCTTGCCCTCAAGCTGACTAGGATCTAAGCCCTCCCCCAGCAGTCAGTCAATTAAGAGGCTCTAGAGTAGGCTTGTATTGGCGAAGTTGCCAAATCGACAACTGGTTTGAGGATGTGACGCTACATAGCCACGCGCGGGTGGTATGCAATAGCCCTGCAGTTGATGTGTCAGCAGGAAAAGCCAGCTGCCGCTGTACGTCTAGTGTAGGTGCAGGAAGTACTAGATCCATTTTTCAGGGCAGAATGGTCTAGTCATGATTTTACCCTGGGCATGCATAGATTTGCAGCTCCAACTTCCCTTAAAAAAAAAAAAGAAGAGTACAATGCAAGTCTATGTTTGCCATAGAGTAAAACTAGGACAGGATCTGTTAGAAATGAGGAGGAGATGTTAGAAAGAGCTCCACAGAGCTTAAGGGTGAGTCATTGAGAAAGACAATCCCTTTTCCATCAGCTTTTGCTTCTGGCAGGCCAAGTTACAGCCACTTTGACAGCATAAAGTGGCCTACTACATGTTTTGCTCCAGACTGCATAATGCCACTATATTCTGCTTCAGATGCATCAAGAATCAATTATTTGTGGCCCAGATGATTTGTTTATAAAACTGCAAATTAAGTAGTGGGTTTTGGGTTTCCCTAAATGTACCAATCCCTATGTGAAAAAGTGAAGGGAAAGCCAGAGATTGACTGGGATCTGTGAAATTGGCCAGACTAGATGGGCCCTACTCAGTGCCCTTGGTTTCCCAATTGACCACATAATTAGCTTGTTGCCACATAATTGACAACCTGCCACAGAATCAACATGCCTGAAAGGTTTCCTATTTTTTCATTCAACCTTTTGAAGAAAGCTGCCTGCCTGCCTTCAGTCTCAGCTCTCTCTGGCTGCTCCTGCTCCAGCCCATCCCCTCACAAATTGCCTGCAGGGAGCTCTCCCATTCTGTTGTTCCTCATCCCTCTTTCACCTATCCTGAAGTGAAAATTAGGGAAGGATGGGGTGGGCCGAAAAAAAAAGTCAGAATGTTTGATTCCTCAAAGATCTCTTAAATCCTTATCAAACCAAAGATAATTTTAATTTCTGGATAAGTGATGCTGCAATAGAAGAATTTCATCTTTATACAAAAGGTTCTTGCACCTGTATATGTGGCCAACCATACATCAGCTACAAAGGCATGAATGTTTCGGACGTATGCAACTGCAGGTGTCCACAGATGGCAGAGTGGGTATTAATTTTAATTCATAGAAGTCTTGATTTATACTACTGCTGACAAGTTTCAACTTGGGTTAATTCAAACCCTTTTTGCGTATATTACCATTTGTCCAATATAAGCACAAATATTTTTCTTTGTAATTAATAGCATGACAAACTGCTGATACAGAGAGCATTTTAGCATAAATAAGCTTATATACTCATAAAATTAAGGACATTCTCAAGAAAATATAAAAAGATGGTTGCATTGTATTTCATTTCAAAACAAAAGTGACATTTCACAGTTAAAAGTTTATAACACATCTTTATTTGATAGCTGATTTTTGTACTTGGTAAATTTTGTATTTGTATATAACTCAAACATTGTTTAAAAAGAAACAAAATGAATGGTTTTCAATAAGAAATTAACTTTTTTTGGATAGTCAGAGGTGTGACTATGCAAAATTCTGCACATTTGCCACATAATTTTGAAAAATCTGCTGCTAGAAACTGGGGGCTCTGTCCTTCCTATCTTTAGCTGCTGTTGCATTCTAACTTGATCTTACTGTTCAGATCAATGTGCAAATACTTTCCCATTGCTAAAAAACAAAACAAAACCCCCAAGGACCCCATTTATTAACTTTTCTCCACACATCTAAATATATATGGAGAGTTACATTCATACATACACAGAAATACATATGCATATATTAGACACGTGGTAAGACACAAAAGGTTGCTAATTCTTAAACATCAAACCTTTTTTTTTGTGTTTAAAGTTTTTTTTATTGACTCAGGAGTCATCCGCAAAACAACAGTATAGCGATTAAACAAAACACACATGATATGTACAATGAAGCAAATAGATAACATGAAGAAATGATCATTTATTTATTTATTTATTTATTTTTGGTTTTTATATACCGGAAGTTCCTGTATACAATACATATCACTCCGGTTCACAGGTAACAAGATAACTATCGCCGGGATGGCGGTTTACATGGAACAAGTCAAACGATTAATCAATTATAGAGTAAAATACAACTAGGATCAACTTAAAAACATATACAAGTACCTTGTTATTTGTAACTGCTTCCTCCTCACTAATAGGTTACTCATTTGTTCTTTGTACACCCCTGTTCTATGTAAACCGGCATGATGTGATTGTATCATGAATGCCGGTATATAAAAATTTTAAATAAAATAAATAAATAAATATAAATAAGGCAAATGAACTTTACATTATTGTTGTAATAACAGGAGGGTTATTGCTCTTCTTGAACTTAGCTCTCAGGGAAGGCTTGAAGGAAGAGCCAAGTTTTGAGTTTAACTTTAAAAGTAGTATGGCACGGCTCAAGGCGGAGCTCTGGTGGTAGAGAGTTCCAGAGAGATGGGCCCGCTGTTGATAGTGCGCGTTTCCTCAGGGAGGATTTTGCAGGTTGGGTGACCATTCTGTTCTGGTATGCCCTTCTACTTGGCCTTTTAGAAGTGTGTAGTTGAAGCTGGAAGGTTAAGTTGAGTGGAGATATGTTATGTAGGGCCTTATGGATCATCATGCTGGTTTTGAACTGTATCCTGTATTTAATGGGAAGCCAGTGGAGATTCTGGAGGATCGGGGTGATATGGTCCTTTTTTAGTCATTTAGTCAAATGTTTTACAATAAATTCCCATTCTCCCCCCACTGGCAACAAGGATGAAAACACTGAATAGGAAATAGTAAATAATAAAGAATAAATAATAAGATCAGGCAAACATCAAACTTTTTTAGAAGAACCACAGGAGCACTGAGAGGAGAGGATCAGCTTGCTGGTGGCGGAAAAGAATCGGTAAGTACTGCTTGGGAAATTTTTAGAACTTAAAAGTTTTGGGGAGAAGTAAACTATTGGGGTATATTATTTAGTGTGTTTGTGTGACTGTATTAAATAGCTAGTCAGAGGGCAGGCAAAAATCAGGAGTTTGTGTGTTTGTATTTCCCTTCCTACCACCCCTCTCCCACCCACCCCTAGCTTATCCTTTAATTTATAGGCAGGTGACACTTTCACACTAACAAAAAAAAAAAATCAAATCAGCTTTTTTAACTTAAATTCAGAAATTCCCCACACCTTATCAAGAATTTAATCATTCCCTTGTAGGTTACTACCAGATAAATAGTGAATACACTAATACATTTAAAGGACCCTAATTGTATGCATTCCTACTCCAATAGCAACCTGAACTTAACTAGGAACTGAACAAATTTAAGATGGAGGCAGCAGTCCAGCAGCAAGAGGGGGGCCTCCCAGTCTTTTGCATAGAGTGTCACATGTATGATTTTTTTTTTTTACCACCGGTGAGAAGTTGTACATGTGCACCAGGTGCAAAGAGCTCCTGTCTCTCAGAGAACGAGTCTGATCTCTGAAGGCTAGCGTGGCAGACCTGGAGGAACCGAGGCAGACAGAGAGGAATATAGATGAGACCTTCAGGGATATAGCAGTCAAGTTCCAACCAATCTGGCAGCCCTGATAGGAGAGCATTAACCTGGTGCATCAGGAAATGAACCTGTAGCAAGAACCTGCTCACCAGGTGGTGCATTGTCCTGTCACACAGAGGACGAGTCTCCCAGGGCTACTGCCCAGGAGGAAAGTATTAAAGTTAGCAGTCATAGTTGGTGATTTGATTATTAGGAATGTATACAGCTGGTGGGCATGAGGATTGCCTGGTAACATGCCTACCTGGTGTATAGGTAGCGGACCTCACGCGTCTCCTAGATAAAAATCCTATCTTTTATCACTTTTAACTTTTATCACTTTTTGCCTATTGTTCATGTTGATGTTATTGTTATTGCACCATTGTTTCTTGTAAACTGATATGATATGATTGGTATCATGAATGTCGGTATAAAAAAGCCCTAAATAAATAAATACATACATTTTTAGACAGTGCTGGGAAGGAGCCGACTATTGTGGTACATGTGGGCACTAATGACATAGGAAAATGAGGGAGGGAAGTTCTGGAAGCCAAAATTTAGGCTCTTAGGTAGAAAGCTGAAATCCAGAACCTCCAGGGTAGCATTCTCTGAGATGCTCCCTGTTCCACGCGCAGGTACCCAGAAGCAGGCAGAGCTCCGGAGTCTCAATGCGTGGATGAGACGATGGTGCAAGGAAGAGGGATTCAGTTTTGTAAGGAGCTGGGGAACCTTTTCAGAAGGGATGGACTCCAGACTGCTGGCTCTAATCTTAAAAAAGGAGATAGAGCAGCTTTTAAACTAAATCAAAGAGGAAAGCCGACAATCGCTCAGCAACGCATGGTTCAGAGGGACGTATCTTCAAAGGATACTAATGAAGCATTAGAGTTAGGACATCCCAACAGAGAGGATCCAATAATAAGAAAAGTTGTCCAAGTGCCTATAATTAAAGACTCACTTGAGCTAAAAAAGATTCCAATTTATCCCTGTCAACTGAAAAGCAGAATGTTAATACAAACAAAAAAACCCCCTTTGAAATGTTTGAAAGCTAATGCCTAAATTCTAAGAAGTAAGATGGGACAATTAGAGTGTATAGCAGAGAATGATGACAGACTTAATTGGCAACTCAGAGACATGGTGGAAAGAGGATAACCAATGGGACAGTGCTATACCGGGGTACAAATTATATCGCAATGATAGAGAGGGGCACCCAGGAGGCGGTGTGGCGCTTTATGTCCGGGATGGCATAGAGTCCAACAGGATAAAGATTCTGCACGAGACTAAATGTGCAACTGAATCTTTATGGGTAGAAATCCCTTGTGTGTCGGGGAAGACTATAGTGATAGGAGTATACTACCGTCCACCTGGCCAAGATGGTGAGACTGATAGTGAAATGCTAAGAGAATTTAGGGAAGCTAACCAAATTGGAAGTGCAACAACAAAGGGAGATTCAATTATCCCAATATTGATTGGGTAAGTGAATCATCAGGACATGCCAGAGAGACAAAGTTCCAGGATGGAATAAATGACAGTTTTATGGAGCAATTTGTTTAGGAACCGATGCTAGAGGGAGCAATTTTAGATCTAATTCCCAGTGGAGCGCAGGATTTGGTGAGAGAGGTAATGGTGGTGGGGCTGCCTGGCAATAGTGATTAGAATATGATCAAATTTGAATTAATGACTGGAAGTGGGACAGTAAGTAAATCCATGGCTCTAGCACTAAACTTTCAAAAGGAACACTTTGATAAAATAAGGAAAATAGTTAAAAAAAAAAAAAATTAACCCTGAAAGATACAGCTACAAAGGTAAAAAGCTTGCAACAGGCGGGGACACTGGTAAAAAATACCATCTTAGAAGCACAATCCAGATGTATTCCATGCATTAAGAAAGGTGGAAGGAAGATCAAACTATTGCTGGCATGGCTAAACAGTGAGGTGAAAGAGGCTATTTTAATCAAAAGATCTTCATTTGAAAATTGGAAGAAGGATCCATCAGAAGAAAATAGGATAAAGCATAAGCAATGGCAAGTTAAATCTAAGACAGTGATAAGGCAGGCTAAGAGAGAATTTGAAAAAAGTTGGCCGTAGAGGCAAAAACTCATAATAAAACTTTTAAAAAATATATCTGAAGCAGAAAGCCTGCAAGGGAGTCGGCTGGATCATTAGATGACCAAGGGGTTAAGGGGCATTTACGGAAGATAAGGCCATCGTGAAAAGATTAAACAAATTATTTGCTTCAGTGTTTACTGAAGAGGATGTGGGGAGATACCTGTTCCGGTTGGTTTTCAACAGTGATAATTCAGATGAACTGAACCAAATCACAGTGAACCTGGAAGAAGAGGTAGGCCAGATTGACAAACTGAAGAATAGTAAATCACCTGGACCAGATGGTATATACACCAGGATTCTGAAAGAACTAAAAAATGAAATTTCAGACCTATTTCAATTAATTTCTAATCTATCATTAAAATCATCCTTTGTACCTGAAGACAAGAAGATGGTGAATGTAACCCCAATATTTAAAAAGGGTCCAGGGGTGATCTGGGAAACTATAGACCAGTGAGAGCCTGACTTCTATACCAGGAAAAATCGTGGAAACTGTTAAAAATAATAAAATCACAAAACATTTAGACAGACATGGTTTAATGGGACACAGACAGCATGGATTTACTCAAGGGCAGTATTGACTCACAAATCTCCTACATTTTTTTGAAGGAGTGAATAAACATGTGTACAAAGGTGAACCGGTAGATGTGGTGTATTTGGATTTTCAGAAGGCGTTCGACAAAGTCCCACATAAAAGGCTTCTAAGAAAACTAAAAACAGTCATGGGATAGGAGGTAATGTCTTTTTGTGGATTGCAAGTTTGTTAAAAGACAGGAAACAGATTAAATAGTCTTTTTTTCACAATGAAAAAGGTAAAAAGTGGAGTATCTCAGGGATCTATACTTGACCAGTGCTTTTTAATATATTTGTAAATGATCTGAAAGGGGTTCGACGAGTGAGGTGATCAAATTTGCGGATGATACAAAATTATGCAGACTAGTTAAATCTCAAGCAGATTGTGATAAATTGCAGGAGGACCTTGTGAAACTGGAAGATAGGGCTTCCAAATGGCAGATGAAATTTAACATGGACAAGTGCAAAGGGATGCATTTAGGGAAAAATAACCCTTGCTGTAGTTACACAATGTTAGGTTCTACCTTAGGAGTTACCACCCAGGAAAGAGATCTAGGCATCATAGTGGATAATACTTTAAAATCGTCGGCTCAGTGTGCTGTGGTGATCAAAAAAAGCAAACAGAATGTTAGGAATTATTAGGAAGGGAATTGCAAATAAAATGATGGATGTCATAATGCCTCTGTATCACTCCATGGTGAGACCTCATCTTGAATACTGTGTGCAATTCTGGTCGCCACATCTCAAAAAAGCTATAGTTGCACTGTGGAACGTGCAGAGAAGGGCGATCAAAATGATAAGGGGCATGGAATGGCTGCCCTATGAGGAAAGGCTAAAGAAGTTAAGGCTGTTCAGTTTGGAGAAGAGACAACTGAGGGGAAATATGAAGAGGTCTACAAAATCATGAAAGGACTTTAACAGTTATTGTAAATCGGTTATTTACTCTCTCAGATAATAGAGGGACTAGGGGGCATTCCATGAAGTTCATAAGTAGCTTATTGAAAGAAAAAAAAAATCAAAGAAAATTTTCACTCAACGCATAGTTAAGCTCTGAAATGGATTGCCAGGGGCTGTGATTATGGCAGTTAGTGTAACTGAGTTTAAAAAAGGTTTGGATAAGTTCCTAGAGGAAAAATCCATAAACTGCTATTAATTAATAAGCAATAGTAGCTTGAGATTTTTTTAATGTTTGGATACTTGCCGGGTACTTGTAACTTCAATTGGCCACTGTTGGAAACAGGATACTGGGCTTGATGGACCCTTGGTCTGACACAGTATGGCATATCTTATGTTTACAGTAGAAATCTAACCAGAATGTAAAGTCCAGACTGGTTTAATAATGAACCTGGTCCTAAAGGGGACTGATTTTGTAGCCTGTCAGCAGTTTGTACTGGGCTGAACGAGTACATAGTCCAGCTGGTTGGTGTGCTGGCTAGTGGAGTTCAAAAGGCAATGCTGGACAGGTGTCCCTTACCCAAGGAGTTCAGCTGGCAAGTTAGCCAGCAGAGAACAGGGCCTCAAATCGGATGATTGATTGATACGTTGGACAGCGGAATCCATTAGTTAAAAAAAGAAGGAACAGAGGCTGCGCCACAGCAAGGGGGTCAACAGGTGTATTGGCCTGCAGGGATAAAGAGATGACACTATTGAGGGACAAAGGGAACCTCCCACAAAAGTGTGGAGTACAGCAGAAATCAGGAAGTCACTTCCTCCTTTCAGGTCAAATCCATGGGAGCTGACTGGCCTGTTGGGTCTGGGAGTGGTGCAGGGTGTTTAATTTGGTCAGTGGGAGAGTGCTTATTTAGCTAGAGTTATAAAATTGAACTGTTATATTAATATTTGTTTAAATGTGTTTAATAAATATGATTAGTTAATGGATTCTGTCCCTGGTACTTTCTTTGGCCACAAATTGGAACCTAGATAAAAATTAAATTACAGTGAACCTTCCGACTGCTGCTGTCAGTCAACATTAAAACTGCTGCAAACGCTTCAAAATGCAACAGCAAGAATTACCACTAATACCTGTAAAACTGACCACATCACCCCCATTCTTAAAGACCTGCATTGGCTCCCTATCCCCTCCAGAATCCTCTACAAAACATTAACCATCATACATAAAGCCACCTTCTCTCACAACTGTGCAGTCTAATCGGCCCACAAGAACAGTCAATAAAGGAACCTTGCTCGTGCCCTCCCTGAAAATAGCACACCTTTCCTCCATCAGAGATCATGCCCTCTCAATTGCGGGCCCTTCACGCTGGAATTCCTTGCCCACAAGTCTACGTCTTGAACCATGCTCTTCCAAATTTAAAAAGAAACTAAAAACATGGTTGTTTAAACAGGCCTACCCTGACTAATCTTCCACCTTTGCTCCCTCTAGTCACTTTTTCTGTCAACGGACCCTGTCTATATGATCATGCAACCTTTGATGTTTACCCTTATGTTTTGATCATGCAGTTATGATACTACTTTGTATATACAACCATGTAATTAAGTTTTAACACATGTATTGTTCTCTACTTGCCATTTCCCACCCATACTTGGTTAGTTTGAGAGTCAAGTTATGCTAAGGAATTTTCTGCAGTTGCTCTTTGTTTCTACTCTGTACTTTGCGTGTTCCCTTTCCCCGTTATTTTCCCTGTTATTATGTACTTTCCAACTTTTGTTAGAATGTAAACCAGTATAATGTCCCCTCTAATACCGGTATAAAAAAAGTTTTTAAATAAAATAAACAAACAAATATGTGGTAATATTTTTAGTTTAAAAACAGGGGGAACATCAGAGGAAGCAAACATGTGGTACACGGCGGCTTAAAGGGTATATATATATATATATATATATATATATATATATATATATATATACATATATATATATATATATATATATATATATATATATATATATATATATATATATATATATATATACACACATATATCGAACAGATCGACTAGAATCAATACCTAGCCACCCTGCAAAACCTGTCACCAAAACATTTAATTATGCCTCCACTAAAGCCCGTGCCTTGTCCCTTGCTGGCCCAATTTTATGGAACTCTATGCCCACTGAATTACGTCTTGAACTGTCTCCCAAGATCTTCAAACAAAAACTTAAGACATGGTTATTCTCTCAAGCTTACACATGATCCCAACTTCCTCCTCCATAGCCTTTAGCTGCCTACCCTCTCGTTCATAATAAATTTATTTATTTATTTATTTAACATTTTTATATACCGGAATTCATGTAGCAAAGTTACATATCATTTCGATTTACAATATAACAATTAACATGCATATAAGAATGCGGTTACATCGAACAGGTAGGATAACTTGGAACAATGAACTGGGGAGTAAATTGCAATGATTACGATTAGGTAATAATATGCTATAACTGGAAACTGGCTGTGTAAATAGGGAGTCCTGTTACAAGAAGCACATTGATGGGCAATAATTGTTATGTATTAAAAGCTTGTTCGAATAGCCAAGTTTTGAGTCTCTTTTTAAAGGTGATTGGGCAAGGTTCCTTCCGGAGTTCTGGAGGTAGAGAGTTCCATTGCGCAGGGCCTGCTGTAGATAGGGATCGTTTATTTAACGAGGTTTTGATAGGTGGGGCAAGGAGAGTGTCTCTATAAGCTGCTCTTGTTGGTCTGGATGTAATATGTGGTTGTAATGGGATGTTGAGTTCTAGTGGAATGAACTTGTGTATAGATTTGTGAATGATTGTGAGAACTTTATACGAGACTCTAAACTTGATAGGGAGCCAGTGTAGATTTCTTAGGATGGGGGTAATGTGGTTTCTTTTGTTGGACCTAGTCAGAATCCTGGCTGAAGCGTTCTGAAGCATTTGTAGTGGTTTTATGGTGTTGGCTGGAAGGCCTAGTAGAAGGGAGTTGCAATAGTCGATTTTTGAGAAAATGATTGCTTGAAGAACTGATCGGTAGTCATGGAAATGGAGGAGGGGTCTGAGGCGTTTCAGGACTTGTAATTTAAAGAAGCCATCCTTCGTGGTGTTATTAATAAATCTCTTTAGGTTTAATTGATTGTCCATGATGACTCCGAGGTTTCTGACTTGAGAGGAGAAAGAAGGTTGACTGGTGGGGAGTATGTTGGACATTGCATAGTTGCTGTCCTGTGAAACAAGGAGTAATTCCGTTTTGTTGGGATTAAGAATTAAGTTGATGCTCAAGAGTAGATTGTTGATGTCTAGGAGGCAGTTGTTCCAGAATTCTAGTGTTTTTTGAAGTGATTCTGTTATTGGGATGAATATTTGGACATCATCAGCATAGATGTAATGGGTTAATTTTAGTTTGGAGAGGAGCTGGCAGAGCGGTAAAAGATAAATATTGAAGAGGGTGGGGGATAAGGAGGATCCTTGAGGGACTCCCTGAGAAGTTTATTTTTTATTTATTTGTTCCCTCTCTCCCCTTTATCTTCTTCTTTTCTCTCTCTGTAACACTAGAGCTATTATATTAATCGCTTTTCCTATACATCTTTGCCACCTGGCTAATATTGATGCTTTATCACTTCTTCTCTTACGCCTCTCCTAAAATGTAACGCAAGTCTTAGCGTTGCTTTCCTAATTCTTATACTCTCTTTCACACTGCCCTTCTCCCCCAGTTTTTCTGGCCTTTTCAAGTTATCATCATTACACTTAATTCTGTCTTAAGTTTTTGCGTTATCAACATCCTAAGTTGTTTATACACTAGTAATACTTTGCTACTACCATGTACCTTGCTAATATTATGTACCTAAGTTAATCCTCGTTGTTTCTTTTAATTTTTTGAGTTGTATTATGTACTGGTTTAATTATTACCATCTTGTTCTATGTATAACGCTATGGCGTAGGCTATTTTGTTCTCTGTACACAGACGTGATATCTCTGATGAGCGGCGGTATATAAAAGCTAATAAATAAATAAATAAATAAATGTAGGTGCCAGAAATACCTGCTGAATTTTCAGGCTTGGAATTATAGCAAAAATAGCATGATCCCCAGCTGTAATGCTTCCTGAAGGAAAATTAACATGTGACTTAACACATCAGGTCAAAGCGCTCTCTGTATTTTGTACCATCAGAGCCTGTCAGTGAAAACCTTGGAGGACAAAGAGCCAATCTCAGTTCTGCTTCCTACTAGATATTATAATGCAGATGGACTTCTCAGCCACAATGCCCCAGTCAGTTGAGTTCCTCCCTTCAACAGGAAGAAATCTAATTCAGTGAAGGCCACCAGGGTCTTGGATGTTTAAAATCAATTTCCCTGTACATACCCGGATCAGTCCAGTCAGTGGGTTGTTGTCCCCCTTCCAGCAGATGGAGTCAGAGCAAAAACTGTAAGGACGGCCCCTATTAGGGTGGAGCACCCTCTGTGTCCCTCCAGTATTTCTCTGACTCCAGCAGATGGCAGGTAGCACCTACGGATCCCCAGTACTTTTTGCTAGACTTTGAGTCTATTTTCTTACTTTTTCAATATGGATCAACTTAAAAAATAAATAAATAAATAAAAAAGGTTGATTTATTATTCTACTCCCAATCATCTCTGAGACTTGCAGGCAGAACTTGCTAGGGAAAGTTTTCTATTGTTCCCTCCCTGTCTGTGCATTGGGGGTAAGTTCTTATGTATTTTTTTCTTTCAGCATTTTAAGAGCTGTCACTGGGTGCACGTTGGAGGCTCCAACCTCTCCTTCCCCACAGCAGCCCGCCCTGAGACATTGCTTCCTCAGGGCCGATGAGACAGAGAGGCGGCATTCCTCTGTCTCCCTAACTTACATACCTTGTGGATTACTGCTGTTGACAGCCTTCGAGAGAGTTGTTTGCCTCGTTTTTCCCCTCACTCTCCCATGCCGCGTCCGACGTGATGTGCAGCCTGCGGGGAGCCTGGGTGGCTCTCCCGCGAGGGCCTCTGCGCTAGGTGGGAGGGATCCTCGAGGCCAGGGGGACGTTCGCTTTTGCGCGCTTCTGCGTGCCCGCCCTTGGAGAGGTCGGCTCCGTCCCTTTCTGAAGAGGGAATGGCGGCCATCTTGAATTCAGAGCTGCCTGCTCCTACACCTCCCGATTTGATTGACGACTCCGGATCTTCACCTCCTCCACCGATTCTGATGCCGGCGAGCCCACCCGATACTAACTTAACAGCGGGGCATTTGAATGTGGTCCCTCCTGCTGCCCCCCAAGGACCATTTTCTACCGAGTTCATTTTGCTTATGCATAATGCTTACTTAGCAAGGCTCTCAGGATACAGCAGCTCCTTCTCCTCCAAAAATCCCCAGGTTTCAAGGGAGTGGGGATTTGCCAGATCTCTCCCAGGTACCTGATCCTCCTGTGATCCTCCTGTGCTCCCAGGGTTAGTGACCACACAGTTACCAGGAGCAGGGTCACACACAACCACCAGGAACCCCTCCGGGACCCTCTCGGGTGCGAGTGGTCTCCCATCCGGCCAACCCAGACCCCTTCCTCCCTCAGCATCCTGATCTGGACTTTGATGATCCGATCCCACTACTGGAATGGGATGACCCGCATGTTTTACGGCTCTTTCAGAGGAACGAACTGGATCTGCTCATTCCTCAAGTCCTCGAAGAACTAGATATTGAGGCCCCACAAGAGCCTGCAGGGCCCAGTGTGACCGGGAGGAAGAGGGGGCCCTGTCCTGGTGGATCTTCGTCCCCCAGTGAAAACTTTTCCTTTTCATCACAGGCTTCTTCAGTTATTGTCAAGAGAGTGGGATGTTCCTGATGGGTCCCTCAGGGTTGGCAGAGCGATGGACAAACTGTACCCACTCCCAGAAGAATCTTTGGATTTCCTCAAGGTGCCCAGTGTTGATGCATCGGTGTCCGCGGTCACAAAAAGGACAACTATCCCGGTCACTGGCGGCACCACGCTAAAAGACATCCAGGATCGCAATATTGACTGGGTAAATGTAACATCAGGACTTGCTAGAGACATAAAGTTCCTGGATGTAATAAATGACTGCTTCATGGAGCAATTGGTTCAGGAACCAACAAGAGAGGGAGCTATTTTAGATTTAATTCTTAGTGGAACACAGGATTTGGTGAGAGAGGAAACAGTGGTGGGGCCACTTGGCAACAGTGATCATAACATGATAAAATTTAAACTAATAACTGGAAGGGGGACAATAAGTAAATTTGCAGCCCTAACACTAAACTTTCAAAAGGGAAACTTTGATAAAATGAGGAAAATAGTTAGAAAAAAACTGAAAGGTGCAGCTGCAATGGTTAAAAGTGTTCAACAGGCTTGGACATTGTTTAAAAATACAATCCTAGAGGCGCAGTCCATATGTATTCCACGCATTAAGAAAGGGGGAAAGAAGGCAAAACAATTACAGTCATGGTTAAAAGGTGAGGTGAAAGGCTATTTTAGCCAAAAAAAACATCCTTCAAAAATTGGAAGAAGGATCCATCTGAAGAAAATAGGATAAAACATAAGCATTGTCAAGGTAAGTGTAAAACATTGATAAGACAGGCGAAGAGAGAATTTGAAATGAAGTTGGCCATAGAGGCAAAAACTCATAATAAAAACTTTTTAAAATATATCCAAAGCAAAAAACCTGTGAGGGAGTTGGTTGGATCATTAGATGACAGAGGGGTTAAAGGGGCTCTTAGGGAACATAAGGCCATTGTAGAAAGACTAAATGAATTCTTTGCCTCCATGTTTACTAATGAGGATGTTGGAGAGATACCAGTTCCGGAGATGGATTTCAGGGGTGATGAGTCAGATGAACTGAAGGAAATCACTGTGAACCTGGAAGATGTAGTAGGCCAGATTGACAAACTAAAGAGTAGCAAATCACCTGGACCAGATGGTATGCATCCTAGGGTAATGAAGGAACTCAAAAATGAAATTTCTGATCTATTAGTTAAAATTTGTAACCTATCATTAAAATCATCCATTGTACCTGAAGACTGGAGGGTGGCCAATGTAACCCCAATATTTAAAAAAGGCTCCAGGGGCAATCCGGGTAACTATAAAACAGTGAGCCTAACTTCAGTGCCGGGAAAAATAGTGGAAACTATTCTCAAGATCAAAATCGTAGAGCATATAGAAAGACATGATTTAATGGAACACAGTCAACACGGATTTACCCAAGGGGAAGTCTTGCCTAACAAATCTGCTTCATTTTTTTGAAAGGGGTTAATAAACATGTGGATAAAGGTGAACCGGTAGATGTAGTGTATTTGGATTTTCAGAAGGCATTTGACAAAGTCCCTCATGAGAGGCTTCTAACGAAAACTAAAAAGTCCATGGGATAGGAGGCGATGTCCTTTTGTGGATTACAAACTGGTTAAAAGACAGGAAACAGAGTAGGATTAAAATGGTCAATTTTCTCAGTGGAAAAGGGTAAACAGTGGAGTGCCTCAGGGATCTGTACTTGGACCGGTGCTTTTCAATATATATATAAATGATCTGGAAAGGAATACGACGAGTGAGGTTATCAAATTGCGGATGATACAAAATTATTCAGAGTAGTTAAATCACAAGCAGACTGTGATACATTACAGGAGGACCTTGCAAGACTGGAAGATTGGGCAACCAAATGGCAGATGAAATTTATTGTAGACAAGTGCAAGGTGTTGCATATAGGGAAAAAATAACCCTTGCAGTAGGTACACGATGTTAGGTTCCATATTAGGAGCTACCACCCAGGAAAAGACATAGGCATCATAGTGGATAATACTTTAAAATCATTGGCTCAGTGTGTTGCAGCAGTCAAAAAAGCAAACAGAATGTTAGGAATTATTAGGAAGGGAATGGTTAATAAAACGGAAAATATGTCATAATGCCTCTATATCGCTCCATGGTGAGACCACACCTTGAATACTGTGTACAATTCTGGTCGCCGCATCTCAAAAAGATATAGTTGCGATGGAGAAGGTACAGAGAAGGGCAACCAAAATGATAAAGGGGATGGAACAGCTCCCTATGAGGAAAGGCTGAAGAGGTTAGGGCTATTCAGCTTGGAGAAGAGACGGCTGAGGGGAGATATGATAGAGATCTTTAAGATCATGAGAGGTCTTGAACGAGTAGATGTGACTTATTTACACTTTCGAATAATAGAAGGACTAGGGGGCATTCCATGAAGTTAGCAAGTAGCACATTTAAGACTAATTGGAGAAAATTCTTTTTCACGCAATGCACAATAAAGCTCTGGAATTTGTTGCCAGAGGATGTGGTAAGTGCAGTTAGTGTAGCTGGGTTCAAAAAATACTGGACCAAACTGCAGGGTTCAAGCATCAGTCCACTGCTGGAGACAGAGAAATACTGAGGAACTGCAGGGGGCATCAGACTATATAAAACAGTGTCAGTTTTACTTTCTCTGTCTCCGCCTGCTGGCATGGATGAATGAACCCAGGAGTCCCGGACTGATCCGGTACGTACAAGGGAACTAGGGTGATGTTAGCTTTGAAACCTAACTCCGTCTCCATCTGCTTGCATGGGGAGAAAAACCTATTGGGTCCTGAATCCATCTGGCTACATGCTAGGAAATGAGAGAGTTGCCTAGGCCAAACTCTGGTAGAGTCTTATAAGGCCAAAGAAGCAGAAGAAGGGAGCTCAATTTCCCCAGTGGTTGCTTGCAGATCTCAGCATGGTCTCGATTCTGCTTCATGAGAGAAAAGGAGGAGCTAAGAGGTGCCTAAGAGTGCTAGACAGGAGAGAGGCCCTTCTACTTGGTTTCGGTGTGCAATGGAAGAAAAAAACAAAACAGCTGAAGAAACCATGACAGTATGTACATGTTTTTCTGCTGGTGGCTGTTCTCTTCCTCTTGGCCTGATTTGAAGTGGATGAAAGTGATTCATGTTTAATTCTCTGATCCATTTCTGATACAAAAGATCTGCATACCTGCAGCAGCAAGAAGTCAGGGCAGACAAGTGTAGCCTTGTAGTAGGGAATAGAACTGAACAACCCAAGAATCAGGTCAGGCTGTCCTCTCCAGCACTCGCTGTGTGGCCTTGAGAATGACCCTAGACCCAGAAGATCTTTAGAAAATGCACTTGTAAATGATTTGCCTTGTATAGCAATGCTAATGCACATTGACAACCAGGCTGTAAAAACTCACTCCCAGTAAGCGGATTACTTTTCTAAGTAACCACAGCATGAGATACTTACGGTAATCTAACATGGTTCCCACATAAGTGACTTATATGTAAATTGAGTTCCCTTGGATGGGTCCTACAGTAACTGACTGGGTGGCGAGAATTAATAGTGGGAAAAAGAAGTTCACTCCGTGGAGAGGGGCGTTAGTAATTGGTGTTGCCGCAGGGATCAGTCCTTGGAATCAGCTGTTTTTCTACATTTTTGTGAGCGACATTGTGAAAGGCCTCGTCAGGAAATGTTTGCCTTTTTGTAGATGGTACCAAAATCAGCAGTAGAAGAAACAGCGAGGAAGGTATAAGAAAACATGAAAGGGTCTGGCAGCTAAGATTTAATGCTAAAAAATTGCCGAGTAGTAAGGCATTTAAGATGCAAAAAAAACCAAAGGAGAGGTGCAGCAGCATAAGAGAAGAAAATCTTCCAAGCAGAAAAGAAGGGTGGGATCTGTGGATAATCGTATATGATGATCTTCAGTGGCAAACAGTCAATGACAAAAGCCAGAAAGAATGCTTGGCTGCATAAGGAGAGGAACGGTCCTGCAGAAAAAAGGAGGCAATATTTCCCTGGTATAAGTCCCTGGTGAGACCTCATCTTCAAAAGCATAAAAATCAGTCTGAGTTGGCCCAGAGGGTGGCTACTAAAATAATCAATGGTCTTCGTTCTAAAGCATATTTTGTAATTAGGTCTTACCTGATGGTTCCTTTCCTTTAGTCCCAGTCAGACCAGTTCAGATAAATAGGACATGCCCTCCGTCCAACAGATGGAGACAGAGATCAAAAGGCTAATAGATGTCACCCCTCTCCTATGCATCCTTGCTGCCATTTACTTTGGCTAGGCAATGATTTACTTCTTCATATTTCTGGACTCTTCAACACCAGAAAATAAACAACATTTGAGAGAAGCCAGTGTTCAAAATGCAGCTTAGTCAGAGAACTGAATTAATATTGAAAAGTCCAGTGATGCGTCTTCAAGGTTCCCCTTTGAGTGGAACCTTGAAATCGCACAAGTCCCTTTATCTTCCTGTGCCTCAGTTCAGATGCTGCACCGTGCACTGTCTGATCACTCACATTCACAGTTGGGGGCCATATGTCGTTTTCAGAAATAACTCAGGACTTGGTATATAGCACACAGCAATTCCCTATCAATTCAAACTGGTCTTAGGTTGATAATGCTAAATAATAAAACAATCTAAACCTGTCAATCAACTGCCAAGCATAGGAGAGGTCTCCAATTATTTGCATGGTGATCAAGACCTCCTCCTTAAATGTTAATGGTGCGGATCATCTGATGCAGAAACTTCCGAGTGTCAGCAAGAAACTGACACACTTGCAGATTGGATTCCAACTGGTGAAACTCTTGAACCTGCATAGTCACGCAAATAACAGGGAATTTATTTCTCACATCTGGCTCATATAAGATCTTGACATTATGCTGATAACTACACTACAGTTCACTGCTTCAGACAGGTTGGTCCCATGGTTTGTTTGTTTGTTTTAACTTGTTTTGTTTTATATGTAATTTTGTTACTTTGTAAACCACCTAGAATGGTTGACAAGAAGGTAATACATCTTTCAAACAAATAAATACAGGCTTACAGAAATGCCCATTATTTGAGCAATTAAATATAGCTATTTAATAAAATCTGTCCACTAAGTGGCAAATTTTCCAAATGATCTTGCTACCTCACTACCGAGGTCTTGAAAACTGACCAGTGCCTAGTGGCTAAACAAGCCACCTATTTTAATTTTATTAAATAGCTATATTTAATTGCTCAAATAATGGGCATTTCTGTAAGCCTGCTGAGTTTGGGGGAGGGGAGTGAAGGGAATATATGTGCTTATATTAAATGTCCTAATAAATAGGCATATTTTCCAGGCTGTATCAGCAGAAAAGATGGTACAAGAAACCCAGGATTGCTTCCTTTCTGAAAAGTATCCATCTATCTCATCACTAGGCAGCTCACCAAAAATTGCCTCTTAAAACTATTGGGAAAAAATAACCAGCCTGCATCTAGGCTAGTAATACATGCGAGTTCAGCAATCATAGCTAACATGCCCACAAGCTAATGCCGTGCGTTAACGCTGTGGGCCAGGAGTTTATTTTATTTATTTACAGCATTTATAATCTTCCTATAATGAAACATGTTAAGCGGGGTAAATACAATTCAAACATAAAAACATAATTCCACAATATTACTTCAACATGAAAATCAAAATGTCATTAAACTGAGAAAATCACAATAAAATCATGAGTAAAATCAAATCACTACAGTTGGACAGGCTTTTTTAAACAAACAGAGCCTTCAACCTTTTTTGAAAACCTTAAGATCAGAAATGATCTTAAGGTCATCTGGTAGGTCATTCCATAGTTTGAGGCCAATAATTGAAATTGCAACGATTTAAAACGCACTTCTTACAGATGGGCCTCTCGCACATTAGGTACTTCAAGGAGATGTTATGAGAATGATCTTAATAATACACGTAGGAACATATTTCTTAAATGCATATTGTTTTGTGCAAAACTCCTTGTTGCATGCATCGGCAGTAAAGTATGTACACAAGAAAATGTAGGATTCCAAAAGCAAAGCGGTAGTTGGTCTAGAGAAGCCACGGATGTGAGAAAAACAAACAAAAACAAGACCGATGCCTTGGAAAGAAATTTTATTCAATGTGAGTGTATCCGCGGCTCCTTGGTTTTTCTCACAAAGAAAAATGTGCGCACACAACTGAGGGTTAAACTGTGTGCTGTGCTGCGCATACCTTGCTGCATTGGCCTCTCTATTTGCAAGGGATCCCAAGGTTCCCTTGGAACTCTGACAAATAACTGGGGAAATTTTCCTGATATGATTTTACAATTAACATAAAAATCTTAAATTGTATCCACTGGGGCACTGGTAACCAGTGCAAACTCTGCACGGTTGGAGTAATGTGCTCATATTTTAGAATTTTAGCAATTACCAGCATTTTACATAAACCTATGTCTAAGGAGCTGCAATAGCTAATTGTTGTTAAAACAAAGGTCTGGTCAATTGTTCTAAAATCATCCGGCTCTACAAAGGGTCTGAGATGGAGCAAATACCTAAAACTGAAATAACACTACCCCTTTCCTTTGCCTTACCTCTTCTAGTGCTTGTATTAGTTGCACAGTTTTCCTGCCTGCTGCTGTGGAATCGTCATAATTTAGAGACATTATCTGCTTTGAAATCTCTCTGAACCAGGCCTGCAGGTTTTCTAGTCAATGAAAGCAAGGAAACAGTTTATAAATTGACAGAAATTTACAGACACAAAAAATTCAAGTTCCAATTGCAGAACACTTCTGATCAACACCAGTTAAAACAAGGGCGACTATAGGCAGCCATTTCAATAAACTGAATTGTCTACATTCATGCCCCATTTTTTTCCCCCGAGGCCTTCCTTTATACTTGGACTTCTGGCTCAGTCAGAACTGGCACCAGACCTGCTCACACTCATTTATAACTGGATGTGGGGGTCTAAAAGTGAGGTACCACCGTCTTTTGTTCATGGCTACTAAGGTTTCTCCCCCTCCTCTCCCGATCAGTCCTCATCCTAACTCCACCCATTGCAGCTAAACCTCAAACCTTGGTGGGGTTAGGATCTTGGTGCAACGTGTCCCCTGAAACCCAACTACAGGGATCACTGTCATGTCATTCCCTCCTCAGCCCCACCTTAAATACTATCTTGCTGACTTTTGTCAGGACATGTGGTTTGCTTCGGACTGACTGATGTCCCTGCTGAGTGAAGCTCTGTCTACTTGCATGTGTAAAAGGAAATCTCTAAAACAAAACAAAATGCCCAAAGCTTGGCATTGTGGATTTAGAAGGAAAAACAAAAAGAATAATAATTCCTCAAGGAAAACTTAAGAGGTCATCCCTCGCTTACGCAGACATTTTAGGAATAAAGTTTTATTACTGTACAAACATGCAGAAAGTTGCATACAGCGGTCACTTCCCTCGCAAGTATTTGCTGGGATGAATGGGTGTACACGTGCCTGCAGCGATGTGTACCTGCCAACCCTTCTCACAGGGGACCTGTCACACACAGGCTTCTTTAAGGAACAGTGCTGCAAACCAACACATGAGCGGCTGTACATCTGGAAACACTGCTGGGGGGAGGAGGAATTTCATTTCTGAAGTCATTGTAATCCTGAAATTCTACAGTGACATCGAAGCAGAGTTCTTCCCTGTCCACTGTTCCACATTAAAATACATCAAGAGGACTGATTTCTAAACCTCATGCTATTTTACAACCTCTGGGGTTGACATGGAAAGCTGAGATGTAAAAACTGCGTTCTGAAATTCAGCACAGTTTCTTAATGCACAGGATAATTGTTTTCTTTAACTTCCGATGCAGTAAGCCAATTGTATGCTAAACTGGAAAACGTGCGCAAAGAAAAAGTCTTAGTGTACCAAACATGATTTACAGTATGTGCAGAAATCATATTTTTATGTACAGAAACATGGTTTATGTGCACAAAGCACTGGGGATGAGGTAATAGCTAATGCCATCATTAGCATGCTATTTCTATGCGAGGGCGTTAATGTAAACACACACTGTTTTGCGCAGAACTCCTTGCAGTAAAGGTTGTGCACAAAAAGATGCGGCGCACAGCTGAGGGTTGAACTGTGTGCTGGCTGCTCGCACCTTACTGCATTGGCCTCTGCATTTGCGAGCGATCACAAGGTTCCCTTGGAGTAATAGTCTTACAGTAATCTATGGAAGCATTCTTTCACACATCTGCCCTTAAAGCTGCAGACTCACATACAACAGGGTGGCTTCATTTTATTCAGAAACAATGCTCCTATTATGGATTAGGATCAACTCTTTCCCCACCCCACCTCCTCCACACAACTTCTCTCCGTTGTCCCGTCTGCCACCCGCAGAGTTTGCCTGTCCAGCATTCCGTGTTCTCTCACAAGCGTTCTTTCTGCACAGCTGAAACCTGTGGGCATATTCCTGTGCCTGATAGCAAGACTCTGATAACATTGAACACAGCTTTCGAACCTGCCGCATACCGCCTCCTCCTCCCCATGGCCTATTACCAATCCCGAGCTGGAAATGAAAAGCAAGCCTGAGGCGAGCGAAGCGCGAATCACTGGCTTCTCAGGTCTAGGGCAGACAATTTACAGAGAGCTCACAACAAGCAGAGTTGGGCAAGAAAGCAAGAGCCAGAGAGGTCCCATATTCAGCTGCTGGGCGGCTCAGCTAGTTAGCCAGATAAACATATCCAACTAACTTAGCTTATATATTCAGTAGCATGGTCATAATACCACATAATTTATCTGGAGCAAAATTACTACAAATAGCCGCACAGACCCCCAGAGCCGAAGCTTCAAACACTTTCTTGGAGTTGGGCCTCCAGTTTCTCCTATCCTGATATCCTTGAGCGCCGTGGCTCCTGTGACTGGTATCGTCGACCAGTTCGTGACCACCGACACCCGCTGCGTCCACTCTAGGAAGACGAAGGAGTTCCAGCGCGTCATCCAGCAATGGATACAGCTTATCCATAGCCTTACTCACCTTCAGGCCCAATTCCGGGGTATCCCATTCCCGGAAGAGAATATCAGAAGCAGAGAAATGGAACGGGAAAGCCCACTGCCGGGCCCGTAAGGCCCAACAGGACCGGGTTCATCTTGGCATCCTTCTCGGGACTGTGTGGGTGGGAGCATCCACCCCCACCTCCCGCAGGATAGCTGGGATAAGCGGCACCAGCTTCCTCCTTCCGGAACAAGCACACCACTTTGGGGTCGTCACCTTCCACCTCTGGAGTCCCCTTGCTGGTCCCAGGGTGGACCGTATCCTCTTCAGCGGGCGCTCCTTCTTCCCCTGGGGCCCCTACATCCGGGTCTGCCGTCCTCCGATGAGGCCGACTCGGAGTCAGTATCCTGGGAGCCCCCCCGTACAGGGCGCCACTCTCTAGGCGGGTCCGCGGGTCTCCGGAGACCCTCCCCCGCTCACCTCTTCCCGGGGTTTCCGACCGACCGTAGAGCCGAACCCCCTTTAGCCGATGAACCTACCTCTTTTCCTCTTTGATCTTTTATACTTTTAAAATCCTTCTGTAAAAGGACTGCAAAGTCTGAAGAAAAGGAGGCCGTCCGAATCCGAGGGAGGCCTCGTCCTGGCTCCGATCCGCCGGCGAAGCAGCCCCCCTCGGGGGTCTCCTCCCCCGGGGGCCCGCTGCTGTGGAGACAGCGCCGGAAGCAAGCCGCCATCTTCCGCGGCCCTCCGCGTGGCTTCTCTTACGGTATCCAAAATGGCCGCCGTTCCCAACGCTAAGCGGGAAAGGCTCAGCCCTGCCTTCTCCGTCAGGTCCAGCGCGCGGCCAGCGATCGCGCCGGCCGAGATCGGTGCCCCCCGACCGACCTCGGACGGCCCCTCGCCGCCCGACATGCAATTGGAACAAACTCCCTCGCGCGCCGCACGTGCGGCACGAAGCCCCCCTCGGCATGCGCCGCACCGTCCCGGCACCGACTAAGAAAGAAGCAAGTTAAAGAAAAAAAAGAACTCAGCTCTGCTCGCGAACGGCGAAACGGCAGACAGCGAGGACGGCGAGCCGGCAGAAACCACAAAAAAAAGTAAACACTGGTTTATTTTTGTACTTGCCGCTGAACCTGGTCCTGATCCTTCTGCTCCAGCGGGGGTGAGTGAACCGGGCTCCCCGGTGTCACCCCCGATGCTGCTGCCAGAGACAGGCCGGGTCCTCAACCCTCAGCAGCGGCCTCAAGCAGGGGGGGATGGTCCCCTCAGAAACTTGCAACCCCCTTGGGAGGCTCTCAGGACGAGGGCGAAGTTTTCCTACTTCTCTTGTTGTTTGTTTTCTTCCCTTTTTTTTTTTTTTTTTTTAAACCAAACAAAAAATCCCTGACTAGCTTAGCCAACTACCCAGGGACCATCAGAGACTGTGGGTGAACCTGCCCCATCTGCTGGAGACAGAGAAAGACTGAGGAGCTGTGGGTGGCGCCTTACTATATGTAGGGAGCCCGGCAAGTCTTGCTCTGTCTCCATCTGCTGGTGCGGAGTCACAACCCAGGTGTCTGGACTGATCCTGGTACATACAGGGAAAGTTATTTGGCTACAGTTTAGCCAGATAAGTACCTAAGCATTCATTTAGCTGGATAGGTTCAAAGTTATCTGGCTAAATGCTTCTGAATATGGACCTCCCCATCATTATTATCAGCCCCAGCCCTCAAGAATATGAGAAGTTGCTGTTGAGGCCAATGTGGCTGGTAGAGGGGGGAAGAGGAAAAGGAGGAGTAGTGAAAGGCAGGAGGGAGGGGAGTAATACAAAAAAAAAAAAAAAAAAAGACACTCCACCTAGAACAAATGAGAAAAACCAGGGTGGTATGCCAGGAAGATGGAGGGGAGACTAGGAGACATAAGGACATGCTTGAGCAGCACAGTATCACTGGTACCTGAAACTAATACAGCATGAGCCAGTGCTAGCACATTTATGAGGGAGTTTTTGAGGCTTGCCTCAACTAGATTTTAGTAAATCTATGGAAGACCTGGGAGAAAGCTGGTAGGAAAAGAGAAAAAAAAAATTACTCCCATTATTTATTTATTTTAACTATGTGAAAATTAAAAAAAAAAAAAAAAAAAAAAAAAAAAGAGCGCATTCTTGGGGCCTGCCAGCAAGCGCTGCCATATTGAAGACCTAGGTTGATCCCGAGTCCAGCATCTTCTGCTCTCTGGGACCAGCTGGCAATGCTGCGGACACAGCCCCTGCTGGGAGGGGGATAGGAAGGGGAGGAAAAGCTCAGCCGCTGCACAATGACGACACCCTATGGCCAGATCCGGGGCGCAAGCTGCGGTCTGTGGCTCCTGACCAAGAATGGCTTGCTGTGAAGGCTGGGTTATGTGGAAAGAGGGAGGAAGGGCTAAACATGGTGACGGTGGTGGTGGTGGTGGTGGTGGCGGCTGTGAATGCAGGCTCATGGTTGCCCCACTACGGAACAGTTCCCATCGAGCAGAAGGAAACTATAGGACCACAGAAAAGAAACAAAAAGCACATTGTTCTTTGGGTCTCTTCTGGAACTCATTAACTATGCTGAAATTGGTGGCATAGAACTAGTGTGACCTTTGCCCTCCACTTGCATGGCCAACCGATTTGACTTTCTCTCAGGGTAACCCCAAACCAGCTCCTGCCATAAGCCAAAGAAACTTTTTAGAGAGATACCAAGCAGGCCGATGGGCTGAAACACAAGGTTTTAATCCCTAAGAGATGCCCTTTCATGAAATCAGCTGGTTGGAACTTTTTTTTTTATATTATGAAAAGAAAATTAGGTTCTTACCTTTTGCTAATTTTCGTTCCTGTAGTACCGAGGATCAGTCCAGACTCCTGGGTTTTGCCCCCCCCTCTAGCAGATGGAGACAGAAGTTTATAAACAAAAACTCCGCCTACATATAGGCTGGTGCCACCTACAGTCTGGCAGTATTACTGAATGTCAAAGTAGCAGGAGAACCCGCAACAAATAACCCAAAGAACACTGAAGATTACCTCCAAACTAAGCCAAACTGAAGCTTAACTCCACCCAACTGGGTACCGAACTCGAGGTAACCAACAAACAAAACATATTCCAGAAAACAGCACACAGAGCACACATCCTCTCCCGGCAGACAATCGCAATACTGGGCGGGACTCTGACTGATCCTCGGTACTACAGGAACGAAAATTAGCAAAAGGTAAGAACCTAATTTTCTTTTCCCTGTACGTACCAGGATCAGTCCAGACTCCTGGGATGTACCAGAGCTTCCCTTACTGAGGGTGGGAGCCGGAGAGGCCTGCTCTAAGCACCCCTTCTCCAAACCCCGACGGCCCTGGCGCCTTCACATCCAAACGATAGTGCCGGGCAAAAGTATGGACTGACTTCCAAGTGGCCGCCCTACAGATCTCCTCTGTAGGAATATGTTGGCATTCCGCCCAGGATGTAGCCTGGGCGCGAGTTGAGTGGGCTTTCAGTCCCACCGGCAACGGTTTCTCCCCGCCAACAGATATGCTGAGCGAATGGTTTCCTTCAAACCAACGAGCAATTGTAGTCTTGGAAGCCGCTTTACCTCGCCGGGGACCACCATGGAGGACGAACAGATGATCGGAGACCCTGAACACATTAGTAATCTCCAAATAGTGTAACAAGACGCGCTGAACATCCAGCTTCCGCAGGTCCCTAGCTAATGGATCCGAAGACTGTCCCTGACCAAACGATGGCAACTCCACCGTCTGATTGACGTGAAAGGCCGAAACCACCTTTGGTAGAAAAGACGGCACAGTTCGCAAGGAGGACTCCCGAATCCGAAATCCTCAGAAAAGGCTCTCGACACGACAGAGCCTGCAGCTCAGAAATCCGCCGCGCCGATGCCATAGCCACCAAAAATACCACCTTGAGCGTCAAGTCCTTAAGAGTGACGTGTCCGCAGAGGCTCAAACGGTGCCTTACACAAGCGCTTTAAGAACCACATTCAAATTCCAAGACGGACACGGAGGACGAAACGGAGGGCGTAACTGTTTTGCCCCCCGAAGGAAACGCACCACATCCGGATGCTGCGCCACCGAAACTCCGTGCACCCGCCCCCGAAAAGATCCTAGCGCTGCCACTTGCACCCGCAAGTACTACAGGACAGGCCCTTAGCCAACCCCTCCTGGAGAAACAGCAGAATATCCGGAATAGTCGCCCGGGTAGGTGCTGTGCCGCGAAGCACACACCAAGTCTCAAACAGTCGCCACACGCGCACGTACGCCAAAGACGTAGACTTCTTTCGGGAATGCAACAGCGTGGACACCACGGAAGCCGCGTATCCTTTAGAGCTCAACCGCTGCCTCTCAAAAGCCATGCCGCTAGACAAAAGCGATGCACCAGGTCGAAACAAACGGGCCCCTGATGTAGGAGATCCGGCAGAAACGGAAACCGAAGTGGCCCCTCGACCGCTAGATTCACCAGATCCGCGAACCAGGGCCTTCTTGGCCATTCTGGAGCCACCACGATCACCTCCGCCGGATGCTGCTCTATGCGACGCAGCACCCGTCTGATAAGCGGCCACGGAGGAAACACGTAAAGTAACACATCCCTCGGCCACTGAACTACCAGTGCATCCACTCCTTCCGCCAACGTCTCCCGTCGACGAGAGAAAAATCGAGGAGCCTTTGCATTGCGGAACGTGGCCATCAGGTCCACCGCCGGTGTGCCCCACCGATCGCAAAGGAGCCTGAAGGCGTCCTCCGCGAGCTCCCACTCCCCGGGATCTAACCAATGCCGACTGAGAAAATCCGCCTGGACATTTTCCACCCCGGCTATGTGGGAAGCCGCGATACTGCTCAAATGGGCCTCCGCCCATATCATCAACGACCGAGCTTCTGCCGCTACCGGCTGACTCCGGGTTTCCCCCTGACGATTGATATAAGCCACCGTGGTCGCATTGTCCGACAGAATCCTGACGGAACGCCCGCGGAGAAGCGGGAGGAACTTCACCAGAGCTAATCGCACCGCTTGAGTTTCCAACCGATTGATGGACCACGACGCCTCCCGAGCCGACCATGTTCCCTGAACCGCTCGACCGAGACAGACTGCTCCCCAACCGAGCAGACTGGCATCCGTGGTAACCACCGTCCACGACGGAGTTTCCAACGAAACCCCGCGACTCAAGTTTTCCTGGCAGAGCCACCATGGCAAGCTGTCTCTGGCTTCCTGGGTCAAACGGCAGGCTGAGGAAAAATTCCTCCGAGACCGGGCTCCAGCGGGAGAGCAACGCGGACTGCAAGGGACGCATATGCGCAAACGCCCATGGAACTAACTCTAGCGTGGAGTTCATAGAGCCCAAGACCTGCAGATAGTCCCAGACCACTGGGACCGGTTTGCGCAACAACCTGCAAATTTGCCCCTGTAGTTGAGGATACGCTCTTGCGTTAGGGCCACCGTGCCTTGACACGTGTCGAACACCGCCCCCAAATACTCCAGGATTGCGACGGCACCAGATGACTCTTGGCCAGGTTGACCACCCAGCCAGTGAGCGTAACAGGTGCAGCACCCGCTGAATCGCCAGCTGACAAAGAGTCCTCGACTTGGCCCGAATCAGCCAATCGTCCAAGTATGGATGCACCAACAGCCCCTCCTGGCGGAGTCTCGCCGCCACCACCACCATAATCTTGGTGAACGTGCGCGGAGCCGTTGCGAGGCCAAATGGCAACGCTTGAAACTGGTAATGTTGTCCCAGTACCCGCAAAACGGAGAAAACCGTTGGTGCTCCCGTCGAATCCCAATGTGCAGGTACGCCTCTGTGAGGTCCAGAGAGGCCATAAACTCTCCTTTTCTGACCGACGCGATCACGGACCGCAAAGTTTCCATTCGAAAACGCGGAACCCTTAGACACTTGTTGACACTCTTCAAGTCGAGAATGGGACGAAACGTCCCCTCCTTCTTGGGTACCACGAAATAAATGGAATACCGGCCCTGTCGGAGTTCGCCGGTCGGAACCGGAACGACGGCCCCGAGGTCGCGCAACCGCGCCAGAGTCTCCCGCACCGCCCGGCGCTTTTCTGAAAACCCGCAAGGGGATACCAGAAAAGCCGGAGCCGGACGGCGTGAAAAATCTAACGTGTAGCCGTGTTTTATCACCTCTAGGACCCACTGATCCGACGTAATCTTGGTCCATTCCTCGTAAAACCGGCTTAACCTGCCTCCAACCGGAGGAACCGAGGAACGGACCGCCTCACTTCATTGCGCTGGCTTACTGCCCTGCACAGCCGGACTGGCCCCCGGACGGCCGAATCGACGCCCACGAAAGGACTGCGAGTACGATTGTTGGCGGGCCGCACCGTGACGGAACGAAGAGTTCGATCCTCGCGCCGCACGAGTTCTACGGCCCCCACGAAACCGCGGCCGAGCGGCTGGAGCACCCCGGAAGCGGTATCTATCCTCCGGTAAACGGTGCGCTTTATTCTCCCCCAAGGATTCTAGAATATCCTCCAACTCCTTACCAAAGAGCAACTTCCCCTTAAAGGGAAGAGAGCCTAACCTAGCCTTGGAGGTACCATCCGCCGCCCAATGGCGAAGCCACAACAGTCGCCGCGCCGCTACCGCAGAGACCATGGTCCGTGCCGAAGTGCGCAGGAGATCATAAAAGGCGTCCGCACTATACGCGATGACCGCCTCCAATCGACTCGCCTGTCTCGCCTCATCCGTCGATAGAGACTCATTCGCCAACAGCTGCTGTGCCCAGCGTAAACCGGCTCGCAACGAAAAATTACTACAAACCGCGGCCCGGATACCCAACGCCGAGACCTCAAAAATACGCTTCAGTTGAACCTCTAACTTCCTATCCTGTATATCTTTGAGAGCCGTACCTCCCGTTACCGGGATGGTGGTCTTTTTGGTAACCGCCGCCACCGCCGAATCAAGTTTTGGCAGGCGCAAAAGTTCCAACA
This sequence comes from Rhinatrema bivittatum, assembly GCF_901001135.1. Classification (NCBI taxonomy): domain Eukaryota; kingdom Metazoa; phylum Chordata; class Amphibia; order Gymnophiona; family Rhinatrematidae; genus Rhinatrema; species Rhinatrema bivittatum. The sequence continues at coordinate 765,199,738 of NC_042616.1, forward strand.
CGTCCTCCGGCAGTGGATATAATTTATCCATAGCCTTAGCTACCTTGAGTCCCAAATCCGGAGTATCCCACTCCTTTAACATCAAATCCGATGCCGAGAAATGTAGTGGAAACGCCGACGAGGGACCCCTGAGGCCCAAGACAACCGGATCCGTCTGACCCAGACGAGATTCTACCTGGGGAAGTGGGATTCCCAGTTCCCCCAGGATTTCCGGGATGAGGGGCCCTAGCTCATCCCTATGGAACAACCGAACTACCTTCGGATCGTCCCCATCCGCAGCGTGCAGTGTCCCTGCATCCTTAGGCTCCGGCTCTTCATCCCCCTCAACCCCCCTCGGGGGCTGGGATGGACAGTCCAGATCCTCCTCCGGATCCGCCAGCGCCTCCGACTCTGACGAGGAGAGCGAAGGCCCCTCCGCCCCCCTGGAACGAAGAGGCCTTGGCCTGGGCCGGGGCCTAGACAGCCCCCCTCCCCCCGTACTGGATTTTGGGGCCTTGACCGCTGGCGCTCCGCTCTCAGAAGCGGGGACCCCCGGACCTCTCTTCCGAGCCAGGCGGCGTGCTTTAAACGCCTTATGCATAAGCAACACGAACCGCGAGTTAAAGGAGGAATCCGATGACCCCTCCTCCTCATCCTCGGGGGAATCATCCCCAGGAGACCTGGACCCTAACGGCCCTTCTTCGCCTCCAGACACCCTCTGGGGGGACAAACGCTGCGGGTCCCGCACCTGTGCGCTGGTCTGCCGGCCCGCGCTAACTTGTGCTGCCCGCGCTAAGAAAATGGCCGCCGTTCCCGCCGAAAACGCTGGCAAAATGGCCGCCGTCCCTGACGAACTCGCAGCCGTCCGCTCCGGGAACGCTGCTACCCTCGCGGTCCTGCCTACCCCGCCGAGACGCCGAAGGCACCGCCGACCCTCCTTCTCCGCCGCCCACGCACGCGGAACAAAGACTGTCGCGCGACAGCCTCCCTGCCGCGGACCCGCAGGCCCTGCACGATGCCTGCCGAGGCATCCCTCACACTGGCGCGGCGAACGGAGGCAGAGAGAACAAAAAAAAATCAAAGTTTTCTCCCCGGATCGGCGGGCCCCAGTCACCGCGAGCAAGCACAGCCTAGCAAGCACAAGCACACACACCACACACAGCACACAAAATAAATAAAAACAAAATTTTTTTTTTTTTTTTTTTTTAAACTGCTTACCTCGGATCCGGAGCCAGCTGGGGGGAGTGAGCCGGGACCCCCGGTATCACCCCCAGCCCTGTGGAGCCGGTACGTGGGGCTCTCCCACTCCTCGGCTGCCTCTACCAGGGGGAACAGTCCCCTCAGGACCCTAACTTCCCCTGGGAGGCGGGGATTGGGACCAGCAGGCAAGCCTCTGCGGTCCCTTCCCACTAGACAAAAAACCAACAAACTTTCCTACCTTTTTTTTTTTTTTTTTTTTTTCACAAAAACCACCTAACCAACGTAGGCCTAACACAGACTGTAGGTTTTGCACCCTCTCCACCTGCTAGGAGACAGAAGAATACTGCCAGACTGTAGGTGGCACCAGCCTATATGTAGGCGGAGTTTTTGTTTATAAACTTCTGTCTCCATCTGCTAGAGGGGGGGCAAAACCCAGGAGTCTGGACTGATCCTGGTACGTACAGGGAACAAGCCCTTTTACATTTTTAAGCCTAGAAACTTTTGAGGGGGAAATGGTGCGTGAACATGGAAAGCACGTGTCCTCCTCTGGTTCCAGAAATCACATTTCAACATGAATTCCCCAATGCTTAGCGCTGTGCATCTCTTGGGCTCTCTCTCTAGATGGTGCCCATTTGACCTGTACTGCCACCCAGTCACTGGTGTGATTTATTCCCATTATTCACCGTCACGCCAATCCATCCTGTACCTACGTCAGAAGAAATCCTGGCTGATGTCGTGGAATGTCAGTGAAAGAAGTTCACATTTATTTTATATTGTGCCTTTAAATCGAATAGTCAGATTTGATCCATACCTTCCTTTCCTGCTCTTCTCTAACTCTACAAATAAAAAGTAGATGCAACAGGAAAACCGTGATTCCCTAGCTCCCATGTGGCAAAGCATAGGGGTGGCAAACAGTGAAAGGAATTATTAGCAGGGGAGCGAGACGGGACTTCAAGATCAGCAATGCTGGCAGAGCAGCCTAGGGCAGACTTTTTGACCTACCATTTTTCTCTACTCTTGTCAGAGGTTTGACTCCTGAAAAGACATCAGCCAGTTCCATCATTCTCTCAGAGCCTTCCTTCTTATAGTTTTCCCACTTGGCTTGCTTTTCGGACAGCATCTGCTTGAACATCTGTTTTACAACCGCAGGCAGGAGTTAGTAAACTTTTATTGGCGCACGCTGCACAACCAAATGATGCAATAAACTCAGATAAATACAGATTGGAGCTGCTTATACAGACCAATAGTCATAAGGAAAACAAATTTCTTTTGTAGACATTTTAATAACAATGAGTTTCTGATTAAACTGAACTCTACAGAAATAATATATCTGCATTCACTGGTGGAAAGATTGGTACAAGAGGCAACACTACGTAATTCAAGGGGCCTATGTACTAAAACTGCGTTAAAAGCTGATTTTAGCTCCTTTTCCCCTCCCCCGTAATATATCAGGTTTTAAAGTCCAATGTATTAAAATTCTGTTTTATTTAAAAAGATTTACTCACATTCTACAAGAACTCAAAGGGCTATATTAAAAGGGAGCATAGCCCTAATAATGTGTTCACTCTCTGTATTCTTCAGCTTTGTCCATGCTATTTGATGCAAATTTAAAGGGAGGAAGGGGAATCTTTGCCTCCACCCTCAGGCCGAGGTGGCAGGAGGAGATTCTCTTAACCTATTGGCATGACCTCCAGTGGGGATCTGGCAGTGCCTAGCATGATGACCCTCGGTGGCGCCAGGTCAAAGGAAAATTGGTTCTTACCTGCTAATTTTCGTTCCTGTAGTACCATGGATCAGTCCAGACTGCTGGGTTTTGCCTCCCTTCCAGCAGATGGAGACAGAGAAAAACTTGTACAGCACCCCTTATTAGACCGGCGTGCCACCTGCATCTCCTCAGTATAAACAGTCTCAAAGCAGATAACTAGTAACATTTCAGACTAACTTGGCAGATCAACAAGATGAACAGGTAATAATAAAAAGCCCATGTTTGAGCAACGTGAATATAGAAAGGAGTAACATGTCATCTTCTTCTGATACTTTTGGCTATTAGAGTGGGCTCTCATGGAGAAATAAAAGAACTGAATCCTCGTCCTGGGAGGGCGCCTGGACTGAATTAGCAGGTAAGCACCAATTTTCCTTTCCCTGTACGTACCTGGATCAGTCCAGACTGCTGGGATGTACCAAAGCTTCCCTACGCAGGGTGGGACCCTGAGAGTCCCGCTCGAATGACTCCGCTGCCAAAATTGTTAACATCCGGAGCCTGGACGTCTAATCGATAATGACGAGCAAAAGTATCAATGTCTTCCAGGTCACCGTCCTACAGATTTCCTGCGGCGAAACCAACTGACACCTAACTCATGAAGTGGCTTGAGACCGTAGGGAGTGTGCTTTCAGTCCCTCAGGGATAGACCTGCCTTTGCAGATGTAAGCAGACAAAATAGCCTCTTTTAACCAACAGGCAATAGTAGCCTTGGACGCACATTGGCCCTTCATAGCGCCACTCCACAAGACAAACAACTGATCAGAAACCCTGAAGGAATTTGTGACCTCCAAATAGCGCAGGAGAACTCGGCGGATGACCAAGCGCTTCAACCCCCGAGCGTGCGGCGCTTCCACTTCCAAATCTGAAAATGCCGGAAGCTCCACCAATTGGTTCATGTGGAAAGAGAAGACCACCTTCAGTAAAAAAGACGGAACAGCCCTAAGAGAGACCCCAGAATCTGAGATACGCAGAAAAGGTTCCCTGCAGGAAAGGGCCTGAAGCTCAGACACTACGAGCCAAACATATAGCCACCAGAAATACCGTCTTTAACGCGCGATCTTTTAATGTAGTCCGCTTCAGAGGCTCAAAGGAGCTTCACACCAGGTTAAGGTTCCACAATGGACAAACGGAATGGACTGGGGGATTCTTCGCACCCTGATGGAAGCGGACGACATCTGGATGCGACGCCAAAGACGTACCATGCATCTTACCCAGAAGACACCCCAAGGCCGCCACCTGGACTCGCAGGGACTTGAAAGACAACCCTTTGGCTAAGCCTCTTTACAAAAAAGCCAGCTCTTGAGCGATGGAAGCCTAATGGTGAAAAACACCCTGATCCTTACACCAGGATTCAAACACCTTCCAAACCCTAATGTAAGTCAGCGAGGTAGAAGGTTGCTGCGCCTGGAGAAGAGTAGTAATCACGTCCTCCTGATAACCTCTCTTTCTCAACTGCTGCCTTTCAAAAGCCAGGCCGCTAGACAAAAGAGATCCACCTCATCGAAAAATATAGGGCCTTGATGTAAAAGAATGGGAAGGTGACCTAACCGCAGAGGATTGTCCACCGCGAGATTGATAAGGTCCGCAAACCACGGGCATCGGGGCCACTCTGGAGCTACCAGGATCACCTTCCCCAGATGTACCTCCATCTGGCGAAGCATCTTGCCGACCAGAGGCTATGGTGGGAAGGCATAGAGAAGAACCGTGGTCGGCCATGGAAGCACCAAAGCGTCGACTCCCTCTGCACCGTGTTCCCTCCTGCGACTGAAGAATCGAGGGGCTTTGGCATTCCTTTGAGTTGCCATCATATCCAGATGTGGAGGACCCCATCGGCGAACCACGAGTTCCATGGCTTCATCGAAGAGTTCCCACTCCCCTGGGTCGATTGTCTGCCGACTCAGATAATCTGCCTGCACATTGTCCGTGCCCATGATGTGCGATGCTGCCAGAAGAGATAGATATTTTTCTGCCCAAATCATGAGTTGCTCTGCCTCGGCGGCCACCTGCTGACTCTTGGTACCACCTTGCCGGCTGATGTAGGCCAAGGTTGTTGCATTGTCCATCAGAATTCTGACAGCCCGATTGCGTACCAGCAGTAGAAATTGTTGTAGAGCCAAGCGAACAGCTCGTTTCCAGGCGATTGATCGACCAGCTCTTCTCCTCAGAGGACCATTGGCCTTGCACAGCTCACGACTGACAGACCACTCCCCAACTGGAGAGGCTGGCATCCGTTGTCACCACCACCCACTGGGGGACCTTGAGGTTTACCCCGCACTGCAAGTGCTCTGGAATCAGCCACCAGCCAAGACTGGATGTGGCGGACTCTGTGAGCTGTAAGGGGGCCTGAAACTCTTCTGATTTCGGGTCCCAACGGGAAAGTAACGCTCTCTGTAGAGGTTTCATATGAGCAAACACCCATGGTAGCAATTCCAAGGTGGATGCCATGGAACCAAGGAACTGTAAATAGTCCCAGGTCTTGGGGAGAGGAAGAGATAAAAGCCTTCTGACCTGCTGCATCAGCTTGGAGATCCGATCCTCCTGAAGAAACATCTTCCCCACATGGGTGTCGAATCTGGCTCCCAAGAAGTCTAGTTCCTGAGATGGGAGAAGGTTGCTTTTGGCCTGATTGACGACCCATCCCAAGGACTCCAGGAGACTCATGACCATGTCGACCGCAGCCTCGCAGAGAAGTTTTGACTTTGCTTGAGTAAGCCAATCGTCCAGATATGGGTGAACCAACACGCCCTCCTTCCGTAGGGCTGCTGCCATGACCACCATCATCTTGGTGAATGTGCGAGGGGCTGTCATTAAGCCGAACGGCAGGGTACAGAACTGAAAATGCCGGCTGAGAATCTTGAACTGAAGGAACTTCTGGTGGTCTTTGTGGATGGATATGTACAAATATGCCTCCGTCAAGTCCAGGGACGCCAAGAACTCGCCTGTGCGCACCGCCGCAATAACGGCATGCAGTGCAGAGCTGGCACTGTTGTGGGCGGGCCTGTGGCTGTGAAAGGAATGAGACCAGAACTGTGCTCTGCTCCCAGACTGTCATTGACCAGTAACAGGAGTTCTGCTCTGCTGAAATCTCCGAAGTCCCCGGAAACAAGAACGGGTCTGCAAGAAAGGTCTTGAAGGTCGAGGCTTGTCCTCCGGAAGCCTCTGAACCTTGTTCTCCCCCAAGGACTTAATCAACTGTTCCAGGTCCTCCCCAAAGAGGAATTTGCCCTTGAAAGGTAACGAACTCAGTTGAGCCTTGGAAAATACATCAGCCGACCCGTTGCGTAGCCACAGGAGCCTTCTGGCCGAAACCACCAATACCATGGTTCTGGAAGACGTACAGAGGAGGTCATATAAGGCATTGGCTCCATATGCCACTGCCGCCTCCAAGCACTCCGCCTGAGTGGATTCATCAGGTGGGAGGTCCTGAGAAGTCAGCTATTGTTGGATGCAGCGAAGGCTCGCTTGGAGCATAAAACTACTGCAAACGGCCGCACGGATCCCCAGCGCCGACATATCAAAAATTCGCTTCAGCAGCACCTCAAGCTTTCTGTCCTGGAGGTCATTAAGGGCCGCCGCCCCAGCAACTGGACTCATGGTCCTCTTTGTGACTGCCGACACCGAGGCATCCACCTTGGGAGACCGAAGCACCTCTAAGACCTCCTCAGGCAAGGGATATAACTTGTCCATTGCCCTCCTCCGGAACTTCCCATTCGCGGGTCAACTGCTGAAGCATGGGGTGAAGAGGAAAGGTCTTGTATGGACCACGTAATCCTGCCAGGACCGGGTCCACGGAAACCGGAGGGAGGGTGTTTTGTGGAAGCTCCACACCGAGCTCCGCCAGAATTCACGGGATAAGTGGGTCCAATTCCTCTCGATGAAACAGACGAACCACCTTTGAGATCATTGCCCTCCAACGGCGTCCTTTTTTCATTATCCTCCTCTGGGTCAACTCCCAGAAGGGCTGGGGGACCTGACAGCATATCCGAAGCACCAGTGGCCGCCACAGCAGGGCTGGAGGCCCCGCCCCCTGGGAGGGACGAGCCCCGCAACTTCTTGATACGTAGCGACCCCTGGGAATCCTGACGAGGAGGAACCTTCCGGGGCGGGCCCTCCGGTCTCTCCTGCAGGGTGACTCTTGGCTGCTGGCTCTGAGTAGCTAAAAATGCTTTGTGCATTAAAAGCACAAAGTCCAGGTAAAATGCTGAAGGACCGCTCCGTTCCCCCACCGGGGGATCGGGCCCCTCATCCAATTCATCCAGTGAGGGATCCTGGGTGACCTCCGGGCTGCTGGGAACCGGTGACATGCTCTTTTCTGCGCTGCTGCAAAGGTTTCCAAGATGACTGCCTTTCCCACGCTCAGCGGGAACGGATCGGCCTGAGCAATCTGAGCGGCTGCCCGTTTGCCAGCTCCCTGGGACTTTGGCAGCCGGTCCGAGGGACCTTTCCCTCCTGGAAGGCAGTGCACGCAGAGCCCAGAATGAGAGAGCCGCAAAGCAGACTCCCCGCAGGCCACACATCGCGTCGGCCGTGGCATCGGTAGACAGGGGGTGAGGGGCGAGGGAAACCACCTGGCCAAGCAGAGACGTCTACCTGTAGGACAGACACTGCTACCACTACCCCATCGAATGCTCCTGCCACTCCAGGACCGTCTGAACAACAGACCTGCCACCTAGTTCTCTTTCCAGCGCCGGCTCCTCTTTTTTTTTTCTGTAGCTGACTGCTACCGAAGAAGATGGACAAGCTGCTGCTTTTTTTTTTAAATTCGGACTGAGGGACAGCGGGGGGAGGGACCGGACTACCGATATCCCCTCAGATGCCTTGCCATCTGGGAGCCCCGCGGGGTCACCAACCCCCAGCTCCTCACATCCTGCAACCAGGAGGGATGGCCCCACTGGGACCTGCCAACCTCCTGGGAGGATTTTTCCTTTTTTTTTTGGTTTGTCCTGAGATCTGCTAGTCTGTCTATTTTTTTTTTTTCTGTCAACACCTCCAGACAAAAGGTGAAGACCGCAGGTTTTGCATCACCTCCATCTGCTGGAGACAGAGAAATACTGAGGAGATGCAGGTGGCACGCCAGTCTAATAGGGGGTGCTCTACAAGTTTTTATCTGTCTCCATCTGCTGGAAGGGAGGCAAAACCCAGCAGTCTGAACTGATCCGGGTACATACAGGGAACAGGGGGCAAACCCAGGGGGAGGCAAGAGTCCCTCCTTTTTCTGCTTGGGCCTAGTTGGAAAGGGAGGGGGGGGGAAGTGGGGGTCTTTGTGGTGGAGATGTGTATGTATTTAGTACAGTTCTGGACCAGGGGCCAAAATTTCAAAGGCTACAAGTATGAAACAAAATTTATTTCCCTACCAGGGTTTTAGTAAATAGCATGCTATTTTAGGGAGCAAAAATCAAACGTGCTCCCAATGCTGCAAACTCCATGGGTACTTTTACCTACAGAGTTTGCACCCGTAAATCTAAGCAATTTGATTATTGCCAAATGAAAAAGTATCTGTTTCCATGTGGGTAGTTTTTCAATAGGAAACAGTGCTTGTAAGTTTGAATAATCAATTCAACATACAGTACATTGCTCTTCTCTCCACCCCTGAAAATGCCTCTAAAGGACTGCAAATAAAAGCATGAGCACTGCTAAACAATGCACATACTTTTACCTGAAGGCAGGTTGAGCCACACTCAAAGCCCCCACCGAAAGGGATTTGAATATTGCCCCCTTAAGTTTTAAACACACCAGCATATGACAAACATTAACGCACTTGCATATGTACTAAATACAGACTTTTCGCCCACATTAGGGCCTTTGTAAATAGCATGTTATTTAATAATCAGGCTAACAGTATTAGCATGCACGTTAAGCGCAATGTATTTTTAGTATATAGACTCCTAAAGATAACAGTGTTAGGGACTGAACCTGATGAGGGATTCTCAGTATGGGCTCCTGCTTTCCATGCAGCCAGTACTATGGAGCCAAAATTTCAAACAATGGGGAATTGATGGGCATTACGTGGCCTGCTAGAGCGACACCTGCCCTCTCTCATCCACAGGTGGTTTATTTATTTTATTTAGATTTATGTTCCGCCTTTCAGCCAGTTCAAAGCAGAGGTTTAGGTTTAGGTATGCGGTCTACAGTGGGCTCTGATGAGAGGGGTCGCATTTGCTGAGCTCTAACCTGACCTACCTGCCATTCTTGCCAGGACATATCTAGCTGCTGCAGGAAAGGCAGCTCTGAAAGGAGGACACCAGGGTTAGAAGCATGCACCTCGATTACCGCTGACAGAAGGAGGCATGGGAGAGGACTGGGGAGGTGGGAGATAATGACAACCACGGTACTATCCTACGGTCTATTGTCTTGAGCATTAAAAGCTTGTGCTCACAACCATGCAACGGACCGGAAACACGGACAAGCAGGTTGGCACGCTTACCTCCTTCAACAGGAACTCAAACTGGGCCGTATCTAGCAGAAGCTGGAAAAGGATCTTGGACTTGTACTTGGAATCTGTCAAGATCTGCTCCTTGACTTGGCGTAGTCGCTTGTTGTTTGGGTCGCAGGCTGCAAAGAACACAAGTTATGAGTATCTGTAAGGGAAGAACCCCACGCAGGACTCTTCTCTGGGATTGCTCACAGAACCACAGAATATGACAGATAAGGACCTCAAGGCCAATCTAATCTGCCCACCTTTCTTTCCTGGGGCAATGCCTCCCACAGGAGAGGAGGGAAGCTACTGTCTCTGGGGTAGGAGGAGAGGGGAAAGAAGGGGAGGGTGGATGGGCGCCTGTGAGAGGAAAAGAGAGGAGGGAGGCCAGTGGCCATTTAGTGGGGGAGAAGTCAGAAAGGGAGAGGCTGGTAGCTGGGTGGGGGGTGGAGGAGTGGAAAAGTTTAGAAATTGGATGGAGAGAAAGTGAAAGGAAGATGAGTGAGGCAGCAGCACAAAGGATCCTTAAGAAAGCCAGAGATCAGCTAGCATTGCAATAGGAAAGGAAGGAAGTTGAGCAGACTGAATGGGTCTATTGGTATTCATCTACTGTCATATTCCCAGCTTCCATGATGTGAAATCACTGGTTGAGTGTGCAACGGTTGTATGAATGGTAAGGACAGCTTAGCACTAGAAACGATCCACTGCGTGCAAACCTCATTACCGGGGCAGCCCATACCAGCCAGAGGCTTCCTGGCATAGAGCTCCAGTAGGGTAAAAGCTTTGAGCCATGAGCTGAGAGAGCCTCACCAGAGTCCGCGGTGTGGAGCATCAGCCAGCGGATGGCAACGTTGCAGTCACGCAAGGAGTTCAGCAGCTTGGGAATATTGTCCAGGACAAACTCCTCTCGCAGGAAGCCCTCCTTCAGAAACTGCTGCACTTGGGGGTGCAAGCGTTCCATGATAGCTGCATATCTGCTCGCCTTCAGAAATGAAAGAGGAAGCCATTAGCTCTGAAATCTTTACCCACAAAAGGTTCAATATGGAACTGTGGGATTAGCATTCGTCTTCCTGATACAAATTTGTTTTAGTGACTGGAAGTGCAACCTTGAACTACAAGCAGTTTGATTGGCTTGAAAAGAAGTGGTTCAAGGGCTTAGAAATGCCCTGCGGCACACCCAAGGGCCTGGGAGGTTGATGCCTTCATCACGAGAAGCAAGCAGAGCAAAGCAAAGCATAGTAACATAGCCCTTCCAGGCTGCCCAGTTCATCACTTCAGACACATGGCAATTCAAGCATTTGCATTACCTCAAGTTGAATAGCAGGAGGTCCTTGCTAACCTCTGAGGATTTACAGATTGCATGAAGGCTCTGAAATTAGTTTAACATCCAGGCCGATGCAATATCAGGTGCTAAGGTCTGCGTGCTGCTGAACGTGCGGTTGGGATGTGCTAGACCTACACCCCATGCAACACCGGGATTAGTGCATCCAAAATGCACGTAGCAAATAGTGCTCATCACATGTAAACGCACATCGATGAGGCTATTAGCTGGCATGCCCGATGTAAAAAAATGACCGCGAGCTGGACGCACATGTTTTTACACTCAAACATTAATGCCGGCCCCGGAGCTGGCATTATGAGGCTTCCCAAACCATGTACAGGAAGAAAAGCATAAAATACTGCTTTTCTGTGGCTTCTCTGACTTAATATTGTTGCGTTACTAAGCAGGAGGAGCCACAGAAGCAGAAAAAAAAGTCTTTCAAGCAGTCAGGTTAGGGAAAGAGGCGCTAAGTTTATGAGCGTCTGTTTCCCTAACCTGCACACAGCTATGTCTCCTGGGTGCTCGATGCAGGGGACGCTCTAGGGATGCACAATTTATCCATAGTGCATCCTTTTTAGCATGTTGGCTCATTTGCCTATTGCATCAAGTGCCCAGGAGAGACAATTGTGCGCTTGTTAAAAAAAAAAAAAATGTCCCCAGTTTGGATGCACTTTTTTAGCGCGTTGGTAATGCATCGGCCTGACCTTGTTCCAGGCTTCTAAACTTCACTTCAATGTTACTTCAGTGAGGTGAGTAAATCCTCTAACTCCCTGAGCAGTAAAAAGAACTAGTAACTGCCAGGGGAAACTACAGACAGATAAGCTTGGGATTGTGTTCCAGAGAACCCGGCTGCCTCCTGTAAGAAACTTGTACAGGAAAAATGAGCGGGGGCTCCCCAGATAAAACGTCAGCAGAGGGTGTTGTGAGGGACACTGCAGGAAACACTTTACCTGTGAAAGCTGCTAGGAGGTAAAACCCTTAGCTTGCTCTAATTTAGCCCCGTTTAGGAGTTTAAAACTGTTTGGATACAGAACTATTTCAGGATTAACACTGCTGAAAAGGCAAAGCTTTACTGAGTTTGAACCGCTCAGCTTTGAATCCACTTAAAGAGTTGGGCTGGCCCCCGAACCTCACAGCTTTATGGACATGGTGTTCAGCTGTAGCACCAGGACTGTCCTTGCAGTCAGAACCACAGGAAAAGCTGAGCTCTGGGCTGGGAGAGCCAGAGTGTTGTCATTTGAACTGTTCAAAGCACGACACAGGCCCAGTGTAACAAGGACGACGACAGTGCTGCGCTGCTGCTGTCCTTCTCCTAACAACCATCTGGGACAGGCATGGGGGAGGGCAAGGGGGGAGCAGTCACTTCCTGCAGCGCTGCAGACGGGAACTGGGAATTCCATGGGAAGGGCTGGATTTTGCAAACCTTATTAACAGGAGACTGGAAGCACTGGATATATGAATAAACATGGCTTAATAGGGAAGAGCCAGCATGGATTCAGCAAAGAGAAGTCATGCCTTACTAATCTATTCAAATTCTTTGAAGCATGTGTATAAGAGTGAGCTGGTCAATATAATATATCTGCATTTTCTGAAGGCATCTGATAAAGTCTCTCATGAGAGACTCTTGAGAAATTTAAAAAGGCACAGGATAGGAGGCAATGTCCTATCGTGGACTGGTGACTGATTAAAGGACAGAAAAGAAAGAGAGACTATGAGGCCAATATTCAAAGGGATATATCTGGACAACTTTTGAGTTATCTGAATAAATGCCGAGGTTTCGGTATCTTGGCGGTGTTGTGGGGCTGTTCCAGGGGAAAGTTGACTTAGTTGAATAAGTTATTTGGCTAGGTCTAGACATGCCTCTGTGATGGGTAAACATTATTTATTTAAAATCTTTTATATACAGTCGTTTTGTAATGCACCATCACAACGGTTTACATATAGGCACATATATTTGGTTTGGTTACAAATGAATTTACAAAAGTGCCATTACAATGTCGGTACATGCTCATATAAAATAATGTATCAGAAATGTGGCATGGATCTAGTCCACGTATATGATTAATATGGCAATCATACAAGGGTTATACTTAAGCTGGAGTTCTCTAACTTAATTATTGAATATAAAATAAAATAAAAGTTGTGGGACCACTTATTTAGGTAACCTTGTTCTGAGTTTTTCTATTCTCTATTCTCATTGTGAAATGCTTTTCTGAATAGCCAGGTTTTTAAACTTTTTTTGAAAATTTTTGGATCACTCTGTAATCTTGTCTCTAGTGGCAATGTGTTCCATAACGTTGGACCAGCTAAGGATAGTGCTCTCTCTCTCTAACTTGTGTTAGTTTCGCTGTTTTTACTGATGGGATTGTTAGTAGCGCTTTATTGGCTGATCTCAGATTTCTTTGGGTAGGTGTAAGCGTAGCGCTGTGTTTAACCAGTCAGCTTTATCTTCATTGGTTTGTGAATTATGCAAAGTGTTTTAAATTGCACTCTGTTCTTTTGGTAGCCAGTGTAGTTCGGCCAGTGTTTGAGTAATGTGGTCTCTTTTGCCAGTAAGTATTCTGGCGGCAGAGTTTTGAAGGACTTGTAGAGGTCTTATTGTGGAGTACGGTAATCCCAGAAATAGTGTGTTACAGTGGTCAGTACTTGTGAAGATAAGTGTTTGGAGGACTGTCCTGAAATGTTTCTGGGTTAGTAATGGTTTCAGCCTCCTTAGGATCACGAGTTTGGCGTAGCCTTCTCTGACTTTCAGTGATATGTGGTGTTTAAGGCTACGTTCTGTGTCAATGATTACTCCTAGGTTTCGAGCTTTCTAGGCTATATCCACTTCCTGACCATTTTTAAGTTTGATAGGATCCAAGAATGTCTTCCCATTCAAAGAATAAATGCAACAAACTAATCAGCTGATTAAGTGGCAAGGAAAAAAAAAAAAAAAGGAAAATTGGTTCTTACCTGCTAATTTTTGTTTCTGTAGTACTATGGATCAGTCCAGACTGCTGGGTTATTCATCCCTGCCAGCAGATGGAGACAGAGAATGTTTTACTGACACTGCCTCATAAACCCCAGTGCCACCTGCAGTTCCTCAGTATAGATCTGTACTCAAGCATAAAGCAGAAAACGTAATGACCAAACAACTAATCAAAAATATTGAAAAACTGTGAGAACCAAATTAAACAAATCTGTATTTATAAGTAAACACTAGAGCTGAGCAGGAGACTCTCCACCTCCTGGAAAATGGGTGGGTTCTGGACTGATCCGTGGTACTACAGGAATGAAAATTAGAAGGTAAGAACCAATTTTCCTTTCCCTGTATGTACCCAGATCAGTCCAGACTGCTGGGAAGTACCAAAGCCCCCCTACTTAGGGTGGGATCTGGAGAGTCCCGCTCGCAGAACACTCTCGCCAAAGGAAGGAGAACCTGAATATTCCAAATCCAGAAGATAGTGCTGTGCAAAAGTATGTAGCGACTTCCAAGTCGCTGCTCTGCAAATCTCTTGAGGAGACACCAATTGCGCCTCCGCCCAGGAGGCCACCTGCGAACGTGTAGAATGAGCACGCAAACCGGCCGGAATCTCCCTACTGGCAATAATGTAAGTGGACCCAATAGCCTCTTTCAATCAATGCACAATAGTAGCCTTAAAAGCTTTGAAACCTCATTTCGCTCTGCTCCACAAAATAAAAAGGTGGTTGGACCTCCTGAACTCATTCATTACCTCGAGATAGCATATCGCTACTAGAAAAACTACTTTGAGAGTCAGGCCTTTCAGCGTCGCTCTACGCAGAGGCTCAAAAGGTGCGGCACACAAACCTTGGAGGACCAGATTAAGGCTCCAGGAAGGACAAACTCTCCTAACTGGAGGCCGCAAATTCCTAGTCCCTCTAAGGAACCTGATAACATCCAGATGAGCTGCAATAGCGGAATCCCCGATCTTGCCCCGAAGGCAGCCCAAGGCCACCACTTGAACTCTAAGGGAGCTAGGAGATAAGCCTTTAGCGAAACCATCTTGCATAAAGGACAAAATATCGGGAATGGAGGACTGGAAGGTGCGAATTTCATGAGTAGCACACCAGGACTCGAACACCTTCCATACTCTAACGTAAGCTAGATTAGTGGACTGTCTCCTGGCTTGCAATAAGGTGATGACAGATTCAGGAAAACCTTTACGCCTCAACCTCTGCCTCTCAAAAGCCATGTCGCTAGACAAAAGGGAGTGGCCTGGTTTGAAAATATGGGACCCTAAGGATGAAGGCCCTTCAGATGACCAAAACGAATCAGCCCTTCCACGCAATATTGATGAGATCCGCGAATCAAGGACGCTGCAGCCACTTCGGCACGACCAATATCACTTCCCCATGATGTTTTTCTATGCGACGCAATACCTTGCCCACCAACGGCCAAGGGGGGGGAACACAAAGTAGGACATCCCCCCCCCCCCGAGGCCAAGGCAGAACTAAGAACATAAGAAATTGCCTTGCTGGGTCAGACCAAGGGTCCATCAAGCCCAGCATCCTGTTCCCAACAGATGCCAAACCAGGCCACAAGAACCTGGCAATTACCCAAACACTAAGAAGATCCCATGCCACTGATGCAATTAATATTAGTGGCTATTCTCTAAGTAAATTTGATTAATAGCCGTTAATGGTCTTCTCCTCCAAGAACTTATCCAAACCTTTTTTGAACTCAGCTACACTAAATGCACTAACCACATCCTCTGGCAACAAATTCCAGAGCTTTATTGTGCATTGAGTGAAAAAGAATTTTCTCCGATTAGTCTTAAATGTGCTACTTGCTAACTTCATGGAATGCCCCCTAGTCCTTCTATTATTCGAAAGTGTAAACTAGAGCATCGATGCCCTTGGCTCCGTGCTGTCACCTTCAACTGAAGAACCAAAACACTTTGGCATTCTGACGAGTTGCCATTAAATCTACGTGAGGAGACCCTCAATGACTTCTGATGAGCTGCATTGCGGCTTCTGACAATTCTCACTCGCTTAGATTTAACTGAGTACGACTTAGGAAATCCGCTTGGACATTTTCTACTCTGGCTATGTGAGACGCAGCTATTCCCTCTAGGTGGGACTCTGCCCAATGAATTAAGACTTGAGCTTCCTGAGCTACTGACTAACACATGGTTCTGCCCTGCTGATTGATATATGCTACTGTCGTCGCATTGTTGGAAAGAATCCTCACCGAGCGACCTTTCACCAATGGCAAGAACTCCCTCATGGCTAGAAGGACCACCCTGCTCTCCAAACAGTTGATAGACCATGCAGATTCTCTTGCAGACCAGATGCCCTGAACTGAATGAGCGAACCAAGGGCTGCTATCTGAACCCGAAGAGAATTGTAAGCCAAACCCTTGCCAAGCTCACTCTGCAGAAAAGAGAGAATCTGAGCCCCCGGAGACACACCAGGAATCAAAAACCTTCCATATTCATACATAAGAAATGGAGGTGGAAGTCTTCCTGGCCTACAAAAGCATGGAAATGACTTCCTCTGGATAGCCTCTTTTTCTCAGCCTTCTCCTCTCATAAGCCAGGTTGCAAGACAGAAGCGATCTACCTGGTCGAAAAATATGGGATCCTGACGAAGGAGTCGAGGAAGATGTCCCAGACGAAGTGGACCGTCCACCGCTAGATTCACCAGATCTGCGAACCACGGCCTTCTTGGCCACTCTGGCGCCACCAGAATCACTGCTCCGTGGTGAACTTCTATTCTCCGTAGAACCTTCCCCACCAGAGGCCATGGGGGAAACACGTACAGCAGAACATCGTGAGGCCAGGGCAGAACCAGAGCATCCATCCCTTCCGCCCCGTGTTCCCGTCTGCAACTGAAAAAGTGGGGTGCCTTCACATTCCTTAGAGTGGCCATCAAGTCGAAATGGGGAGGTCCCCACCTCCTGACCAGAAGTGATATTGCTTCTCTGGATAGCTCCCACTCTCCGGGATCCAACATCTGCTGGTTTAAGAAATCAGCTTGCACATTGTCTACTCCTGCTATGTGAGAAGCTGCTAGGTGCAAGAGATGACGCTCCACCCATATCATGAGCTTGTCCATCTCCCGAGAGACGTGCAGACTCTTTGTTCCCCCTTGCCGATTGATGTATGCTACCGTGGTAGCATTGTCGGAGAGAATCTGCACAGACATGCCGTGCACCAGAGGAAGAAATCTTTTCAGGGCGAGACGGACTGCTCGGGTCTCTAGGCGATTGATCGGCCATTTCGCCTGTTTCGATGACCAGTGGCCCTGCGTCGCCTGAGTTTGACACACCGGCCCCCCAGCCGGAGAGACTGGCATCCGTGGTGATGACCACCCACTGTGCAACTTCCAGGTCTACACCTCTGAGCAAATGATCCAGACTGAGCCACCAGCCCAGGCTGTTCTTGGCCATGGTAAGGGAGCTTGGAACTCCTGAGGCGCCCTCTGCAAAGGTCGCATATGCGCAAAAAGCCCAGGGTACCCAATCTATGGTGGAGGCCTTGGAACCCAGTATTGGAGATAATCCCACGCCGTGGGAAGTGTCAGACTCTGGAAATGTTGTATCTGTGAAATGAGATGAGTGCCCGGTCTTGGTGCAAGAAACCTTGCCCACACTGGTGTTGAAATGAGCTCCCAAGAAATTCAGCGTTTGTGATGGTGTAAGATTGCTCTTGGCAAAATTGATCACCCATCCAAGAGAGGTCAGGAGATGCAATACCTTGTTGACCGACTGCTTGCAAAGATCCTGGGACTTCGCCCAAATGAGCCAGTCGTTCAGATAGGGATGAACTAGGGATGAACTAGGACACCCTCCTTCCGCAGAGCCGCTGCCACCACTACCATTACCTTGGTGAAGGTGTGAGGAGCAGTTGACAGACCGAAAGGCAGGGCTTGAAATTGGTAATCCTGACTCAGAATCTTGAACCGGAGAAACTTCTGATGATCGTTGTAGATGGGAATGTGGAGATAGGCCTCTGTGAGGTCCAAGGACGCCAGGAATTCCCCCCTGCGTACCGCTGCTATCACTGAAAGTAGAGTTTCTATCTGAAAATGCTGAACCCTTAGGACCCAATTTACTGTCTTGAGATCCAGAATGGGTCTGAAGGTGTTGTCCTTTTTGGGAAATATGAAGTAGACGGAATAGTGGCCTGCGCTTTGCTCCTTCGGCGGTACTGGGAGAATAGCTCCAAGGTCGAATAATCTGTTGAGCGTCTGACGCACTATTAGCTGTTTCCATAAAGATCCGCATGGGGAGAAGAGGAACCTGTCTCTTAAGGGCCGAGCAAACTCTAAAACGTAACCGTGCTTTAGAATATCTAAGACCCACTGATCCGACGTGATCTTGACCCACTCCTCGTAAAACAGGGAGAGACGTCCCCCAACTCTGGGTGGCGAAGAGTGGGTCGACGACCCTTCATTGGGTTGCCTTGGAAGCGGCTCCTTGTGGGAAGCCCCCCCCGAGGGGATCTGCGGCCACGAAAGGAATGAGACCAAGATTGAGACCTAGTTGATGGAGGACGTTGAGAAACAGGTCTTGACTGTGAAAAACGCATTGTCCTCTGAAACGGGCCTAGAGGAATTGAATGTCCGAAAATTCCTCGACGGTCTTCTGGAAGCTTGTGTACCTTATTCTCCCCAAAGGATTTGATAATCTGCTCCAAATCTTCTCCAAAGAATTTACCCTAAAAAGGGAGAGAGCCCAGCTGCGCCTTGGAAGAAGAGTCTTCCGACCAGTTCCTGAGCCAAAGGAGACATCTGGCCGAGACTGCAGACACCATTGACCTGGCCAGGACCCTCAAGAGGTCATAAAGCGCATCCGCTGAATAAGCAATCACCGCCTCCAGGTGTTCTGCTTGCTGCGCTTCTGCAGGCGGCAACTCCTGGGTACCAAGCAACTGCTGTACCCATCTCAGACCTGCTCTTTACATTAGAGAGCTGCAGACCACTGCTCTGACTCCCAAAGCTGAAACCTCAAAAATCCTCTTGAAGTACACTGCCAGTTTTCGATCTTGCAGGTCGCGCAAAGCTGTCCCCCCTGTCACCGGGATAGTGGTCCTCTTGGTGACTGCTGACACCGAAGCGTCTACCTTTGGAACTTTAAGAAGTTCTAAGAATTCCTCCGGAAGAGGATACAACTTATCCATAGCTCTGCCTACTCGGAGGCTCGAATCTGGAGAATCCCATTCCCTGGAGAGCAGCTGCAACAGCATGGAATGAAAAGGAAAAGTTTTTGCAGGAGGACGCAGTCCCGCTAAAACAGGATCACCTTTTGACGCCCCCGTATTTGAGCCTGAGGGATCCTGAGGTGCAACTATATCTAACTCAGAAAGTACATGGGAAATAAGCGGTTTAAGCTCATCCCTTTTAAAAAGCCGCAAAACTCTGGGATCATCCCTCTCCATGTGCATGCTGGACAAAGCTCCATCCAGGTCCACAGCACCATCCTGATCCGGATCCGGGTTGACCGGAGCCGGGTCCGGTAAGTTGGGAATGGGAACTACTCGAGCCTGAGTAGAACCTGAGGGAGTCTCCGAAACGTCCCCGGCACCCTCCAATCTGCTTACCTTAGGGGGAGAGGGCCCAGAAGGAACACTGTCCTGTTGAAACATGTGGGCCAGGTAAGCATTATGCATTAATAAAATAAAATCAGCCAAAAAAGCAGGTGGGGGGATGGGCCCCATCTGAAGGAACAAAAGAGCTGCGTCCTGGACATGTCCCCGAAGTTGAGGGGTCCCCCGGAGGGTCAACCGGAGTCAAAACAGGCGGAGGCCAAACAAAATCGGCATCAGGGCTGCCCTGTGGATGCGCTGACACAGACGCATCTGCATTCAAAATGGCCGCCCTTCCTGCGCTCGACGGGAACGGGGCCGACCCCCCCCCCAAAGAAGGATGGGTTGAAAATGATTGCTCGGTCTGCTGTCAGCCCTCGAGGAACCCTCCCCGCCAGGGAGGCATTTAGAACAAATCCCCTCGTGGGAGAGCCAATTCCCAGGCTCTCCGCAGGCGGCACATCGCGTCCCTCGCAGCATGGGGGAAGGGAAACAGCTGAGGCGCTGACAAAAAACTGCCCCCGAAAGTGCTCCTGGCAGCCGCCAAATGAAACAGAGCCAAAATGTTCTCTGCGTACGACCGCAACGGCCCGGCTCACTTTCTGTATTTTTTTTTTTAAATTATGGCTGAGTAATGGCGCCTCTCAGCTCCCTGAATCCCAAGGAATGGCGCCTCTCAGGTCAGTCAGCCTGAGAGGTGCCATTACATGGTAGGGGGAATGGCTGGACCACCAGCTTACACCTGTAGGGCCAGGAACGAAGGAAAAAACCCTTAACAGAAAAAGAAAACCTACCTTAGAAATAATACAAGGTTATTCTCAAGGCAGCAACATATGCAAGCTGTAAGGCAGACAAGCTTAAGAACCTCCTATCAGTTTCCTGATTGACTAGAAAAACTTTTTTTTTAAACTTGATCCATTCAAAGAAAAATAGCACTGAGAGAGGAAAGGGAAGAAATAAAAAAATTTATTCTGTAAGCTTTCCTCAAAGACTTGAAAATTTAAGTGGAAACCGCAGGTTCAATCAGCCTTCATCTGCTGGAGACAGAAGAATACAGATGGCACGCAGAGGGTGCTCATGGGTAATTCCGAGCGCCTCACAAGTTTTCCTTCTGTCTCCATCTGCTGGAATGGGGCTATAACCCATGGTCTGGACTGATCCGGGTATGTACAGGGAATGAATATTCCCCAAGTAGGGTCAAATTCCTTTTAATGTAGGATTAGAACAAAATGCTGTGAGCTAACTATGCCCAGCTATTCGGCCATTTATGTGGCTAAAGGATTCCAGATCCAAGGCTAAAATGAAATCATCTAAAAGCATGGCCATAGGTAAGCCCTGCCAACTGAATCATTGGGGACACCAGCACCTCATTCTTCTAGTGCACGCCACCCATCACCAAGCAACTTTCCTCCAAACTCTTCAACTTTTCATTCACAATATCTGACAGATAAAAGTTCTGAGGAATGTTACTCTGTGGTGAGTGGAGTGCCCTGCAAGGAGAGAGTTCACAGTGCCTCCAGGGTTATATAAAACCTGTCTCCCTGCAGAATACTGAAAGTGTGCTGTGGATAGGGTTGAGAAGCAAAACACGAAACAGGGCTAGCCAGTTCTGCGAGCTCAATCCGTGTGTCCCATTCTGGAGGCCATGCTTCCGAAAGGATAAAAACAGAGCAGATAAAAGCCACCAAAATGATGCCGAGTCTGCACCAAAAGTGCCACGAGACTAAATGATCTAAATATGTATACCCTAGAGCAGTGGTTCTCAACCGGTGTGTCGCGACATCCCAAGTGTGTTGCCAAGAACACGCAGGTGTGTCGCCACACTTCCCGTTCCCCTGCTGACCCAGCTGCTCCCCCTCCCCAGCAAAGTAGGTCCTCCGCCCGGGCTTAAAATGCTGATAGCCCGGGCAGAAAGTGGCAGGACAGCTGGAGTCACCGGCATTCTCTCTTCTCCCACCCCCCCACCATCCGGAAGAGGAGAGCAGCGGGTGCGTGCATGGGAAGAAGAGACCATGCTAGTGCAGGCAGCATCGACCCTAAGAAAAGAAGAGAGGCGCAGCCTGAGGAATGAGCTGCACGGCTCGGAGAAAAACAAAGAACGTCGTCAACCCCTGCGGCCGATGGGACTCCTTTTTCCGCAAGGATTGAATATAAAGTAGGTTGTTGCTGCCGCTAGTTTGGGGGAGGGGGGAGAGTGAGTGAATGAGCAAGCATGTGTGTTTGAGATTGTGTATGTGAGTGTGAGTGAGACAGCATGTATGTGAATGATTGAGAGCCTGTACACATGAAAGAGTATGTGTGTGATTGAGAGCTGGTTTAGGTGAGGGAGCATGTGAGTATGTGATTGAGAGCCTGTGTGTAAATAAGAGAAAGAGAGCATGTTTGTAAGCATGCGAATGAGTCTGTGTGTGAGAGAAAGAGACAGCATGTACGTCTGTGATTGAAAGCCTGTGTAAGCCTGAAAAGATAGACAGCATGTGTGTAAATGTGTAATTAAGAGCCTATATAAGCGAGAGAGAAAAGCACATGTATATGTGAGTGATTGAGAACCAGTGTGATAGAGAGAGGAGAAAGTTGCAAGCAAACTATCCCTCCTCCTGCTAATTCAAAACAATTTCAGGGCACCTGGATATCAAACATTCCCAGGTATGCAGAGCAAAACATTTTTTGTATCCTTATTTTTCATTACTGGGTCTTTGTGTCTGCTATTTTGAAATATTTCATTGGTATCTAGAAATTTTTTATATGAGTTTTTAATTATTGGATATTTCATTCATCCACTGTTTTGAAATAGTATGGTTTTACTGCTACTGAATTTATATTTCTTGATTTGTTTTATAAGGATGGGTGATGTTTCTTTTTTTCCTTTGTTGCACTGCATACAGAGACTCTGGCTTGTTGCGGTTTCCAATTCAGTTTTTGTCTGCATGCTTCTAGTTATGCGTTTTGGTCTCTTTATTCTTTGTTAGGCGAGGGTCAGCACATGTGATTCAGGTGAGGTTTTCTGCTGGCGTGTAGTTTCTTTATAGGGCCTGATTTGGTCCGTTTTCCTAATAGGAGATGTATTGGTGTCTTAAGGCCTGGTATAATATTTTCAGTGTTGCCTTTTCTTAGGTAAGATGGTTACTGTTAAGTGCTGGAAATTGGTGCTGTTTTGGTGTGGGATGTTTACTGTTTATGCAATTTCTGTTCAGACAGAATATGTGTCTTTTTCTTCTGTCATTTTTAACAATAAAAATTATACTGGACCTTTATTTTTTTTATTTCTGTTGTAAATTGTAATGAGCAGTGTGTCACACATGTGAACGTGGTCTGTCAGTTGTGTCGCGATGGGGAAAAAAGGTTGAGAATCACTGCCCTAGAGGACAGAGATTGGTGGCACATATGACAGAGACATTTAAGTATCTCAAAGGTAGAGTAATGCACAAGAATTAAACTTTTCACTGGGAGAAAGTTTGAGAACAAGAGGTCATGATATGAGATTCAAGAAGGCAGACTGAAGAGTCAAGTTAGAAAATGGCTTCTTCATGGAAAGAGTGTTGGATGGATGGAAGTATCTCCCAGGGAAGCAAAAACAGAAACAGAATTCAAGAAGGCATGAGACAAGTCCAGAGGACCCTTAGTTGTGAAGGGAAAGCCAGAGATCAACCATGACCTATGGCACTACACAGCCAAGCAAACAGGGCAGACTGGATGGGCCTTGCATTCTTATTTACCATCACATTCTCTGTTTCTATAAACCTCCTCCCATCTCCTATATTCCAGCTCTAGGAGAAAGCCCTTTGTGCAAGCCATGCATTTGCAAGATCACCATGAAGCATTCAGTACCTGCTCCTTGATGTTTGGCAGATCCAAAGTGTAGTTCAGAGCGGTCTTGGCAGCTTTGTACGGGTCCCAGGCTTCCGCCAGATTCACTGTGATGCCCATGTAGATGCTGATGACCTAACAAAGGACGGCAAAAATTGCTTACAGTTCTTTGCCAGGATAACAAAACAGCAATCTTACTTCAGCTTTATCAAGACACTAATTCTCCCCAAAGTTTGGATTTCGCACATCAGAACATTTGAACTGTAACACAGAGAAAAAACTAGAAGGAAGCACCAGTGGTACTAAAATTTAAAGGTCATTCTTAAATTTAACTCCAAGGATCTATCAAAAAGATCAAGTTCAGGCCCTGTCTATTTCTTTTGGTTTTTTTTATGTAACTTTCAAAGAATGTTTCCATATGTATTCTAAATCATAAAATCTAGGTAAAAACCAGAGCTGCCAGCACATAAATTCAGAGATTAACCAGCTACTAGTAATAAAAGCCCGTCCAAGGATGGGGAAATACTCAAAAGTGGAGGGGAGGGAGAAGGCTGAGAGTACAGCCAGAAAGAGAGAGACAGAACTCAGTTTCCATATGTGGTACTAAAGAATAGATTGGACAATACAGTGAGAGAGCGGCAGAGCTGGAGAGTACAAGGAAAGAAAGGGATGAGCTTAATTTGCATACCAGTGATGCAGGTGTGGGGCAACTTTTATCTTTATTATAGTTAGATTACTGACTTTTGTCTTGCAAACCTACATCATATTTTTTAAGGAGCTTTTTTTGTAATTTGTAATGATTCTCTCTGCTCATTCTATTGGAGACATTTTTCCAGTTCTGCCATTCCAGTTGGCTGATTTATCCTGTTGCAACAACTGTGTGACCACTTTTTTTTTTTTTTTAAACCACTTTTTTATTTTTAGTTCACCAAGCAGACCAACATGAGCACAAATTGGAAAAGATGTGCACACAGTTGTGGACACAGCCCATCCCAGGGTACAAACTGCAAAAAGGCTTCAGAGGTGCCAGTTATTTCATGGTCTCCGGCAGCTACTGACAGAGACTCTTTCCAATAAAGGTACAGTCTGAACGCCCAATGGCAAAACAGCAATCCACACCGACCACAATAGAAACCGATTTGACCACTGGTTTTCATCAGCAGATGGACAAATGGCTGCCCACCTTTGCAGACAAGGAACCAATGACACCCATACAGAATGATTTGGCCACAATCAGCAGGTAGTGGAATGAATATTAAAGTTCAGTTGGCTTTCCAATGCTCTGACCAAGACAAGACTTTTTTTTGGTAATGACTAAAAAAAAAATCCAACTTAGAGTAGTTTTGTGTTTGAGCATACACCTCCTTACCTCCCAAGATGCAAGCAAAACAGCCTCAAGAGAGCTCACTGTGTTTGCTTCTAAACAAGCATGCCACATAATTGGTTTCTCAGAATGGGTGAACTTTTAAAGTTATCCAAACCCAGTACGCTAATTGAATAAACTAGTTTTTCCTGTTTGTATCTAGTTATCTCTTCTTCATATAGCACTTATGAAGAAGTCTTCATGCACACTTCCCGTA
This sequence comes from Rhinatrema bivittatum, assembly GCF_901001135.1. NCBI lineage: Eukaryota > Metazoa > Chordata > Amphibia > Gymnophiona > Rhinatrematidae > Rhinatrema > Rhinatrema bivittatum. The sequence goes on from NC_042616.1 coordinate 765,224,330, forward strand.
TAGAAATCTAGACGATGTCAGCAGAAAAGGCCCATGTGGCCCATCCAGCTTGCCCATCTGTGCGCTCATAGATCCTTATCTTCCTGCCTTCTCCCACAAGCCACATTCACCTGCAGTCATCTAAACAAAGAAAAGACAGCTTCCTCCAAAGATGCCACCTATGTTCCCTTTACATTAGGGATTCTCAACCCAGCCCTCGAGATGCAGCCAGCTGGTTGGATTTTCAGGATATCTACAATGAATAATCATGAGATAAGAAAATTGGTTCTTACCTGATAATTTTCGTTCCTGTAGTACCATGGATCAGTCCAGACTATGGGTTATGCCTCCCTTCCAGCAGGTGGAGACAGAGAAAAACTTGAAAGGCACTCTCACTTAACCTAGTGTGCGTCCTGCATCCCTTCAGTATATAGAGTAGAGTATCAAAGCAGAATAATATTAGCAATGAACCAAGCAAGAACAGAACTGCAAGAACGTATTAACATGTAACTTTCTTAGTATGCTGCAATAACACAACCTGAATATGTGCGCGCGGACTTTTGAAATACAGATCTCCATGTTACCCACTCCTAATCCTTGGGTGGGTATCTGGACTGATCCGTGGTACTACAGGAACGAAAATTATCAGATAAGAACCAATTTTCTTTTCCCTGTACGTACCCAGATCAGTCCAGTCCATGGGATGTACCAAAGCTTCCATAAACTGGGTGGGACCGTGCAAGTCCTGCGAGCAGTACACCACTGCCAAAATCCCCAGGAGCCTGAACGTCCAACCGGTAGTGGCGAGCAAATGTGTGGAGTGTCTTCCAAGTAAGCGCTCTGCAAATCTCCTGAGGCGATATCAATTGGCATTCGGCCCATGAAGCTGCCTGAGAGCGGATAGAATGGGCCTTCAGGCCCTCAGGAACAGGTCTGCCTTTGCAAATGTATGCAGAGGAAATGGCTTCTCTCAACCATCTAGCTATCGTTGTTTTAGACACCTTATGACCCTTCCTGGGGCCACCCCATAGGACAAATAAATAATCTGAGAGTCTGAAAGAGTTTGTGACTTCCAAGTAACGTAACAAGGATCGCCGAACATCTATCCGACGAAGCTCTCATGCATGTTGTACATCGTTCGACAAATTAGGAAAAACCGGAAGCTCAACTGATTGACTTAAATGAAAAGAGGATACCACTTTAGGCAAAAAAGATGGAATAGTTCGAAGAAACACCCTCGAATCAGAGATCCTCAAAAAGGGTTCCCTACAAGAGAGCCTGTAATTCAGAAATTCTGCGAGCTGATCATATAGCCACCAAAAACACCATCTTCAAGGTAAGATCATTCAACTTCATCATTTTAAGGGGCTCAAACGACGAATCACACAATACATGACGAACCAAATTAAGACTCCACGACGGACATACTGGACATACAGGGGGCTTCAAATGCCTTACTCCTCTGAGGAAACGCACCACATCTGGATGAGACGCCACTGAGCTACCAACCAAAGTGCCTAGGGCTGCCTCATGTACCTGCCTTGGCTAAACCATTTTGCAAAAAGGCCAACATCTGAGCAATTGTAGCGTGTAGGGGAAGAATGTCTCGCTCACGACACCACGTCTCAAAAACTCTCCACACTCTAATATATAAGAGAGAAGTAGGATGTTTTTCTGGCTTGAAGCAGTATAGTGATAACTTCCTCAGAGTATCCTTTCTTCTTAATCTCCTCCTTTTAAAAGCCAGGCCGCTAGACAAAAGCAATCTGCCTGGTCGAAATATATAGGCCCTTGATGAAGAAGATGTGAGAGATGGCAGAGTCGCAGAGGCCCATCCACAGCCAGATTGATTAAGTCAGCGAATCACGGGCATCAGGAGCCATTCGGGAGCCACTAGGATCACTGTTCTTAGGTGGACCTCTATCCTGCGAAGCACCTTGTCCACCAGAGGCCAAGGAGGAAATATATAAAGGAGAACCGACATTGGCCAGGGTAGTACTAGCACATCGACCCCCTCTGCGCCGTGATCCCTTCTGTGACTGAAGAAGCAAGGAGCCTTGGCATTGTCTCGCATTGCCATCAAGTCCATGTGGTGGGTCCCCCACCTGCTAGAAATGAGATCCATTGCTCTGTCCAAGAGCTCCCACTCTCCTGGATCTATGCGCCTGCGACTTAGAAAGTCCGCTTGTATGTTGTCCTTCCCGGCGATGTGAGATGCCGTAATCATTGCCAGATTTTGCTCCGCCCAAGCCATGAGCAGCTCCGCCTCGTCTGCTATAGCTTGACCTCTGGTGCTTCCTTGACGGTTGATGTAGGCCACCGTTGTCGCATTGTCAGATAAGATGCGAACCGCCTAATGGCGTAACTGGGGAAGAAAATGTTGCACAGCCAAGCGAACCGCCCTGGTCTCCAGGCGATTGATCGTCCATCCGGACTCCTCCGGAGACCAGCTGCCCTGCACTGAAAGATAATGGCAAACAGCTCCCCAGCCTGAGAGACTGTCATCCGTGGTCACCACTATCCAGTTTGGGACTTCCAAATCCACCCCTCACGACAGGTTGTGTGGGCAAAGCCATCATACAAGACTGGACCTGGCATAATCGGTGAGCGGCAGCGAGAATTGAAAATTCTCCGACTTGGGATCCCATCAGGAAAGTAACGCTCGTTGCAATGGTCTCATATGAGCAAAAGCCCAGGGAACCACCTCCAGGGTAGATGCCATAGAGCCGAGAACTTGAAGGTAGTACCAGGGCTTGGGTAGTGAAAGAGCCAACAAGCGATGAACTTGCCCCATCAGCTTGTGCATTCGGTCAGTCGGGAGAAAAAAAACCAAAACCAACTTTCCCGACCGTAGTGTCTAACCGAGCTCCCAGAAACTCCAATATTTGAGAAGGAACCAAGTTGCTCTTGGCCTGATTGATTACCCATCCAAGGGATTCCAAGAGAGTGGTAACCTTGTGGATTGCTTCCAGGCAACATTCCCTCGACTTCGCCCTGATGAGCTAATCGTCCAGGTAGGGATGAATGAGAAGGCCGTGTCTCCAGAGAGACGCCGCCACAACCACCATGACCTTGGTGAATGTACAGGGGCGGTCACGAGACCGAAAGGCAGAGCGCAAAATTGATAATGCATTTCCAGGACCATAAAGCGAAGGAACGTCTGTTGATCCTCATGAATGGGAATGTGTAAATATGCCCCCATCAGATCCAGAGAGGCCAGAAATTCTCCCTTGCATACTGCCGCGATTATGGAACGCAGAGTTTCCATGCGAAAATGCGGCACCTTGAGAGACTTGTTTACCTTCTTGAGATCCAATATTGGTCGGAAGGATCCCTCCTTCTTTGGAACCACAAAATAAATGGAGTACCTCCCTGTCCTCGAGGAACCGGTTTTACAGCACTGAGAGCTAGGAGGCGTTCAAGAGTCCGACGAACAATCTGCCGTTTGACCTGGGGACTGCATGGGGATATTAAGTAGAAATCTCAGAGAGGTCGAGAAAATTCCAAACAGTAGCCACGATCTATTATGCTTAGCACCCACTGATCTGAAGTAATCCTGGCCAATGCCTCGTAAAACCGGGATAGGCAACCCCCAACCCAAGGAACTGAGGGATGGGCCGGCTCCATCTCATTGTGTAGCCTTGGAGGTGAGAGAGGAGGACAAACCAACCTCATGGGAGGTTCTGCGACCTCGAAAGGACAAGGACCAGACTTGGTTTCTGGCCACTGGTTGCCGCTGTCCGGGCGCTTGTGGCCTGCTCTGCCGAAACTGACATTGCCCTCAAAAATGAGAGCGGGCTGATGGAACTCCTCTGGAGGGCTTTGGTCTGTCCTCTGGCAACTTGTGAACTTTGTTCTCTCCCAGAAACTTTATCAACTCCTCCAAATCCTCACTGACTAAAAAAACACCTTTAAATGTAATAGTCCCAAGCTGAGCCTTGGAGGAAACATCAGTGGACCAGTTTCGGAGCCACAAAAGCCGCCTAGCCAACACTGCCGACGACATTGTGCGAGAGGAAGTGCGGAACAGGTCATACAGTGCGTCCGCTCCATATGCCACCGCAGCTTCCAAATGTTCCGCCTGCTCTGATTTTCTTGTCGGAAGATCTCTAGATGTCAGCAATTGCTGGACCCAGTGCAGGCTCGCACGCAGCATCTAAATATTACACACCGTCGCCTGGATACCTAGGGCCGACACCTCAAAAATGCGTTTAAGCAGTACTTCCAGCTTGCGATCCTGAAGGCTCTGAGAGCTGCCGAACCTGTGAGTGGAATGGTGGTCTGCTTAACGACAGCCGAAACTGAAGTATCCACTTTGGGGGACCGCAGGAGCTCCAGAGATTCATCCAGTAATGGATATAGCTTATCCATGGCCCGACCGACCCGCAGACCAGCATCCGGAGCGTCCCACTCCCTGGTCATCAGCTGCTGAAGCATGGGATGAAAAGGAAGAGCTTGGGTCAGCGTTCTCAATCCCGCTAGGACAGGATCCACCAAGTCCTGTGGCGGAGCATGTGGAGGGAACTCCACCCCAAGTTCAGAAAGAACTGCAGGAATGAGAGGTTCTAATTCCTCTCTCTGGAACAGCCGGACCACTTTAGGATCATCACCATCCAAGGGGTTCTGCTTCCCCTGCTCATCTTCTGATCCTGCCCCAGCCGGGGAGAAAGGAGAGGTCACTGTAGCTGTAGCTACACTGCCTGGTACCACTGGAGCCAAGGAGCCTTTTAACTTTGCGACCCAGGCACATCCGTGCGCTTAGCTACCTGGGGGGGCTGGTCCCTGCGCAGGTCTCACCGGCAAGGCACCACCCTGCGGAGACCTGGAAGCCAGAAAGGCTTTATGCATAAGGAGGACAAAATCTAAGGAAAAGGAATCAGAATCATCATCACCCCCCCTGGAACATCAGGATCCTCCTGATCAAAAGGATTATCAGGACTGGCAGGAACCGGTGACAGCGCAGGGGAAGCTCCCCATCTCCCATAGCCCTTGCCTGAGCTGCAGGAAATGTGTTTAAGATGGCTGCTGTCCCTGCACTGAGGGGGAACTGGTCAGCCAGAGGGTCCCGCGGAGCCGATCGTTTGAGCCCCCCGGGGCTTAGCTGATGCTGCACTCCCAGAAAGGGAGCTGCCTTCCCCTCCCGGAAGGCAGTGGGAGCAAATACCAGCCCGAGAAAGTCGTGCGGACGATTCTCCACATGCCACACACAAAGATGGCCGCGGCATCATGGAGGGGGAAAAACAGCCTAAAACTTGTCAAAAACATGGCAAAATTTGCCAAAAACGCGGCGATTCAGATGGGGAGGGGTCCTGGATTGCAGCCCACCAAAAAAGAAAAAAAATTTCAAAATTTTTTTTTTTTTTTTTTTTTAAACGCTGAAGCTTGGCACGAGGTAAGAGAGGGACCAGACCACTGGTAATCTCTTCCCCAGCTCCTTCCCTGACTGGAGCCCCGCGGGGTTACCAACCCCAGCTTCAATAACCTGCCACCAGAGGGGATGACCCCGCAGGATCTAACAACCCCCTGGGAGGATTGGGAAACACCCTCTGGTGCAGAAGACTACTTTAATTTTTAATTTTTTTTTTTAACTTGCTTGATTCAAAACTTTATATAGCTAGTTCACTCTTAATTATTTCAAGGGATAGTCTACACTCCAGAAACAGGGCAAGACTGCAGGGTTTGCACCACCTCCATCTGCTGGAGACAGAGAAATACTGAAGGGATGCAGGAGGAACACCAGGTTAAGTGAGAGTGCCTTTCAAGTTTTTCTCTGTCTGCATCTGCTGGAAGGGAGGCATAACCCATGGTCTGGACTGATCTGGGTACATACAGGGAAAAAGGCAGTGCATTCAAATCTCTCTCAGGCATATTCATTGTTGATATCCTAAAAACCAGACTGGCTGGGTGTTCCCCGAGAAATGGGTTGAGAACCATACTTTAGATGACTATGCAGTGAGAAATGCAAAAATGATGTGTGTATCAGTCTTCTCTCCCTCTTGGGGTCATGTGCAACTGCCCCCTCTACTCCAGAAATCCACTAGATAATGCAGGAACCTGGGACAGAATCAAAGTCTCGTGCCCCCTCAGCGCGAAAAAATCAAGTATACCGAATTACTGAATGGCCCTTGTGCTGCGTTAAGCTGCATGCCACATCACTTTGCTGAACAATGAAAACATTGACACACAATGCAAGGGTGTCAGACCTCCTGCTCCACAATGCAATAATAGCTACTGCATTAGGCTGTCAGCACACCAAAAGCAAATCAACTGATAAGAGGGAGAGATAGCCATAGAATCTGGCCAAAAAAATTAAAAAAAAGTTGGGCCTTTTACTTTTTATTTTAGGGGAAAAGGGGCTTCCCTGTCAGAGCAGAAATGTGCTTCAGACCATAGATTTGAAGAACAGTAAGTGGACCTACCCAGTTATCCGGAAAGTACTTATCTACTATTTCTCTCATCTTCGCTTGCTGGCTGTGCAGGATGGAGGGCTCAAAATAGAGCAGGATGTAGAGCATTGCAGCCTGTGTTGCCAGAGCCGTGCTGCGGTGCTCTGGGAGGGGGTACGCCGAAACCTACAACACCAGGAAAGAACAAACACTTACCCAGAGCTCTGACACTCACTAATGCCTACAAACAACCACCAAGTAGCAGCTTTTCTTTAACAGTTTATTCTTTAAGAAATCAACATATAATTCGCTTCATGGCTGCAGATCAATGTCCAAAAACCTCATAGCCCATGAATCTATCTTTAGAAAGAAAGAAACTCCTTGTCAAAGTAATATAGAACACCTCTTACTCTAACTTTCATAACTTGCTCATTGCTCCACTATTTTTTTTCCTGCTCTTCTTATCCTGGGGTGTTGCTCTCTTGTTGCATCAACTCCTCCCTCTATAGCCCAGTCACTGTGGAGAAAGTACCTTTGGTGACTTCATACACCCCCAGGTCTGACCAGCATGTGTCACCGCTGTAAAGCGGCCAGGATTCCCTTCTTCTCAGGGTCTTGATCAGCACGTCCAGCCTCTGCTAGCCCAAGGGCCGGGTCCGGGTCCAGAATCAAATACAAGTCAAGTGTGCAGCACTACCAGTAGGCCACTGGGACGGCTCCCAGCACTGCTTCTTAACTAGATCTTCCTTCTTTAAGAAGAAGTGGGTAATTTGTATTTGTTTGGGGGTCTGCCCTTCTCGGGCTCTCTCTCTAATGCATGATAAATGTTTGTTTCTCTGGAAAATTAAAGTTAAAGATTGCTGCTCTTTCTGCCTCCTTCCCATTTTCTTTTCTACCCAGGAGATTACACTCAGAGGGCAGCCTTTCCCACCACACCCAGAAATAAGTCCTGAAAATTCAAGGCAACAGAGGGTGAAGCAAAGTAAAATGTGGGTAAGTGATTCATGAACCAAATCCACCACCAGTAAAAACACTATAGTCAACAAGGACTAAACTATGCATGGCATAAAAAACAGGTTATATCACACCTGGTTGTATATATCATCTGATCGCAATCGACCAATCACCATGCTGATAAATGTCTTGTTGATAGGAACCCTGTGAAAGTAACTTTCGGGGTAATTGGGGGGCCTTTTAGCTCCCGGCTGGCTCAGATATCCAGTGCTCCGCAGCAGTTTGCAAATATCATCCATGTTTGAGTCAGCAGAGGTTCGAGCGGCACTGAGGAAAGAAAAGAAAAGGAATTGGAAACACACATACAAAAAAAAAAAAAAAGTGTTCTTTTATGCGTTCACCAGCATTAATTCTCCCATGTAAAACTTCTGCCCATACGGATTCCTACCCAGCTGTCTTCAAGAACTCACCAGTGTATTCCCCAAACCTTTCCACAGGAGTTGTACACGACTCCCCTCCACTCTACTACACACATTATGTGGCTGTCAAGCTTCTTTGGCACCGTGGGAAGATAAGTACAGTTTTGGATAAAAGTGGTTATTTAATCATGACAAAAAGAAATATTTAACAAAAAAAGAAATTTAGGGTATACAGAGGTCTTGGTAAATGAGGTGACATCTCAGTGTTGGTGTCCGATCAATGCTTAAGGCCCATTGTGGGCGATTATATTTAATCCAGCACATCTTTCTCCGATACCATTCCTCTGAAACATTTTTAAAAATTGTTGTAAATCTTTTCATAAGGATTTTGGATTCACACCTTTTTCTGTATTCTTATTTTGTACATTACTATGATTTTTGTACCGGTTCCAGGGAACGCTCAGAGAGATATGGTAACTCACTGGTATTGTAGACAGCGATGACTTCCTGGCAGAAGTGGTATTCAGCAGCAAGTCCGGGAATGTGGGCCCTCGAGGAGCGAGTACCGATTCCAGACTGCGATCTGAAAAGCAAAGAGAAAGCAAGGCCCCCGAGGAGCGGGTACCCCTGGTAAAGTCCGAGGAGGCAGAGTAGCAAGGTATGCAGAGAGTGAATCCCAACCGCAGCGATACCTGGAGGCAGCAAGGTAAACTTGGTCCTTGCTAACTCCATTAGTTAGCGAATTCAGAGACCTTAAATATCTGGTGGAGATGATGTCACCTCAGGGGGACGCCCTGAGGTTCGTGCCACTGCTGCTACTTGAGTCGGGGCCGCTGGGAAACATGGCGGAGTGCGGCGTCTAGCCGGTCCGGGGACGCCGGAGGAGAACGGCACGAAGATGTTGTGGCAGCCAAACTTCCAACAGGCAAAGAGGGAGTTGCCAAAAAGGTAAGGTGGGCGAAGTGGAGATGTCGGGCAGCGACGGTCGCAACATACCCGAAGCACTTTGTTCACCTTCTTCAGATCCAAAATCGGGCGGAAGGAGCCTTCTTTCTTGGGAACCACGAAATATATAGAGTATCTGCCGGTCCTGCATTCCTCCAGCGGGACTGGGACAATAGCTCCCAGTGCTTTCAACCGGCCCAGGGTTTGAAGCACCGCTGTCCGTTTTGCGCGGGCCCCGCAGGGTGACATCATGAACAGGTCCCACAACGGGCGTGCAAAATCCAAAGCGTAGCCATGTTCGATAATGCTTAGAACCCACTGGACTGACGTAATCTTGACCCACTCCTTGAAAAATAGGGACAGGCGTCCGCCTATCACCGAAACAGGGTACAGCGATCCCAATAGGGAAAGCACGTCCACATCTGCTAGGAGACAGAGATACTGTAGGGCTGAGGTCACTGCAGGGGTATATCTAGGGTGACATCAGCTTTGAAACCTGACTCCGTCTCCATCTGCTAGCAGGGGAGCATATAACCCATTGGTCCTAAGTCCATCTGGCTACATGCTAGGAAAGTGCTGTTTTTCCCACCACGAATCTGAGATACTTCCCATAACCTAGGAAGATCTCGATATGGGTGTATACATCCTTTAGATTGAGGGAGCATAGCCAGACCCCTTTTTGCATAAGGGGGATCAAGGTACCCAGGGAAACCATCTTGAACTTTTTTTTTTTTAGAAATTTGTTTGAGACCATCAGGTCTACTAAGATGGGACAAAGTCCTCCTGTTCTCTTTGGAATCAGGAAGTACATGAGTAAAATCCCCGCCCTCTTTGCCGTGGTGGAAAGGGCTTGACCACTCTGGCTGTTAAGAGAGAGGAGAGCTCTGCCCCAATGCAGGCAGAGAGGGTAATTTGGTCAGACACCCAATAGATTTAATTGGAAATGCTGATAAACAATGAACAGAACTCACTGGTCCGAGATTACACCAGGCCACTGGTTCAAGAAGAACTACAGCCTGCCCCCAACTGGAGGGTCCATCGCCACAGGTATGGGCGACTGGCTGATACACCCCGTGGCCCAGTCAAAACCCCATCCCCGGGTTTGACTGAGGAGCCAGCTGGGGCTTAGGAGCTCTCTGCTGCCAGGGACAGCCACAAGTGCTCTGATGAGGATGGGATCGAGGAGGCAGAAGATGCTACTTTCTTTGGCAAAGAAGGAATTCCTTGGCCCCTGCCTCAACAGCCTCTTGGAAGAGGGGGATAAGTCCAGAGCACTAGTGGAGAGTTGTTAGAGGGTCTCATGCTGGACCCAAAGTTGGGCCACAGCATCCTTCACCCTATTTCCAAAGAGATTCTCTCCTGTACACAGCACATCAGCGAGTCGTTCTCGTACCTCCGGTCAGAGATCAGAGGCCCACAGGCATTCCATTCTGTGGGCACAGATTCCCGCTGCAGAGACTCTCGATGCAGACTCAAAAACATTGTAGGCTGCATGGGCCTCATGTTTTCCATACTCCAAACCCTTGCGCACCGTTGACATGAGGGTGTCTTGCTGCTGTTGAGGCAGTTGCTCTGCCACCTCCTGCACCTGCTTCCAGATAGCCCGCAAATATTGGCTCATGTAGAGCTGGTAGGCAGCAATACGAGCAATAAGCATGGCACCTTGAAACATCTTCCTCCCAAGAGCATCCATCGCTCTGTGGTCCACCCCCAGGGGCGCTGAGGAGTGGGTCTAACAGCACTTGACTTTCTTGAGGGTGGATTCAACCGCCACTGACTGGTGGGGCAGATGACGCACATCAAATCAGACAGCCTTCTGGATCAGGTAAACCCCATCTGAATTCCTTTTGACAGGTGACACTGTGAGGGGGGTGTTTCCAAATCCTCAGGAGCAACTCCAAAAGGATCTCGTATACCAGAACCACCACAATCTCTTTAGGAGCCTCCACAAATTGAAGGATCTCAAGCATCTTGCACCTGGTATTGTCCTCCAACAATGGCTGGAATGGGATTGCCTTCGCCATCAACCTCACAAAACCTGTGAAGGTTAAAGTCCTCAGGCGGAGAATTCCTTTGCTCCTCTGGAGGAGAAGGGTCTGACAGGAGACCATCTGAGTCCTCGGTGGAAAACTGTCTGATTATCCACCCAGGGGTCATAGGGACACTCATCCTCACAGTTTGTCACAGGGGATGGGGCCCTAGGTACTCAGCCAATGATCAGAGGTGCAGGCACTGATGAAACTAGACAGGGGCTATAGGCCTCTGCAATTCTGCCAGCCTTGGTGAAGCTTCCTCCTTGGAGGAACCGGCGACGACCATCATACTGGTTGGAGGAGACCCCAGTGACCTGCGGGCACCGGTGCTGGCACGGGAACCAATGCTACTTGGATCAGTAAGGCACAGATGAGCATATTGAGCTTCTCCAGAAGGTATGAGAACAGGTGCTACAGGCTCTGGTTCCATTGGTGCCACAGGACTGTGGTCCTGCAGTGCCTGCTCCACCGCCAGCTGGACTCGATACTCCAGCTCCTCCATGAATGCTGCCAATGCCAACACTGACTGGGAGGAAGGAGGGGTGGCCAGATCTTCCTCAGACCCTCGAGGGAAATCAGTAACTGACATCAGGTCTAGTGGAGACCATCGGGGACACCGGGTATCGATGGAGGACTAGCTCTCCTCGCCACGGGGGTCGCTTTGGGAGCATTGCAGCAAAAGCCAGTGCATCCCCGTGCCCAGCACCTTGCATCAACGGGAAATGGTGCTGATGCTTCTTGGTCTTCCCATGATGCTTGGCCTTGTCTTTCCCCAGTGCAGAGGTCAAAGACGATGAACTTCCAGAGGAGATGGGACAGCAGTCGATCTCCAGAGCTCCTATCCACCAGCGACCTCGACAGAACAGATGGTCCCACTGATGTCGAAGGCAAGGTGTCCATAGGTGCAGCGCCGAGATCTTTAGATGCCGATGCATCAGACTTCGTCGACCCAAAGTGGTGCTCCATCTTGTCAAGCTGAAGCCAGCGCCCCTTTGGGAGTCATCTAGTTGCACAAGTGACAAACCCGGACATCATGTGATGCCCCCAGGCAGAGTATGCCACCTTCATGCAGATCAGTGATGACATAGTCCTCGGGCACTGGGCGCATCAGTGAAAACTGGATGTGGCCATGACGGAGCAAAATAAAAGGGCTGAAGGATGGAATAGTGGCAGTGGGCGTCAATGGCCAGTAGGCACAGAGGCACCACCACCACAGGGGAAAATCGACTGCGAAAGTAAACTTATCTGAAGATGTCGAAAACCCTGACTGGGGAACTATGGGAAAGCACAGAGAGGGACCCGGCAACAGAACAGATAGAAAAAAAAATTTGCAAAAACGCGAAAAAAAGTTTTCCACTAGGCCAAAAAACCAAAAGTTTTAAGAGCTCGAACAAACACGAGGCTCACAGCTCCATGAAAAAAAAAGAAACTGAAGGACACCGCGTGGATGCGCGGTATAGGGCATGCTGAGCATGCCCAGTGTGCATAGTCAAAGTTTCTAGAAAGTTTGACATAAGTTTTCCGCATCGGGCTACATCTGATGATGTTACCCATGTGTGAGGACTACTATCCTGCTTGTCCTTGGAGAATGCCTTACATGCCTGCTGTGCTGAAGGTCAGATACCGTGTTCACAGGGGTTGTAAATGACATGCACGCTAAGCCCAACTATAACAGCATAGGTGAAAAAAAAAATCTCTCTATAGCACCAGCATTAAAGAATGCAAGGCATGACACCACATGCTATGGGGACCAGATTATATTGCTTAACCCTTTGCAGTCTACTTTGAAAGAATAATTTGGGTTGCATATAGTGCCCCTCACTTACTCATGATCTCAACATGTACAATTCAACTTGGCAGTAATGTCCATGCAGCTACCTTTGGGCCTACCAGCACAGCAGCGCATTTCTTGAGCCTGGACCATGTGACAGATTCCATAGCAGACAAGGAAGAAGGAATAGTGGCCATGCTGCGGCCACTATTGCCCTATTACAGCTGGTCATCAGAGGGAGAAGGGGGGACTTAAGGTCATCAGAGGGAGAAGGGGGACTTAAGGTCACTCAAGAGTCAGTAACAGAAGCTTGAATTCATGCTCCAGGCATAATTCAATACTGTCAGCACTAAATGTCACCTATCTCTTCCTTGTCGAGGGGGTGTGGGTGTCTAATTCTAGTCTGGCTGCATGTTCTTAGCATATCTACCACAGCATCCTAATTTCTTCTCGTTAGGGTCTGTAGGGCAAATATAACACACACATTTGGATACCTGAAAGATATTAATGATGCACGAGCTTTGAACCTTATTTATTTATAGCCTTTCTATACCGGCATTCATGATACAATCACATCATGCTGGTTTACAGTTAACAGGGGGTGTAAAAAGCCTTGAACATTTAACAAGTGAAGAGGAGCAAAAAAGTTACAATAAAACAAGGGTGCTGGAACTAGGGGAAGAAGACGACAAAGGTAGAGTAACTTAACAATAAGATGAGCAATTATTTACATTGTGCTGAAAGTCACTCAATAGTTAATGCGGTGCTTCAATTAGGTTCGGGAAAGGCTTGTTTAAACAGCCTTTTTGTTGGAAAGGAAACTGTAGAAATAGGGATCAAGAAATTAAACTCCAGGGATGACAACTCAGAGCCAACATCAGGAAATATTTCTGCACAGAGGGTGGTGGATACCTGGCATGCCTTTCCAGAAGAGATGGTGAGGATAAAAACACTAGTGGCCTGATGAAATACCGTGCGCTGCCTGCGCACGGTTCAATGCTTAGCCTGGGCTTAGCATGCATGTCAAGGCCAAGCATCAAACATGTGTTTTGGACGCGCATCAATAACCCCAGATGTAAATTCCTGTTGATGAGGCTATTAGCTATTCCTCCCCTCCCTCACCCCGATGCAAAAAAATAAAAAAATATATATATATAGCTGGAATGGGATTGCCTCCACCATCAACCTCACAAAACCTGCTAAGGTTAAGTCCTCAGGCGGAGACTTCCTTTGCTCCTCTAGAGGAGAAGGGTCTGACAGGAGACCATCCGAGTCCTCTGCGGAAAACTCCATCTGATTATCTCCCCAGGGGTCATAGGGACCCTCATCCTCACTGTTTGTCACAGGAGATGAGGCCCTAGGTGCTCAGCCAATGTCCAGAGGTGCAAGCACTGATGGAACGAGACAGGGGCTACAGGCCTCTGCGATTCTGCCGGCCTCGGTGAAGCTTATTCCTTGGAGGAACTGGCGATGACCATCATACCGGTCGTGGTGATATTGTGTCGGAGGAACTAAAAAGTTACAACTGTCCCAAAATAAAAAAAATAAAATAAAAACACAAGTGTGCTGGCGGTCAGGTTGGGAAAAGGGATACTTAATTAACCAGCGTCCATTTTCCTAATTTGTGGCTGTGCAACTTGCTGGGCACACTGGATGGACCATTTGGTTTTTATCTGCAATCAATTAATATAATGATTATAAAAGCAAAAAGTAATACCTGTATCTGTAGTAGGACACCAACATCCTCTCCCTGACTTCACCTTCAATCTTCTGATCAATGACCAGTAGCATGACCCCATAGAGGTACAGGGCTTCACACTGTTGAGAAATGACAGGTGCTCAGTTCGTGTAACTTACACCAGAGTCTGACTTTAAAAAAAAAAAAAAAAAAAAGGAAGAAGTCGTCGCTCCTCAGGCCTTCGCAAGGTTTCAGAAAGTACTTTGTCTCAAGGGTGAAAAAAACATTTAGAAAAAGCAGGTGCTAGCTAAAATATGCACATAATTTACTCTGTTTTTTTAGTTTGCCAATTTTTCCTTCATTTTTATCTTTGTTGATTTTTTTTTTAATTTGGAAAAGAGGGGGGGGGGGGGGGGAGGGAAGACTGCTTCTTTCCTCAATCACTTCCTCTTCCTATCTCTCCCCCAGCACCTTCATGGCCCACGCCCTTCTTCCTAACTCCTTCCAGCTTCCTCTGGGCCAAAGCCTGACAAAGTCAGCTGTCAGGCAGCAAAAAATGAAAGTATAACTACCTGGATCATGAGGATTTTTCCTGATCTCATTTCTTACCTTCACTGAAAACACCAACAATAGATACCTTAAAAAAACAAACCTCTCAGCATTACTGAGAGCAACTTAACACATTACCAAGTTGCTGGCTGTTATGTATTGCTGTTTACTGAGAAGCCTGGCCACTCACTAGAAGCTGCTTTCCATCTTCATTCAGTAGCACGCTTTCCAGGGTTTGCTGAATGTAAATCCCTTCATTGAGATCATCAATGTATCTGGGGGGGGGGGGGGATAAAAATTCGAAATAAGGGATCAAAACAGTTGTTTACAGAAAAGAAAATTAGGTTCTTACCTTTGTTAATTTTCGTTCCTGTAGTACCACGGATCAGTCCAGACTCCTGGGTTTTGCCCCCCTCTAGCAGATGGAGACAGAAGTTTACAAACCAAACTCCGCCTATATCTAGGCTGGTGCCACCTACAGTCTGGCAGTATTACTTAATGTCAAAGCAGAACAATATCCAAAACTTCAACTAAACTAGATAATCAACGACCTCGATACAGGTGTACAACCCCCCAACTGGGAACAGAACTCGAGGTATCGAACATCAACTCATTCTGGCTGATAAAGATACTAACACACAGACCACACCGCCTCTCCCGGCATCAGCCCCACAACTGGGTGGGACTCTGGACTGATCCGTGGTACTACAGGAACGAAAATTAGCGAAGGTAAGAACCTAATTTTCTTTTCCCTGTACGTACCCGGATCAGTCCAGACTCCTGGGATGTACCAGAGCTTACCTTACTTGGGTTGGGAGCCGGAGAGGCCTGCTCTAAGCACCCCTTCTCCAAACCCCGTCGGCCCTGGAGCCTTAACATCCAATCGATAGTGCCGGGCAAACGTATGTACCGATTTCCATGTGGCCGCCCTACAGATCTCCTCTGTAGGGATATGATGACATTCCACCCAGGAAGTGGCCTGGGTGCGAGTAGAATGGGCTCGCAGCCCCGCGGGTAGCGACCGACCCCGCAAAAGTTATGCTGATCGGATGGTTTCTTTTAACCAACGAGCAATGGTAGTCTTGGAGGCCGCATTACCCCGCCGAGGACCACTGTAGACCCGAATAGATGGTCGGACACTCTAAAAGCATTGGTGACCTCCAGATATTGTAACAGTGCGCGTCGCACATCCAACTTATGAAGATCCTTAGCCATGGGATCTGAAGCCTGCAAAAAAGATGGTAGCTCGACCGTATGGTTCACGTGGAACGATGAAACCATTTTGGGTAAAAAGGACGGAACCGTACGCAACGAGATCCCCGACTCCAAAATCCTCAAGAAAGGTTCTCGACACAACAGAGCCTGAAGCTCAGATATCCGTCGCGCCGATACAATGGCCACCAAGAACACCACCTTCAGAGTCAAGTCCTTAAGGGTGACTTTGCGAATAGGTTCGAAAGGCACCGCGCACAACGCCTTAAGCACCACATTCAAATTCCAGGATGGACAAGGCTGTCGAAACGGAGGACGCAAATGCCTTGCCCCCGGAAGAAAACGCACTACATCCGGATGCGCTGCCAAGGATGCTCCATGAATTCGTCCTCGCAAGGAACCCAGAGCCTCTACTTGCACCAAGGAACTACAGGAAAGACCCTTGGACAATCCCTCCTGCAGAAAAAGAAGGATATCCGAAACAGCCACGTCGTGCGCAAGACACCAGGATTCAAAAACCTTCCAAACTCGCAGATAAGACAACGAAGTAGACGTCTTAAGTGAACGCAGCAGAGTAGATACCATCGTCTCCGCATACCCCTTGGATCTCAACCTTTGCCTCTCAAAAGCCATGCCGCTAGACAAAAGCGATCGACCAGGTCGAAACAAACGGGCCCCTGATGCAGGAAATCCGGAAGACACGGAAAACGAAGTGGTTCCTCGACCGCCAGGTTCAGTAGATCCGCAAACCACGGTCGCCTCGGCCATTCGGGAGCGACTACTACCACGTCCGCTGGGTGTACCTCTATCCTTCGTAACACCCTGCCTATGAGAGGCCACGGGGGAAACACAGAGCAACACATCGGTCGGCCACGGCAATACCAGAGCGTCCACTCCTTCCCCTGCCGTCTCCCGATGTCGAGCAAAGAAACGGGGAGCTTTTGCATTCCTGAAAGTTGCCATCAGATCGACTGCGGGTGTGCCCCATCAGGCACAGATGAGCTGGAACGCTTCCTCTGCGAGCTCCCACTCTCCAGGATCCAGCCAGTGTCGACTGAGGAAATCCGCCTGGACGTTTTCTACCCCGGCTATGTGAGAGGCCGCAATACTGCTCAGATGTTTCTCCGCCCATATCATCAATGACCGGGCTTTGGTTGCCACCGCCTGACTCATGGTCCCCCCTTGCCGATTGATGTAAGCCACCGTGGTCGCATTGTCCGAAAGGATCCTGATGGCCCGACCGCAGATGAGAGGAAGAAACTGCAACAGAGCCAGCCGTACTGCACGAGTCTCCAATCGATTGATGGACCACTATGCCTCCCGAGGCGACCACTGACCCTGAACTGACTGCCGGAGACAGACTGCTCCCCAACCGTATAGACTGGCGTCCGTGGTAATCACTGTTCACGATGGAATCTCCAGAGAGACCCCTCGACTCAAGTTGTTCGGACACAGCCACCAGGCCAAGCTGTCCCTGGCCTCCTGGGTCAATGGTAAGGCGAGGTGAAAATCTTCCAATATTGGGCGCCAGCGGGATAGCAACGCTGACTGCAAAGGACGCATGTGAGCGAATGCCCATGGAACCAATTCCAGCGTAGAATTCATGGACCCCAATACCTGTAAGTAGTCCCAGACGATCGGTTCCGGCTTGGATAACAATCGTCGAATTTGCATCTGCAATTTGACCATTCGTCCCAGCGTGAGCGACAATGTTCCTTGACACGTGTCGAACAAAGCTCCCAAATACTCCAGGGACTGCGACGGTACCAGGTGGCTCTTGGACACATTGACCACCCAACCAAGAGAACGCAACAGCTGGAGCATCCGCTGAACCACCGTTTGGCAAAGCGACTCAGACTTGGCCCAGATCAGCCAATCGTCTAAATACGGATGAACCAACAGACCTTTCTTGCGCAGTCACGCTGCCACCACCACCATGATCTTGGTGAACGTTCGAGGGGCCGTCGCCAGGCCAAACAGAAGCACCTGAAACTGGAAATGCTGACCCAGCACTGCAAAACGGAGAAATTGCTGGTGGTCCGGTCGAATGCCAATGTGGAGGTACGCCTCCGTGAGATCCAGGGAGGCCAGAAACTCCCCCTTTCTCACAGATGCGATCACTGAATGCAATGTTTCCATCTGAAAACGAGGAATTCGCAAACATCTGTTGACACTCTTCAGATCGAGAATGGGACGAAACGTTCCTTCTTTCTTGGGTACTACGAAGTAAACGGAATATCAGCCAGTGCGGAGCTCGGCGTGTGGAACCGGAACAATTGCCCCGAGCTCGCGAAGCCGAGCCAGTGTTGCCCGTACCGCCCGGCGTTTTTCTGAAAAACCGCAAGGCGACACCAGGAAAAACCGGGACAGCCAGTGTAAAAAAATCTAACGCGTAACCGTGTCTTATCACCTCTAGCACTCACTGATCTGACGTGATTCTGGTCCATTCCTCTTAAAACCGGCTCAACCTGCCGCCAATTTTGGGAACGAAGGAATGGACCGGCTGCACATCATTGTGCAGGCTTACCTCCCTGCACATTCTGACTGGTTCCCGGACGACCGAAACGGCGGCCACGAAAGGACTGAGAATAAGACTGCTGTCGGTTAGCACCTGTGATGAAAAGAAGAACTCGATCCCCGAGACGTCCGTGACCGACAACCGCCGTGAAAACGAGGACGAGAGGCTGGACCCCCACGGTACCTTGGCCTATCCTCCGGCAGCCGATGCACCTTATTCTCATCCAAGGATTCAATAAGATCCTCCAATTCCTTGCCAAACAACTTCCCCTTAAAGGGTAAGGAGCCCAACCGGGCCCTGGAGGTTACATCCGCAGACCAATGACGGAGCCAAAGCAGCCGCCTCGCCGCTACCGCGGTTACCATGGATCTGGCAGACGTGCGCAAAAGATCATAAAATGCATCCGCACTATAGGCAATAACTGCTTCTAAGCGACTTGCCTGGCGCGCCTCTTCCGAAGACAGGGATTCATTAGCCAACAGCTGCTGCGCCCAGCGAAGACCTGCCCTCAGGGAAAAATTACTGCAAATCGCCGCACGAACACCCAACGCCGAGACCTCAAAGATTCGCTTAAGCTGAACTTCCAATTTTCTATCCTGTAAATCCTTAAGCGCGGTACCTCCGGTTACCGGGATGGTGGTCTTCTTCGTCACCGCTGCTACCGCCGAATCTATCTTCGGCAAGCGCAACAGGTCCAGGGCGTCCTCCGGCAGGGGATACAATTTATCCATCGCCTTCGCCACCTTCAGCCCCAAGTCAGGAGTATCCCGCTCCTTAAAGAGCAAATCTGAGGCCGAGAAATGCAAAGGAAAAGCCGAGGGAGGACCCCGGAGCCCCAAAACGACCGGATCCATCACCCCGAGACGTGACTCCACCTGAGGAAGCTGGATCCCCAGCTCCCCCAGGATTTCCGGAATGAGGGGTCCTAGCTCATCCTTCCGGAACAATCTAACCACCTTCGGGTCATCTCCCTCTGCTCCATGAGAGACTCCGGAACCCGTGGCCCCCGGCTCCCCGACCCCCTCAACCCCCCTCGGGGGCTGGGACGGAAGGTCCTGGTCCTGATCCTCAGCAGAGTCCTCCTGCTCCTCTGAATCCGTAGAGGAACCCTGCTCACCTCTGGCCCCCCGGGACCAAAGGGGACGAACCTTGGCCGGACTCTCAGCCACTGGGGCGGGCCTAGCTCTCTTCCCCGCTCTAGACCCGGACTCCAGAGGCGGGTTCCCTTGGGCCCTCTTCCTAGCCATGCGGCGGACCTTAAATGCCTTGTGCATAAGTAGCACAAACCGAGAATTAAACGAGGAATCCGAGGACCCCCCTTCTTCATCCCCTTCCAAGAGGGCATCCTCGCTAGGGGAACTAGGCCTCACCGATCTTCCCCCCCCAGAAGCCCTATGCTGGGGGGATAAACGCGGTGGAGGGATGTCCCCCCCCCCCCCCCCGACCGTTTTCCCCGCGTTTGCCTCGGCTCCCCAAGGTGAGAAAATGGCTGCCGCTCCCGCCGAAAACGCTCCCAAAATGGCGGCCGTCCCCGGGAGCCCCGAAGACGACCTGGCAGAAATAGTCACGGCAGCCGCGGAGGATCCGGCGCGAGCCTGCCTACCCCAGGTCCCCAACGCCGGCGCAGACGCTCTCTCCCTCCCACACATGAAGAACAGAGGCTGTCCCTAGACAGCCGCGCCGCCGCGGACCCGCAGGCCCAACAAGCCGCCTGCCTCGGCAT
Source organism: Rhinatrema bivittatum (assembly GCF_901001135.1). NCBI lineage: Eukaryota > Metazoa > Chordata > Amphibia > Gymnophiona > Rhinatrematidae > Rhinatrema > Rhinatrema bivittatum. The sequence continues at coordinate 765,244,497 of NC_042616.1, forward strand.
GCTGTGCCGTGGAGCAGGAGAGAAGAGCCCGCGAATACACAGAAACAGGCCCTCCCCCTCCCGACAAGCGGACAAACTTTTTTTTTTTTACCTAATCCTCGGTTCCGGAGCCAGCTGGGGGGAGTGAGCCGGTATCACCCCCAGGACGACTAACGCCGGTATGTGGGGCTCCCCCACTCTTCAGCAGCCTTAACCAGGAGGAACAGTCCCCTCAGGACCTCACCCTCCCCTGAGAACCTAACTCCTTTTTTTTTTTTCAACTAATCTACCACCTAAAATCTTAGGAGAGGGTACAAAACTGTAGGTTTTGCACCCTCTCCACCTGCTAGGAGACAGAAGAATACTGCCAGACTGTAGGTGGCACCAGCCTAGATATAGGCGGAGTTTGGTTTGTAAACTTCTGTCTCCATCTGCTAGAGGGGGAGCAAAATCCAGGAGTCTGGACTGATCCGGGTACGTACAAGGAATTTAAATTATCCTAGTTAAAAGTAGAAAGAGATGATGTCAGATGTGTATGCTGCCATTGCGGGTCATTTGTTGGTAATAGTCAAACTGGCCAATCTGAGCAAGCTTGCCTTTTCTGGCAACTAAAGCTGCTTACCAGCTGTGCAAAGAGAATCCGGTAAGGTTAGTTTCATGGTCTACAATTCTTGCAGTTACAGTCGTAACACAATGCCTAAGAAACAGCACCGCCAGGCATTTATGTCTGCACACTGTTTGGGCGCTTGTTTGTGTGGGAAGATTCAGAGGCGACTCAGATGACCTCTGTGGAACTCCAAGCAGTTAAGCTCCCCAGGCAAATCTCCCCCACATTCCCATCTCAAAGAGGCAACCAGAGGAGCCTTGTTGAATCTACACGCAGCTTATAGAAACATACTGTATTTCTTTTATAGTAATAATCATGGGTCGATAACCCCCCCACCCCCTAAAAAAATACAATAGAAACAAAAAATTAAACTATTGCTCTATAAAGCTATAATAAAATATTCAGACGTATACAGTTTAAGTACCTGTTTAAATCAACAATATATTTATGAACACTTTCAAAAGCTAAGTAAAATCTTGTCAAAATTTCAATATTGTTTTCACGAAATTCTTCATCCAAGTCCTGCAGTTCGATTTTAGCTTCCAGCTTGCCTTCCCAGTTCTCTGGACCCTGGACAGACAAAAAGAGGAGGCAGCATGAGTAGCAGCTCCCTGTGATGGAAGCCTTCTCACAGTCACACTGAATTCACCATATCCTGTTTGCCCAGAGCCCATCATATCCCTGAACCCTAATCCATTGCAAAAGTCCAAGGTTCAGTTTCAAACATTCACTTGCCCATTCTCCAAGGGTGAGTGGATTTTCATGGCTAGCAGGTAGGCAAAGTTGAACAGGGCCAGAAGGCGGCATCATCTTCAGTCTCAGATGCTGCACCATCTTTATCTATGATCTGGATGAGAGAAGGCAGCTGCAAGGTGCAGCAGCAGGGCAGAAAGTGAGAAAGCTGCAGAGGGAGGAGGAGAGAAGAGTGGAGGAGTGGGAATGGAGGAAGTAAAGAAGAATGTAAGAGGAAGGGCAGGGCGTGGAGGAGGAGCATTAGAGGGCTGCATGTTGGGGAAAGGGAACACAGAAGAAAGAAGAGTGAGAGGCATGCACCAGGAGGTGAGGGAAGGAGGGCTGCAACGCTGCGGGGAAGGAAGGACAGTACACGACAAGTGCATTCCTTCCCTGGCCAGTAAGCCACGGATGCATTTTGGAACCCTGCTAAAGCTCCCACACTCCTGAAGCCTAATCCTACAGCAGAAGGTGGCAACTCCTCACACTCCTGAACCTTCATCCACCTTCTAGCTTCACTGTGCAGGTCCATGTGCCATGAGCTTGCAAGTTTCGGAGAGCACTTACATTGCTTTTTAAATAGTTGATAAAATATGGGACACAAACTGTCAGGCCGATACAGCAAAGTCCGCGGGTGCGCGCAATGCAGTATTTAAATTAGGTCCGGCGGTAGATCAGGGCAAAAGGAGGCGCTATGGAAACTAGCGCATCCCTAGCACCTCCTTTTTGACAGGAGCGGCGGCTGTCAGCGGGTTTGACAGCTGACGCTCAATTTGCCAGCGTCAGTTCTCGAGCTCGCTGTCAGCCACGGGCTCGGAAACCGGACGCTGGCAAAATTGAGCGTCTGGTTTTCGGCCAGGCAACTGGCGGCCAAATTCAAATTTTTTTTTTTTTTTAACTTTTTTTACTCTTCAGGACCTCCGACTTAATATCGCCATGATATTAAGTCGGAGGGTGCACAGAAAAGCAGTTTTTACTGCTTCTCTGTGCACTTTCCCGGTGCCAGAAGAAATTAGCTCCTACCTTTGGGTCGGCGCTACTTTCTGTATCCCGTGCGCATACCTAATAGGGCCCTCAAAATGCATTTGCATGTTGAGGGCCCTATTAGGTGCCGCGGGTTGGACGCGTGTTTTCCTCCCTTACTGAATAAGGGGTAAGGGAAAACGCGCGTCGGAGCGCACTGTACTGTATCGGCCTGTGTGACTGCAAGTATTTGAACAGTCTCCTACATGCACTCCATAATTCTTAAGGCTATCCCTTTATATTATTTTTGTGATATTGTACATTAGAATTTGGAGCTGGAGTTTGTAGCCTGAAACCCCTTTTCTCTAGAGATTGAAGCTTTATGCAAAACACAGTTTCAAAATAAGCAACACAGTGCAAAGCACCAACCACTGCCCTTACAAAGTGTCTCACAACCCCTGCTTGGTAGGCACCACTCCTGTGGGGAAGAGGATAATTCTGTCTCTACACCCACTTAAGCATCAGTCTGCATGCAGAAACTACCAGTAAGGTGTCAGTCGGTGCTTTCAGGGTCACTGGCTCATGAGCGAGACCAGTATCTTATTTCATTCAGGTCATGTACTGGTTGCCAAATGGCAGTTGAGTGCAGTTGGGCAAATCACAAATAAATCAGTTATACCTTTCTTCCATGGAAAAGGAGTGGAAGAGCAGAGATTATTGGTTAGAGCAGCAGGGAAGACAGGGGTCAAATCTCGCTTCTCCCACTGATGCTCATTATGACCTTAGGCAAACCACTTCACACTCGACTGTCTTAGGTAAAAACTTAAGACTGTAAGCCCTCTGGGGCATGGAACTACCCACTGAACTTGAATATAACTAGCCTTGAACTAATAGTTAAATCTAAAATCCACATCCTCTCTCAATTTACAGGCATTTTCTTTTGTCCATCACTGACCTTAAAATAACTAAAATCAAATATGATTTCGCCATATTTCTGCTGATCGGTCTTGTCTTTCAGCCGGAAGACGCTGGGGATAAACTCAGAGAGCCTTAAAAGTTCAGCAATGATGGCATTCCCCCGCGAGACGATCCGAAGAATTGCCTGACCACAAAGATTATTGTCTGCCAGAAAATCCACCATGGTGAAGGCGGCTTGCTAACTGATGGCAGAGTCGAAAATGAACTTTGGATTCTCCCAATGCTCTGCTCTTCAAGCCGTTTGTGGAAATCAGAGGCTCATTTGAGAACCTACAGAAAGACAAAGACAGTCCGTGCATTCTGCAAATACATAAGGTGCCTGGTGATCTACAAAGATATGTACACCCTAAGGATGCTATGTTTTGCATTGTTTTAAATAAATGTGTACAAATGCAGTTCGCACATGCAAAGGCTAGACAGAACTGTGCATAAGGTGTCTCCAAATGAGGTGAGATTAGAGCTGGTAAAATTCCAGACCGCCTAAAACTTCGTGCCTGACCTCTAAGAGAAAAGCAACATCAGCAGGGTCTGGACTGGTGTAATCCGCTTAGAAGTGGCTAAAAGGCAGGATATAAATCTAAATAAATAAATACGAGCGACCTCATTAAGTGAAAAGATATTTCTTACTAGTTCAGAATTTATTTTATTTATTATACATTTTATATTCCGTCGTTCCAAACGATCACAGAATACTTAACTGCTCCAATACTTTAAACCAGAAAATGTTTGCAAGCATTCAGTGTGAAAACTAATAAGTGGCACGTCCCTTACTGCACAGCGCTACTCGTTACTGAAATTATTTTTGCATCTAGCTGTTCATCGTCTGTTAATAGTTGTCGGTAGTATGAACCCACCTTCGGAGCAACAGCGGCAAACGTAAAGATCAGCCCTCAGATACAGGCTCAGAGTTTCCGGCTCCTGACAGAACTGCAGCAGATAAGACTCAGCAGCAAATAAGCCTTAGACGCTTGCTGCTCCTTCTTAAAACGAACCATGAGATTGAGATTCCTCTTTTCCCCTAAAAAGTAGAAACCCTGACCCACATTATTTTCAATGTTTCAAGAGGAAGGACAAAAAGATGAAACACTCAAGACCACCCGCTGCGACAGGCTTTCCCATCACGTGATACACAATCACATGATCCCGAACGGCGCATGCTAATGACATCACTTCCGCGTCGCTGCTATAGGAACTGTAGTTGGGAGCGCGGGAGCGGCGTGAAGAGGTAAAGAGAGAGAGAGGAAAACTTAAATAAACAAAATATAGGCAGCAAGTGTGCGCGCGCGCATGTACAGACAGTGCTGCGTGGCCCCTGGAATATGTCACATCCCGTCCTAGGCTCTGTTCCTTGAGGTCTCACAGATCGTAGGTGATCTAATTCGGCTTTCTTCTAGCCTCCTCTTTCTTATTTATTTATTTCCTTTTGTTTTTTCGCTTTTAATTTTGGAAACGCATGAGGCGGACGTTACGTTGAAAAATGGAAATTACAGTTTATATGTGGGTGGAGAGTGGACATGAACACAAACTGGGAATTGAACAATGCAAAGCTGTATAGGTAGCAATACAAGGTGTATACAGATGTCAGATTATAGGGAGGACACTAAGCAATAAGATAAGCAAATATGGCACATAATAAAGTAGTTATTGAAACAATCCCTCACACATCTCTCTTTCTATATAGATAGTAAAAGATATCTTATAAAGGCAGTTATACGGATTGAACGTGTTCCTAATGGATAAATATTATACATAAAAAGTGCAGGAACACCCTACAGATTCACAGAGAATAAAGGTAAATTATTTTTATTAGTATATACATGGACGCCGTGACTGAAATCTAAGTAAACAAGTCGGAAAACGCCAGGCTAGCACCACTCAGTCTTCCTATTGAAATTATGTTACATCTTCATTCAGCATTTAAGCTACTCCCCCCTGAGGAAGCCAGTATTGGTGAAACATCTTTAGGCCTTTTTGTCCACCATTTCAAGAAGAACTTTTCTAAGGAGCAGATCCTTATTTTCCACAGGCCTTGGGGCGAATTCAACTGTGAATCTTCTTACCAACACAGACTCCCATCGGAGCAGTTTGTGTTTGGTTATATATATTCTCATCTACCCAGTTTCTTGCTTAAGTTATATATTTCAGGAATAACTTTTCTAAGAAGCATATCCTTATTTTCCACAGGATTTTTACAATGACTTTATGTAAGTATAGATGGCATAGTACTTTTATTTAGCAACTATTTATAATTAAAAACGAATACTTTTTTTGTAATTTTTCACATTTTGGATATACTAATAGATAATTTACCTTTATTCTCTGTGAATCTGTACAGTGTTTCTGCATTTTGTATCTTATATATATGGCCCCCAACCTGACAATAATATTGAAATGATGTGAAAGCAGTTATGACTCCCTGGTTTGTTCATGACCAAACTGCCTCAGTAAACCTTTCTTGAGTTCCAAATCTATCATAAAATTAGAACACTGAATTCATAATAAAGGGAGGATATTGAGCAGTAAGATAGGCAGAGATGTGGAAATCGGGGAAGGTTTGACTGAATAGCTAGGTTTTGATTATTTTTTTAAAGGAAGCATAGCAGGTATTTTGCGCAAGTCTTGTGGGATATTGTTTCATGAGTTGGGTATGAATCAACTGAATACATAAAGCCTTGTGCAGGCTAGTCTTGCTGTAGCCAGTGAAGGCATGGATAAAAGGGCCTGCTGGGAGGACCAAAGTTCCTCAGTGGGGCATATGTGTGTATGAGTTCAAACAAGTGTGCTAGTGCTCTTTAGTTCAAGCATTTGAAGACAATACAAAGTATTTAACATTTCATTTTGCTCTCAGTGGGGAGCCAATGGAGTTTATACAGAATGTTTATTTATTTATTTCCAAACATTTGATATACTGCTTTTATTGTAATCCTCTTTGAGTCTGATCCAGATAAATTAGAGTAGTTTAACAAGTCACTATCGGAGCAATCACTCACACAAACCAACAGTACAGAATTATTTTAATTTAATGTAATACAAAGTATAGGTCAAACTATTTTATGCCAGAACTAATATAAATTAACTAAAATAACTTAATATCACTTAACAGAGATAGACCAAAAAAACAATAGCATTATTGACCTTCTGCCAAGAGGTGAGTAGTAACGCAGACTGACTGCAGTATATACGAGTGGCTCAGAAATACCATTTTGTATCAGCGTCTTGGAGCTTTAGTTGTCTTCATGGTAAGAAATACTTCCAGTACCTGAATGTAATCTGCTTTGAAGCACTGAGAAAAAAAAGTGCAAAAAGCGGAATATAAATCTAAATAAATAAAAATAAATAAGTTCTTTGGTGGCAGGAATAGGTCATTTATCAAGCAAGCTGGGAGAAAGCCTGGTCAAATAGCCATGCCTTCACTTTCTTTCTCGAAGTTAGGTAGCATGGTTCAAGTCGGATGGGAAGCAGAACCACGTTCCAGAGTTTGGGGGCAGAACAGCCGATTAAGCTTCATGTGGTCATTGGACTTGACCCCTGCCAAAAACCTTGCTGCTGTGGAATACCATGTTTTAGAGAATTGTAGTCAGTGTGGCTGTTGATCAGGGACTGAATGATGGTGGATAAATTGCATTTTTCGAAGTTACATATTTGAAATTGATTTAAATGGAAGATTGTGGATTTCACTACAGCTTTGATGTGGTTTTCTATTGAGAGTTGGTGGTCAAGATGGGCCCCTAGCCTTTGTACTGAGTCTGAGGGTTTGTGGATACTCTCTGAATTGGAGGGTGAGAGTGACAGAGGTCTTCTGACTGGCTTACTCAAAGAAGCTCTAAATTAGATGGGTTGTTTTGGTTTCTCATATAGGGCTTTTGGTACAAAACCTGCAGTATTTTGATTGCTTTTCTCTGTACCATCTCTAGCTTCTTTGTATCCTTTCTGAGACATGGCTTCCAGAAGTGAACACAGTGCTCTAGTTGAAGCCTCACCAATGACCGTAATTTGAAATTTGTTTTTACCTGTTAATTTTCCTTTCCTTAAGTCCTGTTAGACCAGTGTGCACTAGTGGAATTTCCTGTTCCACAGCTGTTGACACACCTTCTTTATTCCCTATGGCATGAGACAGTTGCCAGTATTCTTATGTCAAAGCATTAAAACAATTAAAACATACATTTTGGAATGCAGAATAAAAGGAATGTTTCCCCTATTTTCTTACCACTGAGTGCATATTTCTTATGAATTCCCCTCACTTTTTTTGTGCTGGGGTAACAACATTAAATCTTAACACAGGAATAGAACAAAGAGAAAAAGGAAAAGGGGGAAGGAAAATAAAATATTGTCTACCTTGGTAAAATTGTAGCTTAATGTCCACTGTCTTCTTGGGTGTGACTTGGTTTGGTATAGCAAGACTCAAGGAAAGGAAGTTTCCAGGTAAAACCAAATTTCACATTCCTGTTCTTCCTGATACAGTGGTTTGCACTTGTGGGGAAATACCCAAGCTGCTTCTAGGTAAGGCAGGAGAAGACAGAGTTGCCTTAAGGGCTCTTATGCCAAAGGCTGAGTCTATGTTGATTCTCACATCCAGTCTTTAGAATCTTGTAAAGGCATGAAAAGATGATCAGGTAGCTGCCTTGCAGAGTTCATCTGGAGGCGCTGAGAATACCTCTGTCAATGAGGTTGGCTGCGCTCTTGTGGAATGCGTGCAGAGCATCGTGGGTGCTTGAGAGCCACTGAGTAGGTAAAGTGATGAAATTGGTTCCTTAATCCATCTGGCTAGCATGGCTTTGGAGGCTGCCTCCCCTTTTTGGCGGCCCCCATGCCAGCACAAACAGCCTGTCAGTCTTTCAAAACAGGTTAGTGGCCTTTAGGTATCTCAAGAGTATATGTCACACATTTATTTATTTATTTATTTATTTATTTAAGGCTTTTATATACCGACTTTCTTGATACAAATCAAATCAACTCGGTTTACATCGAACTAAGCAGAACTATAACCAACAATTCAAACAAGAGATATTTAGAAGGAGCATAAAAGTTACATTATAACAAGGTTGCCTTAACTGGGAGGAGGAAAAAAAGAAGGGGAGAACGAAAGATAAATAATTATATACAATAAGTTACTATATACAATGGAGTATGGGATAGAGGCAGAAGCCGTACCTCATGACACATCTAGGAGGTGACGCCTTCTATTGTCTTTGGTAAATTTGCTGCCTCTGAAAGCCAGGAGGGAGATGAACCAATTCAAGTGGAAGGGAGCCATTGCCTTTAGTAAAAAGGATGGTACTTCTTGTAGGGTAATTATATCCAGTGAATAGACCAGATATGGGTCTCAACATCATAGGGCCTGTAGTTCAATATGTGCCTAGTGGAACAAATAACCACAAGAAAGACCGACTTTAGGGAGAGGTCTTTCAAAGATGCATGTTTCAAAGGTTCAAAGGGTGGGCCCACTAAATTATTAAGAACTAAGTTAAGATCCCATGAGGGGACTAGTGGTCTGAATGGAGGCTGAATGTGTTTCACCCCTCTTAAGTTACATATTATATCCAGGTGTGTAGACATTTACACACCTTGATTGTATTGGGGACAATAGTAAACACTGAATATCAATAGCCAGTAAGAGAAAAATCTTTAGTCTTTTATTATAAGATATCTCATAATAGGAGCAGTTCACCTCAGCTCTTCTGAGCCATTACACTCAGTTAAATATGTTTCCCTTCTAGACTTACCCACCAATGTTGCATTACATTTTCCAACTGGTTGGCATTATAATTTTCTCTCATATATGCTAATAGACTAGTTTCTTGTAAGTTGTATGATTTCTTATAAATTGAGCCCAGAAGGCTCAACTTAATGCTGACCTTTAACATATGTATTAACCTTTAACATACTTTTTAGCATTTTAGCAGTCTTGGCTATTCCTACAAGTCTGATCAGTACAATTTTATTGTTCTATAATTATGTTTATCTCGGTCAATGCAGAGCTACTAGTGTCACTAATGTAGGTTGATCCTCTATCATTTTTATTACCCTGTTTATTAGCTGGGAGGGGAGGGGGAGAATATGTAGAGTATACAGTCTTCTGACCAAGACTTGATGAGAGTATTTCTTCTGCTGGGTCTCTGCTCCTTTCAACTGCTGAAGAACCTGTTGGATTTGGTATTTACTTGAGTTGCCATTGGTTCATAAAACTGTTCTCAGCTGATCTCCCGTTCTCCTGAATCCAGGCTGTTTCTGGTGAGAAATGTGCTTGGATGTGTTCTCTCCCCGAGATGTGAGCTTTGGAAAGATGAAGCAAGTTTTTTTTCTGCTCACCTGAAGAGCAGACTTGTCTCTTCTGCCGCTGGAGGGCTGCATATGCATCCACTTGTTTATGTATGCTACTGCTGTGGCTTTGTGGCATTGTCTGAAAGGATTCTGATTGCATTTCCTTTCACAATTGGAGGATCTGCCATAGGGCTAACCGAATGGCTCTCATTTCCAATTGACCAGGGCGCATTTTAGGGATATGGAAATAGGCTTCTGCCAATTCCAGGGAAGTGGATGTTGTCTACTGTGGCAAGTGGAACAAATTCTGTCCCATGGTCTTTTCTGAATCCCAGTTGGTAAGAGTGAAGATTATAGGTCTCCTTCAAGGAATGTAAGAGTTGAAAGTAAACGTTTTCTATGAATTTGGACTGGAAGAAGAGATTGGAGATTGGCCGATAGTGGTCCACTATTTTTGGGACCAAGCCTGTTTTTTTGATGATGGATTTGCTTATGGCCTGTTTGAGGGAAGAGAGCAAGCAACCTTGAGATAGCATGGCATTGATTATGGAGGTTAGCCAATAGTCAATGAAAGTCTCCAATGTATTTGGGTAGTATAGGGTCAAGTGGTATGGACTTTTCTTGGAGAATTTTTTTTTACTTTCAAAGGAGGGGTTATCCTGAATGCATACAGCTGACTGGCTTCGGGGTTTGGTTGAGCTGGCAAAGATAGGACTGATGAAGGTATTTAAAGAGTGATACTCTAAATGGATAGGGAAGGAGAGGGGATGATAAGTTTAAATGGATGGCTTCTATTTTTGATTCAGAAATGTTTTGCAAGATCTTTTGCACTTGGTCCCTCAGAGGAAAGAAGAGGGGAAGGGGATTCAGGTTGGAGAGTTTCTTTATTAGTTGGAATTTTTTTGCTGAGCAGTTTTCAGCAAACACTAGCTGTTTGGAGAAATATTCTTTCTTTGCTAATGAAGTGTATTTCCTTGCAAGTTTTCATTGGTTCTGTGCTTATGCCACCTATGCTTTAGTTGTTTGAGAGAAAGACCCTCATGGAACAAATAGAACGTTCTGTTGGACAAAGGTGAGGTAGTTTTTTTGGGGGGCTAGAATGTCAATAGCATTGTTAATCAAAGCATTGCTTGTGAGAAGATATCCATGTCAGATAGCTTAAGGACCTCCATGATTTTGTCACTTATTTGTGAATAATTGGACCAGGATTTAGGGATAGTCACAACTTTTCACACACTCAGAGGCAGTCAACTGTCCAGCCAGATCTTCAGTCTTATTTATTGGGAATACTAATCTTCTTTATATATTTTTATATTTAGCTCTTGCCTTTTCATGGTAGCTAAAATTCAAATTATATTCAGGTACTATAGGTAATTCCCTGCCCCCAAAGGACTCACAATCTAAAGGCCTCATTTACTAAAGCTTTTTCTCCAGTCTTCGGGTAGCAGGTTACTATTAACCAGGTTCCTTGCCCCCACAAGCTTATCATATGTTGAAGCCTTATAATGTGGACTCTGCTGCGTCTGGATCTGAGTGATCTTTTGGACCTGTCAAAAAGGGGTTTTCTGTCCTGCAGAGACTATAAGCCATCGCAGCCAAGGTGAAGGAATATAAAAATACATCAAAAACCTCTGTGTGCTCTCCTGTGAATGACAAATGTTCTGCAAGAACCAGCATCCAGCACTCACAGTATTAACAAGTTGGTAAAAGGACTGAACTATTTAGCCTGCCAGAGAACAGAATTACATAGCCAGCAGAGGAGGAAGCCAAAGGAATGCTAGGATACCATTTAAGGAAGAAAAGGCGCAAACTGTCCTGGCTCTATCTATGTGTGAGGGGCGAGAGCCAGGAGTTGGAGCCATGAAGAGAGGAATGCATCTGGCAGCCCTGAAATTAGTTCTTCTCCTGAAGAGCTAATTATTAAGAGGGAGAGACAGAAGTCTACTCTCTGAGGAGATAGCGAGAAATACAGCTGTTCTTGCTTCATAGCCAAGCTACATATAAAATCCCAACAAGGGACAGAGGAGCCAGGAGCTGAGAGACTTCCTATCCAGGCCCAGGAGTACATGGCTGGATCACCCTCCTAAGAAACTGAGGGTGCATAGAAAGAATCATAGCAGAGGAGGTAGAAGGTTTATTTTCTTGCCTTTTGTCAAAAATTCAGTATTTTATCTTAACTATTTCATCCTTTCAGCAAAAGTCAAGCATAAACCCTTGCCACAGCCACATGAGATAGGGCAGGTAAAGAAGCTGCTGGACTGTGGTCTTTCTGTAAGAATCTGAAACTAGGTCTGCTTTCTGTTTAGTACCAAGTAAACCATTTGGGGAAGCTCCCCAGGAGTAAGAGACCTTCCACGCACTGGACAGCTCATCTATTTGGTTTGTTATCTAGCTATCTCCATCATCAAGAGGGACTCCTTCATTTTCTTGATTGTTTTTTTTTCCACACAATTTTGTGTTTGTGTCAGGATGCACCCTTTACAAACTGCTGACATTGAAGTGGATCTGTTCCCTTCCCTTTTTGAATACTCAGGAGTAAAGACAATTTTTGAAAGCTGCATACTTCACTGCTCCACCCCCCCCCCAACTTTCTCTACTATCGTTCTTTATTATTTTTTTTACTATCCATATGAGTATGTTGGTTGCCCTGGCTAACAGGCCATATCCAGTTATTTTTGCATTGCTTGATTTAAAATAAGAAAACTGAAGGTTTGTTATACTTCACTAATGTAATTTTCCCTTTTAATATTCTGGATGGATTTACTGTCTACTTACATAATACTAGTATAAAGGTTAATTACTGTTATATGGGTCATTCTATATCAAGTGGACCAGGGGTCCATGCTCAACCTCCTCCAAATTGAACACAATTTTGCACAGATGTGCTCTAGGGTCTCAAACAAAACCATACTAAATTTTTCACCTGGAGCTAGAGCAGTTGAATGGAGGTCACCTCGGAGTATCATGCTCTGTGCAACCTAAAATGGCCATTTTGTTCACGTGCTGCATCCCAACACCTCTCAGGGGCCTGAAATTTTGTGGATTAGTACAACCCCTGGTGGTAAGTCCCAGTGCAAAGTCTGGAACATAACGTGAGCTTGCCTCCCTTTCTTTGGGCCAGCAAGATATGTGAAAAATGTTACAAAAGAAATATAAAGCCTTCTTTGACTTCTCATTGCTCCTGATCTATACTTTGATTCAGGCCCTGATTGGATCAGTAGTCATGGCCCATGGCATATACGTAATTTGCATTAAGAGGCTTTACAGGCAACTGAAAGCAAAGATATAATTACATAAAGTCACAATATCAAGTTTTTATGCAAAGTTTTGCCAGTTTTCAGGTGCAAATATCTCTACTGTGTAATTTTTAATTCTTTTCTTTTTTATGTCTTTTGAAAAAGCATCTTTTTTGTACAAAAGTTGCCCTGTTTCATTTTGGACCCGATTTTGCTTTGGTCAGAATTAAGGCACCAACAATATGCATCATTTGCATGCATGGGCATGCTATGTTAAAACGAAGCATCTTTGGCACCCTGTTGTATAACATGCAAATGATCTAGAGGTGAAATTGTACAGTATGGTGAAGCTTGTTGTACTTACCATGCTTGTAACTTATGACATCTTGCTTCAACATACTTTTATAAATAACCCCTCAAAATGGATATTTTATTGTGCTGTTATTTACTGCATGCAAGTCTGAACATGCCAAAGTATCATCTTCACAAGGAACTATGGTAATATGTTGTGGCAGAGATTTTGGGAACATGCCCTGGCTTGTGATACCATTGTGCTCTTTGTGTCCCCGGTATCACATTTTTCTTTGTGCTAAAGGAGGATATTGAAGCAATCAGACCTGTTCAGGATGAGAGGTTTACAAAAGGGAAAATAATCAATTCAAGCCCATTGATGCACTAAAATTTGCATTAGCAAAATTTCAGATAACGTTACCTCATTCATTGCAAGTGTTCTTGAACATGAACGTGAATATTTTCATGCCCTTCAAGTATCCAGCTTCCAACCTGGTCAGTATTTAGCTTGCATCTATGATAAATCCTGGTATATTGGCCAAATATGCGAAGTCTCAACTGAGGAACTTCTTGCACCCCAAAGGTATTATGTGGAAGATTTAAGTGAGGATAGCCTTCATCAGATAAGTATGTATCCCAATTTAGATATTGCTGAAAGGTAGTGGTTTATAAAGTATTAAATAAGTGTTGGTTATCGTTAGAGATTTGGGTGAAATCCATGCTTCCCCTGAAGAAGCCCTAAGTGTGAAGGTGAAACAAAGAATTCTTGGTTGGGAATTGGAATGCCAGAGATGTTGGATTGAGCTATATTAGTAGGAAGGAAGCTGTAATTACGTACACGTTTTTGCTCTGTTGACTACAAGCATGTATAGATGAGTTTGAAAAAGTCGAAGAAGTGGAGGAGACTTCAGTTCCCTTTACGTACCCGGATCAGTCCAGACTCCTGGGTTTTGCCTCCCCTCTATAGATTACCTGGGTTTTGCCTCCCCTCTAAGTTTACCAAAGAAACTCTGCCTCATATAGGCTGGTGCCACCTACAGTCTGGCAGTATTCTTCTGTCTCCAGCAGGTGGAGGACATGCAAAACCTACAGTCTGGTGAGGCCTAGCCTAGGGTTTTAGATAGGTAGGCAAAATAAAAAAAAAAAAAAAAAAGTTTGTAGAGACAAATTAGTTGGAGACTGACCACAGTGTGTTCCTGCAGGTCAGGGTCTCTTGCCTCCCAGGGGTTGCCAGGTCCTTAGGGACCATCCTCCCTGGTTTCAGAGGCTCTTGGTGTTGGGGGTTGAGGACCCATTTTCCAACCCACACTACCACTGGGGGTGATACCGGGGAGCCCAGCTCACCCCTTCCAGTGGATTCAGGACCCGAGGCAGCTGGACAGGTAATATTTTATTTATTTATTTGTTTGTTTTTCTATACCAACATTCTATTCAAAATTTCACATCGGTTTACACATAACAGAATTGTCTCCAAGTAAACTTATGAAGACAGAATACAGTTAAACACACTAAATATAAAATTAAAAAATATAAAATTAAAATCAATAATAAATTAAGATACCAAAACTATATAAACAAGAAAACCTATTGTTCTACAACATTCTATGTACTTAAAAGAAGAAGTAAATTATAGAATGGTGTTGTTAAAAAAAATTAAATTTGTGAGGGGAAAGCTTTCAAAAAAAGCCAAGTTTTAAGGCTTTTTCTGAATGAGGATGTAGAGGGGTCAGTTCTCAGAGAAGTTGGTAGAGAGTTCCATATATGGGGACCTATTATAGAAGCAGTTCGAACCCTAGTGGATGCTCGGTGAACTTCTTTGTTGGAAGGAGTTGACAGCAAACCTGTTTCTGATGAACGGAGGTTTCCAGTAGGTATACATTGGTAAAGGGGTTTTTGTAAGCAAAGGGGCGGATTTTCAAACACTACGCGCGCGGGTACTTTTGTTCGCACCACCGGCGCGAACAAAAGTACACCAGATTTTATAAGATACGCGCGTATCTTATAAAATCCGGGGTAGTTTGTTAAGGAAGAGCTCCGATGAAGGTGATAGAGGAGATTTATCTATGTGGAGATATGCATTAGCAGGATGAAATCTGAAGAAAAAGATACTTTAAAAAAAAAAAAAAGTCTTTTTTTTATTTTGCTCGCATCATCTCCCATAGCCCTTCCATTCGCGGGGGTGGGGTATTTCAGCGTCATTTTGCCGTGTTTTCCGGGGGGGGGGGGGGGGGGGGGGGGGGGGGGGGGGGGGGGGGGTAGGTGTTAAATCTGATTCCCTGCCCGACTAAGCCGTGTCCACAGACATATGCTTCCTGCGTCTCCGGGGGTGAGGGTGCCTCCTCGCCGCCAAAACGAGTGGTACAGACTCTTATGGGAGCCTTTGGGGAGTTGCCTGCTGCGATCCCTGGCCCATTCCTGGGAAGCGTGGGAACGGGTGCCATTTTAGGTCCCTCGGGGTCGGCGATCCCGGTGGCGGATGCCATTTTCTTTAGTTCGGGAATAGGGGGCGCTGCAGTGCAGGCAGGCCCAGGGGAGGATGACCTTCCCCCCGGGTTTGTCACCTCAACGCTGAGTCCCCAAGGGGGGCATATCTGTGACTAGTGTCAGGATGAATGTTGATGATCCGGCTGCAAGGGACACGGATAATACCTCTTCCGAGTCTTCTTTTTCTTCAGATTTTGTCCTGCTAAATGCATAAGGCCTTTAAGGCCCGGAGGGCACATAAGAGAAGACCCCCTCCCCTAGAATCCCAACCCCTCCCTCCAAAGCGGGCTCAGAGCCCTCAGAATGCAGGGGCCTCATCCAACCAGAGACCAAAGCCTCTAAGGACCCCAGTGCCTGACCCTGAGTCTTCCTCAGATTCGGAGGAATCGGAGAACCTTGATGAACAGGAGTTACCTTCTCAGCCCCCACGGGGGGTGGAGGGAGAGGCCGAGATGCAACAGAGCGGGCTCAGAGGGGTCCATGGGGTGGACGGAGATGATCCAAAGGTGGTCTGCCTGTTTCGCAGGGATGAGTTAGGGCCTCTCATCCCGCTTATTTTGTGGGAGCTAGGATTCAGCTGCCTCAGATGGAGTCGTGCCTAGGAGCTATGGACCCTATGGTACTGGGTCTACGGGGGCCTCCTTCATCCTTCCCCTTTCATTTTTCGGTCACGGATTTGCTGTTTAAGGATTGGGACACTCCAGATTTGGGCCTTAAGATGGTGAAGGCGATGGGCAAGTTATACCCCTTGCCCGAGGAGGCTTTGGAACTCTTGTGGGTTCCTACGGTGGATGCAGCAGTGGCGGCGGTCACGAAGAAGACCACCATCCCGGTTACGGGGGGCATGGCCCTTAAGGACCTGCAGGATCGTAAACTGGAAGTTCAGCTTAAAAAGATTTTTGAAGTGTCTGCCCTGGGGATACGGGCAGCGATGTGTAGCAATTTTTCATTGAGGGCAGGTCTGCGCTGGGTACAGCAGCTACTGGCCAATGACTCGTTGTCCCAGGAGGAAGCTCTGCAGGCGGGTTGCCTGGAGGCAGTCATTGCCTACAGCACGGATGCTTTCTACGATTTGCTGCGCACATCGGCCAGGTCTATGGTGTCTGCTGTGTCCACCCGACGTCTGTTGTGGTTATGCCACTGGGCGATGGATGTCTCTTCCAAGGCTCACCTGGGCTACCTGCCGTTTAAGGGTAAGCTGCTCTTTGGTAAGGAGCTAGAGGACCTGATTCAGTCCTTGGGCGAGAATAAGGTGCATCGGTTGCCGGAGGATAAGACGAAGTCGAGAGGAACTTTTTCTTCCAAGACTCGGTTTCGCGGGGGTAGGAAGCCTCGGACTTCTTGGGGATTGGGTTCTTCCTTTCGACACAATGCCAGTAGGCAGCAGTCCTACACTCCGTCCTTTCGTGGGCGGCGTTTCGGTAGACCTGGCTCCGGACAGATTGTACCGAGTGGAAATACTTCGCAATGATGGGTGGCCGGCTCAGTCCTCGGTCCCAGTGGTGGGAGGCAGATTGATCCTGTACTTCGAGGAGTGGGCCAAAATCATGTCAGACCAGTAGGTCCTTTCGGTGATAAAACACGGTTACGCGTTAGATTTTGCACGCAGGCCCCGCCAGCGATTCCTAGTTTCTCCCTGCGGTCAGAAGCCAAAACGCGAAGTGATACAAGAGATGCTACAACGGCTTCTCGCCCTCGGAGCAATAGTGCCGGTGCCATTGGGGGAGGTCCGGTACTCCATTTATTTCGTGGTACCCAAGAAGGAAGGAACATTTCGTCCTATTCTCGACCTCAAGCGGGTTAACAGATGCCTGCGGATTCCTCGCTTCCGGATGGAAACTCTAAGGTCCATCATTGCATCGGTGCGATGGGGGGAATTTCTGGCCTCTCTGGATCTCACCAAAGCCTATCTGCACATCGCCATCTGCGCAGATAATCAATGTTATTTAAGGGGCACAGTTATCAGTTCCGCGCTCTGCCATTCGGGCTCGCCACTGCGCCCAGGACATTTGCCAAGGTCATGGTAGTGGTGGCGGCGCAGCTCCACAAGGAGGGATACCTGGTACATCCGTATTTGGACGATTGGCTGATCAGGGCAAAGTCGGAATTGCGTTGCCAGGAGGCAGTCACTCGTGTGCTGCAGTTGCTAAGGAGTCTGGGTTGGGTAGTCAACCCGGCCAAGAATCACCTGATCCCCTCCCAGTCCTTGGAGTTTTTGGGAGCTCTGTTTGATACTCGGCAGGGCACGGTGTCCCTCACGGAGGAGCGTCGGGTCAAGCTTCAGCGGCAGGTAAGGACCCTGTTAGCCAATCCCTCTCCGATTGTTTGGAATTACTTACAGGGTTCCATGACTTCGACTTTGGAGTTGGTTCCTTGGGCCTTCGCTCATATGCAACCTTTGCAGTCAGCTTTACTCTCCCGCTGGAACCCTGTCTCAGAACAGTTCCATATTCAGTTGCCCCTGTCGGGTTCAGCTCGTTCCAGCCTCGCCTGGTGGCTCAACCCGGACAACTTACGGCAGGGAATGCCTTTGGTCATTCCAGATTGGACGGTGGTCGCCATGGATTCCAGCCTATATGGTTGGGGAGCCATTTGTCAGTGGATGTCCGTGCAGGGCAGGTGGTCCTCACAGGAGGCCAGAGCGGTGAGGTTGGTGCTGCAGGCGTTCCTGCCGATTCTCCGCAGCAAGTCTGTACGCATTCTGTCTGACAGTGCGACCACGGTGGCGTATATCAACCGTCAGGGAGAACCAGAAGTCAACCATAGCATTGGAAGCTTGGTTACTGAGCTCTTGGGTGGAACAAAATCTGTTCAGCATAGCGGCTTCTCACATTGCCGGGATCGACAACGTTCGAGCGGACTACCTCAGTCAACATTACCTAGATCCCGGAGAATGGGAACTCACAGACAAAGCCTTTCATCGCATTTGTGCCCGTTGGGGAACACTTTGTGTGGACCTAATGGCGACGTTCTGGAACGCCAAGGTGCCACGCTTCTTTGCCCATCGCAGGGAGCCAGGCGTGGACGCGTTGGTTCTCCCCTGAGACCTCTTGTACGGGATCCGTGTCCATCTTGGAATTTGAATTTGGACCTTAAAGCCTTGTGTTCGGCACCCTTTGCCTTTGCGTAGGGTGACTTTGAAAGATCTCACCTTGAAGGTCGTATTTTTGGTGGCGATTGCCTCCGCTCGCCGACTGTCGGAGCTTCAAGCGTTGTCGTGTAGGGAGCCCTTTTTGAGGATTTCTGATTCGGGCGTTTCCCTACGTACAGTTCCATCCTTTCTACTTAAGGTGGTGTCTTCTTTCCATTTGAATCAGTCAGTGGAGCTGCCAGCTTTCTCTGAGCACGACCGATTGGACCCCGCTTATAAGGATTTAAAGAAGTTGGATGTTCGCCGATCTTTGCTCTGTTACCTGGAACTTACCAATGAGTTCAGGGTGTCTGATCATCTCTTTGTGCTCTGGAGTGGACCTCGTCGGGGTAATATGGCTTCCAAGACCACGCTAGCTCGTTGGTTAAAGGAAACCATTAATTCGCCTTATTTGTTAAGCGGACGGCCATTGACGGTGGACCTTCGGGCGCACTCTACTCGATCTCAGGCTGCTTCCTGGGCGGAAAGTCATCAGGTGTCACCCAAGGAAATATGTAGGGCGGCTATGTGGAAGTCGCTTCACACCTTTGCTAGACATTATGGTTTGGATGTTCAGGCGTCTGGGACAGGGACATTTGGGTCTGGGGTACTGCGTGCGGGCCTCTCCGGATCCCATCCCAAGTAGATAAAGCTCTGGTACATCCCAGGAGTCTGGACTGATCCGGGTACGTACAGGGAAAGAAAAATTAGTATCCTTACCTGATAATTTTCGTTCCTGTAGTACAGGGGTCAGGAACCTATGGCTCGGGAGCCAGATATGGCTCTTTTGATGGCTGCATCTGGCTCGCAGACAAATCTTTAATAAAAAAGTAAAAATCTAACAAAATCTCCCACCCTCCTGACGCCCCCCAAGACCTCCAAAATTAATTTACTACAACCCCACCCTCCTGACCTACCAAAAGTCCCTGGTGGTCCAGCGGGGGTCCAGGAGCGGTCCGGGAGCGATCTCCTGGACTTGGGCTGTCGGCTGCCAGTAGTCAAAATGGTGCCGACGGCTCTTTGCCCTCACTATGTCACTGGGGGTCGACCAATGGCGGCGGTAGCCCCTGTGACATAGTGAGGGCAAAGGGCCGTCGGCGCCATTTTGACTACTGGCAGCCAACAGCCCAAGTCCAGGAGATCGCTCCCGGACCCCCGCTGGACCACCAGGGACTTTTGGCAGGTCTTGGGGCATTAAGAGAGTAGGGGGTTGTAGTAAATTAATTTGGTAGGTCTTGGGGGAGGCAGGAGGGTGGGGGGTTGTAGTTAGTATGGCTCTCACGGCATTACATTTTAAAATATGTGGTGTTCATGGCTCTCTGAGCCAAAAAGGTTCCCGACCCCTGCTGTAGTACCACGGATCAGTCCAGAGTACCGCCCTGATTTGGGAGCTTATCAGTTTGGAGAGTCCCCGCTATTGTATTTGTCTCATTTATTGCAGATCGATTTGATTGTTCGGCAGCCCATGGGTGCTGATCCCATTTGGGGGTTCCATGAACCAATTGTTCCGGTTGTTCGGTTACTGTATATAGTTAGTTGGGGTTTTAATAATCCGTTTCTGCTTTGATATTAAGTAATACTACCAGACTGTAGGTGGCACCAGCCTATATGAGGCGGAGTTTCTTTAGTAAACTTCTGTCTCCATCTGCTAGGGAGGGGGGAGGGGGGGGGGCGGCAAAACCCAGGAGTCTGGACTGATCCGTGGTACTACAGGAATGAAAATTATCAAGTAAGGATACTAATTTTCCTTTCTTTTAAAAGCTGTGGAGGTGGTTGTTGAAACTCCTTTCATTTCCTTAAAGAGATTTCTAACAGAGGTACTTGGTTTTCCTAATACAGATATTCTTTTTATAAACTCATGTTTCTTTATAACAAAAAAGAGCCTCTGTTCCTGTTGTTTCAATACCTGCCAACCTTACAAGTTTTTTAGAGAATTCTACTTTAGAAGTCTTAGAAATACCTTGATAGTATAATTTATTACAATGTTGGATATAAATAAACTTATGAGATGTTATTTTCAAAAATTTCCAGCTTCATTTCATGGCCAAAATGTTAAAATATATCCTGATTTGGCTCCAATTACTCGAACTAGAAGATGAGAATTTTTGGCTCTTAGGCAAAGAGTTATCTTGTTAGGATTTTGTTTTTGCTAAGATACCCTTGTCGGTGTGTAATAAGGAGAGGTGAAGAATTTTTGTTTTTTTTCCGGTCAGAACAATTGCGTCAGTTTATGGAAACCCGTGAACCTGCAGCCTCTTCCCCATTGCTTCTTAACGAATAAGGCTAAATAATTTGATATACCAGATATACCAGTTTCTTGGTAAAATCTCCTTATTTATATTTCTGTCCTCTCATTCTTCTAAGTTCCTAATTTAACATTAGATTACGAATATACAAATTGAGAATTTC
Organism: Rhinatrema bivittatum; assembly: GCF_901001135.1. Taxonomy (NCBI): domain Eukaryota; kingdom Metazoa; phylum Chordata; class Amphibia; order Gymnophiona; family Rhinatrematidae; genus Rhinatrema; species Rhinatrema bivittatum. The sequence continues at coordinate 765,265,567 of NC_042616.1, forward strand.
TAAACTGTGTATATAATTTCTTATTGTTCTAAAAGTGAATTTCCCTTTGTATAAAGAAAGTGTAATTGCATTTCAGTGAATTAAACTGAATTGAAATTATTTACTTATTTGTAAATTCAAAATTATAAAAAAAAAAAAAAAAAAGCTGTGGTCTGCTTTCATCCTTTCCGGCAGTTCCTGCACTTTCCAGTATTTTTATGAAGTGTTTTATTTTAACATGTTGGCTTTTGGTTTGTATGAGTGAATATGTATGTGTGTGGGTTATAGTGTGACCCACACACATACAGCGTAGTTTCGCCGCGGGTTGGATGCACGTTTTGGATGTGCTAATCACCTTATAGCATAAGGGGCTGTGGATGCGTGGGGTTAAACAGTACACTCGGCTGAGCACACTGTTTTGTATTGGCCCCACTGTTTTAAAGCATTTTACTCCCATGTTATAAGGCAGAAGTCCCCTGTGCATGAGGTTAAATGCAGTTTGCATCTGATTTGAAATGTATAACTTTGTAATCCTGTGCTAAGATTTGTTTGTGAACGGCAATTAGTACAGTGAAATATAGTCAGAGCTTAGGTTAATTTCCAAAAATTGTACACAACGAAGAGGGTACAGCCAGTGAATTCCACAGATTAACATGTTTTTTTCCTCTCATAAAGGCCCTTGCACCTATGGGAAAAAAAAAAATCTTTTTGAATAAAACCTAAAATTGGAATGAAAATAGTACACCCCCCCCCCCCCCCTCAAATTAAGAGAACTTCCATATATTTGGATTTTTAGATTTCAGTTCCTTACCTTTTCAAATCCAAGCACAAGCTACATTTCAGGTACAGTAGTGAGGTCCTTTCTCCAGAGGGTTTCCAGTACCTGAGGCAGTGGAGGGTGACGTGTCTTGCCCAAGGTTACAAAGGAGTGTAAGTGGTAGAAGTAGCATTTGAATCCAGGCTTTCCTGCTGCTGTAACCACTAGACCACTACTGCACTCCACACGAATAGTTGGAAATGTTTTGACTTCTCACCAAAAACACAGGAGACCCTAGGGGTGACAGCTGCTTCTCTTCTGTTAATGTTGTTAGAATGGACAAGGGAAACATCCGCCTAATGAATTCTTCTCACCATGCAACCCAGTGGTGCAATGCAGGGTGGGATTAAGATGACTTATGCCCATAGGTAATGCGGGGAGGGGAGTTATCTTCCCTGCAAAAATCCCATTCCCCCTTCCTCCCTTGCCTTGCCTCCAAGGCATCTGAAAATGAAGAAAAATAGTGCAAGGCCTGATGGACCCTGTGATGCTCTGCCCCTTGGTAACAGGAAGCCCATGCAGGACGGGCTGGGGCATTGCAGAATCCATCAGCAGCAAGGGCTGTTGAAGGCTCCGTGAGCTTTTTCATTATCTTTTGGTGCAGCAGCTACAGGCTCCAATTTAGGCATGGCAGTGACAGCAACGCTTCGGTGCCTATAAGAATTTGGTGCCAGAGGCAGTTCCCTGTGTTACCTATGGCTAAATCCAGGCCTGGTGCAATGCCATACAAATCCTGAGATTTATTTTTATTTATTTAGATTTATATTCCACTTTTTGCAGCACTTCAAAGTGGATTACATTCAGGTACTGGAGGTATTTCCCTATCCCCAAAGGGCTTACAATCTAAGTTTGTACCTGAGGCAATGGAGGGCAACGCCTGGTCTCCCGGTTCATAGCCCACTGCTCTAACCACTAGGCTACTCCTCCACTCCAATATAGAGATAGATCTGAAAAATGGGCTGTCTGCTGCTTCAGAGCACATCCAGCTTGTACTCGCAGCAGCAGACATTGTCAGTGATACTGCTCAGCCCTGGGGTAGGGGAGGGGATGCAGTAAATTGCATTTGTTTTCCCTGGCTGCTGTCAGTACACAATGGGGTTTCCCAGCATTAGGAGGAAACTTTTGGGTACTTGAATTTCAAACTCAATTTCCAGCCAGGTAGGTGTAATTTGGTATCTAGTAGTTTCTGTTTCTTCAGGGGGCGTTCCTAGTTCTGCTTCCACCACAACTAACTTTCCATCCCACTTGGGACCTGGCCCAAGCCAACTTACTATTATGCTAGACAGGGTCTGAGGCCGCCAGGATATTTTCCCCAATTAAGCCCTACCCTTCTCCCTCTTCAATCCAGCAAATGCAGTGACAGCCCTTAGCTTGCATAGCCCAGAGCTCCCTACAGAACCTGGAATTCATGCCTCCTGAAGCCTATCTGTGGGTGTCATTGTTGTACAATGATTGAGTTTCCTGCCCTTAAGGAGGTTTTGACCTCTGCCTACACAGCATCCCCAGCCCCCACTGGCTCAATGAGCTAAAGCTGATTCTGGGATCACTCCAGTAGCCAATATACTGTATATGTTGTCAAAGAGAATTTGTCCTAGCTGAATGGGACTGTTGTACAAATGTACTGTGAGGGGAGGGGGCATGACTTTAATTTGTTTTAAGTGAGATATGTAATGAAGGAGATTGCTCTAGAGAGAAACATTACTTTATTTTGTGTTTGTGTCGTTTAAGAAGAACTTTGCTATTGAGATTTTATTTTCTCTGTGATTGAAAATCTAGATTATTTCAAGATGTCTGGACATGCAGGTTCTTTGATTTCCTTCAACATCATTGGTTCTTCTCTTTCTTCTCTGAAAAATTGCCTGCCATACATTAACACAGGAATGGAAATTGCCACGAATGTTGCTTTTGATCTTATAGAAAATGGAGGTAGGTACCTGCATCCATCACTTAATTTCTTTGGTTTTCTGGAATAATTATGATTTCTGAAGCACCATTGAGTTACATGGTGTAAAAGAACAGCTCACCTATGAGGAAAGACTAAAGAGGTTAGGACTGTTCAGCTTGGAGAAGAGACGGCTGAGGGGAGGATATGATAGAGGTGTTTAAAATCATGAGAGGTCTAGAATGAGTAAATGTGAATCGGTTATTTAATCTTTCAGATAATAGAAGGACTAGGGGGCAATAGAAGGACATGTAGCACATTTAAAACTATTCGGAGAAAGTTCTTTTTCATGCAATGCACAATTAAACTTTGGAATTTGTTGCCAGGGGATTTGGTTAGTGCAGTTAGTATAGCTGTGTTTAAAAAAGGATTGGATACGTTCTTGGAAGAGATTCCATTACCTGCTATTAATTAAGTTGACTTAGAAAATAGCCACTGCTATTACTAGCATCAGTAGCATGGGATAGAATTAGCTTTTGGGTACTTGTCAGGTTCTTATGGCCTGGATTGGCCACTGTTGGAAACAGGATGCTGGGCTTGATGGACCCTTGGTCTTACCCAGTATGGCATGTTCTTATGTTCTTAAGAGAAGATATACAATATGAAGAAGCTGTGAGATATGCTGAATATGAAGAGCTGCACAAGATAGGGAAATATATCTCCCAAAGACTTAGAATCCTGAGAGAAGATGATGATACACATAGTAGGGGAGGGACAGTGGTTCATGTAGTGATGAGGAAATGGAAGAAGGTTTAGAAGGTGTTAGCTGAAGAGTTGGATGCTGAAGTCTGCAAGATCTAAACTTGGAAAGAACATAAAATCTTTTGGTCTAGACAAACGACTAAGATTGTTCTGAATTTCATGTTTATGCTTGGATTTTCAGTGGCAGCTGAAAGTTCAATGACCCAACACTAGACACGTTGATCTTGCTTTGTGCCTTTGTAAGCTGCTAGAACGGTCTTGCTATTATACTTGTCAGGAGAACTTTGTCTCTCTGGAATATTAAGACAGAGTAACTAGGCTTGAAGAAGAAAAGGTGCACAAGGACTCAAAATATACATACTACTTAATTATTAAAAAAATAATTCCCTGTGCATACACGGATCATTCCAGACTCTTGGAGTTTTGTCTCCCCTCCAGCAGATGGAGACAGAGAAAGTTTCGACAGACTCTACCTTTTACACCAGGATGCCACCCACAGTCTGCCAGTATTACTCTGTCTCCAGCAGATGGTAAGGGATGCAACACTCACATTCTTTACTGATTGCTTGATAAAAAAAAAACAACCAAAGGAAAGTTACAGACAGTTGTTAGTTAGGTCTTTTTTCTTAAGTTTATTTCATTTACAAAAAAAAAAGAAGAAGAAAAGGAGAAAGAATTCAGCGAGGAAGGTGCTTACAGTCTCTAGCCTCCCAGGGGGTTGGCAGGTCCTGGTTGTGTAGGCAGCTGTAGGGTCGAGGGCCTGGTTGTGTGGCAAAAGTAGGGTCGAGGGCCCTACTTTTGCCACAGGGCAGCCCAGCTTGGGGTGATACCGGGGAGCCCGGATCACTCACCCCAACCAGACCGCTTCAGGACCCGAGCAGAGGACAGCTGAGCTGGTTGGAGTGATTTAAAAAAACAAAAAAACCCCCAAAAACGAATTAAATACAAATTTCAGCAGCGGATTCGCGAGGCTCTCCTTTGTCTTTGTTGCTGCGGTGGTCGTTGAGCGTTTCGCTCAGTCTTTCCCTGTTTAAGGAAAAAAAAAAGTTTATTTTTTCTTGTCGGCTCCCTCATGCTGCACGGGCCGTTTTGCCGATGCTGATGGAGGCAGAAGTTTTTTTTTTTTCCCATCACTTCTTCTATTTATTCTATGAATGGAATCTGAAAAGCCAGGATTCTCTGCCTCCAGCCAATGTAAAGACCTCCTGATGATGTAGCAGAATTATTTTCAGAGAAAGATATATTTTAAGAATGATCTGAATTTCAAAAGAGAACTGATATAAGAGGCAAAGGCGCTTGTGCCATGCTCCTTCTTGTGGGTCAGTAAAGCGAGGCCTTACCAAGCTAAGCGCCCTTTCTCTGTTGAAATTTGAATTCTAATCTAACAAGAAGAAGTGCCTCTGAGAGCTTTCCTTGAATGCACTTGTAATAATTTCACCTGCTGTGCAGTCTTTCCATGCCAAGGTTCAGCCTGCTGTATGGTCTTCCCTCTACCAGGGTTTCCCAACTAGCCTTGCTCAATACCTTGCAGTTATCTCCTCACTGATTCTACTATGCCCAAGCCTCAGTTCTACTTAACCCAGCCTGCTTACTGCCTCAGTGCTCCTTCATGAGTCACCTCAGCTGTCTGACCTGGCCACCCTTACTTGATTATCCTGCCTTGCCTCGCAGCCTACTCAGGCTTCCTGCCTTGACTTCTGTCTTGCTTTGTGGCCTCACTGAGCCTCTTGCCTGGGCTTGTGGCTCTCTCAGCCTCTTGCCTGGCCTTTGGCCACTGTGAGCCTCTTGTCTTGCCTTGCCTTGCCTTTTGGCCTCTCTTGGCCTCTTGCCTTGTCTTATGGCCTTTCTTGGCTTCTTGCCTTGCTCTGTGGCCCCCCTGGGCCTCTCTGCCTTACCTTATGGTCTCCAGGCCTACTAGGTTCTCCTAGCCAGCCTTATGCCCTGTTGGGCTTTCCTGTTTCTTGTTGCCTGTTCTGTCTAGTCCAGTCCTTGGCTAAGCCCTGGCCTTGTCTAGTCTTGTCTTTATCCAGTCCTTGTTCTGTTTTGCACTGCCCAGTCTACTTCCTTACCTGTTTCCCAGTCCTTGCCCTTGTCCTTGGTTCAGCCCTGTCTGCATCCAGCCCTCAGCTAGTACTTGCATTCAGTTGCAGTCCAACCTGTTCTGCACCAGTACCATTTCCAGTCCAACTTGTCCTGTATCTGTTCCAGTCCCAGCATGCCTCTAATCCTCGCTGGGTCTCTGACTCTTAACTAGTACAATAATTTTCAGCAAGAGACAAGTTCTTCTGGCCCCCAGAACCCAAGGTCTCAACCTGCAGGGGAGGGGGTGGCTAGGCAGAAGACTAGCATCAGTCCAGCCCTGCGGTTCTGCACCGTTTCTGCAGGGGTGCACCTGGACTCCAGCCTGTAGCTAAATGAATGTGCTGAGCCTTTATCAGGCTAAGATAACCTTCTTCATAATAGAGATTTCGGTTGAGCTTGTTGTAATTTAATGTTTAGTCAAATGAGGCGAAGTTCCTCTGAAACCTTACCTTGCAGACTACTTGCATCTAAGTTGTAGAAAGTTATTTTTTAAAGATACTCACCCAAGAGGGCACTCCTCCATTAAGGTAAGTTTCCAGAGCAGCAGCTCATCAGCCCTTTCTGGAAAAAATGTATTTTCAATATTGCTAAGGAGGAGTTTTTCAGTTTAAATGAGCAGTTTGAGACTCACACCAATCCCAGCAGCACAGGCCTCTGGAAGGGTTACTGATGATTCCTCCCCTTGTAGCAGAGGCTTAGGAAAGTTCTCTAGATACAAACAATTCTCTACCTACGGGAGAGAGATGAGAGTCCTTTTTCAAGCTATGCTCCCTGAGTTTTTGCAGTCAACAAGCACTTTTCAAACTATTCTCCCTTCCTTCTAGTAGAGGATAATGGTAGAGGTCTCTGAAAATAATTCACTTTTAGTGAGGCAAGATGAAAGTAGTCTGAGTTTTCAGTGGCTGCAAACCCTTTTTGAGTTATGCTCCTTAACACACACTAAAAGTTTTCGTTAGAGCAGTATTTATTTATTTATTTATTTATTTTATATACTGATGTTCCTGTATAATATACATATCGCACCGGTTTACAGTGAAATCAAACTGATGCCTCTAGGGCAGCTTACAATGAAACATAAAAACTAACAATAAATAACTTGGACTACCTCTTGGGCAGCTTACAATGAGAACAGAGTAACAAAAAAGTACTTGGACAGTAAGGAATTTGCAGAGAACTTACAATGAACAACAAGGCCTCATTAAACTGAGATATGGCACTATAAGAAACGTAAGTACAGAGGGAGAGGGGAATCAGGGTGTAAAGTGTCATTGTATTCCTCTGGTCTTAGTTCTCTGGGAAGGCTTGGGCGAAGAGCCAAGTCTTTAGCTTCTTTTTGAATGTCCTGTGGCAGGGCTCTATGCGGAGATCCGGAGGGAGCGAGTTCCAGAGAGGGGGGCCCGCCGTGGAAAGAGCGCGTTTCCTTAGAGACGTTTTTGCTGGCTGGGTAAGAAGCGTGTTCTTGTACGCATATCTGGTCGGTCTCTTAGAGGAGTGCTGTTGGAGTTGATAAGTAAGGTTGAGAGGGGAGATGTTGTGAATGGCCTTGTGTATCATGATTTAATATCATTTATAAATTACCTTCCAGATTTTCAGCAATGTCCTTAACATTAAAGGCAGGTAAGTGTAGGTGTACATCCTGCTCCATGGCATGGCAAAGGCATTTTGAGCTATTGTATTCAGGGAAAATCTTTTGGAACAGTATGTGGGAATTTTGTTGTAAGGTGAGGCAAAGAGATCTATTTGAGGAGTGCCCCAAGTCTGAAAGATTAAGCCTAGTATGATAATAATTCAGCTATATCAATGTAAGGAAAAGGCAATCTGAGCTTTCCTTATTCTTTTACAGTTTTCTGCTTAGATTGAAGAAAGCTTTGCTCATTTTAAAAATAAATAAATAATACTAAACAGCTACAACGCCAGATTCAGCGTATCGTAAAAGTAAGACTCCTTAGGAGCATCAAAATCCTTTCCTCTTGAAAAGCAGCTATCTTCAGTTTTTCAGTTTTTCAGATTTTATTTATTTATTTATTGTTTTTGTTATACCAAGTTTCATGATAGGCATCACATCAACCCGGTTTACAAATAACAAGGAGTGTAAAGCATAACGTAACGTAAAAAACAATATTTTCAATAAGAACCTTGAACTTTAAATACAGTGAATCAGAAAAAGGGAGAGGGAAAGTTACAAAAACAAGGAAAATAAACTTGGGATGGAAGGGGAGAAATTGAACAGCACAATATTTACATTTCAGCCTATTGATACATTAGAATAGCAAGTGAAAAAATAAGATTATGAAACGGTACATAGGTAATCAAATGAATAAATATGACACAGTTGTGAATGGTAATAGTATGATAAATATTCAGCAGGAATTAGTGAGAGAGGGTTTGAGGTTGGTTGATTCGTGTTTAAATTGATTCGTGTGATTTTAAGCTTTTACGTGTGAAAGAGTGCAACTCCCTAAGCATCAGTGATGAGAAAGTATTCTCAGTGGTGTGTTGCAAGCGGGAGCATTCATTCTGCAGCAGACAACAGCTGTCTGCTTAGTCTGAATCCATGGGAAAAATTGATCAAGTGAGCATCCAAATCTGTGCAAAGTACGGGGCAAGGTGCAAAGGCCCCAGCACACAAGTATTTAAGTTCAGTTTTCCACTTACCCTGTGACTGAGGAGATACCATCTTGATAGTTGAAATGGCTGAAGTTGCCATTTTGAAAACCACACAGTATCCTTTTTTTTTTTTAAATAAAACAGAGGTAAGATGAAAAACAGAATTCTCACTTCTGTAAGGGTCAACTTTCTTAGACTCCGAGAGTAAGTTTAGATAAAATTAAATCTGCTTCCTCATTATTTTCAAACAGAAACATAGTAACTCATGAGCTTTGCTCATTATGAAATAATCCTTGTAAATATTGTATGGTAAAAAGTATTTAAAAAAACGAACTAAAATTTGTGAATGTCTCACATGCCAGAGGAACCTGAGTTGCCTAGACTTGGGCCATGAAGTTGTTAAAAGGTTATTTTTGCACTCAAAGTTTAAATTCTTTGAATATTTTCAAAGGCAAACACCTCAAGATATTTTCACAATGGTATGGGATTGGGAGAGAACAAAGGCCAGCAAACAGCATTCTCAGGAGCCTGGGTCTAAAGAAGCCCATTAAACTAAGAGGTACCAGAGTCTCAGGTTTGGTTGTAGCTATGGAATCCAATGGGCATTCTACTTTTGTTTCACATACGGTCTCTCTCTCCCAAGTCATCTATATTGGCTTGTTCTTCTGTGAAGTACCAAAAAAGGCATCCACTGCCAATATATTGTAAAAAGATATACTTTTATAATCTGAAGATACCCTTAGGCTTCTGGACTACCTTTGACAAAGTTTGTACAGCTTGAAGAAAATCCAATATAAATGTTTCTCCTAGGAAAAGCAGGATGATAGTCCTCACATGGGTGGCATCATCGGATGGAGCCCATCAAGGAAAACTTATGCCGAGCATGCCACTATCTACATATCCATTTGTTTATTTATTTATTAGCTGATTTTGTATGCCGTCGTTCGGTGGGACCATCACAACAGTTTACAACATGATAAAAAGAAATATACAATTCGTAAGAACATAATGCATAATAATAGATAAAAGTAGTAAAATGGTTATTAATAGAAGTCTGTAATAAAAAATAAAATAGTAAAAACATAATAAAAGAATTACGAACATTAGAAACACATCATAAGAAGATAAGATAGGGTAAAGTAGATGTGGTAGGGTCTTGGTATGCCTTTATAAATAGCCAGGTCTTAACTTCCTTTTTAAAGATTTTTAAACTCTGTTGTAATCGTATTTCCGCTGGGAGAAAATTCCATATCTTTGGGGCCGCTAATGAAATTGCACGATCTCTTACTTGGCAGAGATGTGCAGATCGAACAGAGGGGATACTTAATAAACCTTTGTTTGCAGATCGTAGGTTTTGTTGGGGTGTGTGAAGTTTGATAGTTGCATTTAGTCAGTCAGTCTGATCCTCATGAATGATCTTGTGTATTCTGTTTGAAACTTTATAGGCAGCCAATGCAAGGATATTAAAATCAGAATGATGTGTTCCTGTTTCTTAGTGCCAGTTAGAATTCTAGCTGCTGAATTCTGTAAAATCTGTAGGGGTCGAATTGTAGCTAAAGGAAGGCCAAGCAAAAGTGAATTACAGTAGTCTGTGTTAGCGAATATCAGCAGTTGAAGTACTGTTCTAAAATCAGAAGTATTTAGAAGAGGCTTTAGTCATCTCAGTGTTAAAAGTTTATGATAACCCTCTAATTTTGGATGAGATATGTGTTTTAAGATTCAGTTCACTATCTATGATTATTCCGAGGTCAGGTTCGTGTGTGACAGGGAAAATTTCAGTTTGTTGATCTTCAAGTTTCAATGGTGGCAAGGATGTAAAGTTCATTTTTCTGTTCAGCATTATAATTTCTGTTTTATCAACATTTAATGAGTCTCATATGTGTCAGAAGCTGTTTATGATTGATAAATACATGGCAGTTTTTTTTTATAGCTTGCATCAAGAGAGTTGTGTAATGGAATTAATCTGTATATCGTTAGCGTAGATGTAATGGGTGAGACCGAGACCAGCAAGTAGATGACAGAGGGAAGGCATGTAAATGTTAAATAATGTGGCAGCGAGTGAGGAGCCCTGTGGAACATCAGTTTTAAGATTGAGTTTATCTGAAATGGAGTTGTTGATTTTTACCTGAAAATTATGATTCGAAAGGTAGGACGTGAACCATTGACGTGTGTTGTTTGCGAGCCCGATTTACTGTTAAGTGGTCAAGAAGAATAGAATGGTTTACTGTATCGAAGGCAGCAGATAGATCTAAAAGGACCAGTAGATAGCTTTGGCCACTGTCAAAGCCTCTTAGCACTGTATTGGTTAATGCAAGAAGGGCTTCAGTGCTGAAGTGTTTTTGTAAATCAGAACTGTGATGGGTGTAGTAGATTATTGTTGTCTAGATGTTTGGTCAGTTTTTGTACAACTTTCTCAAGCAGTTGCGCTAGAAAAGATAGATTAGAGATAGATCGGTAATTGTTAAGAATTAAGAATATGTGGGTCCAGGCTGGTTTTTTTTAAAGATAGGTTTGATTACTGCTAATTTCAAGATATCTGGAAAATGACCTTCAGAGAGGGATAAATTAATTATTTCCACCAAAGGGCTGGTAATTAAATCAGTAATTGATTTCAAAGTCTGAATAGGAATGCTATCTAGTGGATGATTGGCAGGGTTCATTTTTTTGATAAGGGATTGTATTTCTAAAGATGAAGTTAGCTCAAAATTAGACCAGGAAGATACTTCTTTATTGCCCATGTTAATAGATTAAACATTCACATTCTGGTTTCCAGAAATTAAGTTTGTGATTTTGTCACTAAAAAATTGTGCAATTTCATAGCATCTTTTTTCAGATAAAGGAGGTTTGTCTTCACATGTATTTTTGGTGAGATTCTGGACTATAATTTCAGACAGGCTGTGTGTGGCATAAGCACAAAGGTTCAGAGGAAAGCAGAGCTGCTTAACTGTAACAGATGTTCTCCTAGGACAGTCGGATGTTAGTCCTCACAAAACCCACCCGCCACCCTTCGGAGTAGGTTTTCTTCTCTGTTTGTTATTTTATATTTTCGTAATTCTATGTTCCCTGTACGTACCAGGATCAGTCCAGACTCCTGGGTTTTGCCCCCCCTCTAGCAGATGGAGACAGAAGTTTACAAAAAAACAAAACTCCGCCTATATCTAGGCTGGTGCCACCTACAGTCTGGCAGTATTCTTCTGTCTCCTAGCAGGTGGAGAGGGTGCAAAACCTACAGTCTGTATAGGGCCTAAGTTGAGGTGTTTAAAAAAAAGAAAAAAAAGAAAGGTTAGCTAGAAGGTAGGTGTTGTGTTTCAGGAGGAGAAGGACCGCAGAGGCTTGCTTGCTGGTCCCAGTCCCCGCCTCCCAGGGGAGGGTAGGGTCCTGAGGGGACCGTTCCCCCTGATAGAGGCTGCCGAGGAGTGGGGGAGCCCCATATACCGGCACTTACAGGTCTGGGGGTGACACCGGGGTTCCCGGCTCACTCCCCCCCAGCCGGCTCCGGATCCGAGGTAAAGTCTTAAAAAAAAAAAAAAAAAGTGAACCTATTTGTGTGTGTGTGCTGTTCCGGTCGGTTTTCTCCCTTCCTCGCGGTGACTGGTGGCGTGGCGATCAGGGGAGGGCTCGGGGGGAATTTTTATTCTTCTTCGCGGGCTTCCCCTTCCTGCTCCGCGGCGACATCATGCCCAGGCAGGCTGCTTGCAGGGCCTGCGGGTCCGCGGCAGCGCGGCTGTCGCGAGAGCCTGTGCTCCGGGTGTGTGGGCGGCGGAGAGGGAGGATCGGCGTCGGCATCGGGGGCCCGGAGGGGTAAACAGTCGCGCACTGTGTCCTCCGCGGCGGTCTCAACGTTCTCGGAGCAGTTGTCTTTGGCACTGCTGGGGGCGGCCGCCATTTTGAGCGTGTTTTCGGCAGGAACGGCGGCCATTTTCTCGGCGCCGACAGCCGAGACAAGCGGGGGCCTACGAGTCAGCGGGGAGTTTGTGGACCCGCCGCGTTTGTCCCCCCAGCAGAGGCCTGCGGGGGGAGACAGGCCAGCAGGGGCCAGGGCGCTTAGTGAGGATTCCCCCGGGGAAGGGGGTGACGAGGAAGGTTCCTCGGACTCCTCTTTTAATTCACAGTTCGTACTGCTCATGCACAAGGCCTTTAAGGCCCGGTGCCTGGCCAGAAAAAGGACGCAAGGGACCCCTGCCTCTGAGACTGGGGCTCCGGCGGAGAAAGTACCGAAGCCCGGTCCGGGGGATGGGGGGCCGGCTCAGGCCAGACCCCTTCGCTCCCGGGGGGCAGAGGGTCGTCAGGACTCCTCTTCAGAGTCAGAGGAGCTAGAGGAGCAGGCAGAGGATCTGGAGTTTCCGTCCCAGCCCCCGAGGGGGGTTGAGGGGGACGGAGAGCCGGGGGCTAAAGGTTCCGGAGCACCCCATGGAGCTGAGGGGGATGATCCGAAGGTAGTCAGGTTATTCCGGAAGGATGAGTTAGAACCCCTCATTCCGGAGATCCTGGGGGAGCTGGGCATTCCGCTCCCACAGGTGGAGTCTCGTCTTGGGCAGACGGATCCGGTCGTCTTGGGGCTCCGGGGTCCGCCTTCGGCTTTTCCGTTGCACTTCTCAGCCTCGGATTTACTTTTTAAGGAGTGGGATACTCCGGATTTGGGCCTGAAAGTGGCAAAAGCCATGGATAAGTTATATCCACTGCCAGAGGATGTTCTGGAGCTTTTGCGCCTGCCGAGAATTGATTCGGCGGTAGCAGCGGTAACGAAGAAGACCACCATCCCCGTGACTGGAGGTACGGCGCTTAAGGATATACAGGATAGGAAGTTGGAAGTTCAACTGAAGCGCATCTTTGAGGTTTCGGCGTTGGGAATCCGTGCAGCGATTTGCAGTAATTTTTCTTTGAGAGCAGGTCTTCGCTGGGCGCAACAGCTTTTGGCCAATGAGTCCCTGTCATCGGACGAGGTGCGGCAGGCAAGTCGGTTGGAAGCTGTCATCGCCTATAGTGCGGATGCTTTTTATGATCTCCTGCGCACTTCCGCAAGAACTATGGTCTCAGCGGTGGTGGCGCAGCGGCTGCTGTGGCTCCGTCATTGGGCGGCGGATGGCACCTCCAAGGCTCGGTTGGGTTCCCTCCCCTTTAAGGGGAAGTTGCTGTTTGGCAAGGAGTTGGAGGACCTGATTGAATCCTTGGGGGAGAATAAGGTGCACCGCCTACCGGAGGATAGGCCACGATACCGGAGGGCTCCAGCCTCTCGTCTTCAGTTTCGCGGCGGTTGTAGGCCACGGACGTCTCGAGGATCGAACTCTTCATTTCGTCACAGTGCTACCCGTCAGCAATCGTATTCTCAGTCCTTTCATGGGCGCCGTTTCGGCCGTCCGGGAGCCGGTCAGACTGCGCAGGGCGGTAAGCCAACACAATGATGTGAGGCCGGTCCATTCTCCCGTTCCCAAGATTGGCAGCAGGTTAAGCCGGTTTTACGAGGAATGGACCAGAATCACGTCGGATCAGTGGGTACTAGAGGTGATAAAACACGGCTACGCGTTAGATTTTTCGCACCGCCCGTCCCGGTGTTTCCTGGTGTCCCCTTGCGGTTTTTCAGAAAAACGTCGGGCGGTGCGGGCGACTCTGGCTCGGCTACGCGATCTTGGGGCCATAGTGCCGGTCCCTCCCGACGAGCTGCGAGAGGGCCGTTATTCCATTTATTTTGTAGTACCCAAGAAGGAGGGAACGTTTCATCCCATTCTCGACCTGAAGAGTGTCAACAAGTGTCTAAGGATTCCGTGATTTCGGATGGAAACGTTGCGGTCCGTAATTGCGTCTGTGAGGAAGGGGGAGTTTCTGGCCTCTCTGGATCTCACGGAGGCATACCTTCACATTGGCATTCGGCAGGAGCACCAACGGTTTCTCCGGTTTGCGGTAATGGGGCAGCATTACCAGTTTCAGGTGTTGCCCTTTGGTCTGGCGACGGCTCCTCGCACGTTCACCAAAATGTTAAAAATGTTTCGATGTAAACTGCCTCTCCGAGGCATCTGTTTTATTTCCATGTAAACCGGTGTGATATGTATATTATACAGGAACATCGGTATATAAAAACTAAAAATAAATAAATAAATACGATTATGGTGGTGGTGGCAGCGAGACTCCGCGAAGAGGGGCTGTTGGTGCATCCATACTTGGACGATTGGCTGATTCGGGCCAAGACGAGAGAGCTTTGTCATCTGACGATTCAGCGGGTTCTACAACTGTTACGCTCGCTGGGCTGGGTGGTCAATGTAGCCAAAAGCCATCTCATACCGTCTCAATCCCTGGAATATTTGGGAGCCTTATTCGACACGTGTCAGGGCACGGTGTCACTCACGCAGGATCGAATGCTGAAGTTGCAAGCTCAGATTCGAAAGTTGTTACGCAAGCCACTACCAATAGTATGGGATTACTTACAGGTATTGGGCTCTATGAACTCCACGCTGGAGTTAGTCCCTTGGGCGTTCGTTCATATGCGTCCATTGCAGTCAGCCTTGCTCTCCCGCTGGCACCCAATCTCGGAGGAATACTTCCTTGGCTTGCCATTGACCCAGGAAGCCAGAGACAGCTTGCCGTGGTGGCTCTGCCAGACCAACTTGAGTCGCGGGGTCTCGTTGGAGACTCCATTGTGGACGGTGGTTACCACGGACGCCAGTCTGCTCGGTTGGGGAGCGGTCTGTCTCGGGCAGGCAGTTCATGGGACTTGGTCTGCTCGGGAGGCGTTGTGGTCCATCAATCGGTTGGAAACTCGAGCGGTGCGGCTGGCTCTGTTGAGGTTCCTTCCGCTCATCCGCGGTCGGTCGGTCAGGATTCTGTCGGACAATGCGACCACGGTAGCTTACATCAATCGGCAGGGGGGAACCAAGAGTCAGCCGGTGGCGGCCGAAGCTCGGTCGTTAATGATATGGGTGGAGGCCCACCTGAGCAGTATTGCGGTCTCCCACATAGCCGGTGTAGAAAACGTCCAGGCGGATTTTCTCAGTCGCCACTGGTTGGATCCCGGAGAGTGGGAGCTCGCGGGGGAAGCATTCCGACTCATCTGCGATCGGTGGGGCACGCCAGCGGTAGACCAGATGGCTACGTTCAAGAATGCGAAAGCTCCCCGGTTTTTTGCTCGCCGGCGGGAGACGTCAGCGGAAGGAGTAGACTCGCTGGTGGTGCCGTGGCTGACGGATGTGTTGCTCTATGTGTTTCCTCCGTGGCCTCTCATAGGAAGGGTGCTGCGTCGAATAGAGAAGCATCCGGCGGACGTGATCATCGTCGCCCCAGAATGGCCAAGGAGGCCGTGGTTCGCGGATCTGCTGAATCTAGCGGTTGAGGTGCCGCTTCGTTTACCGTATTTTCCGGACCTCCTGCACCAGGGGCCCGTTTGTTTCGACCTGGCGCATCGCTTTTGTCTAGTTGCATGGCTTTTGAGAAGCAAAGGTTGAGATCTAAGGGGTACGCGGAGACGGTGGTATCTACTCTTTTGCGTTCCCGAAAGAAGTCTACATCCATGTCTTATGGGCGTGTGTGGAGAGTTTTTGAGTCTTGGTGTTTGGAGCGCAGCGTGGTGCCTACCCGAGCGGCTATGCCGGACATACTTCTGTTTCTCCAGGACGGTTTGTCCAAGGGTCTTTCTTGTAGTTCCTTGAGGGTGCAAGTGGCGGCGTTAGGTTCCTTGCGAGGTCTAGTTCATGGAACCTCGGTGGCAGCGCATCCGGATGTAGTGCGTTTTCTTCGGGGGCAAGGCATTTGCGCCCTCCGTTTCGGCAGCCTTGTCCGTCTTGGAATTTGAATGTTGTCCTTAAAGCGTTGTGTGCGGCACCTTTTGAGCCCCTTCGCAGAGTCACGCTTAAGGATTTAACTCTAAAGGTGGTATTCTTGGTGGCCATGGTATCGGCGCGACGGATTTCTGAGCTTCAGGCTCTGTCGTGTCGGAAGCCTTTTTTGCGGATTTCAGATTCGGGAATCTCGTTGCGGACGGTACCGTCTTTTTTACCCAAGGTGGTTTCCTCGTTCCACATGAATCAGACGGTAGAGTTACCATCTTTTGGGCAGGTGCAGTCTTCGGACCCTATGGCTAAGGATCTTCGTAAGTTAGATGTGCGACGCGCGCTGCTACATTATTTGGAAGTCACCAATGCCTTCAGGGAATCCGACCACCTATTCGTGCTCTATGGTGGTTCAAGGCGGGGTAAGGCGGCCTCCACTCCAAGACTACGATTGCTCGGTGGTTGAAAGAAACCATTCGGTCGGTGTATCTGTTACAGGGGAGGTCATTGCCCGCGGGGCTGCGAGCCCACTTGACTCGCGCCCAGGCTGCTTCCTGGGCGGAATGCCACCATATCCCTACAGAGGAGATCTGTAGGGCGGCCACCTGGAAATCGGTCCACACGTTTGCCCGGCACTATCGTTTGGATGTGAAAGCGCCAGGGTCGACGGGGTTTGGAGAAGGGGTGCTTAGAGCAAGCCTCTCCGGCTCCCACCCTAAGTAAGGTAAGCTCTGTTACATCCCAGGAGTCTGGACTGATCCTGGTACGTACAGGGAAAAGAAAATTAGGTTCTTACCTTTTGCTAATTTTCGTTCCTGTAGTACCGAGGATCAGTCCAGAGTCCCGCCCAGTGTTGGGATTTCTGCCGGGAGAGGATGTGTGGTCTGTGTGTGTGTTAGCTAAATCAGGAAGAATTATTGTTGGTTACCTCGAGTTCGGTACCCAGTTGGGTGGAGTTATGCTTAGTTTTGCATAGTTTTGAGGTGATTTTAAGTGTTCTAAGGATTATATGTTTGGGGTTGTCCTGCTGCTTTGACATTAAGTAATACTGCCAGACTGTAGGTGGCACCAGCCTAGATATAGGCGGAGTTTTGTTTTTTTGTAAACTTCTGTCTCCATCTGCTAGAGGGGGGGCAAAACCCAGGAGTCTGGACTGATCCTCGGTACTACAGGAACGAAAATTAGCAAAAGGTAAGAACCTAATTTTCTTTTACGAGACTGAAGAAGGACCCCGGGCTCCATCCATTGATGCCACCCATGTGTGAGGACTAACATCCTGCTGTGCTAGAAGTACACCTGTTACAGTTAAGCAACTCTGCTTTCCTCTGAACCTTTGTGCTTATGCCACACACAGCCTGTCCGAAATTTGTAAAGGAAATACATATTTCAAAATAAAAAGGAAATAGATGCAAAGTTGTATGCTGCATTTAAATCTTATAGTGAGGTCACTGGTATGCTACATCTATATATATTTAAAAACAAAACCAAAAACCTCATAGCAGTGAGCTGTCACAGTTGAAGCTCAACTTTCAGCCATATAAGAGAGAGAAATTTGAGAGGATTATTAGAAAATATACCTAGTTCCTTGATAAATAATTATATTTATATACATACAAGAATATTTAAAGCATAAGGTAAAACTTTATCATTCTAGTTTTATATATATGGATATCATAGAGGGCTGCTTTCAGGCAATGAACTAAGTATTGAAAGTTGCAGGAAAATCTTGCCTAACAATTAATTAGCTGTTTCCTAGACAAAATTTATTTGATTTTGAAACTAGCTCCCAATCAAACTTATTGATATTGCAAAAGCATCTAGTTTTCAAAGTTGAGAATCCAACAACAGTGGCTGCAGCATTTGGTCTAACCTTATGAAAAGATGGCACCCTTTTTCCAGGTCCTTTGTATATTTCTCCATGTTCAGCAAGCGGTCAGCTTAAGGACAGCCAGTTTTCATCTTGACAGTGCACTGATAAATCCTGCCCTTGGATTGGCCCCAGAGCCATAAAAAGAGGTCCCCAGTGTTCTGGCTATACAGATTCATACAGCTCCAATTGACCTTGTTTCTCTGGGCCTCACTTGCTCCAACTAGGCTGGAAGGGCTTATAAATCTTTCAGGCTGGTCATTTACACAGCAACTGCAAAATCTGTCATATCTCCTGTTGGCTGCACATAGCCAAAAGGGCCAATGTCCATTTTTACTGATGGCAGAGAGTCCATCTTAGCTGCTTGTCCTGTTAGCAAGAATTGGGATATTTCCTACCCACAAACATGATTCACTCTCACTGGCTCCCTCACCCTGGCTCCCTCACAAACAACACAACACAACACACACACTCTCACTAGCTCCCTCACACACACTCTCTCACTAGCTCCCTCACACGCAGACCTCCAGGCAGGCTCCCATTCATTCTCTCGCACATAACAGACCCCCAGGTAAGCACCCATTAATTCTCACATACACATCTCCCCCATGCAGGTACCCATTCATTCTCACACACATACAATCCCCTCCAGGCAGAAGTCTGAGGCATCGGCAGCATTGGCGGTTCAGGGAGCCACACTGCGCCATCAACATTAGTGGGACCGTCGGCAGATAGGGACACCAGAGACTGACCACTGTTGATCTCCTTCAGGCCGAGGATGTCTGGTTCCTCGTCATTGGCCTCAACAATGGGGAAGGACTGGGCCGAGCATCAAGGGAAGCCAAAGAAGCATCAGCATCGGCCCCCATGGATACACGATGCCAGGCATGGGGATGCACCGGCTTATGTTGCGATGCCCCTGAAGTGACCCCCATGCAAGGTGTGCCAGTCCTCCATTGGTACTGGGGGTCCATGACAGTTTCCACTGGTCCTCATACCAGTCACCGATTGACCTTGCAGGTCTGAAGAAGATCTGGACACCCTTCCTTTCTCCTAGTCAGTGTTGGCATCAGTAAGATTTGAGGAGGAGCTGAAACGCTCAGTCCAACTGGTGGAGGAGCAGGCGCTACGGGGCTTTGGTCCTATGGCACTGACGGCACAGGACCAGGTTCCGCCTTTTCTCGTACCGCTACTGGAGAAGCTCAACGTACTCATCGGTGTGTTACAGACCCAACTGGCATCAGTTCCCAGGTCAGCATCGGTGCCCGGCGAAAGTTTTTTTGCCCAGAGACTGGGCAATCGCCCTTGCCTCACTGGCTACCCTTGTCTGGAACAGCTGGAGGTGCCAGCTCGCCTTCTGCTCTGCCTGCTGGGCCACATGGCGGCCTCCGTCCATGTGACTCCCCTGGCTCGCCTCTGCATGAAGAGAGCCCAGTGGACCCTATGGTCTCATGGACCCTCTATCCTGGTGGGAAGATCTTTCCAATCTGGAAAAAGGACTTCTTTTCCATCCCTCTCCACCTCAGGTGATTCTCACCACTGATGCTTGCCCTCAAGGCTTGGGAGCCCATGTGAACAGTATCTACATGCAAGGTCTCTAGACTGCCTCAGATAATCTTCCTGGAACTTCGAGTGATTCTGTACGCTCTGTGGGCATTCAGAGACCAGTTGTCGTCTAAGGACGTCCTAATTCGGACGGACAGCCATATTGCGATACTGAGGGAGCTCAGAGATGTGCTGGCGGGTCCGCTGTGTGACCTGTTCAATAGATCCCTAGAAACGGGAGTGGTGCCGAGTGATTGGAGAAGAGCGGTGGTGGTCCCACTTCACAAGAATGGGAACAGAGAAAAGGCTGGTAACTACAGACCAGTTAGCCTCACTTCGGTGGTGGGAAAAGTAATGGAGTCACTGTTGAAAGAGAGAATAGTGAACTATCTACAGTCGGGAGAATTGATGGACCAGAGGCAGCATGGATTCACCAGGAGAAGATCCTGTCAGACAAATCTGATTGACTTTTTTGACTGGGTAACCAAGGAATTGGATCAAGGAAGAGACTTGATGTCATCTACTTGGATTTCAGCAAAGCTTTTGATACAGTCCCGCACAGGAGACTGGTGAATAAAATGAGAAGCTTAGGAGTGAGTGCCGAGGTGGTGGCCTGGATTGCAAACTGGTTGACGGACAGAAGACAATGTGTGATGGTAAATGGAACTCTCTCTGAAGAGAGAGCGGTTTTAAGCGTGTACCGCAAGGATCGGTGTTGGGACCGGTCCTGTTCAATATCTTTGTGAGGATATTGCGGACGGGATAGAAGGGAAGGTTTGTCTTTTTGCGGATGACACTAAGATCTGCAACAGAGTGGACACGCCGGAAGGAGTGGAGAGAATGAGATGGGATTAAAGGAAGCTGGAAGAGTGGTCGAAGATATGGCAGCTGAGATTCAATGCCAAGAAATGCAGAGTCATGCATATGGGGAGTGGAAATCCGAATGAACTGTATTCGATGGGGGGAGAAAGGCTGATGTGCACGGAGCAGGAGAGAGACCTTGGGGTGATGGTGTCTAATGATCTGAAGTCGGCGAAACAATGTGACAAGGCGATAGCTAAAGCCAGAAGAATGCCTGGCTGCATAGAGAGAGGAATAACGAGTAAGAAAAGGGAAGTGATTATCCCCTTGTACAGGTCCTTGGTGAGGCCTCACCTGGAGTACTGTGTTCAGTTCTGGAGACCGTATCTCCAAAGAGACAGAGACAAGATAGAGGTGGTCCAGACAAGGGCGACCAAAAAGGTGAATGGTCTTCATCAAATGACTTATGAGGAGAGATTGAAGAATCTAAATATGAACACCCTGGAGGAAAGGAGGAGCAGAGGTGATATGATACAGACTTTCAGATACTTGAAAAGTTTTAATGATACAAAGACAACGACAAACCTTTTCCGTCGGAAAAAAATCAGCAGAACCAGGGGTCACGATTTGAAGCTCCAGGGAGGAAGATTCAGAACCAATGTCAGGAAGTATTTCTTCACGGAGATGGTGGTGGATGCCTGGAATGCCCATCCAGAGGAAGTGGTGAAGACCAGATCTGTGAAGGACTTCAAAGGGGCATGGGATAAACACTGTGGATCCATAAAGTCTAGAGGACGTGAATGAAGAGTGGGTGGCTCGCGGGAATGACTGTTACTACCTGGAGATAATACACTTATTCAATAAACATACACACAGTTAATGCGACTTCAAAATTGCTCTAAGCTTCAACGGCAAGAGGAAACGTGGAAAAAAGGATGTGCATTCACAAAAAAGCGGGGAGTAGCTTGCTTGTTACGGCGGTTACTACCCCAAACCAAATAAGCCTGATGCTTCACTTTCAATGCGTATCCAGCATAGCTCTCTGTTTCAACAACAGGGGAGAAAGACTGATACATCACGCATATCCAGCATAGCTCTCTGCTTCAACGGCAGGGGAGAAAGTCTCATACTTCACTTTCAATGCATATCCAGCATAACTCTCTGCTTCAACAGCAGGGGGAATGAAGAAAAGTGGATCTATATACAGACAACAACCAACAAGGACTGAATTATTTAGTCTGGGAAAACAAATAAGCATGGGTATAGCTTGCTTATTGTGGCGGTTACTACCCCTAACTAATTAAGCTAGATATTTCACTTAGATGCAGTTCCAACACTGCTCTCTACATTAATGGTGGGGGTGGAAGGGAAATAGAACCAAAAGGTTACTAAGAGCCAAGAGTAACAGATATGTATGAGAGAAAAAAAAAGTGCGAAACTTGCTGGGCAGACTGGATGGGCCGTTTGGTCTTCTTCTGCCGTCATTTCTATGTTTCTATGTTTCAGCAGGACAGAGGGATCATGATACTCGGGGCGCCTTCTTGGCCCCAACAGGCCTGATTCCCGCTTCTGCAGGACCTGTTGGTACGGGCACCCATCCGGCTGGGGACAGCGCCTGATCTCATCTTGCAGAATCAGGGCACCTTGCCCCGTCTGAACCTCCGGGCTCTGTCCCTCAGGCTTGGATGTTGAGCTCGTAGTCCTCTAGCTTTTGGAGCTCTTGGACTGTGTCTCCCAGGTCCTGGTGGAGTCTCGAATGCCCTCCACCAGGAAATCCTACAGCTTGAAGTGGAAAAAGTTTCCATCTGGTGCGTGGGTCATGATTTGGATCCTTTTTCATGCCCCCCCTCTGTGTTACAAAACTGGAAAGGGACCCTGCATGGACGTGTGGTATAGGGCATGCTGGGCATGCTCAGTGTGCTTAGTCAAAGTTCTAGAAACTTTGACATAAGTTTTCTGCATCAGGGCTCCATCTGATGATGTCACTCATGTGAGGACTAACATCATGCTGTCTTCAGAGAACATCTATTACAACTAAGCAACTCTGCTTTCTTTGATTGCCTGCTTAATGCATATTCATGTGTTGCAAGTTGTTCAAAATTCGGCAGCCCATATCTTGACAGACACTTGCTGCATTGATCACATTAATCCTGTACTTTCTCATTACACTGATTTCCTATTAAATGGAGGACAATCTTCAAATGTATTAACACTGATTCTTAAGGCATAGAATATTGACACTCAATTGTGTATTAGTGCACTGCTTAGGATTTACAGGCCTGAGCGGAGACTAAGATCATCTGGTCGATGTCTGCTGGATTTTCCGTCAGTGCGATTACCAGATTCAAGAGACCGTTTATTTGTTGTTGCTGGCCCTTTGCTTTGGAGCAGTCTTCCAGAATCATTGTGGACAGAGGCCTGTTTTAAAACCTTTAAGCAGAAGAAAACCTCTGTTTTTGGACAGACTTTCCAATAATATGCTGCAGTTAAATTTCATTCCTGGAACCAGATGGCTATGCTGCAGAATTTGTTTTTCTTGTTTCTTGTTAGCATTGTCTTGTCTTGATGTTAAATATGTATGTGAAGTTGTAAGTATTGTTTATATTGTCTGGTTTTGATTTTAATAATGTATGTGTTGTTGTAAACCACTTAGAAATTTTGATAATGCATCCTATAAATAGTTAAATAAAAATATAAATAAACTTACTTTAAATCCCTGGGGTGGTGAAACTGGAGCTGGTGGGATTGGAGGCCCTAGAGGGCGCTTCTGATGCAATTACATACACCACCATGGATTTAAAATAAGTTTTGGGCGAGAGTCCTAGGAGTTGGGGTGGGGTTTGCTTATTTAGAGGGAGGGGGCAGTGTTGACGAGACTGCATTTTCTTCTTAACATTTTGCTGTTCAAGGGTCCCACTAGACTCTCAGGGGTTTCTTTACTCGGGGCTGGAGGTGATTCAGGGGCCGGGATGTGGGGCTGCCATAGTTCATTGCCACAGCCAGGAATGGGTGGAACATTTCTGTGGGATTTAATAAAGGTACCACATTTTAGTAAATTGATCCCTCAGTGTGGTTTCCCTGCCTTTTTCTGTAAGAGCCCAGTATCAGCAGAGCAACTTTGTATGCCAGAACAGAGATGAGGTTCATTCATATGGAAATGAGGCAGCTAATGGATTCTGCAGCTCACAGGTGCTTGGTCCCCAAATGCTTTTCAAATGCCCCTTTTGCCTGTGGTTTTCTTAACAGCTCATGCTTTGGGTTTGAATAGCAAACATTTTTATTTGCCTCTAGCTGCTTTCCAGTGGTAAAATGGTTGCTTGAAGCCCAGGGCGATCAAGTCTGGCAAGTATAAGTTTTTCTTTTTGTCTAGAGCTGCTGGTTATGTTATTATTTGTACATTTGCCTAGTGTGTTTATGGAAAACACTGGAATTTACTGAGGAATCCACACATTAAAAATGTATAAATTCTATTATAGTACATTAGAGCATTAGATTCCAATCATGCTTCTATAATTGTTTTGTTTTCTTTTGTTATTTAACACAAACAAATGCTTCTCGGAAGTATTTATTTATTTGATTTATATTTCACCTTTCAGTCAACTCAGAGGGCTCTCAATTTAAGTGTGTACTTGAGGCAATGGTGAGTGAAGTGACTTGCTCAAGGTCACAAGGAGCAGCAGCAGGATTTGAACCTTGACCTCCCTGGTTCACAGCCCGCTGCTTTAACCAGTAAGCTGCTACAACACATGTTTTGAAGCAAAGAATTGTGGTTGCCATGTTAGATTGTCAGCATCGAGAATTAAGGATCAACAAACAAGTTGCAAGTAATATCTTTTTATTGGTCTTATGTAACACATCTGTGATGAGCTTTAACATAGAAATGATGGCAGAAAAGGACCAAATGGTCCATCCAGTATGCCCAGCAAGCTTCTTTATGGTAGTATCTGCTGCACCATGCAGGTTAACTAAACTTTCTGTTAAGGGTAGCAACTGCTGCTCCATGCAGTTATCCCCAGTCCTTACGCTTGATGTGCTTTGCTTATGGAATTGGCCATAGAAGCAGTCCTGTATTTTTTCCCTTATGTTTGCGCACCAGTACTCTCCAGACTATTAAAAAAAAAAAAAAGTCTGGGCTAGTGTTGGTTATCTCTGAATCTCATTCCTCTTTCCCACCACCCTCTGTCAAAGCAGAGAGCAATGTTGTAGTAACATCAAAAGCATCAAGGCTTATTAGTTAAGGGTAGTACTTCTGTTAAGGGCAGTAACTTCTATCCTTTCTGCAATTTTGCTCACAAAGATTTTGAACAGAACCGTCCCAATACCAATCCCTGGGGCACTCTGCTTAACACAGTTCTCTCTTCAGAGTAGATTCCATTTACCATCACACGCTGTCTCCTGTTGGTCAACCAGTTTGTAATCCACGCCACCACCTTGGTGCTCACTCCCAAGCTTCTCACTTTATTCATAAGCCTCCTATGTGGGACCATATCAAAAGCTTTGCTGAAATCCAAGTGGATCACATCGAGCACTCTTCCTCCATCTAATTCTTTAGTCATCCAATTAAAAAAATCAATTAGATTTGACTGACAGGATATTCCCCTGGTGAATCCATGCTGCCTCGGATCCAGCAATGTACTGGATTGAGGTTAATTAAGTTTCCTTTTTTTCAGCAGCGTTTTCATTAATTGTCATACCACCGAGGTGAGGCTAACCTGCAGTTTTCAGCCTCTTCTCTTCTGCCTTTCTTCTGAAGCTGGACCACAACCACTCTTCTCCAATTTCACGTCACCACTTCTGTTTCCAGGGATGTATTGAACGGGTCTTTCAGCAGATCCGCCAGCACATCTCTGAGTTCCCATAGTATCCTGGGATGTACCTTATCCGGCCCCATGGTTTTGCCCGCTTTGTTTTCCTAGCCCTTCCCATACATTCTCTTCTGTAAATGGAGTTGTGTCTGTCTCATTCCCTTCTGTGGTCTTGTCAACCAGTGACTGCCTTTTTCCAGGGTCATCTTTAGTGAACACCGAACTGAAGTATTTGTTTAACATTTCTGCCATTTCTTCATCTATTGCTATACATTGCTTCTTGTCACCTTTCAATTTCACGATACCACTTCAGGCTTTCCCTCTTTCTCTTATATATGTGAAAAAATGTTTTGTCACCTCTCTTTAGCAATCCTTCTGCTTTCCTGATTTCTTTCTTTGTATCCCTCGGTTTCGCCAGGTATTCTTCTCTCTCTTCCTCTTTTTGGGATCTTTTATACTTCCTAAACTTTGATCTTTTTGCCTTTATTATTTCAACCACCTCCTTTGAGAACAAAATCATTTTCATTTCATTTGTACTTTTAGTTTACTTTTGTTGCCTTTGTAATAGCGCCTTTTAATTTGGCCCACTGTTGTTCCACCTTGCCCATTTTCCTCCAGTCTTCTAGTTCTTCCTCCAGCTACATCCCCATTTTGTCAAAGTCCGTATTTTTGAAATTCAAAACTCGTGTGATTTCTCTCTATCTTATTTGTGATATCAAAGCAATACTGTCTTATCACTTGTGCTCAGGTGGGCACCCATCTGGATGTTAGAGACTTTTTCATTTGTGGGCACCAGGTCGAGTATCACACCCTCCCTCGTCGATTCCGTTACCATTTGTTTGAGCAGAGCCCCTCGAAGGGCATCCACTATCTCTCTACTTCTGGTAGATTCCGCAGAAGGGGTAATCCAGTCTACATCCGGCAGATTAAAATCTCCAGCGGGCAACATTTCTCCCTTCTTTCCCACCTTTCAGATGTCTTTCACCAGATCTCTGTCTAGCTCTTCTGTCTGAATTGGAGCCCTGTAGACCACTGATGTAAATGGAAGCACCATCTTCTTTTTTTAGGACAACCTATAATGCTTCTTCCCTATCCTACATCCCTTGCATTTCACTTGCTTGAATATTGTTTCTGACATAAAGCACTACTCCCCCTTTCCTGTCCTCTCTGTCCTTCCTTGTCAGGTTGGTGAAGAAACAGCACATTTATACTGGGTTTAAATAGTACAGAGTTATTTATGTCTTAGGCTGCCTGCCTATGCTATTACAGCCCAGTAAAGGGAGTGAGGGTTGACAGAGGTGATGAGAGAGTAAAGTTTTACGGTTGAAAGGGCCTAGATCTGTAAGCCAATGTCCTTTTTAAGGCATTTTTTTGTTTGTTTTGAAGTGTTGATTGTCCTGATTTCAAATGTTTTTTCTGTAATTTTGTTCTCCTAAAGTTCCCTTTAAGTATTCTGATTGTGAGATGGTTAAGGTGCCATGCCTGGTCAGACCAAAGGTCTATGGAACTCAGAATCCTGTCTCCGATAGTGGTCAGTCCAGATCTTTAGGAACTGCCTGGCAAATCCCAAAGTGATCAATTTGTGGACCATTTCTAAGGATAAACAGTGGCTTTCCCCCAGCCTGCTTGGATAATAATTGTCTTTTCTTCTAGGAACATTTTGATTATTTATTTGTTTATTTTATATTCTGCTTTTCAGACATTTCAAAGCAGATTACATTCAGGTACTGAAGGTATTTCCCTATCCCCAGAGGGCTCACAATCGAAGTTTGTACCTGAGGAAATGGAGGGCAAAGTGACTTACCCAGGGTCACAAGAAGCGGCTGTGGAATATTAACCTTGGCTTCTCTGATTTGTAGTCCACTGCTGTAACCACTAGGCTACTCCTCCACTTGTTCAAACCCTTTTTAAACTCATCTATTCTAGATGCCTTGACCACATCCTCTAACAAATTCCATAGCTTAATTGTGCGTTGAGTGAAAAAATAGTTTTTCCAGTTTGTCTTTACTTATCATTAGTTTCATGAAGTGTTCACCTACTGGGCTGTCATTCTGTTTTTCTTTGCAATGTTTTACGTTATGGTTCTGAATATTCATTCTTTAATTTTTGGCTTGTTTCACCGATGTAGTACCTTTCTTCACAGTTTTTGCATTGGATAAAGTACACAACATTTTATCTATTTGTAGATTTATTTGTAATGATAAGACACAGTTCACATAAATACATTACATATAAATATAGGCATCTAAACCATTTTAAAACTCACTGGATATGATCCTTTTATTTTGAATGTCTTTCCCATGTAGGTAGCAGTGATGTGTGCTGGCACAACTTGCATTGTAGTATCTTCCAGGATTTGTGCCATTTTATTCTCTTTAGGTTTCGATTTAGAACTTATTCCTTATACATTTTTTGTTTCATGTTAAGTGGTTGCCAGAACTTGGGGGAGTAGGGAATATTTCTTTCAATGATTTGTCCTCCAGTAGTAGTATTGATTGTAGGTCTTTTATGATTTGTTTTAGGGTTTCTAGTTACAAGTTATATGTTACTGCACGTGGCACCCGATCCATGTCTTTCCTTTCCTTATACTGTAGTAGGTACTATATGTTTTGAAGCACTTTTCGTTCCAAAATAAATTAATAAAACGCACACTAGGTGGCAGCAAAGTCATGTTACAGTTCATTGCAGATTTTAATCTTTTTCTAGCTTTGGGAATAAACATGAACAAATAGAAAAAAAAAAGAAAGGTGATAGCTTTTTATTGGAATAACTTGATACATGTTTTGAATAACTTACGGAACCTAATATGCCTATCCATGGGACAGCTTTGAGAATGCACAGTATGAACAGAGTACAATAATTTGCTGGGAAGTGTGAGGGAGAGTCTGTGGGAAACCAGTATGCTTTAAATTTAAAGCAGCCTAAGAATTTGTGGCTTAGAAAGAGCTGTAATCATCATGACACACACTGCAGAATTTTAGGTGGGCTGACTTTTTGACAATGCAAATGAATTGTACATATTTTGTCTCACATTGGATGGCTAAAAATAGCTAATACCTTATGCATGTTTTGAACATTTTAACAATTGCTGTCTCTGTTAATCAGCTGTACACTGCAGCCCAGTGAAGTGTGACAAGCACATGCCCACAGAAAAGTCACAGGGAGGGAAGGGGAAGAAGTTTATTGTTATTCCAAATCTGGTTTATTATAGCAAACAAACTGCGAACAACATATGAACCACATTTACATCAGATTATTCACAAGTGTGCCTGCATTGTGCGTGTTACATCAAACTATTAAAATAGCTTTCTAGCGTCCATAAGGTAGAAGAGCAAAGACTACCCTGTTGGTCTGTTGATTGCATTGACTGTGTGCTCTTCCTCTTGGTGTCTATAGCCTATTCACTTCCTGTTACTATAG
Organism: Rhinatrema bivittatum; assembly: GCF_901001135.1. Taxonomy (NCBI): domain Eukaryota; kingdom Metazoa; phylum Chordata; class Amphibia; order Gymnophiona; family Rhinatrematidae; genus Rhinatrema; species Rhinatrema bivittatum. The sequence goes on from NC_042616.1 coordinate 765,293,891, forward strand.
ACCTAATGCTCTGGTTATACATATAAAGCTGCCATTTATTTATTTACATTTTTTTTTTAGATATTGCCCATATTAGAACTATCATGGTAAGTGGTATACAATAAAACAAGCCTAACAGCATCAACAGATCCAAATACTCAAAAAGTGCTGAAGAAAAGTGAAAGGTCAAAGTTGGTTCTGTCCTTAAGCTTGGACAGTTGTTTCAATGAGTAGAAGGAATAAGTGAGAATTTACCAGCACACTTGGGGAAAGGGGTAACAAAATAAGAAAAAAAAACCTCTTTAAAGAACTGGGCCAACAAACAAAGAAAAAGAATTGGATAAAACACGGCTACAGCAGGAAATACAGTGATTTACTCCTGCAGCTACTAGATCAAGACCAGACACAGGAATGGTGAAAGAGAAGTAAACTTAAACCTAAAGATGAAAGATTGATAATTGCAGCACAGGACGGTGGACTACAGAAAGATGGTTCATAGCCAATATAGAAAAAATAGTAAAACAAATAAATGCAGATTATGTAAAACAGAACTGGAAACTGTTATACATCTCATTGCAGGGTGTAACATGTTGGCATCAGAAGGCCTGTAGAGAGAGAGGCATAATAGGATGGCATGACTCATCCACTGGAAACTATATAAACACAATAACATCACTGTACCAGAAGAGCACTGGGATTGCAACCCTGAGAGAATTGTACAGAATGAAGAAGTGATCACCTGGGGCATTCCTGTTCCAGCTATAAAACAATTTGATGCAAGAAAACTAGACATTGTGGTAAAATAGTGAAACACAACAGCATTGCTAGTAAAAATGTCAGGACCAAGTGAGTATTCTGTACAATATATGCAAAGAGAGACGATCCTCAGATATCAAAGGATGCAATCGTAGACCAAGAAAAAGTGGCAGAAAGATACAGAAATAGTCCCAATTGTATTGGGCGCCTATGGGCTGATAAAAGGAATTTTCAGAAAAACCTTGATGTGTGCTACCTATGCATATTATGAACTCTAGAAGTAAGTTCTTTTTGGCACAATGCAAGTTTTGAGGCAAGCATTAACAGTAAATTTGAAAAATTGAGATCATACTCTGAATACCCTGTCTTATGAGTGAGGTTCATCATTTATTTTATTTAATATTTATGTATCGCTTCACTAATTAAAAATCATTTCATGTTGTTTGCAAAACAAACCTATTTGGAGATATTAGCCAGAGGAAGGCACCATGATTAATGACAGATGTACAAGAAAATACTAACTGACTTAATGTTTTCTATTATCTGGAACTGATCCAGCAGGGTCCTTGTAGCCTGAGGGCTCTCCAAGAGCCACTGGAGCATCCTTGCCCCCTCCTTTTCAACCTTGTTCCAGCTCCTGGACCAGGAGAAGCATCCTCATAGGATGTGGGTGGGTCTGAGGACAAAAAAAAAGAGAGGACACTCCTTAGTAGACTGAGTCCAATAAGAGAAAAGAACAGTATTTAGTATAGAAAAAGACTTGCACTCTAGCAGCACACATTGGTGGGCCAATCAATAGTGTGTGGGCCCTACCCTTCTCGGAATTGGCAGGAGGATGCAACAGAACTAGTTTTCTTCATCTCAGTAGCAGTCCTGGAGAGCCAACTGAAGGAAGATTGACTGGGGACTGCAGAGCTGGTAGCGAGGATTATTGCTGTGCTCAGTTCTTAGGCAATGGCCATGAGCACATTCTGCCTTTATGTTTATACTGTGTCCAGTGCTACCACTAAGGTGGTGAATTGCCAGTTCAGGAATTCCTCAAACTTAAGACACAGTTTATTCCTGAAAATCATGTCTTAAGTCGAAACTTTGTCCCATAAGAACAATATTATAAAGGGGGGATTATTTCCAGTAGCAGGGACCAATACCCTATTTTCACCAAAATAATCTGGAATTTAATAATATATATAATACTGTAAAAAGCATGGACATAATTTAAAGCATTACTTTTTTTTTTTAATCTGAAGAGGAAAGTGCCAAGGCATGCCGACAGGACACTGTTTTGAGGAGATGTAATCCCTGCCACTCTTCTTGCTGCCGCCACCTCGCAAGGCCTCATGGTCGTCAGCACATCAAAATTTGGGTGTGGGGAGATGCTTGGGCATCTTAAAGTCTGAAACAAGTGCAAGTGTCAAGTTAGAAATGTTGTAATGCTGAAATATCTTAAGCTGAGGACTTCCCGTATTTAAAAGGAGCACATCTGTTTGTGATATCTATCACAACTGACAAGCATCCTGTGTTCTTTGGTGATTACACACACTGAATGAATGAATGAATGAATGTATTCAGTGTAGACTAGAATCCTTAGAAGCATTTAAATGTCTCTGTAATACTTCCCCTATCTCACTTTTGCTCTAGGGTATACATGTTTAAATCTTTAAGCTTGTCCCCTTATGCATTATAATGAAGACCAAAGACCAGTTTAGAAGCCATCCTCTGGACCAACTCCAACTGGATTTTATCTTTTTAAAGATGCAGTCTCCAGAATTGTACATAGTATTCTGACTAAGGTCTTGCCTCCTTTTTTTTTCTGCTGACCATTTTTCTCCCTATGCACCCAAGTATTTTTTTGGCTTTTGTCATCACCTTATCCTCCTGCTTGTCTGCCTTAATATTAGCAGATATGATTACCCTACTCTTGTTTTGTGTTTAGAAGAATTTCACCCTGTACTGTCCTGCACCCTTGCATTTTTACAGTCCAAATGCATGACTGATTTTTTTGCATTAAATCTTAGCTGCCAGTCTCAAGACCATTCCTTAAGCATCGCTAGATTCATCCTCATGTTTTTCCCACCTACCTGGATGTCTATTTGTTGCAGATTTGGGTTTCATCCACAAAAGGAATCTTTTCCCAATAGTTCTTCCACAATATCGCTTAAGAAAATGTTGAAAAGATCCGGTCTAGGGACTGATATCTGCAGCACAGATATTCTTAGCGTGAATTCCATTTACCACAACACTTTTTTCTCACCTCCCATTGAACTACTTTTTAACCCATTCAGTCATTGTAGGGTCCATATAAAACACACTCAGTTTATTTATAAGTTGCCAATGTAGAATTGTGTCAAAGACCTTACTAAAATCCAAGTACACTACATTTACCACTCTCCCCTGATCCAAATGTGGTCACCCTATCAATGAAATTGATCAGATTCGCTGATGGTACCTACTTTGGGTAAAACCATGCTGCCTTGGATCTGGTTCCAGAAACTGCAGTATTTTTTTCTTTTAGCAGAGATTCCATTAACCTTCATCCTACCAAATGGGGTCCAATTGGACCCCAGGCACTAATGTGCTTCCACTATATAAACACCAGAAATTATATTCAGCCGCCATTTTAGGAATTTGTCACTTAGCCTACGATAAGACTGATTCAAATGTTATTCTAAACTATTCTACTTTATTCTTCCTAAAGCAGCTGTTTATCATTTGGGTTCCAAAAAGACCCCAGAATTTGTGACTTTCAATTAAGCAAGTTTAAAAATGTATAAGTACTGATTCTTTGCATTTTCAGTTGGTAAAAATGTCTACAAGAGGGTCTTCTAGGCAGAAATATACTCTGTATTCTACTGCAGATGTTCTGAAAGCAATATTTGAGGATAACGATGACTCTGATTTTGAAAATACAGACAACTCTGATGAGGTTGATCACATATCAGAGCAATCAGAACACAGTGACACTGAATCTGGTCAGCCACCTATTAGTCAACCAAATGATATTCTTGCAAGAGGAAGATGTCCATCAAGGGCACATCCCTGTGTGCCAAGACACATAGAACGTGTCTTGGCACACAGGGCAATCAACAAAACTGCATGGGGTTCATTTGGACCCCAGATGGTAAGATTGTGAGGTGTAAAATATGTTGGTAGGATGAAGGTAATTTGCTCTCTATCCAAGTCAGACAAATCAGCCTGCAGTTCCCATGCTCCTCCTTAATTCCATTGTTGTGAAGAGATCCGAATCTGTCTCCAGTCCTCTGAAGAAGCATTGAAAAGGTCAGCCAGTGGAGTTGCCAGAACTTTTCTAAGTTACCTTAATCCCCTTGGATGTTTCCCAACAGGCCCCATCACTTTATCTACTTTTAGTTTATCAAGTCTTTACGCATACAGTCTTCTGAAAATCATTTGAGTTCTACCTTGCTTCAAATCTTATTTGTGTTTGTTTTCTGCAATCTGACTCACTGCTCTTCCTCAGTGAATACCAAACAGAAACATTTATTAATCAATTCTGTTCTTTTTTCATCAGCTTCTTCATATTCCTTCCTTTCTCCTCTGAGTCTCACACTTTGCACTTTCTTCTATTACTAACATAACTAAAAAAAAAACTCTTGTCCTCCCTTTTTACCATATTTGCTATTTTTTCTTCCATTTGCATTTTCATTCTCCTGACTACTTTTCCACCTTCTCTTAGCTTTTCCAGATATTCTTTCCTGTCTTCCTCATTCTGTGATCTCTTTAGCTTATCAGCACTAACATTTTTTTCTTTACCTTTTCAGCTACTCCTTTAGAAAACTACAGCAACTTACCTTTATCTACTTTCCTAACAAAAAGGTTAGTTGCCCTTATAATGTCCCCTTTTAGTTTTGTCCACTGCTCTTCTACTTCTCCTAGATTTTCCCATCCTGCTAACGACTTCTTGTGGTATTTCCCCCCATTTTAGCAAAATTAGGTTTTTTGGAAGTCTACAATTCTCATCTTTTAATGAACCTTCACCACCTGTGCTGTAATAATGTACTACACCAAGATCCAAGATAATGAGTCACTACAACATAAAAAAACACTGTCCAGTTTCGCTGCCTCCCATATGGGTTCTGTTACCAGTTGATAAAACAGTTCTCCCTGCAGAGACTCCAGGATCTCCCTACTTCTAGATGACACTGCAGTAAGGATGTCCCAATCAATATCTGGCAGACTGAAATCAGCAATAACACCTCTCCTTTCCTTGCAGTTTTGTGAATATCCTTCATTAAATTTCTATCCATTTTTTCTATCTATGATGGAGGTCTGTATATTACACTACTATAAATCAACATTCCATTCCCTCTTTCCAGATTAACCCACAGTGCTTCCTCCTTACCTTGTACAGTCTGCAGTTCTGTTGTACTAATATTAATTTTTATATGCTGTGTCATGCCTTCTTCCTTTCATCCTACTCTGGCTTTCCTGAATAGATTTTAGCTCGTTATAATTATAATCCCAGTCATGGTTTTCCATGTACCTGTCTCCTTGACAACCATTACATCCAAGTCAGCCTCTTTCATGTCTGCCTCTGGGTCTGGATCTTTATTTCTCATACGTTGAGCTTTAGTGTACATTGCCTTCCAGATGCTGCCCTTTATTCCATTTCTCTATAGATATTTAAAGATTTATTTTCTTGAATTCTTTTACTTAGAGCTTTGTTCACTCATCCCTGACTATTCTAGTTTAAAGCCTTCCTTAATAAATTTGCCAGTGCGTTCTGGAAGATGTTGCATCTTGTTATTCTGCAGGTGGATTCCATCTCTGCTCAGCAGTTCTTGAAACATCATCCCGTGGTCCAGAAAGCCGAAACACTGCTATTGACACCATCTATGCAGCCATTTCTTCATCTCCAGAATGCGACTTTCCTTGACTGGGAGGAGCTTATGCATGTTGAGTCTGGTCCCAGTTGCTTCATTATAAGCTCATTATTGTTCAGATTTCAACAATTTGGCCTCCTGCACAACTTCTGTTTCAGCTTTGACTAGTTTATTTTTAATTAATTGATATTCCTGCGTTACTATTCACCAAATCCTCCTTAGTGGCCTCAGATTGAGTGAATTGACCTCATTGTCTTTTCCTCAGCTGTCTGATTACTACTCAAAAATGAATTATTCTCTTAAAGTCTAATTTGCCCTCCCAGTGTACAAAATCATTTCTTGACAATTACTGCGGCAAGTGAGGTCCTAAGGAGCAGAGGTTGCTCTGAAAAGAGTTAACCCAAAAATATTACATTCTAGAAAAAACTTTGTCGAAACTGCATATTCAAGAATATGTAAAACTTCTGAAATTAGTGACATTTCCTAGCATGTAGCCAGCTAGGAGGGTAGTGTTGGGAGTCTTCTCCTTCCTCAGAAGAGTAATATGTCTTTCAACCCCTCCCGTGTTAGAAATCTCCTTTGTGGGGAAGCCCCTGGGGCTCCGTCTGTTACAGGTTTATCACTGACCTGGAGCCTTGATTCTTTTGATTTGGTGCATCTTCTTGTAGGACAGGACGGGGTACAGCAGCGGCGCTCATTGGACTGTTTTTGCTGGGGTCCCTCTATTGATTACTGTGGTGGCCTACCCCATCTGAGGGTGGTTGCAAGTGGTAGATTGGTCGCGTCGGAACCTGAGTGATCAGTGATTGTAACCTGGAGAGTTAAAAAGTTTTTCAGGATCATGAGGACCTGATTCCCGTTGCTTTCCTGTCCCTTCAGGAAGGAGAGATACGACTGGGTATTCAGAGTGACCCTTATGGGTCCCCCTCTGGATACCTGGTTGTCCACCTCTACAAGGGGTATACTTTGTTCTCCGTTTCCCAGAGAAGGAATATCACTGCTTCTGACTGGTAGTTGCTCTCTGTTCCACGTGGAATCAGAGAGCCAGTCAGGCGGTAATGCTCTCCTTAGCTCATCCTAAGGCACAGCAGGTCTAGTTCATGAGAGAGCTATTTCAGATTCGGTTTCCATTGAACTAGGAGTCTCCTCTTTGGGGTAGCTCCTCGATGAAGATTAGGGGTTTCTACCGTCCAGGAGTCACCTCTGATACCTGCTTAGCTCAATGGGCATTTTTCGTGGAGGACTACTAATACCAATCATTCTCGCCTGCGGGACCCTACCTCAGTGAGGAAGGTTCCAGTCCATCTAATTGGCAAATATGCCTTTCAATCTATCCATGGCTGAGGGAGTTGGAGGTCCCCACAACAGAGGTGCTACTCTTTGGTTGCAGTGGCTTGCAAGCTATACATCTCCATTTTAGGGATAATCCTGTCTGCAGACAAGAGAGTCCTGGTTCATGCAACATTTGTTGCATTTACTGGACCACATGCTTCCTTGGAAGTATTTGTAATCATGGTGGAAGTATTAATACCTAAGCCAGGTTCGAGTGCAGTCTGTTCCAAGATCACACTGGCCCTGCCCTGGTACTCTTAAGGTTTCCAGACTGGTGAAGAAATCCTGTTCGACAGGGATTTGCTCTTGTGGCACCCCAGCTTCCTGTCTCTTGGTGAAGTGTCTCTGGATTTCTTCCCTGGGGGATTCGCCTTCAGTTTCAGCTGTTTCAAGCAGACTGAGGGTTTTATCTTGGTGGGTAACTCACTAATAGAATTGGCAGTGAGTTATTTGCTTGGGGTTGAGATATGCAATCTAGTGACTTGTCCTTACCCCTGCAGTCCAGTGGTTTGCCTCCTTGTGTTCTTCGCTCCTTCCGACTTAAGAACATAAGAACATGCCATACTGGGTCAGACCAAGGGTCCAACAAGCCCAGCATCCTGTTTCTAACAGTGGCTAATCCAGGCTACATGTACCTGGCCCAAAAACTAAGCCTATCCCAGGCTACTGATGCTAGTAATAGCAGTGGCTATTTTCTAAGTCAACTTGATTAATAACAGGTAATGAACTTCTCCTCCAAGACTTATTTTATTTATTTATTTATTTATTTATTTTTTAATTTTTCTATACCGATGTTCCTGTAAGAATACAAATCACACCGGTTTACAATGTAACTACAAAAATTCGCTAAGGAGCGTTACATAGAACAGTGAGGCGATTAAATAAGGAACGAGTTATAAATTAACATATCGTAACTGTGTCTTGTCATATCGTATAGCTTAACATATCGTAACATATCATAACATATCGTAACATATCATAACTATAATTTAACTTATCGTATAACTCAACTTATAGTCATATTTTGAAACAGACAAGGTGTCTTAGAAGCGCGCTTAGGACAGGTAACTGAGACAGCATAACATAACCAGACATATCATAACATAACTTGGCATCTTAGGGAAAGCGAGGGGAAAGATGACTAAGAAACATAATAGGAGCGAAATTGATTAAGAGACATAATGGGAGTGACATTGACAGACTGTGTCGACTGATTGGGGTGTCAGAGGAGGAATTAAGAGTTTGATATGGCTAGAATTAAGAGTTTGTGATCGCTGGAGTCTGGCATCTGGGAAGGAAAGAACAAACCATTTTTAAACCCAGCTACACTAACTGCACTAACCACATCTCTTGGCAACAAATTCCACTTTTTGAATATCGGGATCTGTTGATTCTGTTTGGTATGCTTGAAGGCCTATAATTGCAATTCTATATGCACAATTTACTTCTTTAAGGTCCATACTGTCTTCAGCTCTTGGAAGGTACATTCTCAGCGAACACTGATTCTTATAGATTACTTGTAGGGCATGAAGATGATATATTATTCTTAAATCCAACTGTTTAAGATCTTTATCAGGCCAGTCTACTATTCAAAATTATAGGAGAGTTCAGGAATTGTAATTTGATTGATAGCTTGTATCTTATTTTGTGTTCTTAAGGTTCTTTTCAAAATCTATCTCCTATAGTATTCCAGTTGGAATGTTGAGAAGAGGGGAAGAAATGTTAGGGCATTCATGGTATATCTTAGTGTATGCCTGCAGTGAAAGATAACACCTCTTTTTCCTTATATTTTCTCCAAGTTCTGGCTGGTACTGCCTATAGCTTTTCTCACAGGACAAGCAGGATGATTGTCCTCACAAATGGGTGACATCGAGGATGGAGCCCGACCACGGAAAACTTCTGTCAAAGTTTCAGGAACTTTGACTGGCCCCTACTGGGCATGCCCAGCATGGCACTAACCCTGCAGCCAGCAGGGGTCTCCCTTCAGTCTTCTTTTTTCCGCGCAGCAGTAAGCCACGCGGTTAAGGAGCTCTTACCACATTCCTGACAGGAATTTCTTCAACTAATTTCTTGAAGAAAAATTCGCCCCTCAGGGGTCTCCCTTCTTCAATTTTTGCTCCGCGGTACTTCGGTAAGTTTTTGCCGTTGTTTTTGTCGTCAAGTTCGGCCCTCGAGGCCTGTTGGCAGTCGACCGTCCCGCGGCTAAATTTTTGGCCTATGGCCATGGCATCGGGGTTCCGTCGGTGCCCGGACTGTACACGTACTATGTCCATCACAGACCCACATAGAGTCTGTGTTTTGTGTTTAGGGAGTGAGCATGATGTCCTGACTTGCACCAAATGTGCCCTAATGACATCAAAAGGTCGCAAAGCCAGAATGGAGAAAATGGGACTCCATTTCCATGCTCACACTCCGACGCCATCGATTGCATCGACGTCATCGGAACCTGCACCGTCGAAGTCTCATCATCGTCGACAGCCTCCCGGTGACTGCCTGCCATCGATGTCTCCGCGGCCATCGACTCCCGTCCCTTCCCCCGAAGATCGAGGGGATCGGAGAGAAAAACATCGCCATCGACGTCACAAATCTCGGACCGTCGAGGAATCGAAGTCATCGACCTTAGTACTGTCCGAGCCTCCACCGAAAAAGTCTCGGTCAGAAGTGGCACCGTCCACTCCTGTCTCGCAGACACCGAGGCAACCCTCACCCCTTCGGGGTTTGGGAGCCGCGACTCCACCGGTGACGGTGGTCCCTCCGGCTCAGCCTCAGCCTCCCTCTCCCGTGGAGCCGGGTATTGTTACCCCAGGTCTCCGGGTAGAACTGGACCGGCTGGTCCAGGAGGCCATCGCCAAGGCGATGCAACGGTTCCAGACTCCGGCACCGATCCTGCCACCGAGAGTGAAACCAGTCATCGACCCGATACCAGCAGTGCTGGCACCGCTACTTGCCCGGATGGAAGCGCTCATGACCGCCCTTCCACCGGTGATACCTGGGTTACCGACAGCTATCTCATCGGGTGGAGAAACACCGTACCGAATTCCCCCTTCGGGGGTAGTACCATTGGTACCATGTCGTCCCTCGCCACCGATACTTTCCACGGGGGCGATACACACATCAGCTCCATCGAGAATTTCGATGCCGACTCCGATTCCTTCGATGCCGGCACCGATGCCGGCGCCGATGCCATCGAGGGCATTCTCGATGCCCCCGGCAATTCCTTCGAGTTTCTCAGAGCCTCAACCGGGGCCTTCAGGTATCCAACCCCCTCATGGTCCTACAGGTCAGCAACCTGATCCTTATGACACCTGGGGTAATGATACCTCCACAGACACTGATGATTTGCCTTCACCACCCTCTCCTGCGGGAAGTAGAAAGCGTTCTCCTCCTGAGGACCTCTCTTTCATAAATTTCGTGAAGGAAATGTCGGAGTTGGTCCCTTTTCAGCTTCAATCGGAGCAAGATGACAGGCACCAGATGATGGAGTTGCTCCAATTCTTGGATGCCCCTAAAGTCATCACTTCTATTCCAATTCATCAGGTTTTTCTGGACCTTCTAAAAAAGAATTGGGAATCTCCTGGATCTGTTGCTCCAGTAAACAAAAAAGCTGACTCTACTTACCTTGTACAGTCAGCACCTGGCTTTCAGAAACCTCAGCTAGACCACCACTCTGTTGTGGTAGAATCAGCTCAAAAGAAAGCTAAGAGAATAAAGCCACATTCTTCCATACCTCCTACTAAGGAAAATAAATTCCTAGATAGTATAGGTAGGAAAGTATACCAAGGAGCCATGCTAATTTCCAGAATAGCCTCTTATCAGCTATATATGACCCAATACAATAGGGTCATTCTTAAACAGATACAGGAGTACTCAGATACCTTACCAGAGCAGTTCCAACCACAGCTTCAATCCCTACTAAATAAAGGCTTTGAAGCTGGGAAGCATGAGATAAGAACAGCTTACGACATCTTTGATGCTTCCACCAGACTTTCTGCTACGGCCATCTCCGCAAGACGCTGGGCTTGGCTTAAGTCATCTGACCTCCGTCCGGAGGTTCAGGACGGGCTTTCTGACCTGCCCTGTCTAGGGGATAATTTGTTTGGTGAGCAAATTCAGCAAATCGTTGCTGAATTGAAGGATCATCATGAGACACTTAAACAGCTCTCATCCATTCCTTCTGACTTACCTTCTAAACAGCCGTTCAAGAAGGACCCAAAAAAGTCCTTCTTCCGTCCACGGAAGTATTATCCCCCACAAACCAAGTCTAGGTCTGTGAGGCCTTACCATAAATCTCAGCCTCGCCAGTCTCGAAAACAAAAGCCCGCAGCAGCTCCACAACCTGGCCCTGCATCAGGTTTTTGACTTTCAATTAGAGAGCAGTTGCCAAATCCCTCTTCCAACCATACCAGTAGGAGGTCGGTTAAGCCACTTTCTAGACAAATGGCATCATATCACCACAGATCAATGGGTGATAGCGATAATTGCACACGGTTACCACCTCAACTTCCTGACTCTCCCTTCGGACTCCCCGCCCATGCAGGCGTGGGGACTCACTGATCACTCTGTTCTTCTCGAGCAGGAAGTTTCCCTTTTCCTCCCTCACAACAAGGACTAGGGTTCTACTCCAGGTACTTTCTGATCCCAAAAAAGTCAGGAGAACTTCGACCAATCCTGGACCTACGGGCCCTCAACAAGTACCTTCACAGAGAGAAGTTCAAGATGGTAACCCTGGGCTCGCTTCTCCCTCTGCTGCAAAGAGGGGACTGGCTCTGCTCTCTAGACCTAAAAGACGCCTATACTCACATTGCGATAACTCAACCTCATCGCAAATACCTCCGTTTTTTTAGTAGGCTGAAATCACTATCAATACCGAGTGCTCCCTTTCGGCCTGGCATCCGCACCACGAGTTTTCACCAAATGCCTCGTGGTAGTTGCAGCATTTCTCAGGAGGGAAGGTGTCCACGTCTACCCCTATCTGGACGATTGGTTAATCAGGGCCCCAACCCAGCAAATCGCTCGGTCCTCCCTGACCCTGACAATTCAAACTCTACTTTCTCTAGGGTTTCTTGTCAATTACGCGAAATCCTACTTAATCCCATCTCAGACCTTATCCTTCATTGGGGCAGACTTGGACACCTTACAGGCAAAAGCCTTCCTTCCTCATCGAGTCCAAACCCTTGTGTCCCTAGCTTGCCAGTTGCAGTCTCAACGCACAGCAACAGCTCGACAATTCCTCATTCTGCTGGGACACATGGCCTCCTCAGTTTATGTGACTCCCATGGCCCGCCTGGCCATGAGAGTCATGCAATGGACTCTGAGATCACAATGGATCCAAGCTGTTCAGCCTCTGTCCTCCATTGTTCGCATCACCGATGCACTCCGTCTGTCTCTTGTCTGGTGGAAAACTCAATCCAACCTCCTACAGGGCTTGCCTTTTCACCTACCAGATCCTCAAATAATTCTCACAACCGACGCTTCCAACGTTGGTTGGGGAGCCCATGTAAACAACTTACAAACCCAAGGATTCTGGTCTCCAGAGGAAGCCAAACACCAGATCAACTTCCTGGAACTTCGAGCAATACGACATGCTCTCAGGACTTTTCAAGATTGCCTATCGAACCACGTAATCTTGATTCAGACGGACAACCAGGTGGCCATGTGGTACATAAACAAGCAGGGGGGCACAGGTTCCTTTCTTTTGTGTCAGGAAGCTGTGCAGATTTGGGCAGAAGCCCTCTCCCGCTCCATGTACCTCAGAGCCACCTACTTGCCGGGAGTGAACAATGTCTTGGCAGACAAACTGAGCCGTGTCTTCCACCCACACGAGTGGTCCCTCAATCCCTTGGTAGCAACCACTCTTTTCCAGCAATGGGGTTATCCCCACATAGACCTCTTTGCGTCCCCTCAGAACCACAAAGTGGACAATTACTGCTCTCTCATTCGAAGCCAGCACTCTCGGCCCAGGGATGCATTCTCCCTCACGTGGACAACCGGTCTGCTTTATGCATTCCCTCCACTTCCTCTTCTGTCGAAGACTCTCGTGAAGCTACGTCAGGACAGGGGAACCATGATCCTGATAGCACTGCACTGGCCACGCCAAGTGTGGTTTCCCATACTCCAGGATCTCTCCATCCGCAGACACATTCCTCTGGGACAGGACCCGCATCTGGTCACGCAAAACGGCGGATGCCTCCTCCATCCCAACCTCCAAGCCTTGTCCCTGATGGCATGGATGTTGAAAGGTTAGTCCTTCAACCATTTAACCTTTCGGATTCAGTTTCTCGAGTCCTGATTGCTTCACGAAAGCCTTCCACAAGAAAATCTTATTCCTACAAATGGAAAAGGTATACATCATGGTGCACTTCTCAGTCCCTTGATCCCCTTTCCTGTCCAATTTCCAAATTCTTGGACTATCTCTGGCATTTATCAGAATCAGGTCTAAAGACCTCTTCCATTAGAATGCATGTCAGTGCGGTAGCCATCTTCCATAAAGGTATCGGGGGTATCCCTATTTCAGTACAACCTTTACGTCATCTGGCCCCATCTTGGGACCTTAATCTGGTTCTTGGTCGCCTTATGAAACCACCTTTCGAACCTCTTCACTCCTGTGACCTAAAATATCTCACATGGAAAGTGTTATTCCTTTTGGCTATCACTTCAGCTCGCAGAGTTAGTGAACTACAGGCCCTAGTTACCTATCCGCCTTACACTAAACTCCTGCAGGACCGGGTGGTACTCCGCACTCACCCTAAATTCTTACCTAAGGTAGTTTCGGAGTTTCATATTAATCAATCCATCATACTACCTATCTTCTTTCCCAGGCCCCACTCCAACTCCGGGGAACAGACTCTGCATACCCTTGACTGTAAACAGGCTCTAGCATTTTATCTAGACCATACAGTTGCCCACAGGAAGAGCACTCAATTATTCGTCTCTTTCCATCCAAACAAGTTAGGGCAACCTGTGGGTAAGCAGGCTCTTTCCTCCTGGTTGGCGGACTGCATCTCCTTTTGCTATCAGCAAGCTGGCATTCCTTTCCAAGACCGTGTTAAAGCACACTCTGTGAGGGCCATGGCGACTTCAGTAGCACACCTTCGATCGGTGCCGCTTCCTGACATCTGCAGGGCTGCCACCTGGAGTTCCCTCCATACATTTGCAGCCCATTATTGCTTGGACAAAGCCGGAAGACAGGATTCCATCTTCGGCCAGTCTGTCTTGCGTAACCTTTTTCCAGCATAAGGTACCAACACCCTTCCACCTTCCCGGTAGGGTGCGAATGCTCTCTACCAAATTACACCCCAGTTGTTGTGCCTGTTGCACGCCGTTGGGTACATTTGGTGCACGATAGGACATCCTCAGCTCGGTACTCACCCATTTGTGAGGACAACCATCCTGCTTGTCCTGTGAGAAAGCAAATGTTGCTTCCCTGATGTAACAGGTGTTCTCACAGGACAGCAGGATGTTAGTCCTCACGAAACCCGCCCACCACCCCGCGGTGTTGGGTTCGTTTTTTCTTATGTTATTTTTCGGCACTGCTTGTAGCTTTGAAACAAGACTGAAGGGAGACCCCTGCTGGCTGCAGGGTTAGTGCCGTGCTGGGCATGCCCAGTAGGGGCCAGTCAAAGTTCCTGAAACTTTGACAGAAGTTTTCCGTGGTCGGGCTCCATCCTCGATGTCACCCATTTGTGAGGACTAACATCCTGCTGTCCTGTGAGAACACCTGTTACATCAGGTAAGCAACATTTGCTTTCTCACTTCACTAAGTTATCCAAAGTGCCTTCCTTCTCACCTGAACTATCATGTAGACAGGATGGATAGCCCTGCCCTTGACAGGGTGCAGTGTGGATGAGCTTCAGACCTAACTAATCTTTCTGCTCGGGGGTTTGGGCTATTGATCCCATTCAGGGATTGCCTTTCATTCCCTGAACTCTTGATGCTGTCCTGCATGGTCTGCTATGTCTGGTACTTTCCAACTGAACAGTGAAACATCATATGTGGAAATGGAATATTTTACTTGAAATGAACGGAAATCTCATAAAATATATTTGTAGAAACGTTAGCTATTGAAGCTTTGAGCAGTCTATTACTTTAAGACTGTTGCGTTCGATTTTTTAATCATTGATTTCCGTTCATTATGTTCAACAATATGGGACACACAGTTTTGACTTTAAATTATTTCTTGCCTTCTTAGTGTCAAACTGTCTTAGGGTCGTTGTTGTGCCCTAATATTTTAACAAAGAGTGGCCGCTCATTTGTCCGAGAGCTGCTGCTCTGGAAACAGGCTTGATATAATGAGAGCTGCCTATCTTGCCTTTTCTCTTAACCACCTTAAGATAATCAGATACAGTTACTCCCAGATCCTGCTCTTCCATTGTGCTCAGAAGAAATTCACCTCTAATACTGTACCTTTCCCTTTGGTTTTTGCAACCTAAATGCATTACTCTTCATTTTTTAGCATAAAATCTTAGCTGCCAGACCTTAGATTGTTCCTCGAGTTTTGCTAGATCCCTCCTCGTGTTTTCCATTCCTTCCTGGCTGGCCACCTTGTTTAGATTTTGGTATCATCAGCATAAAAGACAAACCTTTCTCGCCAACCCTTCCATTATGTTGCTCATAAAACAGATGAAAAGAACCTGTCTAAGGACTGGTAAGCACACCCAAATAATCATAAATCCAATATAAGAAGAAAGTGTGAGCAAGTAACATCCAGTGTCCACAGGGATTATACTGAAGACAGAATTATTTATTTTATAAATGGAAAAATTCCTGGATTAATGTTAACAGAATATTGCCTATAGCTCATCCCAGCCCCGAGATGAGCCGTGTTTTGCAGTAATGCTTTTTCAAAGAGAGGCAGACATCCAACAACAAAATAATAATAGGATAACAAAAAGTCAACTAAATAATGTTTGAAAAGCAAGTGGACAACAATATAGGCATCTTCACAAAGAATATACTTACACAGGCAGAGTGTACAGTGTTCTTAATCTAGTAACATTCTGGAACTAGCCTGACCAGGAAGTTGTAAGGTAACCATTTTTGAAGCAGTGTAAAAAGAGTGCACAAATGTCACATGACCAGGAGGGCCCAATCATCAGAGGGTAAGAGATAGCCAATAGGAAAACACAGATAGCATTACAGGCAAGAGGCCCATTCAATCTCCAACTTCAAACCTGAGGGATATAATGAATTCAGGTTAAAAATCCAGCGTTGTTCTTGGGGTACCAGGTGCAAGGAAAAATTGCTCTAAGATGAATTTTAAATCCGACAATGAATGATGTAGTTGAAGTTAGTGTGTTACAAGGGGATCTTCGCTTCTGGATTTACAAATGTTCCTACACTGTTCATAAATTCTAATTCTAATCATATGTGTCATTTTGCCAATGTACAGAAGAAGACATGGGCACTGGATAACTTAAAATCCCAGTGGAGGTACAGTTACTGTGACTTTGTAAACAATATTGTCCTGTTGAAGGATGAATGAAGATAATAGTTAATGAAAAACTACATGCTAGACGGGAGCCCCAAGTGCCATGTCCTGCATCAGCAGATGCTTTCAGCTACACTGACCAGGGCTTCAACTTGCTACTATCTGCTGCTCCATTATTTTCTTTTGTAGACTTTGTTGGACTCCGCATCTTGGTCTGAACTTGTTCGTCTACCATGCAGGGAGGTCCAATCTGACCTTCATGCAGCGACTTTGATTGAATATTGTCAGGTCAGACACATTCTGCATGGACTGTGCATTTGGAAAGAACCAAAATTACACACTGAAACTCCTGAATTTGTTACCTGATGGAACCAAATATTAAAGAAATGTTCTTTTGAACTTACAACTCTTACTATCGAAGCCATTAAGAAATCTATTTCGTCTCTCCAGGAACAAATCATCGTGAACCTTGATTTACTGAAATCACAAACTCCTGTAGATTCTTTTGCCTCTTAACTCTTTGATTTTCCAACAAACATTAATAAATTTTGATCTGAATTAAAATTATTGACATTCAAAAGGCTTCATCATAATGACCAAAAGATTAAATATATCCATGGATGTTGTCAACCTGCCCGGTCCACAAGCAGGTAACTTTAAACTCTTTGTCCCTTGATTCATCTTGCAACAAAGTTCCCTCTGCATCAAGACTGATCTTTTCTGGAGCTGCTACTTCTGGTGTTGCTTCTTTGTCTTTTTTAGAGTCTCCTCGACTGCTCGAGTAACTAGGTCCCAGCATCCAACATTACATTGGTAATCAGTTTATCATCTGAAGTCCATCTGTTGAATTTAGAACTGTCCTTTGTTCTGTCGGCTGCATATGATTCTTTCGATGTTCGCTTGCATATCTATAGGTTTATAGTTATTAAACTAGAGAACTTTTTTCAAACTCATCCTTCTTCTCCAGATGTCTCAGTGATATCTTGCCCCTCCTGTTGGATTTTCCTTCCTCTATATGATCCTTTAATCTCTGCTTTCCTAGCGTGTAGACAGATGGACTAGATGGAGACGGAGCAAGCTGGGGTCACAGTGTATATACTTCTGCAGTGACCCCAGCTTGCCAGTATTCTCCAGAAGGTTTTCATGCATCTCCCTATGGGGCTTGCTACAGATTTTGGAAGGAGAATTTTAAATTAAATAAAGAAAAGTTCCATTCTCCTGCGGTGATACCAAGTGGTCTCTCCCCCAGTTGAGGTGATTTCCGTGATCCCTCAGATGTGTGCCTTGGTCCAGAAGCTGGGTTTCCTGGCGTGGACTTAGCTAATTGTACAGCTTAAAGGCAGCAGGTGCAGGAAGCCAAGCACGGCGGTGATTTTTATTTATTTATTTATTTATTTAACAGTTTTTATATACCGACATTCAATAGAAATATCACATCTGTTTACAATAAACAGAGAGCTACACTAAATTAGTGCTTGACAGGGAACGTGAACAGATCAATAACCAAAGATCAATAACAAAAAGTAATACTAAATAGGCTGTAATTAAATACAATAATGAATGTAATACAAAATAGGCTATATATATATACAATTACAAGATGGCAGATGCCCTCTCCCCCTGCAGCTGGAGACAGTCTCTGTACTCAGACAGTAAGTGCTGAGCTCAGGTAAGTTTAAAAAACAAAAAAAAAAAGAAAGAAAAGGAAGAAGTTTTACCTTCAGAAACAGAGACAGGGGTTTTTAGGACTTCCTCCAGTCTCCATGCTTTGTGCACCCCTGTGGGGATTTAGGGAACAGGGCAGCCAGGCGGACTGAGTGGCCCCCGTGGGCTAGGCCCTGCAGTTAGGCTTTATGCCTTCATGCCGAGTGGTAGGCTATGGCGGCGTTTTCGCATGCTTTGTGTGCTTTACTGCCCTTTACAGGAGGTCAGTGTTTCGGCTCTGTGCACGTGTTGTGTGCTCAGTTTTGGATGCACATTTTGTGCTTACAAGTTTTTAGCATGGCGCTCAAGCCTTGGTGCACAAGTTTGCATGTGTTTTGGCGGTGCTTATTTTTGGGGCGCCAAAATTTTGGTGCACATAAATTTTTGAACATGAGCTATTTGGACACACATTCCCCGGTGCTGATGGCACTGGTGAATAAGAAGCCTAAGCGCCTTTCTCTCTGTGTTGCCTGTCATATTTGGGTTTCTCAGCTTGACCTATCCTCTAACGTGTGTCAGCGCTGTTTGGATGCTCAGAGAGAGTTATTGCACGCGTTATTCTATTGCATTTGTTGTTAACTGCCCAACATTACTATAAAGTCCACCCTGACTCTTCCCATATGAATAACTAATGCATAATTTGCATATTAACTTGTGTTATGGTAATTAATGCAGGCGTTAAGCCCTTATGGTAAAATGATGACTGATCCTGTCAGATTGTAAGCCCTGTGGAGATAGGGAAATGCCTATTGTACCTGAATGTGATCCGCTTTGATGTACACTTTTGAAGTTCCGAAAAGCAGAATATAAAAAATAAATGTATTTATTTAAAAGATGTATTACTTGCACCATCCAAAAGTACTGGGTAAGGAACAGTTATAATATACATATCTCATGGTAGACAAATTAGAACAAACATACTCACAAAGTAGTGCTGCAGAGTATGTGTCAAGAAATATATCATCTGTACTATTTTTGTACCATTTCTTACAAATTTCCAATCATTGTAAGAAGCCATATAATGCTGCAAGCCTATATATGTATAAAAATATAAGAACAGCCAAACTGGGTCAGACCAATGGCTCCAGAGTTATTAGCAATACTCAACAGAGACAAACCAGAATTCATCACACTGGGACTCCCTGTATATAAATAATTATGTAGCAGCTCTGCTCCCTCCCATTATCTAATATCTATTTGTCTTTGATCTTTAGGAACATATCCATATTTTTCTTGAACCCTGCTATGTTGGGACTACATCCCACAGCAGCAGATTCCACAATTTAACTATCCACTGTCTAAAGAAATATTTTCTTGCCTTCGTCTTGAAATTGCTAACATACGGTTTCATTGGGTATATCCTGGTCTGTTAGGGCAAAAGATATTGCAGCTAGTCTTGAACTAGTTTCTGAGTGGGTTAGGGCTCATATGCTGTATGCAGAGCCACAGAATGACTCTGAGAAAGCCACGCTCAGACTGCTGATATCCTGATTCACTCTCAGGGAATTCAAAAGATATATTAGAACACCTGGAAGATGTTCCTGGTATTTAGACTGCCAGAAAGCCAAATGATAGTGTGGGATCCCAGTGGAAGCACTTACATAAGAACTGATGTTATATGATGTGAGAGTCTTAGAGCTCTATGTTAGTCCTGCAAGTAGAAGTTGTGTCTCGATTATTTATTGTGATGTCCATGAAGATGAATTATTGTGGAAACTGATCTGGACTGAATTTAAACTTTGCCCCAACTATGAGCATTTGGAACTTTGATTAAAGTTACTTTTTTATTATACCTGTAGTACAGGAATGTTTTATGTTATTGCCTTAGCTATTAATAAACCAGCACTGAGACATTACCAACATGGTTTGTAATGCAGGGGATTCCAACGTGATGTATCCTAATATTTTTAGACAGGGACAACAATCACTTGCTTGTGGATTTTTCTTTTCCACTTATGATCTTGTAGACTTCTAACGTGTCCCCCCTCAGTCTTCTCTTTTCCAAGCTAAAAAGCTCTAAATATTTCATCCTTTTATAGGATGAAATATTTAGCTCTCACCATTCCATTTCACATTCTTTGTATTTTCCTGAGCTCTGCCAAATCCTTTTTGGACAACCAGAACTGCATACAGTATTTCAGATGTGGTCACACCAGAGCTCTATACAGAGGTGTTACAATATCCCTGGATTTGTCATCAATGCCTTTCCAAATAATCCCTAACATATGGTTGTCTTTTTTGCCAGTGCTGCACACTATGCTGATGTTTTCAATGTTTGGTCCACAGTAATTCCAAAGACCTCTCTTGATAGCAATTTCCCAAAGTGGACCAAAGGTAGTTTGGATTTTTTCTCTGAATATGCATCACTTTATTCTTCTTTATTTTAAATTCCATTTGTCCCTTGGATGCCCAAGTTCCCAGTATTTCTAATTTGCTGATGTTGAGTTGCTCAAAAACTCATTTGCTGGGACTCTGAGGATCATCTGCTGACTGATTTGGGGTCCTTAGGCTTATCCCTGGGTTTCTCTCCATATGTTGTCCCATAGGAATATGAATTAATGTACAAAAATTATTTCAACATGCTGGCTGAAAGGAGCAGTCTCAGCCAGAGGAGAAGAGTTGTTATTTGAGCATGAGTAAGAGAGATTGCTGGGTGTTCGAGAGAGAAGACTGCTGAGAATGAGGAAATGAGAGAGAGGGGAAATCCTAAGGACATTTGAGGATCTGGAGGTAGATAACTATCGGGAAGGAGGGATTGATAGTGAAAGAGACTCTGGGGAAGTAGGAGGGATTGCGAGAGAGACTGGCTGAGGACAGGGTGGGAGGATTAAGGAGAGTTTAGATATAAACAAGGTGGGGGGTTGGGAGGTGGGGGTTTGAAAGGAGGGTTGGGAGGTGGGGGTTGAGAGGAGGGTTGGGAGGTGGGGGTTTGAAAGGAGGGTTGGGAGATTGAGGGAGAATGTTGGGATTCAGAGCTGTGTCGATAGGTGAAGGACAGAGGCAATTATCTCAGGCGCATTTGTAGGTGAGGGACCTGTTGGCTGCATGTTCTCAGAGGGGGGATTCCATTGTTGGAGAGCTCTCCCCCAGGAAGACAGAGAAATTAAGGTTTAGTGAACTCTGCCACTGACAGTTTTGGGGCTGGTTTCTAGATCAGAAGAAATTTGTGAACACCTGTCTTTACTCAGGCCTTAGAAGATACTCAGCTAGTTGGGTTTTCAGGATATTCACAATGAATATGCATGAGATAGGTCTACATATAGGGGGGGGGGGGGCAGAGCATGCAAATCTCGTGCAGATTCTTTGTGAATATCCCAAAATTCCAACTGGCTTGGTGTACCCCCAAGGACTGGGTTGAAAACCACTGGGCTAGAGCACATTTGAGAACATTAAGATACCATCAAGATTTTTCGAAACAAATTTTCATTGGTTGATGCCTCATGATATGTGGAGTATTCATTGAAGGATTTTGTTGTGGCTTAGGAAATAGTTTCTAATTCTTCATTGCATACCTTGGAGTATGTTATTACACTTAGAAATGAATTCAAAATAAATACCCATAAATAGTATTTTTTAAAAAGAAAAATTAAAAAATGAATTTGAGCTGTTGTGATTAAAGTGTTAGGGGCTGATGTAAAATGGCAAAATCCTATTAGCACAGGATTTTACTCTTATTTTAGTGCACATTTTTCCTTATTTTTCCACAGTAAGTTAACAGTTTATAACGCTGAAAAAATGTGCACTAAAATGAAAGTAAAAAATAACACAAAAATTAGCACAGGTGCATGCAAATTCCCCGTTAAGGTAAGTATTAGCTATTTCCTAGCAATGCAAGGAGATTTGTTTGTTTATTTTATATTCTGCCTTTTCAGGTACTGAAGTTGTTTCCCTATCCCCAGAGGGCTTACAATCTAAGTTTATACCTGAGGCAATGGAGGCAAGGCCATTTTGGTCACACTCCTTTCAGCTTTCACCACCTATCTGCCTACTCCTGTTTTAACATCTACTCAAAACCTAATTAACCCCCCCCACATATATTATAAAACTGTGATAAATCTGCTTCTGAAAAAATGATTAACCAACAGCATCAAAATGATTATAAAGTGAAAAGGTGGTAGTTTCATATATTAACCAACCTTATGCACCACCAATGTGATTGCTGAACAGTACTGTCTGATTTTAATCATTAACTGACCACCCTCCACCTAATAATGTGACAGAATCACCAATATGCTTCTTTAAACTCTTAAACTTTATTTATTTAAACTTATTTTATGTATTTATTTATTATTATTTATTTTTTATTATTTATTATTATTATGTTATTTATTATTAAATTTATTTTATTTTATTTATTTAATTCTTTAAACTTTAAACTTCTTTAAACTCCAAGTCTTAAAGAGGCTAAGACCCCTACTACACTTCCAAGATTTCAGATCTGTATTACAAGTAATAATTTTCTCGAAAATAGATTATTGCAACTCTTTGCTGATTGGGCTACCAGCCAACACTTTGAAACCGGTACAAATGCTACAAAACACCACAGCAAGGATTCTAACAAAGTCCAACAAAAGGGACCACATAACACCCATTTTAAAGAACCTTCACTGGCTCCCAATCAAATATAGAATCCTTTACAAAGCCCTTTCAATCATCCACAAAGTCATCCACAACACCACCCCAATTGATCTCACGATCCCATTGCGGCCTCATACTACCTCCCGACCGATGAGACTAGCTCAGAGAGGCACTCTACAGGCCCATCCTGTCAAAACAACACTAAGTAGAAGAGCTCTTTCCACCGCAGGCCCTATACATTGGAACTCACTCCCACCAGACCTCAGGCTTGAACAATCGACACCCACTTTCAAAAAAAGACTTAAGACCTGGTTGTTCAACCAAGCATTCTCCTAACCCAATTATCCTAGTACAGATCCCAAGGGAAGACCCTTCCCTTGACATATCCACAAGTTTCTTCCAGCATTAATAAACCATTTGTAGTAGCTCACTCTCCCAGTGAACGTCATGACAGTTGGCTTTAGGCCTCGCCAAGGCAGTCCCAGCGATTATACACATTGTTCCTCCAAGTCTTTGTATTCTCCCCGTTCATTGTAAGATATTATCCAAGTTTCATTCACCCTGTTCTATGTAAGACATTATACTTTATACTGTCATTGTATTGTTGAAATGTAAACCAAAGTGATTAGTAACTCTGTTACCTGAACCTCGGTATAAAAACGGTTAAATAAATAAATACATATTTCTTTTTTAAATTAAAAAAAAATGCTTGTGAAAAAAAGATTATATTTTTATAAAAATTATATATTAGAATCAAACATTCAAACACACAAATTTGCTCTTAGTCCACTCTGTCTTCATGCTAAACCTGTTCATTCCTCTGAATTCCAAAAAGGCAGTGCCCTAAGGTTAGTTCCAATGTTGTACTTAACTTATGAAATCTCCCGACATGGCCATGTTTCGGAACAACTTCGTCAGAGAATATTCTCTGTTACTCCTGTTTTAAAGCATCTTTCTATATTAATGCAAATTTTCAGGTTAATTCACAGTTTTAGTGTTATCTTTTCATTTATTGTGCTTTTTTTGTGGGTTTTTTTTTTTTAAATCTGGTACCATTTACATACCATTATCTTACTGTATCCCATCGTATTGTGAATTTCTACCACACATGTGAAACCCACAGTAAAAATTAGCACTGGTTTTACTGTGGGTTTTATTACATAGGCCCCTTAGTGAGGCTAGAGCAGTGCTTTTCAATCACTGATCCTTGGACCGGTGCTGGTCTGTGGCAGAATTTTTGCCAGTCCATGGAGCCATAGTTGGAAAGTGATTTCACTTCCTCCATGGTGGGCCAGAAGAAACAGCGGTGGAGGGGGAAAAGAAACATTAGCTGCACAGGCCAACTCTATAGGAGATAAGCAACAAGATCAAGGAAGAGGGAGAGAAACTGAGGATGAGCTGGGATGAGGCTATGACAAAATGTTGAGTATTATCTTGTGCAGTCCCTTGGGGCTCCATCTTATCTCCTAATTTATTTAATATTTTCATGGCTCTCCTGACTGAAATTTAACTTTGATATATCTGTAGGCTGCTGATATTCAGCTTTATGTGAGTTATGTCTGAGGGGCAATCGGAGATTATTGCTGGTCTCAGTGCCATCTTGGAAGATGTGGCCATATGGTTGAAGCAACATAATTTTAAACTCAAGCCTAAAAAGTCAGAAATGTTGTGGTTCAGTCATGTTTGTAGAAGATGGATCAGTCTTTTGTCGAAGAAGTTATATTGGTTCCAAAAAGGATGGTACAGAATTTAGGAATGGACCCAAAAAACAAAGCGGAAGCAGATCCAATATTGCTGAGTAGCGGAAAAAACAAAGAAGATCGGTGTATCAGATGACTTTTATTAGAACTTGCCCGACTCTGGCTGAGTTTCGCTCAAAAGGGAGCTGCCTCAGGGGCTGTATAAATGGGTCCTTGATTATGGAAACTTCAATGCAAAATCATCATAATATGTTTATAGCGATTCTTGACACCATTAATACGCAAATATGACTTATTCAGAGTTTCATTTTGGCATCGGGTGTAATAGGCCTTCCAACGCTGCACCAACACTAGAAATCTGTGCACACTGTAAACCCCTTGAGGAGCAATTGAAGGCCTGTGGTGCCCATTAAACCCCCCTCGGGGCTGCGATACAGTGCTACTTTAATTGCATTTGTCAACTCTTTATTTCACCATCAGAAGAGATCATTTGATTTGGAACTCGTGTTGATGCAGCGTTGGAAGGCAGTGCAAACTGATGGGCGCAGCTTAAGTTTGAAGAGCTAGAGGAGGAGAAAACTACTCAACCCTGCCCTAGGCATAAAATGGTTAATTACAGATTTTGATATATTGCCTATTACACCCGATGCCATAATGAAACTTTGCCCTAGGCATAAAATGGTTAATTACAGATTTTGATATATTGCCTATTACACCCGATGCCATAATGAAACTCTGAATAAGTCATATTCACGGGAATGAAAGTATTAACGGTGTTAAGAATCGCTATAAACATATTATGATGATTTTGCATTGAAGTTTCCATAATAAAGCACCCATCTTACAGCCCCTGAGGCAGCTCCTGTGTGAGCGAAACTCGGCCAGAGTCGGACAAGTTCCAATAAAAGTCATCTGATACACAGAATTTAGGAATGCTGTTGGAAGATTCGCTGACTTTAGAGCAACAAATTGCTGAAGTGTTAAAACTTCTTTTTTTCAATCTACATATGATCAGATGTCTTCATCCTTAATTGTCCAAAAATGAGTTAGCTAAGGTTACACATGCTTTAATCACAAGTAGACTTGATTATTGTAATTCCTGTATCATGGCCTTCTCAGGAAGCTTATTAAATGGTTGCAGTTTGCAAAAAATATGGCTGCTAGGATTCTAAGAGGAACATGAGCGAGGGATCATATAGTCCATATTTTAAAGGAGTAACACTTAACTGCTGGTCATCTGGAGGAGTGAATTTAAAATTCTGCAGTTAGCATATAAATGTGTGACAGGAATTGCACCAGCATATCTCCAGCAGCTTCTGATGTATTATGTCCCTTCTAGACTGATTTACCGCAGCAAAGAGTTTTGCGGGTATTTGTCAAATGCCTTCTGAAAATCCAAATACACCACATTTACCAGTTAACCTTTGTCCACATGTTTATTTACCCCTTCAAAAAAATGTAGGAGATTTGTGAGGCAAGACTTCCCTTAGATAAATCCATGTTGGCTGTGTCCCATCAAACTATGTCGTGATTCTATTCTTTATAAGGGGTTAATAAATATGAGCATAAAGGTGTGTAGTGTATTTGGATTTTCAGAAGGCTTTGACAAAGTCCTTCATGAGAGGCTTCTAAGAAAAGTCATGGAATAGGAGGCGATGTCCTTTCGTGGATTACAAACTGGTTAAAAGACAGGAAACGGAGAGGATTAAATGGTCAATTTTCTCAGTGGAAAAGGGTAAACAGTGGAGTGCCTCAGGGATCTGTACTTGGAGCAGCGTTTTTCAATGTATTTATAAATGATCTGGAAAGGAATACGATGAGTGAGGTGATCAAATTTGCAAATGATACGAAATTATTCAGAGTAGTTAAATCACAAGCGGATTGTGATACATTGCAGGAGGAGCCCGACATGGGGACAGACATTTTTTTTTCTTATTTTCCTCCTCTAAATCCTAGGTGCTTCTTATGGTCAGGTGCGTCTTATAGTGCAAAAAATACAGTACCTCTCTGTCTGCCTCAGCGCCTCCAGGTCTGCCACTCTAGCCTCCAGAGATCAGACTCATTCTCTGAGAGACAGGAGCTCTTTGCATTGGATGCACACGTACAATTTTTCACCGGCAGGTAAAAAAATCATACATATGACACTTGATGCAAAAGACTGGGAGGCCCCCCCCCCTCTTGCTGCTGGACTGGTGCCTTCTTCTTAAATTTGTTGAGCCCTAGTATAAGTTTTAGGTTGCTGTAGGTTTAGAATTGCATACAGTTAGGGTCCTTTAAATGTATTTGTGTATTCACTGTATATCTGGTAGTGACCTACAAGGGAATGATGAACTCTTGATAAGGTGTGGGGAATTTGTGAGTTTAAGTTAAAAGGCTGATTTAAAAAACATTTTTTTAAGTGTGAAAGTGACACCTGCCTATAAATTAAAGGATGAGCTAGGGGTGGGAGGCAGGGAAATACAAACACACAAACTTGTGTTTGTTGCCTGCCTTTCTGACTACCTATTTAAAACAAAACACATGAACACACTAAATATACCCCAATAGTTTCCTTTTGCCCGATACTTTTAAGTTTTAAAAATTTCTCCAAGTAGTACTTATTGTTTCTTTCCAGCCACCAGCAAGGTGATCTCAGTGCTCCACTCTCATATTCACTTTCAGGACAGAAGAAAGGGTATAGGGGGAACAACAGAAGGAGAGTGTTCCCTATAGCAGTGGTTCTCAACCTTTTTTCGGCCGGGACACACCTGACAGATGGTTCTCAAGTGCGTGACACACTGAACATGTGACTGTCACGGGACAAAATGTAAATATACATTCTGCATCCTCAGGAACCACGTCGACCCCCAAAAATGGGTGCAGAGCAGAACTAGGGCATTATCCGTACAGCTTACCATACAAAAAAAGATATTCTGGATCTGATGACATCTCAGTATAAGCAAAACAAACTCTTTATACTGGCAGGCACAATACCCCTCCTTATGAAGAGACAGTAATTTACCACTACAAATATTTAATCAGGCCCTAAACACTAATACACCTCCTATTGGGAGAACAGAGCAAGCCAAGCTTTTATAGATACCCACTTAGAAATAATTGTAAAACTATACTAATAAATGTTACAAAACAGCTGATGAACAGAATAACATCCAACAATTAAAAACTTATAAAAATGAATAAAAATTGTCTAAATATCAAAATATTTCAAAACAGCAGACACATCACATAATACACAATAATTAAAATGGCAGTCAATCAAGAAAAATAAACTTAAAAAGCTGCCTTTACTTACCCTCTCCAGCAACTCTCCTACTCCTTTCCCTTGCAGACCAATAGCACTCACCAGAAGCAGCAGTTGCTGCTAAAGCTATGTCCTCACAGTCCTCTTCCTTAAGGCCCACAACCAGTCACAACCAGCCTCTGTCTCATGCAGACTAGAAACTTCCCTAACTAGTATCTCTTCCTCACACACACACACATACACACACACACACACACACACACCAGTCACCTCCCTGACCAGTCTCTGTCTCTCACACACACACCAGTCACCTCCCTGACCAGTCTTTGTCTCTCTCACACACACACATACACACTCACACACACCAGTCACCTCCCTGACCAGTCTCTGTCTCTCACACACACACCAGTCACCTCCCTGACCAGTCTTTGTCTCACACACACACACACACCAGTCACCTCCCTGACCAGTCTCTCTCAATCACACACATGCTCTCTCACTTACAATCTCACACATACTCTGTCACTTACAACCACACACACTGCCACTCATGCACCCATTGTACCACACACACACAAGCTCTCACTCATGCACCCAGGCACCCATTCTACCACACACACACACACAAAGCTGCCACTCACCACCCAGGCACCCATTCTACCACAGGCACACACACAAAGCTGCCACTCACCACCCAGGCACCCATTCTACCACAGGCACACACACAAAGCTGCCACTCACCACCCAGGCACCCATTCTATCACAGGCACACAAGCTCTCACTCATGCAACCAGGCATGCATTCCAACACACACACACACACACAAAGCTGCCACTCACGCACCCTGGCACTCATTCTACCACAGGCACACAAGCTCTCACTCACGCACCCATTCCACCACACACACACACAAGCTCTCACTCATGCACCCAAGCACCCATTCTACCACAGGCACACAAGCTCTCACTCATGCACCCATTCTACCACAGGCACACAAGCTCACATGGAGCCTCTTCTCATTCTTTGGCCCAATAAGCCTGGCCTCCCCTTCTCAGCTGCCTCTGGCTTGACCTCCCACGTGCACAATGTCTCTCCAGCCGCCTCCTGTGGTGCGCAGGATCTCTCAGCTCTTCAGCTGTCGGCAGCGGCGCACAGCGTCTCTACATTCTTCGGCCCTGCTGGCGTCAGTGCGCAGCGTCTCTTCATTCTTTAGCCCTGCTGGCGTCGGCGCGCAGGTCTCTCTGCTCTTCAGCTGCCGCCGGCGGCGTGCAGGTCTCTTCGTTCTTCGGCCCCGCTGGCGTCAGTGCGCAGGTCTCTTTGTTCTTCGGCCCCGCTGGCGTCGGCGCGCAGCGTCTATTCATTCTTTAGCCCTGCTGGCGTCAGCGCGCAGGTCTCTCCGCTCTTCAGCCGCCGCCAGCGGCGCGCAGGTCTCTTCATTCTTTAGCCCTGCTGGCATCGGCGCGCAGGTCTCTCTGCTCTTCAGCCGCTGCCGGCGGCGCGCAGGTCTCTTCATTCTTCGGCCCCACTGGTGTCGACGGGCAGGTCTCTCCGCTCTTCAGCCACTGCCGGTGGCGCGCAGGTCTCTTCATTTTTCGGCCCCGCTGGCGTCGGGGCACACATCTCTCCGCTCTTCAGCCACCAGCAGCGGCGCGCAGCGTCTCTTCTTTCTTCAGCCCCACCGGCCTGGCCTCCAGCGGTGGCGCGCAGCGTCTCTCCATTCTTCAGCCCCGCGCCTGGGGAGAAGGGAAGCACAAGCGGGGCAGTGGAACACCAGGAGCCGCGACACACCTGCCGGTGCTTGGCGACACACTGGTGTGTTGCGACACACCGGTTGAGAACCACTGCCCTATAGGCTGTTTATTAGGGGAAGGTCTGGAGCAAATGCAGAGACTGAAAGCAGGCAGGCACCTTGCAGCTTTCTTCAAAAGAGTGAATTAAGAAGTGTGAAAGCTTTCTGAAATGTTGATTTTTTTTGGCAGATTGCCAATTATGTGGCAATAAGCTAATTATGTGGTTTCTTCTAGGCACACAATCACTGAAGTCTAGGGTTACAGCTTGTCACCCTGTCTTGTGCATTAGAAAGCTCATAATAGGTTTTTTATCCTAATTACAACACAAGTGCTAATACATCTGATGAAATCTGGGTGAAGATTAAATGCGTGCATAACTTTACTGTTTTCCTGTATTGACCTGTGCTGCAAAAACATGGTTATCTTCATCTGCCATACTTGCGCATTAGATGGTGGATTTGAGTCCTGCCTTTTGATTTTTTCATAGCATTAGGCTCCAGAGTGCTCTGGTTTAAGAATGTTATACAGCATAGTGGGACATCACATCTCCTTTCCATACCTATAAAGAAGTTATGCAGAGTTTGACTGGTCAATTGTCCCACTGTTTGCTTAGAAAAAAAAGATGAATATTTTGACTCTGTCGTACACCGCTCCCCCTTAAAATGTATTCAATGCAGTGTATTTCACTGCGGCTTTAAACTCTACATTTCTTGTTTACTCCTTTTGTTCTGAAACTGTCTTCACACTAGGGTCACACAATGCAATTCTGAATCAGCTGTGAGGATTAGATATGACATGAGGATTGGCATGTATTGCAGGCAGGGTGGCCTCAAGCTCATGCAGCGTAAAACAATTTTATGTCTTAAATTCATATTAGGTTCATTTGGGATTATGATATAATGGTGCATCTGGGGAATACGTAAATGACACTCATTTATATACTTATTTCATGTGAAAAATATTGTGTTTGCAGATCACTGAAACTTTAAATATATAATCATTATAATGACAGTATTCACTCAAAGTACTTTAATTCCACAGTAAAGAAAATCAAGAAACAATTTTTTGCTTAAATTCTACATTCTGTGACAATATATGGGAAAATCTTATAGCACATTGATTTTATATTTTTCAGAGGAATGTCAGGGAAGCAGCAGAAGGTGATGATTGCTTCCAAGTTTTTAACTTGTAGAGCCAAGGGGTTAATACTCTGAAGGAATGAAGAGAGTGAACTTTCTAAGGTCATGTCTCAGGGAACATGTATTTCTGGATTCACCTGGTTTCCTCCTGTGTGCTTCTTTCCAGCCCAGCATAGGTGTACGTTACATGCTGATGCAATCAGCAACAGGCATGTGTGGATGTTGTGTAACTAGGTGTTTTGGTAGCTACTGCCAGGTCTCCTGTTCTTTGTGCTGATGAAATGTTATCTGATTGGATAATTTTGCTGTTGTGGTCATTTTTAAATTGCTATCAGGATAAGAGCCTCCTCTCAAATTCCATCCTCAGCTGCAAGTGAGAGTAGGGGGAGATCTGAACCATGGTTTTGTCTTCAAGCTACTGACTATCTGGGAACCTTGCTCTCCTGCTCCTCCATCTTCTAATTTTGGATAGCAGGAAGGGGATTTGCTGCACCTATACTGTAACCCTGCACTCACGTTTTACGGTGCTATCAAGTGACATGAAGACTACAGTGCTTTTTCTCTTTAGGTGCTACCAGACCGTGCAGAAACTTATCATTTGTCTGACAGTTCTTGCCTACCATTATTAACTTGGTGACCAGACATTTTTTTGAAATAGGTTGAATATTCCAGTGTCTAACGATGAATGGAAGGACCACAGTGTGACCATTCCATTACATTCATCTGCAAAATGTATTTTAAAAAAAATCTCTTGATGGGCATACTTTGTACATGCTCGATTATATATCCTGAATAGTGCCAAGTCTGACCTCTGGTGTATGTGTGGAGAAAGAGTACCATATCCCATATACTATACATCTGTCCAGTGATTAAGGATGTTTGGGCTCGTATTATTAAAATGATCACTTCTATATATAAAACATAATTACCGAATGACCCTAGAATTTTACTG
Source organism: Rhinatrema bivittatum (assembly GCF_901001135.1). Lineage (NCBI taxonomy): Eukaryota > Metazoa > Chordata > Amphibia > Gymnophiona > Rhinatrematidae > Rhinatrema > Rhinatrema bivittatum. The sequence continues at coordinate 765,325,327 of NC_042616.1, forward strand.
TTCTATTACTGGCCGATTGACCAACGGAAAACACAGTTTGTGCTGATTGTTATTAGATTATACTGGCTTTGGGGTGAAGCGTGCTCCTGCATTCATGGGGGTAAGGTGGTTTGCCCATGTATGATAAATGGTGTCAGAGTGTATATACCCGGATTGAAGTAGAATTGCTCATAGCACGAGCTAGAGGATAAAATATAAGGTGATGTGGATATTTTGGCAGCCTGTAATTTCCTTCTTTGCTTTTTCATTGAAGAGCCTGATTTGACTGTTTAGTAATAATGGAGTACCAGCTGTCCACTCTCTGGCTTTAATATGTTTTGTACCTGATTTATTTGTTGTATGTTTGTTTGATGATATTTCTGGATAGGGGGCCTGGGGTTAAATGGAAAATACTTTTGAATGGTATGTTGCTTTCTCATGCTTGATAGTTGCAGATTAATGTTGTCTTAATGTATTTTGGAAAGAAAGTATTTGAAATTACTATCTTTGCAATCCTATGCGTATCTTGTATTGTTAAGTTGGTCTGTTCTTTGCTACTCAATAAAAATTTAAATATCAAAAAAACCCTCTTGTATATGAAAGGGCATCCCAAAGATTCAGCAGATAAGATTTGTTTTAGGATAGCAGTTCCCTTCTTCTTTGGCCCTCTTGTTCAGTCAAAATTATTCTCTTCTGGGCCTACATTACCATAAGCCTTTATTATTGACTTCCCAGATTTTTTCCCATTTGTCTCTCTTCCCTTCTCTCTTTCCCCTCCTGGTCTAAATCAATCATTGCAGTAACAGTTCTCAGTCAATGGCCTCACACAGGTAACATCTTCTGCAACCCAGTACACATGCAGTCTATGTCTGACCAGTAGGTATCAGTGGAACTCCCTTTCTCTGGGGGCTGTGAACACTGCCTTCACAGTATCCCTGCTTACCCAGGGAATAGTTACTGGCTGAAGGATCAAGCTCAGATCTCCTGCATGGCTAGACTGTCACTAAGCCATTAGGTTGGCCCCCTGCACTGCCAGGTTTGAAGTCTTAAGTTTTCATTCCTGGCTGTTAAGCAGGAGAACTGAATGAAATAAGGAAATTTCAAGTGAGAGTCTACTTACAACCTCTGGGAAAGAGAAAGTCTGACAACAACTGAACAGGCAAATGGAACACTTGTATTGGTTTCTAGAGGAAGGTATGGCCCATATTCCCCCATAGAAAGGTTGTTGCTGGGAGGTGGAGGAGAAAGATTACTTTGAAATTTTCTTGCTGCTACGGGGTAAGAAGCGACTTGCCCTGGTCTGCGGAGTGAGAAGGGACTTGCCCGGTGGAATATCTGAGGACTTCCAGGAGTGACGTCAGCGGGGTGGAGCCAGGGAGGTCTTCAAAATATGACCCCCTTATGACTAAAACCCGAGGTGGAGGAGAAAGATTACTTTGAAATTTTCTTGCTGCTTTGGGGTAAGAAGCGACTTGCCCTGGCCTACGGGGTGAGAAGGGACTTGCCCGGTGGAATATTGGAGGACTTCCAGGAGTGCCGTCAGCGGGGCGGAGCTGGCGAGGTCTTCAAAATCTGACCCTCTTGCGGTGTGTAGCCGACGCCGGCGCGCCACCCAAGCCGCAGCATTGCCTGAAAGTCCATAGATTTCGTGAAGAATAGATCTTGTCCTCCACATAGTAAATATTTTTGTAGTTTTTTAGTGTAGAAAAAAATTTCTCTAAAACCTCCATAGGCTGGAATTAAATATTAAGTTTCTGGACAGAGTTGAAAACTTTATTTCTTCACTATATTTGTACGGTATCGAGTGATGCCGCATACTAAACGGAAGGGGAAACTTAGGGAGGTAATGATTACATCCTCCCCTGCAACCTCCTCCCAGCTTAAAATTGAAAATTTTTCAACTCAGCCCTGGAGGTTACTCCCGTTGAAGGAGGCGCTGAGATATCCATGAATGAGCATAATGTGGTATCACCTGCCTCAGGTATATCTTTAAGTCCGGGAGCACCGAATATGCCTTCACCCCCCCTTGGTGAAAATGTATCTACTTTAAAGTTATTAGATTTAAATATGGTATCATCAGGGGATAAGGCACTACAAGAAGGAGGAGGTATAGAGCCTTGCATACAGGATGAAGGAGAAGGTTCTGACATACACAATATTGTGAACAGTGTCAGAATCCTCGAATCAGATCTCATTACCACCCATAAATTTGAAAAACCAAAGATGATAACGCTTGATAATGTTTGGTCTGCAATAATGACATTAGAAAAATCAATAACTACTTTAACAAATGTAGTTACGGACGTGAACAAAAGAATGTCAAACATAGAGCAACAGAACGAGGCACAAAAGACACAAATTCAGGATTTAGATCAGAAAGTTATTCAACTAGAAAAAATACAAACTGGACTAATACAAGGAGAATTAATACAAGAAAAGAAAATGGAGAAAATCGAAAATGAACTAAGATACCTAAATTTGAGGGTGATAAACTTCTCCCAAATTGAAGGCATTTCAGTACAAGAACATAAGAAAATGCCATACTGGGTCAGACCAAGGGTCCATCAAACCCAGCATCCTGTTTCCAACAGTGGCCAAGCCAGGCCATAAGAACCTGGCAAGTACCGAAAAACTAAGTCTATTCCATGTTACCGTTGCTAGTAATAGCAGTGGCTATTTTCTAAGTCAGCATAATTAATAGCAGGTAATAGACTTCTCCTCCAAGAACTTATCCAATCCTTTTTTAAACACAGCTATACTAACTGCACTAACCACATCCCCTGGCAACAAATTCCAGAGTTTAATTGTGCGTTGAGTAAAAAAGAACTTTCTCCGATTAGTTTTAAATGTGCCCCATGCTAACTTCATGGAGTGCCCCCTAGTCTTTCTACTATCCGAAAGAGTAAATAACCGATTCACATCTACCCGTTCTAGACCTCTCGTGATTTTAAACACCTCTATCATATCCCCCCTCAGTCGTCTCTTCTCCAAGTTGAAAAGTCCTAACCTCTTTAGTCTTTCCTCATAGGGGAGTTGTTCCATTCCCCTTATCATTTTGGTAGCCCTTCTCTGTACCTTCTCCATCGCAATTATATCTTTTATGAGATGCGGCGACCAGAATTGTACACAGTATTCAAGTTGCGGTCTCACCATGGAGCGATACAGAGGCATTATGACATTTTCCGTTTTATTCACCATTCCTTTTCTAATAATTCCCAACATTCTGTTTGCTTTTTTGACTGCCGCAGCACACTGCACCGACGATTTCAGTGTGTTATCCACTATGAAACCTAGATCTCTTCCTTGGGTTGTAGCACCTAATATGGAACCCAACATTGTGTAATTATAGCATGGGTTATTTTTCCCTATATGCATCACCTTGCACTTATCCACATTAAATTTCATCTGCCATTTGGATGCCCAATTTTCCAGTCTCACAAGGTCTTCCTGCAATTTATCACAATCTGCTTGTGATTTAACTACCCTGAACAATTTTGTGTCATCTGCAAATTTGATTATCTCACTCGTCGTATTTCTTTCCAGATCATTTATAAATATATTGAACAGTAAGGGTCCCAATACAGATCCCTGAGGCACTCCACTGTCCACTCCCTTCCACTGAGAAAATTGCCCATTTAATCCTACTCTCTGTTTCCTGTCTTTTAGCCAGTTTGCAATCCACGAAAGGACATCGCCACCTATCCCATGACTTTTTACTTTTCCTAGAAGCCTCTCATGAGCAACTTTGTCAAACGCCTTCTGAAAATCTAAGTATACTATATCTACCGGTTCACCTTTATCCACATGTTTATTAACTCCTTCAAAAAAGTGAAGCAGATTTGTGAGGCAAGACTTGCCCTGGGTAAAGCCATGCCGACTTTGTTCCATTATTTATTTATTTATTTGTTAACTTTTATTTACCGACATTCGTGAAGCACATCATGCCGGTTTACAATGAACTCAGGCGGGAAATACAATAAAACAATATAACATTAATAACAATAATACAATGAACCAATGGAGCAATAAAATAAGGGAGAATAGGGGAAGGAGAGGTGGGGGAGGATAGGCAGGGGAGGCGGGACAAGGGGAGGGAGGGTAGGGGGGTGGGAGGGGATGAGGAGGGGAAGGGGAAAAAGGCAGACAGATAGATGAAGTAAAAAACAAAATAAAATAAAGTAGAATAGAGGAACTATGTACAGATGAAAATATGTACAGGTACCATTAACTTAAGTAGTACTAAGGAAGTGTTGAAAAACCGGCCGCATTAAACCATGTCTTTCTATATGTTCTGTGATTTTGATGTTTAGAACACTTTCCACTATTTTTCCTGGCACTGAAGTCAGGCTAACCGGTCTGTAGTTTCCCGGATCGCCCCTGGAGCCCTTTTTAAATATTGGGGTTACATTTGCTATCCTCCAGTCTTCAGGTACAATGGATGATTTTAATGATAAGTTACAAATTTTTACTAATAGGTCTGAAATTTCATTTTTTAGTTCCTTCAGAACTCTGGGGTGTATACCATCCGGTCCAGGTGATTTAGTACTCTTCAGTTTGTCAATCAGGCCTACCACATCTTCTAGGTTCACCGTGATTTGATTCAGTCCATCTGAATCATTACCCATGAAAACCTTCTCCATTACGGGTACCTCCCCAACATCCTCTTCAGTAAACACCGAAGCAAAGAAATCATTTAATCTTTCCGCGATGGCCTTATCTTCTCTAAGTGCCCGTTTAACCCCTCGATCATCTAACGATCCAACTGACTCCCTCACAGGCTTTCCGCTTCGGATATATTTAAAAACGTTTTTACTGTGAGTTTTTGCCTCTATGGCCAACTTCTTTTCAAATTCTCTCTTAGCCTGTCTTATCAATGTCTTACATTTAACTTGCCAACGTTTATGCATTATCCTATTTTCTTCTGTTGGATCCTTCTTCCAATTTTTGAATGAAGATCTTTTGGCTAAAATAGCTTCTTTCACCTCCCCTTTTAACCATGCCGGTAATCGTTTTGCCTTCTTTCCACCTTTCTTAATGTGTGGAATACATCTGGACTGTGCTTCTAGAATGGTATTTTTTAACAATGACCACGCCTCTTGGACATTTTTTACTTTTGTAGCTGCTCCTTTCAGTTTTTTTCTAACAATTTTTCTCATTTTATCAAAGTTTTCCTTTTGAAAGTTTAGCACGAGAGCCTTGGATTTGCACACTGTTCCTTTTCCAGTCATTAAATCAAATTTGATCATATTATGATCACTATTGCCAAGCGGCCCCACCACCGTTACCTCTCTCACCAAGTCCTGTGCTCCACTGAGAATTAGATCTAAAATTGCTCCCTCTCTCTTCGGTTCCTGAACCAATTGCTCCATAAAGCTATCATTTATTCCATCCAGGAACGTTATCTCTCTAGCGTGACCCGATGATACATTTACCCAGTCTATATTGGGGTAATTGAAGTCTAAGGAAAAAAGAAGCAGAAACCTTGCACATCTGCAAGTAACAAAGTACACTGGTGCAGGATAAATTATATCACCACCAAGTATTCCAAATTTATTTATTTATTTATTTATTTTATTTATTAACTTTTATTTACCGACATTCGTGAAGCACATCATGCCGGTTTACAAAGAACTCAGGCGGGAAATACAATGTAACAATATAACAATATAACAATATAACATTAATAACAGAACCAAAAATCAGAATACAAAAAGAACCAAAAGGGGCAAGGATGGCGGGGGGAGGAAGGGGGAGGGAGCGGTGGGGGAGGGGGTATGGGAAAGAGGGGATGGGGAGCGGGTGGAAAGGCGTATCTAGATGAAGTATACGACAACAGAAACAAAAATGAAATAAAAAATAGAAGAGGGAGACTATGTACAGTTGAAGTATGTACAGGTACATACCAGCTATATTAATTAGGCGACAGTATTCACTAGGATATAGTTTATTTAAACTATATCCTAGTAAATAAATATATAAATATTTAAATAAATATATAAATAGTAAATAAACTATCCCGCTGTAAATCGCTGTAAATTATGTGCTATTTGATTTATGGAGTTGCCGTCTCAACACTTATTCACCTGGCTTTGCTTTGAATTGGAATAAAAGTTCATTTGGAATACTTGGTGGTGATATAATTTATCCTGCACCAGTGTACTTTGGTAATTGAAGTCTCCCATTATTACTGCACTACCAATTTGGTTAGCTTCCCTAATTTCTCTTAGCATTTCACTGTCCATCTCACCACCTTGACCAGGTGGACGGTAGTATACCCCTATCACTGTAGTCTTCCCTGACACACAAGGGATTTCTACCCATAAAGATTCAATTTTGTATTTAGTCTCATGCAGGATGTTTATCCTGTTGGACTCTATGCCATCCCGGACATAAAGCGCCACACCTCCTCCCGAGTGCTCCTCTCTGTCATTGCGATATAATTTGTACCCTGGTATAGCACTGTCCCATTGGTTATCCTCTTTCCACCATGTCTCTGAGATGCCAATTAAGTCTATGTCATCATTTACTGCTAAATAATCAAATACTATGAAGCAACTACCTCTCCTAAGTTAAACACAAAACGAGGAGAGAGGAGATTCTACTCACTTACCATTTTTTGAAATCTTTGGTGAGACCTGCAAATCCGGTCTGGGATATGAATATGTTGGCCTGAGTCGAGATATCACAATTCCCCTGAAGAAGACTGTTAGCTCAGTCGAAACATGTTGGGAAGTATATAATGAACAGCAAAGCAATGTAGCTGCTCGATGAAAAATTTGTGGCTAAGTATTCGAATCAGAGATGAATTTGATTTTCAAAGAACGTTTTCGTTCAGTTGTAGTTTACATTTGTAGCACTTTAGAATAGGTTAAAGGATTGGTTAGTGAATAAAGGTATTTGGTGGGTGGACAAATGACAATAAATGATTATATTACACCAAGCTCTGTAAGCTGATAACAGCCTGCGACCCATTGCGTGGTGAGAGGCTGCAGATTACAACATTAGAGCAACAAGCTTTATGATATTGTCATTTGTTGGGAATTTAATCTTTGGATAAAAAGTAGACTAAGAATTGTAGTTCAGATTTGGTAAGTGAGTAGAATCTCCTCTCTCATCATTTACTGCTATACATTCTAATTCTTCCATCTTACTTCTTAGACTTCTGGCATTAGCATACAAACATTTCAAAGTTTGTTTTTTGTTTGTATTTTTATTCTGCTTTTTAATTGATAGGGATAAGTTAGAATTTTTTTAGCTCAGGTGAGTTTTTAGTTACAGGCACTTGGACTACTTTTCTAATTAGTGGAACCTCACTGTCGGGATGCCCTAATTCTAATGCATCATTAGTATCCTTTAAAGATACCTCTCTCCGAACCATGCGCTGCTGAGCGACTGTCGGCTTTCCCCTTTGTTCTAGTTTAAAAGCTGCTCTATCTCCTTTTTAAAGGTTAGCGCCAGCAGTCTGGTTCCACCCTGGTTAAGGTGGAGCCCATCCCTTCGGAAGAGACTCCCCCTTCCCCAAAAGGTTCCCCAGTTCCTAACAAAACTGAATCCCTCTTCCTTGCACCATCGTCTCATCCACGCATTGAGACTCCGGAGCTCTGCCTGCCTCTGGTGACCTGCGCGTGGAACAGGGAGCATTTCAGAGAATGCTACCCTGGAGGTTCTGGATTTAATCTTTCTACCTAAGAGCCTAAATTGGCTTCCAGAACCTCCCTCCCACATTTTCCTATGTCGTTGGTGCCCACGTGTACCACGACAGCCGGCTCCTGCCCAGCACTGTCTAAAATCCTATCTAGGTGACGCGTGAGGTCCGCCACCTTCGCACCAGGTAGGCATGTTACCAGGCGATCCTCACGCCCACCCGCCACCCAGCTATCTACATTCCTAATAATTGAATCACCAACTATGACGGCCGACCTAACCCTTCCCTCCTGGGCAGTAGGCCTTGGGGAGATATCCTCAGTGCGAAAGGACAATGCATCACCTAGAGAGCAGGTCCTTGCTACAGGATCCTTTCCTGCTACACCTGGTTGGTGCTCTCCCATCATGAGACCTTCTTCCTCCAAGGCAGCACCAGGGCTTGCCAGTCTGAAGTTGGGACTTGACTACTATGTCCCTGAAGGTCTCATCTATATACCTCTCTGTCTGCCTCAGCTCCTCCAGGTCTGCCACTCTAGCCTCCAGAGATCGGACTTGTTCTCTGAGAGCCAGGAGCTCTTTGCAATCATGCACATGTACAACTTCTCACCGGTGGGTAAAAAATCATACATGTGACACTCGATGCAAAAGACTGGGAAAGCCCCCCTCTTGCTGCTGGACTGCTGCCTTCATCTCAATTTTGATCAGTTCCTAGTTAAGCTTTAGGTTGCTATGGGAGTAGGAATGTGTCTAACTTCCTTTAAATGTATTAGTGAATTCACTATATGTCTGGTAGTGGCCTACTGGGGTCTGATTGAATTCTCAATAAAGTTACAAGAACAATTTAAACAATATATGGGCATGGTATTAAAAATACCGAAAGAAACTTTACCACCATTGGCAAAAATCTACTTTCTTCTTGAAAGGAGAGCGAAAGAACAAGATAGATAACTAGATATCCACTCAAAGCCATTAAATGTTACCGAATTGCTAGAAACTTCTAAGGAAGATATGGTTTATAAAAGAGGCACAGTACTTATTAGATTTATTTTTCCATCTGATAGGGACATGGTACTTAAATTGTTTCTGAGAAATAGAGCTGTTAAATATTTCAACCAGCAAATTTGGATTTTTCCTGATGTAATTAAGATCACTCAAAATAGAAGAAAGGAATTTTTAGCCTTAAGGCAATTAGCGGATAAAGTGGGACCCAAATAACAGTTCATTATCCTTGTAAATGTATACTAAAATTAAGAAATGAAAGTTATGTTTATTTTGAGCCTTCTGATTTAAAAAAGTTCTTAGAGGCTAAGAATTTATTGGGGGAAATGTCTTCTTCTGATTAAAGGTATTTGTATAGTACAAAGTAATGGGGCATAAGTTCCAGTTTTGTTTAGTAATTATTACATTGTTATTGCTCAATTTAATATATTTTATGGTTCCAGCGATTGCATAGTAATAGGATGTCTAATGAAAAGAAAGAAAGAAATGCAAAATGTTATGAATTTTTCTATATATTTTGAATTATATTATATATTGTATTTAAGTATATAATAAGTATGGATATTAAGTGTAAATTCATAGACATCTATAATATTCAAATGGCAGTGTTATGTCATGAAATTAAAAAACTTAATAAAGATTAAATTATTAAAAAAAAAAAAAAAGGTTGTTGCTGTAACATCTAAGTCACAGAAGGAGGGCTTACTGGTTTTGATGGTGGAAATGGAAGGTAATATAGCCAGTAGGTGAAGGATCGTGGTGCTACTAGTTGGATATTGTAAGGAGAAGAGCAACAAGCTCCTATCCCGGCAGGACAGTAAGCGGGTCCAAACTAAACAGTTGTCTAACTATCCCAAGAGGAAACAGCAGGAGGCGTTGAGACAACCTGTACGGACTACAATACCCAGAGTTCCAGAGCGGCAGTGGAAGGCTCGTGACCAGAAGGAGGCTGAGGTGGCTGCTGAAGGTGATCTGGGGGAATTAGATTCAGCTGAGTCCATGCTGTGGGAAGGAGAGGGTGTGTCCCTGAGTGAGGAGGAAAAGGAAGAGAGCAATTGCTCTGAGGAGGAGGAGATGGACTGGGAGCTGCTTACAGAGGACTCTTCTTTATCCAGCATGGAGATAGAGTAAGTGGAGAAGTAATGTGACACAGAACTGAGAAAAAACCTGTTGGGGAAAATTGTTTGTCTCACCTGTTTTTCCAAAAAGGCACTAACTAAAGAAGGTGCTGACTGTGGGGTAGAGGTAAAACATTACTTATAGCACAGCTGTAGGGGAGAAGGGGTGAGTTGTGCTGGATCCCAAACAAAAAAAGGCTGTTAGGGCCAGGATTAAAGCCTGACAGCAGACATTTGGATAAAGAGGTTCCAGGTTGCAGTTTTTCTGTCACGGGACTATAGAAGAAGGATTACTGCACAACACTGAGAGAGAGGAATAAGCTGGAACTAATACTAAACTATTCTTTATTGTTTTGTTTTGTTTGTTAACCCATGCCCTGTGGGGGAGGGGGAAAACTGTTATTCCCCCACTTGTGTGGACTTTGAAAAGGGTACTGGCTAGAGTGACTAGCCCCGTTAAGGATTCGGGCCTGTTTTGAAAGGCTTGCAAATAACCACATTGGAGGGCTGTCAGAGCGACTAGGATTACAGCGGACACCAGCAGTTGCAGCCGTGCTATCGGGATTGGAGGGCCTGCAAAGCTTGGGAGGAAGAAAATAAGCCCCGCCGGGGAGCCAGCCAGAGGAGCCCACGACAATATTTAGAGCAGAGATCAGGCTGAAGTGGCCTCCAACTATATTGCAAACCTAGGAGCTGTAACAAAAAGTGAAAGTGATATAGTATGATTCTTTTTTTGGAAAAATATTTCTGGAGCAGGAGAGTTAGCACCTCTACTCTCAGATTCTCCAGGGAGACCAAAGCTGAGAGCACCTCTTGTTCTGCTGTCTTAGCCACAGGGTGGGGGGCAGCTGGCTGAAGTGCTTGGGTGTATGCATGGGATATATGAGAGGGGAAAACTGAAATTCTTTCATCTGCAAATATTGAAAAGTAATACATGGAAAAGCCTATCAGTAAGCAGAAAGATCCTTACATAAGAACTGAAAAACTGTCAGACCAATGATCCTGTCTCTGATAATGGCAAGCAGCAGGTGCTTAGAGATTGTATATGTAATCCCATTTTCCCAGGCTTGCTTCAAAGCCTTTATCTATTTCAATTTTCACTGTTGCGCCCGTCGGTCGCAGGCGGCTGCAACCTTTGCTGCTCACTGCATTTTTGCCTAAATCTCCGAGTCTGGGGAGAATGGTCGCCTCTGCTTCCGCACGCCAACCTCAATGGCATTCCCGGTATGGTGTTGGCACTCCCAGCAGCCATCTTACTTCTGGGGTGATGTAGGGCATGTGCGCGCGCCCGCCCCCTTCTTATCCACGTCATGGGAACATCAGGGGTGTCCCCACTGCATGACATCATCCGCTTACCATGCTTAAATCCAGCAGACCATACAAGCTACGAGTTAGCAAGGATTCCTGTCCTGCTTAATTCCGCCATACTGGGACTTCGCCTCGCTGTTCCCGTGTTCCTGTCTGAGTGATCTTGGTACCCACTCCTCGGGGGCCTTGTCGCACTCAGGGCTATCCGCTCCTCGGAGAGCCATCTCTTCTTGTCTCTTCTCTTCACAGTGAAGCCTCTACACTGTTTCACGGACGACCCTCCAGCGCTCCTGTACCGGGTCTCCATGGTGCCTTCCATTACAGCAACTATTCCAGTTCAGAGTGAGTACGGAATCTGCTCTACACCTTCCTCTTCCTTCACTGTGTGGAGTCTCGGGCTATCCCGCTCCGCGGAGCACTACCGGATCCATACTGTCTTGTGCAACTTCTACCACCGGCTTTTGGCCTACTCCGCACTGCGGACCACTACCGGAGACCTCCAGCACAAGCTCCATCGAGAGGAAGCATTCCCCGGGTTACCCCACGCTGCGGGCCACTACCGGATCCATACTCTCTGTGCAACTTCCAACTCCAGCCTCCGGCCTATTCCACGCTGCAGACCACTACTGGAGACCTCCAGCACAAGCTATCAAGAGTAAGTCTTTCCTGGGTTACCCTGCGCTGCGGGTTACTACTGACGAAACCAACTGGACTGAGTCTATTAATCTGTTCCTCGGGTTACCTTGCTGTATAATAAACACATTGCCTCTGGTGTCCATCACTGCTGAGACCCTGCCTGTCGTGGTGAGTCCCCACAGGGCTCCTTCCTGTGGGTGGAGTCAGCTCTTGCCATGACCCAAGGGCCCACTATCTAGTTTTCACACACAGAACGTAACATTTCACTTTTGTGACCTGAAGATGCAGGATTAAGTATAAAAAGTGGTGTGTGTCTACACACCTTCTGGCTGTTTTTTGGGGATTTGCTTTATTTTATGAAGTAGATGGTTGACAAAAGAAAGAGATCATAGTTCTATCGCTGTATCACAAATGAGATTCAAAGTTGTAGTCCACAGATATTAAGGCTCTACACCAGATTCATATCTGACACATGGATGAATACAAGCTTTCCAAACAGTTAATTTTTGTATTTGATCATGACTGTACCACCCTCACAAGATTCCAGAATTTTCATCTTTATCCCAAACCAATATGATTATAGCTGGATCCTTAGTCTCTTACCAAAGATGAATTCTACTTACAGATCCCATAAAATGGTAGAGACAAGGAAGAATACCCATGGATGTAATTTCTGTTCTTACTTTCAGAATCCATAAATATGACTCATATAACTGTTATCAGATGGACTTAGATTTACAAATGACTCAGAGAGAGAGAGTCTCCCTTAGCTAGCTAATTGGTTCCAGCAATACTCTGGGACCACTTCATAGTTCTCACTCAATGGCTGATCTATATCAAGTATCCCGCAATATTGCCAAAAATTCATAAAAGGCTGGACTGCTATGAAACACCATAAACATACAAATATCCATCTTATATACTGTTACCACACATAAGATTATAATAAGGACAAGGAACTTTCATACACTATCAGGCTCATTCATTTGACATCAAGCCTTATGTTTGCAATGTCTAATCATTTAACCCAGTCATTAATGTCCATTTTTTAAATATTTTTCAAATTGCTTATAAAATTCAAACTTCATATAGTTGTACTTAATTTGCAAAGCCAGCAAATTCCCCTTCTACTTGACAAAGATCCATATTTCAAATGGTCAAATCTGCTTTAGGAGTAGCAGCAAGATGTTGGTCATGGCTGATCTCGGTAGCATCTTCCACATATAGTAAGCTTGAAAATAGGAGGGGTGTTTTAGTAGTTGTCTGGGTTATACCACACTTCCAGCTTTCTTATGAACCACAATCACAGAGGCAAGAACTGCCCACTGTGATAAACAACAATATTGCAGTAAATTTTAAAAACAGCATACATAAATTAAAAGAATTACAGTACAAATTCACCAACCAACCTCCCACCACTACTTACCCCCTTCTCTCCTGTCTCCCACCAACCTGAGAGGGCCCTTTTTTTTTTTTTTTTGCTTAACCCATTAAAAAATGAGCCCCATCATGCCACAGCAGTCCTTATTCATCCATTCCTTAACATCTGTTCTGCCCTATTGCTCATACCGATGTCCACCTGAAATTAACCAAGATTTTACAATTTTCTAAAAAATCAGGTAATTCAACTCCAGTCTGACCTCTAGAGGGACCAAATGGCGCTTGTCACAGAAAAGGCCCTCCTTCAATTAATCAACCTATTCATTTCAGGATTTGTAGAGACTTTGAGTAAGGCAGCATGAAAGGAGTATAAAAAATACCCAGGGGTATATATACACTCTTCAACAAGTTTTGCTAATAGCTAGCTCCAAAATTCTTGATAACCTGAAAAAAAACAGCATTTTCATCTTAAATTTCTCCCATTCTCACATGGGCAACCAATACAGACGATACAATAGGGGAGGGGCGCTAGATCTTTAGGATCATCCAAAAATGATTCTAGCTACCATATTATGTAATACCTGAAGACCGACAAAGACCCACAAATAAGCAATTACAGTAGTTCAGTATAGATATTATCTAAGACTAGATTACTGTCTGAAAAACTGATTTTCCTAGCATGTAGCAATGGGTATAGTGTGCTCCTGATAGCAGTTGGAGACGGAGTCAGATTTCAGTTTGACGTCAGCACTACATATACCCATGCATGAGGCTTTGCTCTCCAGTTTTTTCCATCTCCATAGAGGTTCGGGACTTCACACACGCTTGCACAGCGTTAGAAAACCAAACTCCAAATTTAAAGAAGAAACAAAGAAAAACTTACCTCCAAAACGAGCCCCGTTCTCCTGTGGTGATACCTAAGGGTCCCTCCCCCAGTTGAGATTTCCTGAGGTGATTTCCGAGATCCCTCAGAAGTAAGCCTTGGTCCTGGTGTGGACTTAGCCCCTGGGAAAGGGAGCGGCTGAGAGGCAGCCTCGGTCTGATAGCCAACCCGGAGTGGACTTAGCCCACGGGAAAGGGAGCGGCTGAGAGGCAGCGGGTGCAGAACCAAGCGCGGCGGTGAAGGTAATTCCCTCTCCCCCCGCAGCCGGAGACCGCCCGGCAGAGGACCGGGAAGCGCCGAGACAAGGTAAGGTAGAAAACCTTTTCTAGGTCTCTGAGGCTCGGACAGCCACACAGATCATCCCTCCGGCGTTTGTACATTGGGGTTGAGCAGCCCCATCTGGGCTAGACCCCGATCCGGCAAGAGGGTCCTCCCACATGGATACCCCCTGGGGGGGGGGGGGCCGCCATTGTCCCGTGTGGTCGCCGACACCCCCCCACGGTCGCCACATCGTCTGCACAACCGAACCATGCGCACAGCGGCCAGCCGGGCGCACACAGTACTTGTGCGCATAGTGGCGCACGCATCTACGCCGTGTGGACAGCGACGTGCACATCGGGGCCGGGCGCACAGCGGCATGCTCAGGGGTGCCAAGCGCACAGCCACGCGTGCATCTTCCGTTCCTACGCGCACAATGTAGGCGCACCCGGAACGTATAACCAAGCCTCCCGACATGCGCACCTGTACAGGATATACGCGCAAATCATGGCACCACCGTCAAGACAGCTAAAGGACCAGTCCTCTGCCCGGCATGTCACCTGAGAGCGGCGCAGCCCGAGGTGACCTCCGCCCTGTGCCTGCTATGCGGGGCACAGGGGGGAGGGAGACAAGGTCCCCTTCAGCCCGTAGAGGACTCCGGATCCACCAGCGAGACTACCCCGGACTTCTCTATTCCCGACTCGGCCCCCCCACAGTGGGGGCCCTCGGGGAGCGCCGTCGGACCCAATGCGGTCCCAGGCAACTTCACCTGGGTGGGATTCTTTGCTGAGCTGCAATCCTACATTCCCGCACAGACAGGGCCACCAGCGGCACAACCACAACCTCCGCCAGTGGTCCAGAACCTCCCAGGCCCCTCCCGGCCTCCACCAGATGAGCCTCCCCTGGACAAATACCTCCCCTTAGGGGACACAGATGATTCAGAGGAGGAATCAGAACCCCTGGAAGAGGGGGAACTCCCTCCAAGAACGGAACCGTATTGCACTATGGTGCGCTTCTTCCCAAAAGACGAATTATCACATCTTGTAGCCACAAATCTGAAGACATTGGCAATCCCGGACACATGCAAAACAGCAGCGTCCAAGGCGAGCCCCTTCCTGGCCGGGCTCCGCCAGACCTCACACCATTTCCCTACATTACAGGCCGTATAACAACTGATCGACCTGGAATGGGACGCTCCAGAGGCCACCTTTAAGGGAGGTCGAGCCCTAGAAACTCTCTACCCCTTGGACCCTGCAACAAAGGAACTCCTGAGGTTTCCCAAGGTCGACGCCCTGGTCTGTGCCACCACAAAATGCACTACCATACCAGTCGAGGGAGGAGCTTCACTCAAGGATGCCAATGACAGATGGCAGGAATCCATTCTCAAGCAGTCTTATGATGTATCAGCTATGACCTTACAGATCGCTGCTTGCTGTGCCATGGTATCATGCACCTGCCTGGCTATGGCCAGGGACGCAAGTACGCCAATCGAGGCATTAGACCCAGCAATATCATTCCTCACGGATACGACCTCAGACCTGGTATGCACCTCAGCCAGGAGCATCTCGCCCATAGAGGCAGCCAGAAGACAGCTCTGGCTCCGAAGCTGGTCAGCCGATGTGACCTCTAAGATGAGGCTCACGAGAATGCCCTTTAGAGGAACAATCCTATTCGGAAGCGACCTGGACAAATTAGCCGACAAATGGGGCGAGTCCCCAGTACCCCGTCTACCGGAGGACAGGAACAAGAGGAACCAACGCCCCCTCCCCGGGCACCCAAGGGCAGAGGATCCCAGCATTATAGACCGTACAAAAACACTTACCAAGTCCCCAGCCCCGCCGGCAAGGGGCAGTTCTTTCGGAACAGACACAACAAAAGAGGAGCTGGCTCGGGACTAGGCCCCAGCCGCAACATGCAATGAGAATCAGCAGACCCATCTACAGGAAGAGATCATAGGGGGCAGGCTTGCCCTATTCTACCAAAGATATGTCGAAATAACATCGGACAATTGGGTCCTATGCATCATCCGAGAGGGATACTACCTGGACTTCCACAGCATCCCCCCCAGACAAGTTTGCGATTCCTCCATGCCACGACCCCTCCAAGAGGAAGGCAGTGGAAACCACACTATCAAAACTACTCGCCCTAAAGGCAATAACACCGGTACCCTTGCACCAACAAAATTCTGGGCACTATTCCATCTACTTCATCGTGCCCAAGAAAGAGGGAACATTCTGGCCCATACTGAACCTCAAGACCATCAATCGCTACCCTGCGTTCGATCATAAAGGCGGTATAACCGGGAGAATTCCTGACCTCCCTGGATCTGTCGGAATCCTATCTCCACATACCGATCCATTGCATCCATCAGCGTTTCCTACACTTCGCGATATTGGGCCATTACTACTAATTTCAGACCCTACCGTTCGGGCTAGCTACGGCTCCCCGAACGTTCACCAAGATCATGGTGGTAGTAGCAGCGACACTGAGGAAAGAAGGAATCCTCGTGCATCCATACCTGGACGATTGGCTGATCAGAGCGAAATCGCCAGAGGAAAGCCATCAAGCAACCACCAGAGTCAAGGAACTACTGCAGAACCTCGGGTGGGATGCAACACACCCAAGAGCCACCTGCAGCCCTCCCAATCCCTAGAGTACCTGGGAGTCCGGTTCGATACCAAATGGAACAGTCACCCTTCCCCCTACAAGGAGAAGTAGATTGATGGAACAAGTGCGAGCATTGTTGAATTCCACTCTCCCCACGGCATGGGACTATCTCCAAGTCCTCGGATTCATGGCATCAACCATAGAAGTTGTCCCGTGGGCAAGGGCCCACATGCGGCCCCTACAACATTCCCTACTGTCACGGTGGAACCCGATGTCTCAAAACTACTCCGCCCCCCTCCGGCTACCGGCGAAGGTTCGGAACCAACTACAATGGTGGCTACAAGAAGACCATCTGAGCGAGGGAACCAGCCTGTCCCCATTGGAATGGACCTTATTCACCACGGATGTGAGCCTGCGGGAATGGGGAGCCCACTGCCAGGAGCTAACGGCTCAAGGGCAATGGGACAAAGAAGAGTCGGCATGGAACATAAACAGACTGGAAGCCTGAGCAGTCAGACTAGCCTGCCTACGGTTCAGTCACAAACTCCGGGGCAAATTGGTCAGAGTCATGTCGGACAACGCCACAACAGTGGCCTACATCAACCGCCAGGGGGTAACCAGAAGCCAGCAGGTGTTTCTGGAAATAGAGCCCCTAATGATGTGTGCAGATTCAAACCTACAAGGGATATCAGCCGCCCACATCGCGGGAAAAGACGTCACTGCAGACTACCTCAGCAGAGAGAGTCTGGATCCAGGAGAATGGACACTGTCTACAGCAGCCTTCCAGAGGACAGTAAACCACTGGGGAACCCCAGCCATGGATCTTCTGGCAACTGGGTCCAAAACCCGGGTTCCCAAGTTCTTCAGCTGAAGACGGTGTTATGCTCAGGCTTGTGGACCCTTGGCCGACAAGAGGGTGGTGTACCTTTCGGAGGGTCCGTAGGCTCTCTTGTCGGGTGGCGAGGCAGAACAGGAGGCGGGACTAGCTGGCTCTTGGCACTGGAGGCTGAGGCGAATACAGAGGCGATGAAGAGACGAGATGAGGCGCTGTGTTCTTCACCACTGGTGGTCTGCGGTCCCCCCGGGAGGAGCCCGTAGGGACCCGACCGCTGGGGCTTAGGTGGACCTATGGAGGTCAGAGCAACGGTGCAAAGGCCAACTGGAGCTTCGCCCTGGAAGCCCGCGGTCCCCCCAGGAGGAGCCCGTAGGGACCAGGGCCGCTGGGACTTAGGTGGGCCCTTGGAGACAGAGTCTTGAGGGAGTCCTAGGTCGAGGGCCAGAGGGTCGTCGCTCCCCAGTCCGAAGTCGTGCACCAGAGAATCGCCGCTAGCCAATCCGAGGTCAGGAACCAGAGAATCACCGTAAGCCAATCCGAAGTCAGGAACCAGAAACACCAACACGTAACAGGAGCAAGAAGCAGGAACTCACCGAGGCAAGCAGACTCAAACACTCGCAAGAGACGTTGCCAAGTCACTGGATGAGCAGAGGAAGCTGCCTTTTATACTTCCTCTGCCCTGGCTGATAGAGAACAGGTGAGGTCATTAAAGGGATGGGTCCCTTTAATCCTGTGGAGGGGGCGTGGCCTAGTCCTGAAGCATGGCGGCGGCCATCTTGGATTTCCTCCGTGGAGGGGAGATGCCGCTGGAAGGAAGCAGAAGGTTTTCCCCTGCAACAGGCAGCGGGGGCCCGAGTCGGAGCCCTCCCCCAGGGCTCCCATGGTGCTGTGAGTCAGGTAGGTGGACGCGGTCGTGGGGCGCCACGGCCGCGGAGCACAACAGACGGGAACCGCTGTCCCAGGGAATCGACGCCCTCGTCCAGACCTGGCCTTCCCTCCATAGTCACTACTGGGCGAAATCATCTGCAAGATAGAACACCACAGAGGGCTGGTACTTCTAGTGGCCCCGGACTGGCCAAAAAGACCGTGGTAGGCGGACATGCGAAGACTTCTGACGGGAAGCCCTCTACACCTACCTCCACTCAGGGATCTACTTCATCAAGGACCTATCCTCCATGAAGACCCAACGAGATTCTCGCTTACGGTCTGGCCATTGAGAGGTCTCACCTGAAAAAGAGTGGGTACTCAGGACCAGTGATTGACACACTGCTCTGAGCGCACAAGTTCTCCACCTCCTTAACATATATACGAGTATGGAGAATATTCGAAGCCTGGTGTGAGGACTGCGACATACTTCCACGAACAGTCAAAATCCCCATGATCCTGGAATTTCTGCAGGACGGCGTGAACAAAGGGTTGTCCCTCAACTCCATCAAGGTGCAACTGGCCGCCCTGTCCAGCTTCAGACCCAGGGTGGACGGCACCAGCTTAGCAGCCCACCCAGATGTCTCCCGCTTCTTAAAAGGGGTCAAGCACATTCGGTCACCCCTGAAGTGGCCGCCACCCCTATGGAATCTCAATCTAGTGATAGACTTTCTAGCGGGAGCTTCGTTCAGACCAACTCGCTGTCTGTCCCTATGGCTCCTGACCTTGAAGACGGCGTTCCTTGTGGCAATCTGCTCAGTCCATTGAATCTCCGAACTTCAAGCACTATCATGCTGGGAGCCGTTCTTCAGATTCACGCCGGGATCCATACAGCTGCGCACTGTACCCCTCCTTCCTTCCAAAGGTGGTTTCTCACTTCCATTTAAACCAAACCATCTCGCTGCCATCTCCAGACGAGCATAAGGATGCAGAAGATGTTCAGGCCAAGGAGGACACAGCATTCACAAGGGCAGTACTAAGTGGGTCACGGGCAGCCTCCCACCCGGTTTGGGAGTAGCTTTTGTACATCCCATTGGTCCTGAGTCCATCTGCTACATGCTAGGAAATGTAGAAATTACTTACCTGATAATTTCATTTTTCTTAGTGTAGACAGATGGACTCAGCACCCTGCCCATGGCTGCCTCGCAATCAAGAATCCTCGGGGGAACCTCCCCCCGAGTGCAACACAAGCACGAATAAGCCAACCCTTATCTCTAGTTCAGACACTCATTTTACCAGATGTCGGCGCTTCTCGGTTGAGTGCCCTGGCCTTCTCCAGCTAGAAACCACGTCAACCAATCCGAGTAATCAAGTATCAAGTTAACCAAATTAATCAAAATTATCCAAACACACATATATCCATAATTGCTTTTCGAGGAGAAAACTGGAGAGCAAAGCCTCGTGCACGGGTATATGTAGTGCTGATGTCAGATTGAAATCTGACTCCATCTCCAACTGCTATCAGGAGCACACTATACCCATTGGTCCTGAGTCCATCTATCTACACTAAGGAAAATGAAGTTATCAGGTAAGTAATTTCTACATTATGGGGCGGATTTTCAGAGCCCTGCTCGCGTAAATCTGCCCAAAACCGGGCGGATTTACGCGAGCAGGGCCCTGCGCGCCGGGAAGCCTATTTTACATAGGCCTCCCGGCGCGCGCAGAGCCCCGGGACTCGCGTAAGTCCCGGGGTTCTCCGAGGGGGCGTGTCGGGGGCGGGCCCGGTCGTCGCGGCGTTTCGGGGGCGTGTCGGCAGCGTTTTGGGGGGCGGGTACGGGGGTGTGGCTACGGCCCGGGGCGGTCCGGGGGCGTGGCCGCGCCCTCCGTACCCGCCCCCAGGTCGCGGCCCGGCGCGCAGGAGGCCCGCTGGCGCGCGGGGATTTACGTCTCCCTCTGGGAGGCGTAAATCCCCCGACAAAGGTAAGGGGGGGGGTTTAGACAGGGGCGGGTGGGTTAGGTAGGGGAAGGGAGGGGAAGGTGAGGGGAGGGAACGGGGGTAGGCTGCGCGGCTCGGCGCGCGCCGGCTATACAAAATCCATAGCCTTGCGCTCGCCGATCCAGGTTTTTAGCAGATATGCGCGGCTCCGCGCGTATCTACTAAAATCCAGCGTACTTTTGTTTGCGCCTGGAGCGCAAACAAAAGTAGGCTATTCGCGCGCCTTTTAAAATCCGCCCCTATATATTCAAGAAAAGACATAACTTCTGTATCTGTCAAAGTTAAAAAAAAAAACAAAAAAAACCCTTTTGTGCCACCATAGAAATACAGGATTCCAAATTAAAGGAAGTGTCCAGGTGAACTCCTAAATCCTTCACTTCCCAATACATTGTACCCCCACACTATTAATTTTAAGAGTCAAAAGGAGGGTCTGTTGAGACCTCCTATCCACAAATAGAATTTCTGTTTTTCCTACATTCAGTAGCAAAAGATTATCTTGCAGCTACTCAGTAATCTTCCACAAGCCCTTATTTAATCTTTGTAATGTCAAACCTGGATCATGTCCTGCAGGAATCTTCAGATAAATATAACATACAAAAAAACCTTGCTTGCTAAAGAAAATATGAGAGCCCCTAAGGGCTCATACAAAGGTTGAACAAAATCAGCGATGAAGAGGATGCTTGAGGGACCACACATTCCATCTGAAATGGTTCAGATAATTTTCTCCTCACTGAGATTTCAGATCTCAGTTTCCCTTTGGTTTACTGACAGCCTGCAAGATGCATTTTGTTACCTGGACTGTCTTCCAGCTTCTTCCTCAGCCCTGCTCGACTGACACCATGGAAACTGCCAGCCCATTTACCACTTTTGGTAAATCTTAAAAATGTTTTTGCTTTCTCAACTGATAGATTTTTATTGACGATAGTAATATAGTAAATCTCCATCAGTATAGCTTTCGAAAAAAACATAATACTGAGAACCTTTTAATTTTTCTCTTGGATTTCATGTTGTGTTTTTTAGACAGGAGAAAAGCTGTGGTGGTGATATCACTCGACAGTTCATCCACTTTTGAAACTGTCTGTCACTCAGTTTATAGATGGGTTATTCTCTCTTGGCATTGGTGACAATGTTCTAAGATGATTTTGGTCTCATCTCTCTTATAGACAGTAGACTAAAACTGATCATCTGTTCTCATTTTGGAACTCTGTTACTCAGGACTCTACCCTATCTTCCATATTATTTGACATTTCCTCTTTGCCCTGTAGACCAACCCAAGCAAATAGGAATACATTCGCCCACCACTAGGTGGAGGCAGAGAACTTCCTTCTTTTTCTCACAGCCTTTATATTCTGGGATAGCAGGGTGCACAGTCAGTAGTTCTTTGCTTCCAGCTATGGTGGCAGTGACATTCGGCTAGCAAAATACAAAACTAAATAAAAAAGGCGAGAAAGAAAGGGAAAAAGCTAGTGGCAAAGTGTCCGCAGGTAAAACTCTTTTTCCCTCTCGAAATACAGTCCCATTTGGGCCTGGCAGGACTTTGCTTTTTGGCAGAGGTGGGAAGCTGGAGTAATGGATTAGATGTGAAAAGCGCATTGGGGAGGGTGGAACCAAAACCCGCACAGCAGAAAGTCCTGGCGGGGATGGGGGGGGGGGGGGGGGAGGGAGGAAAGGGTTTTGGTCAGTGAAAGGATTGAGGACTGGGGCAGCAACACTGACGCTCATTGTGAGGCAGGCAATGAAGTGAGGGATCTGGGCCTAGGAGTCACTGAAGGATAAATGAATTTTTCCACGGAGTTCATTATCTTGATGCACAAGGCATACAGGTAGATGAAAGGTAAGGCAGTGATTGAAAACAGAGGTCCTAGATCGGCCTCATGCGCTTCCGAGAAGGAGACAAGGATTAAAAGGCCCAATTGGGGAAAGAAGTAATCCATTCTCCAGATTTTTCACTGAGCCTCTCTTTCTCAGTCTATAGACCTCAGCATGGAGGATTTGAGAAATGCTCAGGGAGGATCCACATGGAGAAGGTGACCTGCAAGAAGGCTACAATGTGGCAATGAGGCTTTTTAAAAAGGAGTTGCTGGTTGCACATAACAAAAGTGGAACAGTCATTAGACTGAACTGAAGAGGAGGAAGAGAATAAATGTCATGGGATACGAGCCTTGTGTGGATCAAAAAACCATCCAGGGCCTTTTCCCTTCATTCAGTCATCATGGAAATGATCATGGTGGGATGGGAGGTCCCGGACACAACACTGAGGGACAACAATATAATGGGAAGATTCTATCCACTGCAGCAAAAGAAGATAGTGTTGCGTCCGTCGGTCGTAGATGGCTGCGACCCGCTCTGCCTCACCTCTTTTTTGCCTTTCTCCTCCTCCGTGGGTAAGATGGCTGCCTCTGGTGCCGAGTGCTGAAACCCTCAGCGTCTCCAATTCAGCATAGGCGTCCCCATCAGCCATGCTCCTTCCCGTGGCCTCCTAGGGCATGTGCGTGCACGCTGCCTACGCTTATCTACATGTCATGGCGGGAACCTCGGGGGCGTCCCCACCACATGACATCAATACCTCCAGATATTTAAGCCTCCGCTCTGCTCCTAATGAACGAGTTAGCAAGGACTTCGGTTTAGCTACTCTGACCGCTTCTAAGCTGCACGCTTAGATACCCTCCGGGGTATCTCGCTCCAGAAAAAGCTCTGAGCATTCGCTCCTCGGGGGCCTCTTGCTTCCACCGACCCTTCAGGGTTTCTTCTACTAACTCAGACAACCGCTCCTCAGGGGTCTCTCTTTTCATTTCAGGATTACCTGCGCTTCCAGGTACTCGCTTTTCGAGGGCCTACCGGCTCAGAGTATCCTGCACCACAGACCTTGGGTCCCACCTTCATCATCTACCAGGAGGATTCATGCACTACTCTTCAGTGAGTACCTCTATGATCCAGCTCTCTATTTTCACCCACCAGGTTCGGCTTATCCCGCTCTGCGGAACACTACCAACCTTGAACATCTGGGTGAGACTCTACATCTGAGACTGTTGATCGTATTGGCACCTTGCTGGACTTCAGTGTCATTGCTTCCTGCACTAGTACCATCTATCTACAGCAGTACAATAAAGCTTTCCATCTCCAGTGTCTGCTCTCTGAGTCTAGCCTATTGCTGTGGTTCCCCACGGGGCCCCTCCCTGTGGGAGGAGTCATCGCCACAGCGACTAAGAGTCCACACCATGCCACAAACCCAACAGATAGATCAATTATTTAAAGTTCAGAAAGTGGATTCTTTGGTCACATCAGTGACGAGGAAAACTATGATTCCAATAGAAGGAGTCGCAACTCTCAAGAATGCACGAGATCGGAAGATAAGAGTTTCTCCTAAAGAGGTTCTTTGAGTTGGCTAGCTTATCTCTTCAGGTGGTGATTTGTGGTAGATGTGGAAGTTGTAAGGTAGAGTCTGGGGCAGCATTTGTAGCAGATATTTTATGACTTTATTGGTACTTCATCCGAGCAAGTAACTGCAGTGGTTATGGTAAAGAAGTGGCTAAGAGAATGGGTGGCTGACTCGTCTTTCAAAATTCTTTTAAGTGGGCTACCCTTTAAAGGTTGCTTGTTATTTGGGGAAGATATAGAAAAATGAGTAAAGAATCTAGGAGATTCTAAAGCTAAGAGATAGCCAGAAGTCTGCGGCCAAAGGCTAGCAAGAACCTTTAAGGGTCACACCGAAGACTCAAGGCAATGTAGGCCAATTAGGGGGTCATATTTGCAAGGGGGAAGGACCCAAGTTAGGCTGATTTTTCAAGATAGCCAGAAGGGAAGCAGAAAGAGAACATCCCAAGGTTCCAAATGAAATTGTTTGGGTCCACTCCTTACATCCTCCAGTAGACAGTCTGCTAACAAGTTTTTACGAGAAATGGACCCATGTTACGAAGGACAGATGAGTCCTAGAGATTATTCAGCAACGCTATGCCCTCAAACTGGCTGCCCCATTCCTGATAAATAGCTAATATCCCCATGCAGATCCTTCTTCATTGACCCATCATATCCTTCCTTTATCTTTGGTGACTTTAACCTCCATGTTGATGACCCCTCTAACTTTTATGCTTAAAAACTCCTTTCTTTAACCTCTTCATTGGATCTCCAACTGTGCTCTATCACCTCTACTCACCAGCATGGTCACTGCCTTGACTTAGCCTTTGCTTCCAACTACTGTCTCTCAGACTTCTCCACCTCAGTTCTTCCGATCTCAAACCATCACCTGATAACTTTCACATTAAACCACACTCCCTCACAGACTCGTCCAGTCACCACTTACACCTTTAGGAATCTCTAAGCTATTGACATTTGATTCTGTTCCACTGCTGTTTCATCTCCTTTCCTCCACAACTTTGTCTGAATCTGTTGATGAAGCAGTTTCTTCTTACAACATTATACAGTTTTCAGCCTTAGACACTTTTGCCCCTCCTCTTACCCATCCAGTAAGTTGAACTAAACCCTAGCCTTGGCTCACCCCTAGAATTCGCTACCTATATTTCTGCGCCTGCTCTGCAAAACGTCTCTGGCTAAAATCCCATGCCCATACAGACTTCATACTCTTCAGATTCATGCTGACCACTTTTTAGTCTTCATTGCACTTGTCAACATAGAAACATAGAAATGACGGCAGAAGAAGACCAAATGGCCCATCCAGTCTGCCCAGCAAGCTTCGCACTTTTTTTTTCTCATACTTATCTGTTACTCTGGCTCTTAGTAACCTTTTGGTTCTATTTCTCTTCCACCCCCACCATTAATGTAGAGAGCAGTGTTGGAACTGCATCTAAGTGAAATATCTAGCTTAATTAGTTAGGGGTAGTAACCGCCGCAATAAGCAAGCTACACCCATGCTTATTTGTTTACCCAGACTATATAATTCAGTCCTTGTCTGTATATAGATCCACTTTTCTTCATTCCCTCCTGCCATGGAAGCAGAGAGTTATGCTGGATATGCATTGAAAGTGAAGTATCACACTTTCTCCCCTGCCATTGAAGCAGAGAGCTATGCTGGATATGCGTGAAGTATCAGACTTTCTCCACTGCCGTTGAAGCAGAGACCTATGCTGGAAATGCGTGAAGTATCAGTCTTTCTCCCCTGCTGTTGAAGCAGAGAGCTATGCTGGATATGCGTGAAGTATCAGTCTTTCTCCCCTGCCATAGTCAAAGAAGACTGACCATCTGACAAACTCTCTTACATGCGACCCTCACCATCTCTTTACTATACTCAGTTCCCTCACCACCTTCGCTCTCTGCCCAAACTATGGCTAACTACTTCCTTGACAAGATTCACAAAATTAGTCTTGAGTTCTCAATTATGTCACCTTTAGCTGCCTCTCCCCCACTTCTTTCTTCTACCCATCCCCTAGCCTCCGCCACTCTGTCCTCCTTTTCTGAAGTCATAGTGGAAGAAATTGCTCGTCTTCTCTCTTCCTCCAAACTCAGTACTTGTTCCTCTGACCCTGTCCCCACCCAGTTTCTCAGCTCCATCTCCACTGCATTCATCCCTTCCATCTGTCATATCCTCAATCTATCACTCTCCACTACTACTGTTCCTGCTGCTTTCAAACATGCTGTCATGATACCACTCCTTAAAAAATTCTCGCTAGATTTTACCTGTCCTGCCAACTATTGTCCCATCTCACTTTTGCCTCCAAACTACTTGAACGTGCTGTTCACTGCTACTGCCATGACTTTCTTACATCGCAAGCCATTCTTGTTCCACTCCAGTGTTACTTTTCAGTCTCTACACTCTACATTCAACTGAACCAGCCCTTGCCAAAGTTTCCAGTGACCTGTTTATGGCTAAACCAAAGGTCTTTATTCTGTCCTTATCCTCCTTGATCTGTCTGCTGCTTTTGACACTGTTGATCACCACCTACTCCTTAGATTTTGGGACTCTGTCCTGTCTTGGTTCTTTTCTTAAGAACATAAGACTTGCATATTGGGTCAGACCAAAGGTCCATCAAGCCCAGTATCCTTTTTCAAATAGTGGCCAATCCAGGTCACCAGTGCCTGGCAGGATCTCAAGGGGTAGATAGCTTTCCAAGCTGCTTATTCCAAGAATAAGCAGTTGATTTCTGCAACTCTACCTTAATGATGATTAATGGACTTTTCCTCCACAAACTTGTTCAAAGCTTTTTTAAATGCAGCTACACTAATAGCTTTCATCACATCTTCTGGCAATAAATTCCAGTGCTTACTTATGTTTTGAGAAAAAATATTTTCTCTTATTAGTTTTAAATATATTACCTAGTAACTTCAGTGTGTGTTCCTTGGTCTTTGTACTTTTCGAAAGAGTAAACAACTGATTAACATTTACTTGTTCCTTTCCATTCATATCTTCCCTCAGTCATCTCTTCTCCAAGCTGAAGAGACCTAACTTCTTTAGATTTTCTTCATAGGGAAATTGTTCCTTCCCCTTTATCATTTCGGTAGCCCTTCTCTATATCTTTTCTAAATCTTACCTCTCCCATCGCACTTTTAGCGTTTGTGGTGATTCCTCCTCTATTGTCATTACACTATCAATTGGTGTGCCTCAGGACTCTGTCCTGGACCCTCTTCTCCTCTCAGTATATATTAATTCCCTTGGTGCTCTGATTTCCTCTCATGGCTTTCAATACCATTTTTATGCTGACTCCCAGATCTACCTTTCTAGACCAGAAATTTCACCTGAAATCCAGTCCCAGATCTCTGCTTGCTTGTTTGACCTTGTTGCCTGGATGTCCCGCTGCCACCTAAAATTCAACATGGCCAAGATGGAGCTCTTTACCTTGTCCCCCAAGCTCACCTTCCCTCTTCCTCCTTTCTCTCTTTCTGTGGATAACACAGTCATCATCTCTGTCCCTGTGACGGGGTCACTATGCCAGTCCGGGTAGGTAGAATAAAGCCAGGAACAAAAACTCCCTGGAACCAAAGTCCTAGAGAAGAAGGGGGAAGAAAACCCAGGTGACACAGAGTCAAGGATATACACTGGTGGCTTCCCCTGTAACCATAGAGACAAACACACAGGTGTGGGAGGTTAAGGGTGGGACTTCCCTGGAGCCAATCAGCTAGCAGAGGAGGAGGAGTTTACAGAGTATAAAAGACTCCCTAACCCAGTAGTTTGTCTCCTGCCGGGGACTGAAGGAGAAAGACCATGCTACCTGTTACTCTTCAAGACTGGAACTTTGGCGCTCCTGCTTAGATGGAAGATGGACGGCTGGCGTGACTTCCAGGAAGGTGAGCTGGGAGCTAAAGACTGTTTTAATATCTGGATGTACCTACTTAAGGATATTGTTTGAGGGACTGCCAGCGGGTGGTTGTATCTAAGGGACAAGGAAAATATCCTGAGAGATACTGTGGGAGGTGGCAGTTAGGCCCATTGGGTCAGACTTTTGAACTTTGGACTTGATGTTGGTTGGTTATGAACTTTTGAAGCCAGCCTTTTCAGGGTGAGTCGCTGGCTCACTGGGGAGGGCATCTGCCCTCCAGCCAGGCCAGGAGGGTTCAAACCCTACCTGGGGAGTTGTGAGGATAAATTACAAAGAACTTCTATTTGAGTTTTCAAGGGACCAGGAAAGCTCTCTCAGGGGCTGGATCTTGGAAACGGTGCAGTTGGAATTGCACGGACAGGAGAAACTGTGACAGTCCCATTGGCCCGTAACCTTGGCATCCTCTTCGACTCCTCTCTCTCCTTCTGTACGCATAGCCAAAACTCTTCCAAAACGTGCCATTTCTTTATAACATTGCCAAAATCTGACCTTTCCTTTCTGAACACACTACCAGAACCCTTGTCTGCTGTCTCATCTCCTCCCAATTAGACTATTACAGCCTACTCCTCACAGGTCTCCCGGCAGTCCATCTCTTTGCACTGCAATCTGTCCTAAATTCAGCTGCATGACTCGTCTTTCACCAAACCCCTCTTCTGAAGTCATTACATTAGCTCCCTATCTGTTTCCGCATACAGTTCAAGCTTTTCTTTCTCACCTACAAATATCTTCACTCTGCAGCACCTCACTACCTCCCCTCTCTTATCTCTCTCTATACATGTCCTCGTATACTCCGCTCATTGGATGACTCACTCCTATTGTATTTATTTATTTAAATTCTTTTAATATACCGATGCTCAGGACCAAGTCTTATCGTACCGGTTTATAATAAACTAGGGGGGAAAACCAATTAACACAGAAAGCGAAAGTTACATTAAAACTGGGAATGTAGAACAAGGCCGTTTGAAGAAGAGGTGTATATATTCACTACAAGACCCTATCCATCATTCTCAAAACCTTACATACCCCCAATTTGCATTGGCTCAATGACTCAATACATTTCCACACCCTCAATAGACTCACTAGAACCCACTACTTGGCAACTTTACACATACCTTCCACTAAGCTCACACATCTTATTACTACAAAAGAGCGTGCCCTATCCATTGCAGGGCCCGCAATCTGAAACTCTATGCCCACCGACCTACGACAAGAGATCTGCCCAAAACAATTCAAACAAAAACTGAAAATCTGGCTATTCAAACAAGCTTTCACCTGACCCCTTCCTTCCCACTCGTTCGCCCTGCATCATCTTCACCCCACTTTCTTTCTTACCTTCTATCCTCATCTCATTGCCACATCTACCTGCTCTATAATGCATATTCTAACATTACTGTCTGTAACCTCTCCTTTGGTTAATTATATGATTTCCATGCATTTATGCATTTAGCAATTTATATCTTGCTTTTCCTCTTTTCTTATTATACCTCTTGTCTTACATATTACTCCTCCCCCTATTTATACCCCCTTACTTTAGCACCACTTTTCCCTTTACTTATACCCCGTTATTTTAGTACTTATACTATTCCTGTTATGTAAACTACCTGCCCTTCGTTATGTATTGTTAACAGTTCTTTGTAAAGCACCTTCGCTGTATATTCTGTTCCTTGTAAACCGATGTAATGTTCCTAACGAATGTCGGTCTAGAGAAGCTTTAAATAAATAAATAAATTAATGAAATTTCATTGGATTAGAGAACCGCGTGCCACTCTACTTCTTGATTCAGGCCACCGTACTTGACTTTCTATGAGGACAGGGCCACAATCTGCACAGCCCAAGCTTTTCTGCCTAAGGTAGTGTGAGAGGTCCATATCAATGAGGAAATATCTCTTCCAGCATTCAGGAGTTCAGAATGTGTTGGAACGAAAAAAAGCCTGTATCTACTAGATATTAGGAGAGCTCTGTTGCGATATCTTAAGGTTACAATTAATTTAAGGGCGTCAGACAATCTATCTTGTTTGGAGGCCAAAGAAAGGGCCTGGCGGCATCCAAAGCGTTCATTGAAAGATGGATCAAGGAAGCAATTATAGCGGCTACATTGGGGAAGGCAGACAGGTCCCACTTAAATTAAAGGCCCATTCGATGACGTGCTAGGCTGTGTCATGGGCAGAGCACAAACCAGTGTTGCCACAGGATATTTCAAGGCAGCTGCACAGTTGTCTTTACATTTTTATGTCAAACATTATAGGCTGGACCTGCAAACAAAAGAGGTGGCAGCCTTTGGTAGAAAGGTTTTAGGTGCCACTGAGGCCTCATTCCACTTGGGGTAGGCACTACTTGGGCATGTCCTTTTTGGCTGGACTTGTCTGCAGAACGAAGAGAGACGTGAAAATGTAACTTACCGGTTAATTTCCTTTCATTAAGTCTTGACAGACCAGTCCAGAACTGTCATCAGATGAGATAATTAATATGAAGAATTCTGTTTCTTTTATTTTTTCCCCTTTCTCTCTTGCTATGGAAAATGGGAAGGGAGAAAAGTTGAGTTAAGAAATAGGGAATAAGGTTTCCTTCTCTCATTGCTGATGTCCTTGGCAAATTAAAAAAAAAAAAAAAAAAAGAAAGGTGTAGACGTAAAGTTTACCCTTTTTTCACAATGAAAGAAGCAAGGGGGATACTAGAAAAAGATGATGAGCTTATTTTCTTTTTTCCTTTTCTTAAGATTTGCCTTGTAGATAAAAGCAGTGATTAAAGGATGAGCAAAGTACAGTAATACAGGGAAAGTGAGTTAAGGCAAAAGGCCACTGACTGTGCACTCTGCTATCCCAGAATAATTGTGTTAGTTCACTGCTTAAAATATAAAAATAATCAAGAGCATTAAGATCCTCTGGCTGGAATTTATTAGACATTCTTTCTGTGCATCTTGTCCAACTTTTCTAGTGCTTTTGATTTGGTCAGTTTGAGATCATGTTAGAGCACTGCGGTCAAGCTGGATTGGGTAGAGTCATCCTCATTTTTTGTCTGACAGGAGAACATAAAATTCAATGTGTATATACTGACTAGAATTTATTTATTTATTTATTTATTTATATATATACACCGATATTCACCCAAGAGTATCTCATCAGTTTACATAATATCTAGTGAGATTACAGGTTATACTATCTTGCCATTGAGACACTGTGAAACTTCAGCGAAGTATAGTTTTGTAAGGATAGAGATATAACATTGTGATAACAAAAACGGCTTATTTTCATGACAATATAATAGCTAACATTTGATTTGACTATTAAGTGTTCTCATTGTAGGATATGTGCAGGGTTGGAGATCTGTTTGGTTGTGGTCGTTGGGGATGCTGTGGAGTTAACTGTTGGCTGGGTAGGCTTTTTGGAATAGCCATGTTTTTAATTATTTTTTGAATATCTGTGATGAGGGTTCCATTCTGAGATTTGCTGGAAGTTTGTTCCATAGTGCAGGTCCAGCTATTGAAATTGTTCATGTGTTGAGGTGTGTTGTGCCTGTTTGCTGGAGGGAATGGAAAGTAATCCGGAGTTGTTGGATCATAGGTTTCTTTGGGAGGTGTATGGGTGAAGGGTGTCCTTTAGCCAGACTGTTTTTTCGTTGTTAAGGGATTTGTGCATTAGGGTAAGGGCTTTGTATTGAATTCTGTGGGTTATGGGGAGGCAGTGGAGGCCTTTTAGTATGGGGGTGATGTGTGTGTGTAGCGCTTGCTGTTTGTGAGGGATCTGGCTGCCGCATTTTGGAGTAGTTGGAGGGGCTTGAGGGTGGAGGCTGGAGGCTGGGAGCCCTAGGAGGATGGAGTTACAGTAGTTGAGTTTGGAGAAAATGAGGGCTTGGAGTACAGATCGATAGTCTTGACTGAGTAGTAGGGATTTGATTTTTTTGAGGACTTGTAATTTGAAATATCCTTCTTTTATTATAGTATTGATGTAAGTTTTCAGGTTGAGCTCGGAGTCTAAGGTGACGCCTAAGTTTCTTATAGTTGTGACGAGATGGTTCGTGATTTGTGTGGATGTGCAGTCTTGAATATTCCATGCTGGTGGTTTGTTAGAGATGTGTAAGATTTCAGTTTTTGTGTGATTGAGGGTGAGTGCTATTTGGGATAGGAGTTTTTGTATTTGGGTTATTGATTACTATAATTCTCTCTATATAGGCTTTCTGAAATATTTTCCAAAAGCTCTTCAGGTTTTGAAGAACTCTGCTGCACATTTAATTGTTTCTTGTCGCATGAGAAAGCATATAATCCAGTTCTAACGTCCTTGCATTGGCTTCCGGTGCAACAGTGCAGTGATTTTCAACTTTTGACCGTATAAACTAAGGTTCTTCATGGCTGTGACCCATCCTTCCATTTTAAAAAACAAAACAAAAACTGGAGGCTTGTGCTCCCCTCTCGAATACAGTGTTCTGAAAGTTGCCTATTAAGAATTCCTTCAATTAAGACATTTCATCTTCAGGTCACTTCCAAAGAACTTTTTCAATTATTGGACCAGGTTTATGCAATGGATTCCCATAGGAATTACATACTTTTTCAGGTTATACGATATTTCAGAAATATTGAAGGTTAACTTGTTTGTACAGTTGTTTCCTGATATGATTTATGATTAATCTGGATGTGTATATTGCTGTTTATTATTGTGCATGTATTTATCTGCTTAGAATGGTGTAATAAGTGGACAACAAATACATGCACAATAATAAACAAAGATAAGCGAAATATAAGCACCATTAAATAAAATAGAAAACAATATTGCAGCATATAAATAGTTTTAAATAAAATAACGTAATATGCCTGAATAACTGATCTACTATCTTCCTGAGGTAACAAATATTTCAGTGGCCTAAGCAAAAGAAATTTAAAGAAGAAACCAGGACTAATAACTGAGTTAAGCAGAGATTTCAAAGATAGCTATCAAAAGTAGTTGTCATGTAAAACCGAGATCCCTGATGGTGTCAGAAAATAACAACGGTACACCATCAACTGCAAGAGAAAGTAACTCTTTGGGAATAGGAATTCTGTCAACCCAGAGAACTTTAGTTTTTGCAAGATCTAAGTAAAGATGGTTTTGTCTTAGCCATGCATTTACTGCTTTTAGGCAGTCAGTTATCAGGTCAATCAATCAACTAAAAACAGCTGTATTTCATCAGTACATATCCTGAAACTAACACTGAAAGAAGTAAGAAGAGTACATAATAGGAGCTGATATAGTGACATTTAAACTTACTGGTTAATTTCCTTTCCTTAAGTCCTAACAGACGAATCCAGGCAAATGGGAATACACTTGCTCAGTGCTAGGTGGAGGGAGAGAATGTCTTCCTTCTTTTTCTGTCAGCAATATTTGAAGGACCCTCAAATTAGAATCTGGTAGTCCCAGATACAAGGTATTACAATAATCAAAACCGGTATGTACTAGCACCTGTAAAACAGGAAATAAAGGAGGTGTTAATTTCCTTAGAATATGAAGTTTGTAAAAGTCGTTCTGGACTACTGCTTTTACCTGAAAGTTCAAAGATAGATTGGGTTCAAGTATAACCCCCAAGCTTCTGTACTTGGGTCATATATGGTATTACCCAGCAATCAAACTGGAGACGAGGAGGAAGAATCAGCTTTATTCTCAGTTTTTTTTCAGTCTGGGTCTCATTTATAAGCACTAACCAATTACACCTGCTCATGATACTTCCTCTGTTTCAGTTGGCTAAGCCTCCGATCACCCCTTTCTTGAAGTGGTATACTATTCTCATTGACTGGACTTGTATGATAGTGGCATCTCTAAGTAATGTGGGGTAATTAGAGAGCAATGTGAAAATTGTATAATTGTTGCTTCTAAGAAAATCATACTTCCCTAATGAGGGGTGAATACCCCTGTGGGAGGTTCATACATTCCAGTGACTACAGTAAGTATAGTGAATTCATCTGAAAACCACAGGACATTCTTTTGCATGTTAATGGCTCTTTGCAAAGCACATTTACGGTTTCATGCACATTCTTAATGGAGCATTTCAACTTAAATGACTTGCAAGTGAACAGAGTTGAAACACTTCAAGGTGCCATAGCATTAAAATACAGCATTTTACAGTCTAGAAGGAGAAAATATTACTAGCAAGAGAGTTCTATTTAAAGCTAATTTCTGGGCTCTCTTTTGGTCTCATATATCTAGCTATCCTCCTGATCTGAGTTATCAAGATGGGGAGAGGAGAATAATGGCTGCAGTATGGCACTGCGAGCTAGATACAGCAGCAGCATATTGCATTGTTCCACAAGGGTGAACAATGCAATAATTTAGGAGGTGAACAGGGATCTAAATTTTATCTAAAATAAATTTTTGCTCCTGCAAATGTATAACACTATAATTTCATTATGTATCCTCTGGGAGCATATTGATATAGTCAATCTTGTGAGTCAACTAAGTAAAAATACAGTTTAATGTGAGAAAATAGTCAAACTGAGAATTCTGACCCTTTAAAAATGCAAGCTAAACAATTCTTATAATTAGTCATTGACACATACAAAAGGGAAGGTATCATAAAGTCAGTAGTCTACAGGATCCAAGGCAACATAGTTCTATGAAATCATGTCAGATTGGATCAATTTCTTTAAATGGGTGACCACAAAATTAGTACAGGGTCGAGTGCTCGATGTGGTTTAGGTTTCAGTAAGTCCTTTGTTCCATGTAAACCGCCTCCCCGGCGATAGTTATTTCTGTTAAATGTGAACTGGAGTGATATGTATTGTATACAGGAACTTCCGGTATATAAAAACCAAAAATAATAAATAAAATAATAACTTTCCACATAGGCTTGTAAAGAAGTTGAGCAGGGGTGGTCCTATGGTGGTAAACAGAAGCTCATTCTAGGCAACAGACGGTAGTAATAAATAGATTTTATATCAGAGAAAGGGGGAAAAATCAGTGAAGATCTCAGGAATCACTCCTAGAATCCAGTTCTGTTCAGTATTTTCACAAGTGATTGTTTTTAAAGGGGCCAATAAGAAAGGTTTGTCATTTTGCAGAAGATACTGTGAAATGTTGGATAGAAGTGAGAGGTTGGTAACAGATTGGCTACTCCAGATGCAGTGGACAAATTGAGGTGTGATCTTTGAAAGCTTGAGAAATGATCAACACTTTGATAACTAAGATTTAATGTTAAAAAAAGTGCAAGATTATGCATGTAGGAGACATAAATCCAAGAGAACAGGACAAGATGATACGGATTTGCACCAACAGGCGTGCGATCGTTGGGTGATCATATTTGATGATTCAAAGTTGCAAAATATGTTAGACAGTGGTAAGAGCCAGAAGAATGCTAGGGTTTGTAGAAGTATATAATTTCCTAGTGTGTAGCAGATGGACTCAGGACCAATAGGTATAGTGTACTCCTGATAGCAGTTGGAGACGGATCAGATTTCAATCTGACGTCAGCCCTAGTACATATACCCCTGCAGGAAGTTCAGCTCTTCAGGATTTTCCATCTCCATAGCAGTTAGGGACTCTATGCACGCTAGCACAGCGTTAGAGTAAATTTTACCAAAGAAATCCAAATTAAGAAATCTTACCTCTACAGACAAGCCCCTCTCTCCTGCGGTGACACCCGTTGGGTCCCTCCCCCAGTTGAGATTCCCGAGGTGATTTCCGCGATCCCTCTGAGGTAAGCCTCAGTCTGGCTGCCGACCCTCGGCGGGGATCTAGCCCCCGACATCGGGTGAGACTGAGAGTCAGCGGGTGCAACCTCGAGCACGGCGGTGAAGGTATTTTTCCTCTCCCCCCACAGCTGGAGGAACGAAACCGGGAAGCGCTGGGACAAGGTAAGGTAGAAATCTATTTAAAAGTCTCCGGTCTCCGAAGCTCAAGGAGACGCACAGGTCGCCAGCCGGGACGAGTACCACTGGGTTGATCTGCCCTTTCAGGGCTAGACCCCGGTCAGATCCGAGGGTCCTCCCACGTGGAGACCCTCCGAGGTGGTCGCCATATTGTCCGCGTGGTCGCCGTCACCATTTTGGCCCTGTTCGCCGCCCTGTCCGCCGTCTCAAGCCGTGCGCACAATGTCGCGCGCACAAGTACCGGGCGCACAAGCAAAGCGCATAGCCATGTGCTCACTGTGCCGGGCACATAATTTCGACTCGTGTGCACATCTCTCTGCACGCACACACCAACCTATGCACGCAACTTCGCATACCGGAGCGCACAACTGTATTGTATACGCACAAGCCATGGCACCACCTGAAAATAAGCTCAAAGCTCAGGGCCTTTGCCCAGCATGCCACATTAGAGCTGCACAGCATGAGGAAGCCACAACTCTGTGTATACAGTGTGAAGAGGCCCTAGGGGACCCAACTCATGGCCCTCCCCAGCTGGTACCGGACCCAGTCTCTCGAGCGGTACGCCGGACCTAGCATCACACAGCGGACCCCCCCTCAAACGGGGCTCCCCAGGGACACGGCACCCCCTAGTCTAGACTCAGCTTCTATCTTCTGGGTGGAATTCTTCAAAGGTCTGCATACCTTCGTCCACATGCAACCGGGGCCTCCTACAATGCGGTCACAGGCCCCACCAGAGGACCTCAACATGCCAGGACCCTCTATGCCCAGGGAAGTGATCCCACAGCCCAGAAGCCCCACCTTCGGGGACACAGACATCCCAGATGAGGCATCAGAATCCCTGGAGGAAGGGGAACTCCCGGGGACAGAACCCCACCGAACCATGAGATGCTTCTTCACCAAGGACAAGCTTCCAGACCTGGTCACACACAGCTTAAAAGAGCTTGCCATCCCGTGCACAAGTGCCTCGGGGGAGCCTAAGACGAACCCACTTTTGGGGGGACTTTGTCAGACCTCCTGCCATTTCCCACTATTACAAGCCATCCAGCAACTAATTGACCTGGAATGGGATGCCCCAGAAACCACGTTGAAAGGGGGCCAGGCTCTGGCAGCCATGTACCCTCTGGACCCCGCCGCCAAAGATCTCCTAGCATGTCCAAAAGTGGATGCCATGGTCTGCGTGGTCTCGAAGCGCACTACTATCCCGGTGGAGGGAGGAGCAGCACTCAAGGATGCTCAAGACAGACGTCTGGAATCTATCCTCAAACAGTTCTTTGACGTCTCCGCTATGTCTTTACAGATAACGGCCTGCTGTGCCCTGGTGACACGTGCCTGCTTAGCACAGACTAGGAACAATACTCTTGGGGAAGCCCTGGAACCAGCTGTATCATTCCTTGCGGACGCCGCTTTGGATCTGGTATGCACAGCAGCTAGAGGAGTCTCATCCGCCATGGCGGTCAGAAGACAAATGTGGCTCCGAAACTGGTCAGCCGACGCATCCTCCAAAACGAGACTCACAAGGATGCCTTTCAAGGGAACACCCCTGTTCGGAAGCGAACTAGAGAAACTAGCCAACAAGTGGGGTGAGTCCTCACTGCTGCGCTACCGGAGGACAGGAATAAGAGAAACCAGCGATCCTTCCCCCGGACCTCCAGGGGCAGAAGATCACAGTGCTTCAACCCATATAGAAGCTCATATCAAGTGGCCCGCCCCGCAGGCTGGAGCCAGTCCTTTTGGAACAAGCACAATAAAAGGGAAGCCAGCTCGGGCCCAGGCCTCAGCCGCACCCCACAATGAAAATCAGCCGACCCATCCAAAGGAAGATGCCATAGGGGATAGACTGGCCCTATTCTACCAAAGATGGGTCGAGATAACTTCCGACAAGTGGGTCCTATCCATCATTCGAAAGGGATATTACCTGGATTTCCACCACCTCCCTCTGGACAAGTTTGTGGAATCTCCCTGTCACAACCCTTCCAAGAGAATGGCAGTGGAAGCTACACTGACCAGATTACTAGCCTTAGAGGCTATAACACGGGTGCCTCCACAACAAATAAATACTGGCCATTATTCCATCTATTTTATCGTTCCCAAGAAGGAAGGAACATTCAGACCTATCCTGGACCTCAAGGCGGGCAACCGTCACCTGAAGATTCCTCGCTTCTGCATGGAAACCCTACGCTTGGTAATAAGGGCGATACAACCGGGAGAATTCCTTACCTCCCTGGATCTGTCGGAAGCCTACCTACACATTCTGATCCATCAAGAGCATCAGCGTTTTCTACACTTGTCAATCCTGGACTGTCACTACCAGTTCCAGGCACTACCTTTTGGGTTAGCTACTGCACCCCGGACGTTCACCAAGATCATAGTGGTGGTGGCAGCAACACTGAGGAAGGAAGGAATCCGCATGCACCCTTATCTAGATGATTGGCTGATCAGAGCGAAATCCCCAGAGGAAAGCCACCAGGCAACCAACAGAGTCAAATCTCTACTGGAGAGCCTCGTGTGGGTGGTCAACACAAACAAGAGCTGCCTGCAGCCTTCCCAATCTCTAGAATACTTGCGAGTCCGGTTCGACACCAAAGAAGATAAGGTCATCCTGACACCGACAAGGAGATCAAAACTGATGACCCAGTTACGAACCCTGTTGAGCGAACTTCGCCCCACAGCATGTGATTACCTACAAGTTCCTGGCCTCATGGCATCCACACTGGAAGTAGTCCCTTGGGCACGAGCTCACATGAGACCCCTGCAAAGCTCACTACTATCACGATGGAATCCACTGTCCCAGAACTACACCGTACGGCTTCAGCTCCCGGACAGAGTTCGGGCCCAATTACAATGGTGGCTACAAGAAGCCCACCTGAGCCAGGGAACGAGAATATCCTCCCCAACCTGGATCCTACTCACCACGGATGCCAGCCTATGAGGATGGGGAGCACACTGCCATGAGCTAACTGCCCAAGGGCAATGGAACAAAGAAGAGTCGGGTTGGAATATCAGTCGCTTAGAAGCCCGGGCAGTCAGACTTGCCTGCCTAAGGTTCAATCACAGACTCCGAGACAAAGCGGTCAGAGTAATGTCGGACAACGCCACATCAACCGTCAGGGAAGAACCAGAAGCCAACAGGTGTCTCTGGAAATAGACCCCCTAATGTTATGCGCGAAAGTGAATCTTCAAGAGATCTCGGCCGTCCACATTGCCGGCAAAGACAATGTCGCAGGGGACTACCTCAGCAGAGAAAGTCTAGATCCAGGAGAATGGAAACTGCCAACCACAGCATTCCAATAGATAGTAAACCATTGGAGAACACCAACCATGGACCTCCTGGCAAACCGGTCCAACGCCCAGGTACCCAGTTTCTTCAGCCTCAGGCGGGAACCCCAGTCTCAGGGAATCAATGCCCTGGTACAGACCTGGCCACAGGAGACTCTGTTATACGCCTTCCCACTGTGGCCCCTATTGGGCGTGATCATCCACAAGATAGAACATCACAGGGGGCCAGTACTTCTAGTGGCCCCGGACTGGCCAAGAAGACTGTGGTACGCAGACATGCGAAGACTGCTGGCAGGGAACCCCCTGCCGCTACCTCCACACAGAGACCTGCTCCAACAGGGACCGATCCTCCATGAGGATCCAGCTCGATTCTCTCTTACGGTCTGGCCATTGAGAGGGCTCGCCTAAGGAGGAGAGGATACTTGGGGGCAGTAATTGACACCCTACTCCGAGCATGTAAGTTCTCCACATCCCTAACATACATAAGGAGATGGAGAGTATTCGAATCCTGGTGCGAGAACCCTGACATCATACCACGCTCAGTCAAAATTCCTGCGATTTTGGAATTCCTACAGAACGGGCTACAGAAGGGATTGTCCCTCAACTCCATCAAGGTACAGGTGGCTGCCTTCTCATGCTACGAAACCAAGAGCGAGAGCGGCAGCATAGCCTCTCAACCGGATGTCTCCCGCTTCCTGAAAGGAGTCAAGCACATCCGACCACCCCTAAAGTGGCTGGTGCCTCTTTGGAACCTTAACCTGGAGCTAGATTTCCTAGCAGGAACCTCCTTCAGAACTCTCCGCGGCCTGTCTCTTGGACTATTAACATTGAAGACAGCCTTCCTGCTGGCAGCCTGTTCAGCCCTTCGTATATCCGAGCTACAAGCACTGTCCTGCCGAGAGCCGTTCCTCAGACTCACCCCAGGAACCATCCAGTTACGCACAGTTCCGTCGTTCCTCCCCAAAGTGCTGTCTCACTTCCATCTCGCTACCATCACCAGATGAGCATAAGAATTCGGAAGAGGCTCGAAGTCTACGCCATCTCAACGTTGGCAGACTCATAGTCAGATACCTGGAAAGGTCGGAATCCGTACGAAAGATGGACCATCTATTCATCTTTCACAGCGGGAAGAAGCAGGGGGAAGTGGCTTCGCGAGCAACCATAGCCCGCTGAATCAAATAAATCATCAAGGCAGCCTATGTGGAAGCAGGCAAGCCACCACCTTTACAAGTCAAGGCCCATTCTACTAGAGTCCAGGCAGTGTCCTGGGTGGAAACCAAGATGCTGTCACCTGCTGAGATCTGCAGGGCGGCAACATGGTCCTCCATCCACACATTCTCCAGGTTTTACCACCTGGATGTTCAGGGTCGGGAGGACACAGCATTTGCAAGGGCAGTACTAAATGGGTCACGGGCAGCCTCCCACCTGGTTCGGGAGTAGCTTTTATACATCCCATTGGTCCTGAGTCCATCTGCTACACACTAGGAAATGGAGAAACTACTTACCTGATAATTTCGTTTCTTTAGTGTAGACAGATGGACTCAGCATCCCACCCACGGCTGCCGTTACTCATGGAATTCTCGGGGGACATCCCCGGGAGCGAGTGATTCAAGGGTAAGCCATGCTTTCCTTCATCTAGGACACCCATCCTACTGGGTGTCGACATTTCTCGGTTGAGGGCACTGGCGGTCTCCAGCTATAGCCAATTCAACCAGTTCAAATTAATCAAGTTAACCAAGTTATAAAGTTAATCAAGTTATTCAAGTTATAAGTTAATCAAGTTATTCAAATTATTCAGTCATACATATATCCACAATGCTTTTCGAGGAGAATACTGAAGAGCTGCACTTCCTGCAGGGGTATATGTACTAGGACGGACGTCAGATTGAAATCTGATCCGTCTCCAACTGCTATCAGGAGTACACTATACCCATTGGTCCTGAGTCCATCTGTCTACACTAAGGAAAACGAAATTATCAGGTAAGTAATTTCTCCATTAGTAAACCAAAACAGATGATAATGCCACTGTCCAGTTTTGGAGGCTTTCTATCTCAAAGAATATTGATAGAGTGGAAGCAGTTCAAATAAGGGCTACAAAAATAGTACAGAGCCTGCACTTAAGCTGTATGAAGTGAGATTTAAAGAATCAGATATTTTTATCCTAGAAGCAAGGTATATGCTCAAAGACCTGATTCTACTGTGGTTTTACATAAGAACATAAGAAATTACCATACTGGGTCAGACCAAGGGTCCATCAAGCCCAGCATCCTATTTCCAACAGTGGCCAATCCAGGCTACAAGTACCTGGCAAGTACCCAAACACTAGATCCCATGCTAATGATGCCAGTAATAGCAATGGCTATTCTCTATGGGAACTTGATTAATAGCAGTTTACGGACTTCTCCACCATGAACTTATCCAAAACCTTTTAAAACCACAACAATCGAAAAGTTGACTTACCACAAAAAACTGGTTCAGGTGGGGGGGCATCATTTTCGGTCTCTTCTAACCTCTGTTCCCCTCCCTGCCACCTAATCCCAGGACCCCTGTACCTCTACCCCTGACCCACAGAAGTAGTGTGGTAATTCATACCTGCAACTGTCTCCTTCGCTAGGCAGCATGAATCTAGTAGTTTGACCCATACAGTGCTCTGTAGTCAACCAATGCCTGCCAGC
The DNA here is from genome assembly GCF_901001135.1 of Rhinatrema bivittatum. Lineage (NCBI taxonomy): Eukaryota > Metazoa > Chordata > Amphibia > Gymnophiona > Rhinatrematidae > Rhinatrema > Rhinatrema bivittatum. Next base: position 765,366,881 of record NC_042616.1, read on the forward strand.
CCATGGCTCAAACTGCTAGCCTGAAGCTGGATGGCTGAGGAGGGTAGATGCAGGTATGTATTGATGCTCTCCTGCTGGCTGTGGGAGAGGTGGGCCTCTCTTGGGGATAGCAAACACAAAAATAAAAAAAAAAAGCCTTCTTTGCCTTAGGTTCCTGCATATGACAGAGGCATTCAAATAATTCAAAGGTATAAATCAGGCACAAGAGGCAAGCATGTTTCAGTGGGAAGAAAGCGCTAGAACAAGAGCTTATGGGACAAGATGGAAAGGGAGGAAGGCTTGCAGAAACATGGTACAGCCTCCCAGGAGAGATAGTGGAGACAAAACCAGTGTCAGCATTTCAGAAAGCATGAGAGGCCCAAAGGATATGTATTTGTGGGAAAGTGACTGTAAACCCAGAGTTCAAGTAATGTGCGGTAAACAACAGGAATGGAAAAGGGTCGGACTAGAGGGACCTGGTTTTTTGTCCGTTGTCATGCTCTATGACTCCTGTGTTCAGTGTACTTGACATTTACTCCTGGAGAATTGTGTGGAAAAAGATAAAAAATAAATTCTGCAAACTATTTTAAAAGTCTTCAGACTTAGTTTAAATAATACAACTGTCTAAGTAGCAATTAAAATGCAATACAGAATAAAAGGTTATTACTCAAATATGCATTTTTAATTTTTTGAGCAGAATTTCCCCATCATAAGGCCTGTCTTCTTCTCCCCTAGACTGATTTCTCCTTTCCCTAGGCTCGACCCACAGCTTTTCCCTCCCCAGGTTCAACCCTTCCTTGATCTTCTTCTTCCTTATTGTCTTGAAGCCCTTTCTGGGCTTGAACTTTTCTTTCTATTCCCCTTCATGTAAACCCTCCATCTTTGTCCCCTCCCAGCTCTCTTTCTCTCTGCCCTGCCAGGTTGAAAACCCCCATATTGTTCTCTTCCACATGCAGCAAGATTCTCAGCTTTCTTATTCTGTACCCCCCAGACTTGACTACTTTCCCAGCTCTATCTCTCTGACCCCCCCAGAACCCCTTCCTCTGTTACCTTGATCTTCCCATCCCCCAGCAAGATCCCCACTCCCCCCCAGGCTTGAGTTCTTCCCAGGATTCTTTCTCTCTCTCTCTGCCCCAGTAGATTGAACCCTCCCCCCAACAGCAAGATCTCCCACACCCCAGCATTCAGTGCATCCTTATCCATCAGTTCTCTTTCTGCATCCTCTCTCCCCTAGAAGACTCCAGCATTCTTGACCTATTTGCAGCTTTCATTCTTTCGCTGTCCCAGGCTCAAACCATATTCCCCTCCCCAGTTTTTTCATTCTCCCTATCCCCAAGCAAACCCCCAGCTTTCTCTCTTCCCTTCCCCCCAGCCCAGGGTTTTGATACCCCTTTTCAATTTTTTCTTTCTCTCTGCCCCTCCTATCAAAACTTCTCCAGTTTTCTCTCTCTACTCCCTGCCTCCCAGCAAGACCTCCAGATTTCTCTCTCTGATCTTCCTTTCTTTAGGCCCCCTCCCCCTCCTCAGCTCTTCTCTAGCTGTTTCTTAGGCTTCATTTCTTCTCTATTGTTAGTGTGGGTGGACCCTAACTACTACAGCCACCTATTTTCAGACCCACAGAGGCTGGCACCTGCAGACACAGCCTCCTATGTCTTTCACACTGCTTAGGCTAATGTTGACACCGATGCTTTCTCCAGGCCTCATGGGCTGATGCTTTTTCCTAGCCTGTATTACTAGCTCATGGTCACTCAATTGAACTCTGCAAGGCAACAACAAAATTCAATGCAAATTTTGCTTTGTACAGAATTCCTCCAGGACTCCAGTTTCTGGAACTTTGACTGGCACACTGAGCATGCCCAGCATGCCACTATTCGCACGGTCACGCGGGGTCCCCCTTCAGTCTCTTTCTTTCCGCGGTGCAGTTGCCTAGTGGTAGTAGAGCTCTGCTCTGTTCTCAGAGTTTTTCGCAGTTCTTGCGGATTTTCTTTCTTTGCCTTCGCGTGGGGTCCCCCTTCTTATCCCAGGACAAGCAGGATTCTAGTCCTCACATAAGGGTAACGTCACTGATGGAGCCTATCACGGAAAACTTTCTGTCAAAGTTTCTAGAAACTTTTGACTGGCACACTGAGCCCACTGAGCATGCCCAGCATGCCATGATATTCTCAGCCACAGGGATCTCCCTTCAGTCTTCGTTTTTCCACGCTGCTTTTGGCATTGCGGAGTAGGAGCCTGTGTGAGATTTCTCACACAAATTGTGACTAAAAATCAGATCAAAATTCATTTTTTTCTCTCCCACAATCGGGGTTTCCCTCGTAACTACCGGCCGGTGAGTAGATAAATTCCCTTGCGACTCATTTGAGTTTGAGAATTTTTTCTTCAGATATCCATCGACGGCTGTCGAGGTTATCATGGCCACGGGATTTAAAAAATGTCCCAAATGTAATCGGACCATGTCGATTACGGATCCGCACCTCCAGTGTGTACTTTGTTTGGGCCAATCTCATGATGTCTCATCCTGCCCGAAGTGTGCAGAAATGACCGCTAAAGGTCAGAAAGCACGACAAGAAAAGATGGAACGTTTGTTCCATCTTCAACTCTTACCTTCCCCATCGACGTCCACTCAGTCGTCTCCGGCCGGAGCTTCAAAAAGGTTAATCCTTAAGAAACGTTGTCTGGAAGGTTCAGGGGACCATTTATCACCGACCCCCATCTGCGGCATTGACTAAATCAGCATCGGAGCATCGGTCAAAACATAGCTCCTTGGAATACCTTTCTCCCGAAAGAGTCTAGGAATCTATGATCCTTCCCAGGTGGAGGAATGAGGTCGTACTCTTTTGGACTTCTTTTGAGCCGACTCAACTACTACCGATTGATGCGGTAACTGGCTTTTGATAACCAGGCACATGTTGAACAAGGTATGTAGAGTCCACTCTTTTATTAATAGGTGGAACGGAACATGGATGTTCCCAAAGCCTATGTTGTAACTCCAAAAGTACTTTGTGGACAGGAATGGCCAGGACTTTTTTGGAGGGTCAACAAATTGTAAGACTTCTAAAGTCTGCTGTCGTGTATCCTCCTCAGACACTAAGTTGAAGGGAATTGTGTCTGCCATGTCTTTTATGAAATTTGTGAAGGACAAGTCTTCTGGTGGAGACTTTTTCCTGCCTTCAGGAGGAGATGGGTCAGACATGAAGCTTTCCGATGAAGAATCAGTATTTTTCTCCTCCCATGAGTCGTATGGCACTTGTCCAGAAGGAGACGTTCCAGTTTCTGGAACTTTGACTGGCACACTGAGCATGCCCAGCATGCCACTATTCGCACGGTCACGCGGGGTCCCCCTTCAGTCTCTTTCTTTCCGCGGTGCAGTTGCCTAGTGGTAGTAGAGCTCGGTGGAAGTGATGGAATCAATGGTCTAAAGAAACCTGAAGGCCCCGGTGATGAAGTGATGGAATCAATGGTCTAAAGAAACCTGAAGGCCCTGGTTGAGGATCATCGACAGGTTTCTGTCCAGGAACATCCCCTAGCCCTGCAGGTTTAGCAGGAGTAGGTTGCGGTGGGATGGCACCGAAGAGGGTGTCGAATCTATTCATCAGCATTTGGAATAGTGCTAATTCTGGTTGTCCTGGAGCCCTAGGTAATGGCATCGGTGCTGGTCCTATGTTTGGAGATGGCACCGGCATGGGTGTCGGCATCGGCAGAGGCACCGGCTCCCGAGGAGCGGGTACCCAGGTTAGTAGTTACCCCGAAGGGAAGAGAGAGAGCTTCCTGTGGCAGCACGGAAGCGGCTGAGTAGCGTAGACAGGAATGGATTTGAGTCCTTGCTAACTCAACGAGCTAGCAATTTAGTGAAGGTAATATTCCCGGATGGCGTGACATCAGAATGAGGGAACGCCGTCGAGGTTCGCGCCAAGGGTGGTACAAAGACGTGGGTTGCGCGCGCGCACCCTAGTAGGTACCTGGGAGGAGCAATGGCGAGAGGCTGCACCATAGCCGTTCCGGGGACACCAGAGAGGTCGGCTTGTAGATGCTGCGGTAACCATCTTTCCCAGGTAAGCGGGAGGAGCCGTGAATAAGGTGAGGCAAACGGGACGAAACAGTCTAAGACCGACGGACGCAACACAATACATTAGTTACCTGAACAAATCTTTCAATCACACAAATGATCTCTGCAATAGTCAACAACTGACAAACTATTTCAATCTATGAGTTTTCCAGTGATTGACATTGCATTCAAATAAAACAAGAAACTGGGAAAATTTTATTCCATTCTTCCCATTGAATTCAGATTCACTCAGGATCCTTTTCTGCTAGAATCAAATGCAGACCACATGTTTAGGTTTCCATCAAACTCCACTGATAACCACTGCAGTGCAAAAATTGCTTTTCGACGACGCCTGTCTAATCCTCTTAGTTTAGGTGTGGCCTACATAAGTTTGCTCCACATATCTGTGCAGCCATCCAGCAGCCCTCCAATCCCTCTCAGATCAACTCTATCCTAATTACTTCAAGAAGAGGGACCTTGGTTTCATCTGAACCTGTCCTACTTCATCCTGATGGTTTGGATTTAGATGCACAATAATCGCACAATTGGTCTTACCCTAAAAGGGTGAGAACATAATAAACTTGTCAGAAAACTTTCAACTAAAATAACTTAGTCTTAAAGGGAAAAGATGTTTTCCAATGGTATCAATGCAACCCTTTGGATCTGTTCACTTAGGGACCTTGTTGTGTCCGTCTGTTCCCAACACCCTCCCTCTGCCCTCCACCTCTTTGGCGCCTCCCTTTTCGCCAGCGGTAAGATTGGCTGCTGCAGCATTCCTCTGCCGAGGTCCTCCAGCGACCCCGGATCGGCTCCACGCTGCTTACCGCCATGTTTTCTGGAGGCCTAGGGGCACGCGTGCAGCGCGGCCCCGACTGAAGTATCGGCGATGGCGCGAACCTCGGGGGAGTCCCCCGAAGATGACGTCACCCGCGACGGATATTTAAGGTCTTAGAATTTGCTAACACATCGAGTTAGCAAGGATTGTCAACAGACTCGCTTTGACTTTCCAAACTACACTGCCTCCTCGGACTAACCAGAGGTACCCGCTCCTTGGGGGCCCTCGCTCTCTCTTTTACTTTGTAGATTGCAGTCTGGAACCGGTACTCGCTCCTCGAGGGCCCTTGTTCCCGGACTTCTTCGAATTCACTTCTGTCTGGAAGTCAGCACTGCCTACTACATCTGTGAATTACCATCGCTCTCTCAGAGCTTTCCCTGGAACCAGGTACTCGCTCCTCGAGGGCCTATACTTTCCAGCTCCTGGGCTTCTATGAGACATTGTGTGAGTCTTACCATCAGGTTCGGTACATGAACTCTGCTTACCCTGCCTACTCACTATATTTCAGTTTCTCTACAGCTCAGCCTCCAGGGATCGCTGTTCCAGCTTCTGAGGGACTACAGCCCAGCCGGGCATTCCAGCTCACTCCTGCCACCTCTGGTGGTTCAGTGTACTGTCTAATAAAAGAACTAGTGTGTGTCTGTCTCCATACACTGAGCCTGACCGGTGGTCCCCTGGGGGCATGGTCATCTGCCACTGGTCCAAGGATCCACCCACATCTCTCCTAAATACTACAGATTGCTAACTCCCAAGCAGACTGTTAACGCCGAACTAAACAGATTGCTAACTATTATCTGATTGCTCCTCCCATCAGATAGCAGTTTCATTACAGATTGCTAACTCCATGGATCCGGCACAATTGAGTGCTTTGCAGGCCATACCGGACCTGGCCCAGCGCATTGTGGAGCAGCAAGACGCCTTGGAGAACCTTACTGCAGCATTTCATCAGCTACACACACCGAAGGTTCAAGGCACAGCCTCCAACCAAGAAGGTCAGTCACCGGAGGTTTTGAAGACTGCTGTACCACTGGCGGCTCCAATCCGCGTTTCCAGAGAAATCCAGAAGACCCGGGGCTTTTTGAACCAGTGCTGCATGCACTTTGCCTTACAGCCGTTTCTATTTCCTACAGATCTCTCCAAGACTACCTACATCCTTTCATACCTGGATGGTAGGGCTTTGTCTTGGGCATCCACCTTGTGGGAACGCAAGGGCTCCATTTTGCAGGACATAGAAGGATTTATGGACTTGTTTAAATCCGTTTTTGATGACCCTGCTCGAATTTCTGTTGCCGGTTCTGCTTTAATGGATTTGAAGCAAGGCAGAAGATCTTTGGCTGAATTTGCCAATAGAGTTCAAAACTCTTGCAGCAGAACTCTTCTGGGACCCCAGATGTCTCAAGACTCCCTTTTGCAGAGGCCGGGATAACTGTTTGAAGGATGAGCTGGCCGCTCACCAGACACCTGACTCGCTGGACAAATTAATAGCCTTGGCCACTCGGATTGATCAACGACTCCGGGACAAGGTGAAGGAACTCTGGCCTAGGGTGTTACCCGGGTTGAAACAGGCCAGTGTTGTTTCTACACCTCGGATGGTTCGAGTAGACCCTGCTGCCAATACAGATGAACCTATGCAACTTGGTCGTGGACACTTGACTTCAAAGGAGAGAAGATTTCGGAAGAAGCGCGGCCTTTGCATGTACTGTGGTCAACCCGGCCATGATGTTTCTACATGCTCCTTTCGTCCGGGAAACGGACGGGCCTAAGTCCTGCAGGAGGACTGTTCTTAGGCCATACTGCGACATCTCCTCCGCTCTCTCGCCCAGTCTCTTTGACCTACGGACCGATCACAGTTCAGAGTCCTGCCCTGGTGGACTCAGGGGCAGGAGGCAACTTCATTCTCAAACGTCTAGTGGAAGACCTGAGGAGTCCCTTCATCAAATTAGAAGATCCACTATTGTTTTACAACTTGAAGTGGGCTTTAGACGTTCCCCAACTTCACCACTTCCACTGAAGATCTCAGTGACATCCCCAGCAGCTCATCCATCGCTGCTGATATCTATAACAACATACTCAGTGAATTTTCTTCCAAGACTCAAGATCCACCTGTCATCTATGCAGAAGACCACTTAGTACAAAGTCGAAGAGAGTCTGGATGTTCGTAAAGAGGCAAGACTTTTGAATACTTTCTATGAGGAAGGTTCAGGCCCCGAAGAAGATTCTTGGGAGCCTCAGACCAATATCCTGGGCAAAAGAGATGCTTCATCAGTTCCACCTCGTGCATCTTTCAAAACCTAAGCCTGGTACCCAAAGAGGAATTCGCCCTTTGAGGAGGGGTACTGTTGTGTCCGTCTGTTCCCGACACCCTCTCTCCGCCCTCCTCACCTCTTTGGCGCCTCCCTCTTCGCCTGCGGGAAGATTGGCTGCCGCAGCGTTCCTGTGCCAAGGTCCTCCAGCGTCCCTGGATTGGCTCCACACTGCTAACCGCCATGTTTCCTGAAAGCCTAGGGGCGCGTGTGCGGCGTGGACCCGACTGAAGTACCGGCGATGGCGCGAACCTTGGGGGCGTCCCCCGAAGATGACATCACCCACGACGGATATTTAAAGTCTTAGAATTTGCTAACACATCAAGTTAGCAAGGATTGTCAACGGGCTTGCTTCGACTTTCCAAGCTACTCTGCTTCCTTGGATTAACCAGGGGTACCCGCTCCTCGGGGGCCCTCGCTCTCTCTCTTACTTTGTAGATTGCAGTCTGGAACCGGTACTCGCTCTTCGAGGGCCCTTGTTCCCGGACTTCTTCAAATTCACTTCTGCCTGGAAGTCAGTACTGCCTACTACATCTGTGAGTTACCATCGCTCTCTGAGCTTTCCCTGGAACCAGGTACTCTTTCCTCGAGGGCCTATACTTTCCAGCTCCTGGGCTTCTATGAGACATTGTGTGAGTCTTACCATCAGGTTCGGTACATGAACTCTGCTTACCCTGCCTACTCACTATATTTCAGTTTCTCTACAGCTCAGCCTCCAGGGATCGCTGTTCCAGCTTCTGAGGGACTACAGCCCAGCCGGGCATTGCAGCTCACTACTGCCTCCGCTGGTGGTTCAGTATACTGTCTAATAAAAGAACTAGTGTGTCTGTCTCCATACTCTGAGCCTGACCAGTGGTCCCTCTCGGGGTCTTCCCCGGGGGCGTGGTCATCTGCCACTGGTCCAAGGATCCACCCACATCTCTCCTAAATACTACAGATTGCTAACTCCCAAGCAGACTGTTAACTCCGAACTGAACAGATTGCTAACTCCTATCTGGTTGCTTCTCCCATCAGATAGCGGTTTCATTATATACCTGAAGGTTTATTGAACTACGTACTCTATCTTCTTCAGGTCTTATAACCTTATTGGTGAAAGTACATCTTAATGCTATAGTCACTTACCATCCTCAAATCAAAGATATGTCTAAATCCATTCATATGTTTAGGGGCGGATTTTCAGAGCCCTGCTCGCGTAAATCCGCCCAAAACCGGGCGGATTTACGCGAGCAGGGCCCTGCGCGCCGGGAAGCCTATTTTACATAGGCCTCCCGGCGCGCGCAGAGCCCCGGGACTCGCGTAAGTCCCGGGGTTCTCGGAGGGGGGCGTGTCGGGGGGCGGGCCCGGTCGTCGCGGCGTTCCGGGGGCGTGTCGGCAGCGTTTTGGGGGCGGGTACGGGGGCGTGGCTACGGCCCGGGGGCGTGGCCGCGCCCTCCGTACCCGCCCCCAGGTCGTGGCCCGGCGCGCAGCAGGCCCGCTGGCGCGCGGGGATTTACGTCTCCCTCCGGGAGGCGTAAATCCCCCGACAAAGGTAAGGGGGGGGTGTAGACAGGGCCGGGTGGGTGGGTTAGGTAGGGGAAGGGAGGGTAAGGTGAGGGGAGGGCAAAGGAAAGTTCCCTCCAAGGCCGCTCCGATTTCGGAGCGGCCTTGGAGGGAACGGGGGGGAGGCAGCGCGGCTCGGTGCGCGCAGGCTATACAAAATCGATAGCCTTGCGCGCGCCGATCCAGGATTTTAGTGGATACGCGCGGCTCCGCGCGTATCTACTAAAATCCAGCGTACTTTTGCTTGAGTCTGATGCGCAAGCAAAAGTAGGCTGATCGCGCTTCTTTTAAAATCTACCCCTTAGTGTACAAATTCTTAAGTGGCTTAAACAGCAATAAACCTTCAGTTGTAAAGTCACCTATTCCATGGCTTCCAAATGTGTTTTTTAACATTTCTGTAAGAACCACTATCTCAACCTTTATAATTGTTTTTTCCCAATTCTCTAACATGGAAAGGGGTATTCCTGGTAACAGTAGCATCAGTCAATAGAATTAATGGTCTTCGGACTTTAGTTCATTATCTGCTGTATATGCATTTCTTCCATACTAGGATGGGGCTTTGCATGCATCCATAGTTTCTACCAAAAGTGCTATCAGCTGTTCATATTAGGCAAGCCACCATGTTACCTATGTTCTTCCCAGGGCTTCGCATCTATTCATCTCTTATGATCCTGACAGGCTGGGCATAGCAGTGACCAATCATGCATTCTCCACGCCACGAACGTAGACCTGCGCGACCGGCGCCGGAGCCCCACCGTGGGAAGGTCAGGTCAGTACTCGGCCTCCCCACCCGGGGGACCCCGACGCAAGCCGCGCACACCGAGGCCCAACCCGCTTAAAGAAAAGCGGCGAAAAGAAAGAAAAAAAAAACCGCGAATCGCGCCAAGGCCCGCCCACAACAAGAAGCCAGCCAACCAGCTACAGCCCGGCTGGGCTTTAAAGCAAAGCTGCAGGCGCCATTTCGCCCCTTCTCCACGCCACGACCGTAGACCTGCGCCGGAGCCCCACCGGGGTAAGGTCAGGTCAGTACTCGGCCTCCCCACCCGGGGGACCCCGACGCAAGCCGAGCACACCGAGGCCCAACCCGCTTAAAGAAAAGCGGCGAAAAGAAAGAAAAAAAAACGCGAATCGCGCCAAGGCCCGCCCACAACAAGAATCCAGCCAACCAGCTACAGCCCGGCTGGGCTTTAAAGCAAAGCTGCAGGCGCCATTTCGCCCCTTCTCCACGCCACGACCGTAGACCTGCGCGACCGGCGCCGGAGCCCCACCGGGGGAAGGTCAGGTCAGTACTCGGCCTCCCCACCCGGGGGACCCCGACGCAAGCCGCGCACACCGAGGCCCAACCCGCTTAAAGAAAAGCGGCGAAAAGAAAGAAAAAAAAACCGCGAATCGCGCCAAGGCCCGCCCACAACAAGAAGCCAGCCAACCAGCTACAGCCCGGCTTGCCTTTAATTCCACACCCTGTTAGGGAGGTGGACCGGAGACAAGCCTCTCGCGAGGCCTCCGAGGCAACACAAATTTAAAGAAAAAAAAAATAAAAAAACCCAGCGGCGCCAAAGCGGACGGAAGCAGGAAACAGGAACGGGTAAGCCCTCCCCGGAAGCCCTGACGCCTTCCCAGAGCCCTTTAAAGGGCTGAAACCGCTCGAGGCGTCGCGCGCCTAAGGGGCACACAAAGGGGCTGTGCCCCTTCGTGTGAACCGGAGCACAAACTGAAACCACCTACACCAAAAGACTCTGCCACACACCCCGGCTTTTAACCGACGCACGTTACATCAACAGCAACTAAGCTTACTTCCAGCGATCCCATTTTCCAGGGCTCACACCCATACTTGCCTCCTCAACACTTACCCAGACCCGCAAGCTTGCAAATAACATCACCAGCAATCATCCAGCCTCACAAACAATCAATTAACATCGACAGCATTCATCCAGCCTCACCAGCATTCATCCAGCCTCACCAGCATTCATCCAGCATTACCAGCAATCATCCAGCCTCACCAGCAATTCATCCAGCCTCACCAGCAATTCATCCAGCCTCACCAGCATTCATCCAGCCTCACCAGCAATCATCCAGCCTCACCAGCAATTCATCCAGCATCACCAGCTATCAATTAACATCACCAGCAATCATCCAGCCTCACCAGCAATCATCCAGCCTCACCAGCAATTCACCCAGCATCACCAGCTATCAATTAACATCACCGGCAATCATCCAGCCTCACAAACAATCAATTAACATCGACAGCATTCATCTAGCCTCACCAGCAATCATCCAACCTAGACACCATTCACCCAGCGTCTCCAATACCTATTGCACCATTTTCAACATTACACCACTGTTCCCAACCAATTGAGCCCCAACAATGCACCTCTGCACCATACCTAAAATCTGGCACAAAATCAGAAAGCACACAAAACCAGCAATTCATCACATCACACGACAACAAAGACTATTACCTATAATGATCTCACCGATAACACAATTCCTAGGACTCTCTTTATTTACCTTAACACTATTCAACGCTCAGTCGCTCTCCAAAAAAATGGACATCCTCAGTGACTACCTCATAGAAGCCAACCCAGATATCTGTGCAATTACAGAGACATGGCTAAAACACACAGATACTGTACTCATAAATCAACTGCCCATACAATCTTACGACTTATTCTCCGTCCCAAGACCCAAAAAAAGAGGTGGAGGTCTCTTTCTTGCAACAAAAAAAGGTCTCAATATTACCTTACAACTTACCAATTCCTCCAACAAACTAGAATTCTCCCTCTTTAAATCTATACAAATCCAAATAGCTTTAGTCTACGCACCACCAGGAACCTTAGAATTGGATCCCTCTCTACTGATAGAACTTATAGCCAAACACATAAACGCCGACAAACCTGCTATAATCCTCGGAGACTTTAATTTACATGTAGATGCTTCTCCACAATCCATCAACTGCCAAACAGTTCTTTCCTCTCTCAAACATTTGGGCTTTACTCAAATTATCAACAGTTCTACCCACAAGGCAGGCCATACTCTGGACCTCATCTTTATTAACGAACCCTTTAACATTCATACTAACCCAACTTGCTCACCAGTACCATGGTCAGACCACAAAGTTATCCACACCACCCTCAAGATCAACAACCCACCACCTCAAACCACTAACAAAACCACCATCCACTTCAGAAAACCATGCTCTCCAGACATACTCAGTGAAAAGATGTCGGATGCATTAAAGCAACTTGATCTCACAGACGCAACAACTGCAACTACCTCTTGGATCAATATTAACAATAAAATTGCAGATCAAATCTGCCCAACTACAACCAAAACCATACAACCCACACTAGACAATAGGAAACCTTGGTTTACACCCGAACTTAAATCCCTTAAACAATCTCTTAGAAAAAAAGAACAAAGCTGGAGAAAAAACCCAACCACTTCAACACATGCCATCTACAAATCCATCCTCAACAACTATAGGAATACAATCCTTAGAACAAAGAAAGAATTCTACGGAAAAAAAATACACCACTTCATATTTGATTCAAAAGCTCTTTTCTCCTACGTCTCCTCTTTAACCAAACCATCTCCTCCTACTATCCCAGACCACCAAGCTCTCAACAAAGCAAACGAACTAGCCAGCTACTTCAAAACAAAAATCACCAACCTTACTCAATCAATCACATCCAACAGCCTTACCCTAACACACCATCTCACATCCTTGCCGCAACAAACCACAAACCTGGATTCATTCGAGCTCACTTCTTCACTGGAGATTGAAAACACACTCAAAAAATTCAAACCTTCCTCCCACCCATCTGACCCAATACCAACAAATCTCCTCATCGCCATACCAAACACCATCTCAAAACCAATTGCAGAAATTATCAACACATCCCTTTCTCAAGGTTTAGTTCCTAACCAGTTAAAATTGGCAATACTAAAACCATTACTAAAGAAACCAAACGCTTGCCCATCAGACCCAGCTAATTTTAGACCCATCGCAAACTTACCACTTATCGCCAAACTGATGGAAAAAATTGTCAACAAGCAACTGTCAGATTATCTGGAAGATCATAACATTCTATCCCCAGCCCAATATGGATTCCGAAAACGCCTAAACACCGAATCGCTCTTACTATCTCTCACTGACACAATCCTCGTTAATCTGGAGAATAAACAATCTTACCTGCTCATTCTTTTGGATCTTTCCGCTGCATTTGATACGGTAAAACACTCTACTCTAATAGACCAACTAGCCAACATAGGGATCAAAGGCACAGCCCTTAGATGGTTCCATTCCTTCTTAAGCAACAGATACTACAAAGTAAGGATAAACAACAAAGAATCGCACCCAATCCTGACAGAGCAAGGAGTCCCACAAGGATCATCACTTTCACCCACCCTCTTCAATATCTACCTCCTCCCTCTCTGCCATCTACTCTCAAACCTTAAGCTTACCCATTACCTCTATGCAGACGACATACAAATCCTCCTTCCGATCACAGAATCCCTTCAAAAAACCATCACGTACTGGAACGAATGCCTACAGCCCATCAAAAACCTACTCTCAAGCCTTAACTTAGTATTAAATGCTAATAAAACCGAAATGCTCATTGTCTCCCAGGATCCACGCACAATCTCTTCCAGCCTTTCTCTACCTAACACAAACAACTCGTTCTCATCTGACATCAGAGACCTTGGAGCATGGCTAGATAATCATCTAAACCTAAAAAAGTTCGTAAACAATACTACAAAGGACTGCTTTTACAAACTGCAAGTCCTTAAAAAACTTAAACCCCTCCTTCACTTCTCCGACTTCAGGCTAATACTGCAATCCATCATTCTTTCCAAGCTCGACTACTGCAACTCCCTGCTACTAGGTATTCCCGCCAACACTATCAAGCCATTACAGATGGTTCAGAATTCAGCGGCTAGAATTCTAACTAGCACTAACAAAAAAGACCATATCACCCCAATCCTTCGGAGCTTACATTGGCTCCCCATTAAACAAAGGATACTCTATAAGGTACTCACTATCATCCACAAAGCGACAAACAATCTAGCCCCCATCACATTAAGCTCTCAACTCCAACCGCACACTTCCTCCAGACCAATCAGAAGCGCATACAGAGGAACACTGCATGCTCCGCAAATAAAATCATCATTGAGCAAACGTGCGCTATCTTCAGCAGGCCCACACCAGTGGAACACGCTTCCCCCAGATCTTAGACTAGAACCCAGTTATCAAGAATTCAAAAAAAGACTGAAAACTTTTCTCTTCCAACAAGCTTTCCCAGACGCTTAATCTTACTATGACTGACAGACTTCCATCCCTTAACTATGGACACTGTATAAAGTACTACTTTTAAGAATCTGCAACTGGACAATTATCTGTGAGCTCAAAAATTCACTTTATTTCATATATATATTAGGCATTGCTTATATTTATATTTATTGCTACGTTAAATAGTTATACTTCTTATATAAAATATTATATTTCTTTAGTTATTACCAGTTAAAATATTATCACTTTATTTAGCACTATGTTAAATTGTCAACCAGTTATACTGTTCCATATGTTATACGGTTCCATGTAAAGCTCCGCTATCTGTTGAGCAGTTCTTCGTTTTATGTAAACCGGAGTGATTTGTAGTCCCTACTAGAACTTCGGTATATAAAAATTAAAAATAAATAAATAAATAAATTATCTAGTTTGGATGGCAGATTATATTGTGTACTGCTGTATGTTGGCTGGTCTACAAATTACAGACACCATCAAGGCTCATAAAGAGAGTGATGGCTGCTTCAGTGGCTCACCTGTGTTGGCTGTTGCCAGCTGAGGTGTGGACTCTTAGTCAAGGCAGGGTTAGCACTACCTGCTGGGATGTTCCGCAGGTCCCCGCCATCGGTAGGCGGCACTGGTTGAGCAAGAACCTGAGTTGGACCTTCACCTGTACCCACCCTTGTTCCCCGCAGGTTGCGCCCTTGGGTGCCGGGGCAGGCAGAACTTTGGTGGGGTTCCTGATGAAGAAGATCCCGCAAAGTCAGACGAAGAAGAGGTTGGTCAGGTACTAAGTGGGTAGAGTACAGGAACGTACCGAAGTCAGAGGCGGGCGGCAAGCAGGCAGAATCTGGGGGCGTTCCGAGGTCAGAGGCAAGCAGCAGGCAAACAGAATCCAGAGGCGTTCCGAGGTCAGAGACAGGCGGCAGGCAAACAGAATCCAGGGGCATTCCAAGGTCAGGACCAAGACTAGCCGGACAGGAGACGGGAGACAGATGGGCTGGTACAGGAACATGGAGGCAGGAAGCAAGGCAGGGGCACAAATTAGGAACTCAGGTGTAGGCTCAGCAGACAGCTGCTCACCAGGAGGAACCTATTGCAAGGCAAAGCAGATTGCCTGGGTCAGACCCTAAATAGGACACCGGTCCTGATGTCACTTCCCAGAGCTAGGGCACTTCCTGGTCCCAGGTCCCTTTAAAAGGCAGGGTGAGCGCCTGGAGGCCCGCCCACACACAGGTTTGTTTACGTCAAAGTCCTAAGTGAGGGGAGATGTACTGGGAGCGATGCTGGGGAATCACTGCCAAGGGACCGGCTGTGCTGGTAAGTGAAGACGGCCGCGTGGCTGTGCAGCCGGCCAGCGCAACAATCTGTGAGTCATACCATTTGAAAACTTTTGTAAAGCTGCAATTTGGCCATCAGTACATACCTTTGGTCCCATTACTGTCTGGACAATCTCTCAAAGAGTGACAGTAAATTTGCACAAGCAGTTTTGCATAGCCTCTTTACCCAGTAGTCTACTTTCCACAGTGGATTCCAGGTTACTTATTTCAGTAAATTCTTTGCTGAAACTTTCATTTTGGGATTCAGCACATGTAATGGCTAATTCAGCCTGCTTATCGATGGAAAAAGCAAGTTTTCTTATTGTAAACAGTGTTTTCTCCCAGGTCAAGCAGGATGGTAGTCCTCACATATGGGTGACGTCGCTGGACGGAGCCCTATCACGGAAAACTTTCTGTCAAAGTTTCTAGAAACTTTTGACTGGCACACTGAGCATGCCCAGCATGCCATGATCCCTGCAGCCACAGGGGTCTCCCTTCAGTCTCTTTTTTTCCGTGTTGCTGTTAGCCTCGCGTTTAAGGATCTCTTTGAGTTCTCTCTCAAATATTTTCTCACAGAAAATTTGAAGTTTTCACTTCAAAAAATTCCCTACACAGGTCTCCCTTCAACCGATGTTCGGTGAGTACTGTTCCGGAGGTTTTTTCAGACGGTTCCTGCCACCTCATCATCAGTAACTGCAGGTCACCAACCATTCCTGACCTTATTTTTATTCATGGCCACGGGGTTTAAAAAGTGTCCAAAATGCCCCTGAACGATGTCGATTACGGAGCCACATGAAATATGCGTACTTTGCCTTGGTCCCAGTCATGATGTCCACTCATGTTTCACCTGCGCACAGATGACTCCAAAGGGCGGGCGTGCCCGTCTTGATAAAATGGAGAATCTCTTCAAAAAAGTTACTCCATTGACATCTACACAGTCATAACCGATGATAAATTTAATGTGGACAAGTGCAAAGTGATGCACATAGGAAAAAATAATCCAGATTGTAGTTACATGATGTTAAGTTCCATGTTAGGAGTTATCACCCAGGAAAAGAATCTGGGCATCCTCATAATCATTACTTTGAAATTCTTGGCTCAGTGTATGGTGGCAGTCAAAAAAGCAAAAAGAATGTTATGACTTATTAGGAAAGGAATGGAAAATACAATGGAGTATGTCATAATACCTCTGTGTCTCACTATGGTGAGACTGTACCTAGAGTACTGTGTGCAATTTCAGTCATTGCATCTCAACTAAGATAAAGCTGAACTGGAAAAAGTAGAGAAGGGCGACCAATATGATAAAGGGGATGGAACAGCACCCCTATGAGGAAATGCTAAAGTGGTTAGGACTGTTCAGCTTAGATAACAGATGGCTGAGGGGGGATATGATAGAGGTCTATAAAATCATGAGTGAGGAGAGGGGGGTGGAAGAAGAATTGGATTTACATGACCACCAACATGGGCCCTGACTTTTACGGTTTGGAGTACTGATACGCAGACATAAGGGAAAAAGTACAGGATTGCTTTTAAGGCCAAGTCCATAAGTAAAACACATCAGCAATGTCTGAATTTTCAAGAAGGCTCATTGAATAACTGCATGGAGTAGCAGTTACTAACCTTAAGAGAAACATAAGGTAACCTGTATGGCGTGGCAGACACTACCATAAGAAGATTGCTGGGCAGAGTGGATGAACCATTTGGTCCTTTTCTGCCGTCATTACTATGTTACTATGATTGGAATGGGTAAAAGTGAATCAAATAATACAAAACCTAGGGGCCACTCCATATAGTTAGTAAGTAATACATTTGAAACCGGAGAATATTCTTTTTCACTCGATGCACAGTTAAGTTCTGGAATTCATTGCCGGAGGATGTAGTAAAGGCAGCTAGTGTGGCTGAGTGTAAAAAAGGTTTGTACAAGTTCTTGGAATAGAAGTCCATAAACTGTTATTAACCAGATAGTCTTGGAAAACCACTTCTTATTCTGGGCGTTAGCAGCATGAGAGCTGTCTACTATTTGGGATCTTGCCAGGTACTTCTGATATGGTTTGGCCACAGTTAGAAACAGGATGCTGGGCTTGATGGACCTTCAGTCTGTCCCAGTCTAGCAATTCTCATGTGGAAGAATGATGAGATATTGTTTTTCACATCAGCTACTGTAATGAGCAATAGCCCTTGCAGTACTCTCAGCCCAGAAAAATGAACTAAAACTAGCAAGGGTACAACAGATAGAGCCAGGAGGGGAGTTTGATTCTTTTATTAACACGTTCCCTCTGTTGACCTTGAATATCTGGTTGCAACATAGGTTATTGCACACATTCATTTTTCCTTTAATGACTAGTGAGACTGACTTGCAGAATGCTGACACTGGTTGAATTGTACAACACCGGCATTTGTCTGATGACTTCTGGTTTCAGACTGCGCAGCAATGTTGTGCACTAGGCCTCTCAGAGATTTCTCATGTTAGTGACTCATTGCACTTCTGCATAAGAGCTGTGATTGCCTCATGACTAAAACTCTGGCAACAGAAACTACAAAAAGAAAATCGGGGAAGTGTCTCTCTGAGTAACTTACTTATTGAAATTACACAAGAAATAACGTCCGATTGCAAAATATGTTCAATTTAAGGAACTTGGAAAGCACCTACAATTCAAGCTTATTTTAAATACAGCTATTTTCATTCATAAAAAGCTTTTAAGTGTGTTTGTTCTGCTTAAAAAAAATCATTAAGAACTCTTTATCGTCATCATACCACATTGGCAGATAACCGTTTCAGCAGTTAAACAGTGGAAACCCCCCAAGGATTTGTGTTGTGCAATAGTGTCATTATTTTCATAGTGTTATAAGTGTTTACAATTCTGTATGAAAGTGTCACCCAAATCTAATCCTCAAACAGCCCCAACAGGTTTGGATTTCTGTATAACTGAAATATGCAAATTGTTTATAGAACAAATATATTCACATATCTCTCCTGAGTGTTCATTGTGAATGCTCATAAAACCAGACCTGTTGGGATTCCTTGAGGGACCAGAGTTGGAAAGCACTTATCTAAGATATTTCACCTTGTTACCAGGACTGCCCCAAAGAGTCCTTAATTTAAGTTGCATCACAGGAAGGTTAAATGACTTGCTCGAGGTCACATAGTAAGGGGGTGAGCGGAGGCATCAGAAAGGGATATCCAGATTCCTGAGTTGTGTGCTATATGGAGGAGTTGCCTAGTGGTTACAGCAGCGAGCTATGAACCAGGGAGACCAGTGTTCAAATTCCACTGTCGCTCCTTGATCTTCGGCAAGTCACTTTCCCTCCTTTGCCTCAGGTACAAACTTAGATTATGAGCCCACCTGATTGTAATCCACTTTGAAGTGCTGAAAAAAATGTGCTGTAAATGTGATTTAGTGATGCACATACATAAATATTTATAAATGAAAACTCCACTAGCAGTGAATCAGGTAGCATTATAAATGTGCACATGGCTAGCATTACCTGTCCTAAATTAATGAACCATGCTGCAGAAGGGTATTCATGACCTTTTTTAAAGGAGAATTGTAATTATGTTAGTTGTGGAAAGGGTAAAGGAACACATGGTTGTTCTGCTAAATAGTTTCAGTTTCCTAGAATTTATGTAACACTTGTAATACTTTTCTTACATAAATTCCAGGAAATTTGTTTTGTAGTAATGTTAGGGATGACATATCATTTATTTCAGTGTAAGTTCATTATTTTTCTCCTTCTTCCTTTCAGCTGTCAGTAGATTTCAGACTAGCAGTAGCACAAAATTATATAAATGGTGTTTTCATTGAGTTTTTAATGATACATGTCATTGGCATTATTAATAAGGAAAACTGCTTTCTTTGTTAGCTGGACTGTATTCTAAACTGTTACATAAAATTTAGGAAATGGAAGCTAATGTTGTTTTGCATAGCCTTATCCTTTTTTGCTTTCTACAGCCATTTAATTATACACTGAAATGGTGAAAATTCCCTTAAACGTGTGCAAGACTATCACAAATGACATCTTATAGATTGATGCCTGATGGGATTAAAACAATTTTTATTTTTTTTTTTGCCAAATATCTACTTTTACAGCAATTGCTGTTTGAGTTTTCTTTTTAAATACTGTTCACCCTGTAGAGGCCAAAAAGAAAGTGGATTAATAGATCCTTAAGTCATGAGATAGTCTTTTCCCCCAGATAAACAGGCTGAAATTGCCATGCTGCCTTGGGGATCGTCCTCCAGTCCTCTAGGTGGCGGAGCTCCTCAAAGCACATAGCTCTGCTCTGTGTTCCTGTGTGTGCCCTCTCCCATGCAACTCCCAGCTTGCCGCAGTCTTGTTCTTCTGCATTGCAGGGTGCACGAGGAGCACCTCTCTCCTTTACTGTTGCCAATTTTTGGCTACAACTTAGCATACTTTTGATCACTTTGCTGCAAAACAGCAGGGTGGTGATGCAGAGACTGCCTGGCTTTAAGCTCTGCCAGAGTGGGAAAGTGATGTCTGCAATAGATGGCCATGTGCTCTGTTACATTTGCCTGGGACCCGACCATGACCCATCCAGCTGCAGGGACTGCGGCTGTATGTCCACAAAGCACTCAGGCAGTGGATAGCAAAGATAGAGAAGCTGAAGGAGGCAGCATTGGGATCCGGTGTCATAGAGCCATCTCGAGGATCCACTCAGTCCTCTCGGGCGCAGCCGGTAGCCCCTGAGATCGAGGACAAAAAGGGCCACCTTAGTAGGTCCCTCAGGCGATTCAAGGGCCCCGTGGAAGCGTGCCCACATGCCGCCTTGATGCAGGGAGTGCCGGAAGATTCGCAGCTTCCAAGGCCCAGGCAACACTTGGGCGCATCGACGCACTCGCCCGACGCACCGACATGACGCCATGCCGACGCACATGCATCGAAACATAAGAAACATGACACAGGATCAAGGCACCGGAGAGCATCAGTCGACGGACCGATGCAGGGATCCATCCAGGGGAGACCCACAGACCATCAGGTCCCACATGCCTCTCCAACAGATAAGGGCTTGTCGCCTACAGTCTAGCTGCCAGCCTTGCATGGGGCCCCCGTTCCAAATCTAGAACTCATATTCTCAGTGTTGCGACCGTCGGTCTGCGACGGCTTCTCCCCGCCTACCTCACTCGCCTTGCGGCTCCTCCCGCTCACCTCGGACTACTGGCTGCCGCGGCGTCTGTCTGCCGACCTCTCCGGCGTCCCCGGACCAGCTTTGGTGCTGCTTCCCGCCATGCTCCTCCAAGGTACCATAGGGTGCGTGCACACCGCCCTCATCTTTATTTCCTCGTTGGCGCGAACCTCAGGGGTGTCCCCCTGAGATGACGTCACGCTGCCCGGATATTTAAGCCTACAACTTTTGCTAGCTAATCGAGTTAGCAACCGGAATTCTACGGATGGGATTCGCTCTCCATACCGAAGCTACTCTGCCACTCCAGCATTATCTGGCATGTATTATCTTATTGCTAACGGGGTACCCGCTCCTCGGGGGCCTCTTCTGCTTCTTTCAGGTGCTATCAGGAAACTTGTACTCGCTTCTCGAGGGCCCATGTTCCCTGAGTCGCTGCCTGCATCTACAACCCTTTCTACTTGGAAGACTTCACTAACAGTTTCCATCTGTGAGTACAATTACCATCTATTCCACAGTACTGCTTCCTTGGAACCAGGTACTCGCTCCTCGAGGGCCTGCCCTCTGTTTCAGTGCCAAACCTCTCGTCTAGTGGAATCGCTGTGTGAGTACAATACCACTGAGTCTCTCTACTCTAAGGGATCAGGTACTCGCTCCTCGAGGGCTTGCTCTCCCTGTCTCGGAGCTTCTCCTATTCTACCTGGGACTCTGTATGTTTCTCACTATGTACTCATAACTCTCAGTCTCTTTCCACTACAGCACAGCCAAGCAGAAGATTCGCTGTTCCAGCGTCCTGTGGGATACTCGCCCAGCTGGGTTCAACATCTACTACTCACTACTGCCACCGCTGGTGGTTTCCAAAACTGTTTAAATAAAGATTCAAATCTGTGTTTGTGTGTCCAGAGTCTAGCCTGACACCGTGGTCCCTCGCGGGGCTGCCCCCCGTGGGCGTGGTCAGCTGCCACAGTGTCCAAGGATCCACCCAAACATCAATAACCATAACACTCAGACATGAAATCAACGTCTGTCCACGGGTCGAGATCTTCCCATTCGTCCAGGGTCTTCTCCGACCTGTTTTCAGCATTGAGGTGCAAATGAGAGGGGTTACACCTTCAAGAACCCTTGGAAAAAAGGCACAAGTGGGCCCCCCATTTAGAACAGGTGCTCATACAGACTAGAGGCCCACATTCTGATATCCTACTGGCGGCATTGCCTCCCAGAGGAGCCTCCAAGGGAACCCTCGCCTAGGCCACAGGGAACCCTGGCCTCCTAGGCGATGACACAAATCTCGTACATACTGTCACAGTTTCTGTCGTTGCTGAAAAAGCAGCATGGGCAGAGAGAGCATTCACCCCACAGGACTCCACCTTCACTGAGTGAGGGTGCCGACCGGCTGATACTAAGCCCCCCTCGAGATGCACCTCAGGAGGTTTCCACATACGAGTCATCCTCTATATCTCCTGGTTCTTCGACAGGTTATCCCTTCGATCCCCCGGAGGAACAGCCTCGACCTGTCTCCCTGCCAGAAGACCTCTGTTACTCCCAAGTTTGTGGAGAAGGTGGAGAATGTTCTTAATATAGAAACCAGGAAGGTGCCGGACCTCCGGGCGGAAGTCCTGGGTATACTTAAGATATTCAAGACACCTGCAGAGCCAACTGCATTGCCCTCGCATGCGGTCCTGGATGATTTAATGACCAGAGCATGGCAGTCCCCCTTGGGGCCAGCGACATCCCGCAAAACAGACCTGAAGTTCCAGATGTGCGCATCACCTTTATATAGCACGGTCCAGCTCCCCTACGCTTCCATCGTAGGGGCATCAGCCATGAAGCGGGCGAAGAAATCATGACTGCACTCCAATACCCCTCCATGGAGGGACAACAAGTATTTGGACAGGTTTGGAAGGCGTACTTTCCAGGCTGCAGTGCTGAATGCCAAGATACAGCAGCACCAGTTTTATTTCACCCAATACTTGTCCAAGTGTCTCTAATCCCTGAAGCCCATGGTGTTGAACGCTGACCCAGATGGAAACCCATCGGTCCAGTTGCACGCGATGGAGGAAGGCTTAAACCACCTGGTCTGCACCATTTATGAGGCATTTGATACCTCAGCCAATCTCTGCGGGAGCTATCGCAACCGGACTTTTGGTGTGGCTACGGGCGAGTGATATCAGGGAGGATGTACATAAGAAGCTCACTGACTTCCCCTGTCCCCCAGACAACCTCTTTGGGGATAAGCTGCGGGAGACAGTGGCCCAGCTAAAAGAGCAGAACGTTGCAGTGCAGTCCCTTACTTCTCCAAGAGACCAATCATCCGGAAGAAGATACTATTCTGCCCTCCCCCTTCCTTCCCCCGGAGAACACATGCTCAGTTGCATTTGGGTAGACACACCTGCCTCCCCGGACAGTCTCCTAACCATGAGCTCTGTGCGCTTTGAGGAGCTCCGCCACCTAGAGGACTGGAGGACGAATTGGCTAATTCACCCTGCTATCTATGGAAAAACAGTTTATGGTAAGCAAACTTGCTTTTATCCAGTATATGATTTCTTTTCTTATTTTTGACAATTTCTTTTATTTTATTATTTTTATGTTTACCTCACATAACACTACAGACCACCAATAGGGTATGCAGTGCTGTGTGAGGTAAACATAGATCAGTTGAAAGAATGAATTAACAAAGTTGTCTGTCCTAAAGAGATTGCAACAATTTCTGTAGGTGAAAAGAGAAAAATGTCAAAGATATGAAGGTTGATGAAGCTTTTGGAAAAATAGTGTGGCACTAAACCAAAAAAGGAAGGCATGAGTTCTCTTCCACCAAGGGACCTAATGGAATCAATCTCTGAAGAAATGAGTCTTCAGGAGGGATCTAACAATGGAGAGAAAAGGGACTTAAGATATTGAAAGTAGGTAAGAGAATAGAAAATTAATGAGACTGCTCTTATGCAATACTAGTAATTGCAGAGAAATAGCTTAAAGATTTAAGAGAGAAAGAATTGCAATAAAATTGTCTCCTTTCATAAAGAGAAATACTTAGTTACTGGAAATGTATCTTATATTAATGAACTATAAGTCAGGACAGATATAGGATGGGTCTTCTCCTTTATATCATTAGCTTTGTGGTTGACACTGAATAAGTTACCATATCCAGTTTCTTCAGTTTCCTGCGATTCCACTGCCACGGTAAGGACTGCAAACTCTGGCTCTACCCTGTTCCCTGTAGAATTGCTGCAGGAGACGTGGGGCCAAGTGGAAGCAGCAGTGATTGTGCATCTTTCCTGCTCACAATCCCACGCAAATCCAGGCTTATTAAGAGGAGGACAATGGCAGTTCAGTACTTGTTAGCAGAAAGACAATGACAGAGCAATGCCACAGGCCGTGTCCTTTTCCTCTACTGCTAGGGTCAAACTGAATGGTTCAGACTGCGACACTCCAGGCCCTGGCAGCAGAGGAGGACAATGCTGCTGTTCTCTTTCTCCTAACAAACTGGTATCAGAGGCTGTAGGGGATCAGATTGGGAGCAAGGGGGAGATTGAAAGCGGGCGTCAGAGGTGGCGTCTGGGAGAAAGTGAGGTCATCAGAAGGGGTGGGGAAAGTATGAATGAGGGAACCGGAGGGGGGGCGGGGAGGCAGAAAGGAGTGAGTGAGGGGATAGAAAGGGCTGTGAAGTGATCAAGAGAAATGGAATAGAGTGTAGGAAAGCAGTAATTCCTCTGCGTCTTCACAATGGGTTTCATCCCCCTACCAGCAGATGGAGACAGAGTTCCAGACCAATTCCCTGAGGCACTCTTCCATATAGGCTGGTTCAGCAGATGGTAGGTGGAACTGATTCGGCAGGAGAAAGTGGTAGGTGCGACGGCTTCCCTGAGGTCGCTTTCCTCAGGGAAGTGTCTGGGCAGAGTCGGGACTCCTTCACGGGATGATGGCCTTCCAGATGTCTCTCTTCCCTCCTTCCACCGGGTATTTCCCGAGCAGTGAAATCGAAAAGATGGCAGCAGTGGCGGTAAGTAGGCCTGGTGCCTGATACTGCAGGACTTGTCCCGAAGATCCCTGAACCCCCGCACCAGCAGGTAAGGATAGAAAGGGGCAGGAAATGCCTGTCTTGTGGTGCATGACGCGTCCATAGGGTTGCAGGCTTGTTCTGCTGCAATTGTGATGGTGTGGCATCGAATGTTGTGGCAGAGTGCAGTGAGGGAGTCCCTGCGGATCCCCTTCGGCTAATCCGAAGGTACCCACAGCCAAAATGAGAATCGTTGCCGGTCAGGTTCCTGCCCCCTCTCCTGCAGCTTCAGAAGAGGAAGTTTTGGAGGGGGAGGAATTCTTGACTGATTTTGTGCTATTCATGCACAAAGCCTACAGGGAGATGAAGGGGAAGCCTATGGGCTCAAGTGGCCCCATAGGGAAATCCCCCAAGATCATTCCCCTGGCAGGAAAAAAGCAGAAGCTGGATTCCAGGGAACGGGAGGGGGCCAGGCCCCTACCAGTTTCTGATGACCCTGAAGACTTCTCCCAGGTGGATTCCCTGGAAGAGACAGAGGAAGAGGAGGACCTGGAAGCAGAACAGGATGATTAGATGGTCCGGTTAATTAGGGCAGATGAGTTATGAGCCCTTATATCCAAAGTCTCTCAAGTCCTCAGGCTCTCAGAGGAGCAGCCCAGAGATCCTATGCCAAAAGGCAACCCTATCCTCACAGGCATTAAGAAGCTAGCAAGGGCTTTCCCGTACATTCCACAAGCCAGGATATGATCACAGCAGAGTGGTCCACTCTAGTCCTAGGATTATGGAATAAAAAGAATATGGAAAAATTATACGTGATGGATTCGACAGGGAGAGATAGTCTCCTGTCCCTCCCTAGAGCTGATGCAGCGGTGGTGGCAGACTCTGGAAAGACTACTATTCCAGTCGAGTGCTGCGTGGCCCTCAGGAACCTGCAGGATAGAAGGATTGAGATGCTGCTCAGGAAAGATTTTGAATTAGCTAGCCTAGCGACGTGATCTGTGGTGGATATGCAGCAAGGGCTCTGCTCTGCACTTTGCAGCTACCCCCTTAAGTGGGTCAGGAAGAAGAAACCATCAACCAAGAAATAACGCAAGCAGAGTCCATAGCAGCCTACGTGGCTGATGCTCTTTATGATCTTATTAGGATCATGGCCAAACAGGCCACCAAAGGTGTGAAGAACAGGCGCTTCTTGTGGCTAACTAGCTGGGCAGCAGACTCAGCGTCCAAAGCCAAGCTGAGTAAACTTTCCTTCAAGGGAAAACTGTTGTTTGGAGAGGATCTAAAATCACTCATGAGGAGCCTAGAGTCCAAGCCTCTGAGACTCCTGGAAGATAGAAGCAGGAGACCGCAGAGAGGAGGCACTGGCAGGCAGTGGCCCAGGGACACTAGATAGCTAAATGGTCAAGGTTCCAGCCCAGTAGGGAAGGAAGATTATGCAGGCAGCCTTTTCGGGGGGCTAGATGCAGTTCTAAAGACACTGGCAATAAAGATCAGCTTCCCAAGGGAACACAATGACAGTACTAGGGTCCACTCGAAGCTTCCACAAGTCAGAACAGATTAAGGGAGTTTTATCACAAGTGGATCTTGATAACAACAGATTAGTGGGTACTCGAGATTATAAAAAAAGGGTACTACCTGCAACTAAAAAGTATTATAAAGGAACAATTTATCCTGTCACTATGCAATTGGAATAGAAACAGGCAATCCAGGACTCGGTGGCCAGGCTGCTAAGCCTCAAAGCCATTATTCCAGTCCCCAGCTAGGAGAAAGGAAAAGGCATCTATTCTATATTCTTCACAGTGCCAAAAAAGGATGGGTCACACCATATAGTGCTGGATCTCAAAAGAGTAAATCAGGTGCTGAAGATCCCACATTTCAGGATGGAATCCTTAGGGACAGTCAAGGTATTATGGTTTATGGTTTATTTGGTTTTTTAAACCGTCACATCAGTAATAAAACTATCACAACGGTGTACAATCAATAAGAGCAGAAAATACAATAATAATAGTAAAATATAAAATAATAAAATAGTTAATATCAACTATGTACTTATATCTTAAAAGACAAAATCTTATTGTAAAACATATCTAAAAGGGCCGTTAATAACACAATAAATATAATAAAAGCAAAACATCAAAATAAAAGTGACACAGTGTACTAAAAGCAAAAACAGAGGTGCGTAAAATTCACTACTTGCTGGTGGGTTGACCTGACTCGACATAGGCACATGTAAAGAGCCATGTCTTTAGATCGGCTTTATTGGTAAGAAGGAGCAAATTCCTCTCTTCTCTGGATCTGACGGAAGCCTATCTCTACATACCTATATGGGAAAGCTTCCAAAAGTTTTTATGTTTTGCAGTCTTGGGCCAATGCTGCCAGTTTCAGGCTTTGCCCTTTGGGTTAGCGACAGCACCACAAACTTTCATGAAGGTACTAGTGGTGGTAGCAATTTCTTTATGCAAGGAGGGAATCAGAGTCTATTGTTATCTAGATGACTGGCTAATAAGAGCAGACACAAGGCAGGAAGGGATCTAGGTAACACAGAGTTATATGACAGCTAGAAAGCTTGGGTTGGATAGTGAACAAACTCAAGAGTCATCTATGCCCATCACAGACATTAAAGTATCTGGGAGCTCTTTTTGACACAAACAGGGGGATGCTGATTCTACCAGAAGAAAGAATAGTCATTTTGCAGCAATAGGTGGAAATATTACTATCCACCACAAAGCCCAAGGCAAGAGCTTATCTTCAAGTGCTAGGGTCGATGGCAGCAGCCATCGAAGCACTGCCTTGGGCAAAGGCACATATGTGACCATTTTAGGAATTCATTCTGGCAAGCGGAATTCCAGCGCAAAAGCTGGAATTCATCTGGGAGCTTCTGCCCCATGTAAAGAAAAGTCTCTGATGGTGGAGAGAGAGAGGCAATTTGACCAAACTTAGACTCCCCACCAGTGGACCCTACTGACAACCAATCACCCAGCCAGGATTCAAGAAGGTAGACTGTGTGAAGAAGAGGAAGGACCTGCATTTTTTAATGTCAGAAGAATCCTCGTGAAATATTTAAAGTCTACAAATGACTTTAGAAATTCAGACAGGTTGTTTGATCTGTACTCAGGAATTTGGAAAGGAGAAGCAGTCTCCAAAACCTCAATTGCGAGATGGATCAGGCAAGCTATTTTTTCAGCTTACACAGTGAAAGGAAAGGACGTACCGCAAGGCCTGAAGTTACATTCAACAAGGGCTCAAGCCGCCTCCTGGGCAGAATACAGATCAGAGACTTCCACCGACATTTGCAGGGCAGCCATGTGGGCCTCCAGCACACATTTTGAAAACATTACAGGCTGCAACGGTCTTAGAAATAGTCCTAGGATTTTCCCACCCGGGATGACTATAGCTTAGGTACATTTCACTGTGAAGACTGGTCTAGCAGAACGAAGAGGAAGGTACAATTAGATCTTACCTTGCTAATTTTCTTTCCTCATGTCCTGTCAGACCAGTCCAAAATCCCACTCTAAGGGGACAATTCAAAAGAAAAATATATAATAATAAAGAAGAAAAGAAAGTGATTCTATATAAGATGGGGAGAAAGGAAAATATCCTCTTAAGGCGACCACGAGAGGAGAATCTGGAGGAACCCGCACCTCTGCAAATTAGCTCCATCAATATGAGGGGCAAGGGCCCCGTCTCTTTTTACTTTTCGGCCATAGGGCAGGCTATACTTTGATTTGCATTTTATGGTCAGGCTACCCGTTGTTGGTGGGAGCCAGATAATAATATGTTTCGGGGGGGGGGGGACGAAGAGGTGAGTAGGAGGTTAGCCTTCCCAGGTGTGGGACACCTCTGAGTGAGCGCAGCTGGTGCATCCTTTTCTTTAATTTTGGTGTTTACTTGACAGGGAAAGTAGTAAGGATATAAAGTAAAATATAGTAGATAGCACCAGCTTGAGCATGAATCTACTGACTCCTTCCCTACCGAACCAGCCTATATTGGAGAGTGCCTCAGGGAAGAGGTCTGGAACTCTGCCTCCATCTGCTAGTAGGGGGATGAAACCCCCTGTGAAGACTGGTCTGTCAGGTCTTGAGGAAAGAAAATTAGCAAGGTAAGATCTAATTGTACCATGCGAAGTCTGAGGGGTCAGTAGAAATTAAGTAAAGGGATCAGAGGAGTTGTAGAATGTGAAAGAGAGATTTGGAGGTGCTACGAGGATAGAGTAAGGAGGTTGAAGGGGATGCAGAGCTAGAATGAGTGAGAGGATCAAGAAGGGGGTGTCTGAGTGACAGAAGGGATCAACATCAGGAGGGAGGAGTGTGAATGGATTCTTCTTCCTTTAGATCTAGAATCCCTTCTTTCTGCTCCCCCCTCCTTGATCACCTCTCCTCATTTCTCTTGTCTCCTCCCTCTACTCCCTGATTGCCTCTACCCTATCCTCCCTTTGTGTCTCTTCTTCCATTCCCCCTTCCATCCGCAATTCCTTTTTTCATATAAATAAGCAGGATGAATTAGCCATGCTGTCTGGGACGTCCTCCGGTCCTTTAGGTAGCGGAGCTCTCAAAGTAAAGTTCTGAGTCTTGCTGTAGTTTGTGCCTGCTTGGCACCTCCCCTCCCACCTTCCAGAGTCTCCTTAGTACGTGATAAAGCAGAGTAGTTGGTAGCAAGACTGTCCGGGGAGGTGGGAGGGGTCAGCATGGCTAATTCTTCTGCTATCTACGGAAAACACCGTTTACAGTAAGCAAACTTGCTCTTTTCACGTAGATAAGCAGGATGAATTAGCCATGCTGTCTGGAAGTCCCCAGCTAGCAACTTGAGCGATACTTCTTGGTTAAATTTGCGAT
Source organism: Rhinatrema bivittatum (assembly GCF_901001135.1). Classification (NCBI taxonomy): domain Eukaryota; kingdom Metazoa; phylum Chordata; class Amphibia; order Gymnophiona; family Rhinatrematidae; genus Rhinatrema; species Rhinatrema bivittatum. The sequence goes on from NC_042616.1 coordinate 765,396,148, forward strand.
ATTTTGTGCGCTTAAGATTTATTTATTTAAAAACATTTATTTAAAATCTTTTCTATACCGTCATTAAGCTAGTTGCTGTCACAACGGTTCACAATAAGGCACATAATTTCAAACTTAAATGTGTTAAATTATATTAACTAAACAGGTGCTATCAAATACTGTAACATAGTTTCATATTAAATATGCGGAGAACATTGCGGACAGTCCTTGGTGATATAGGTGATTCAGGAGGTACCCACTTCTAGGATCTGTTTGCCCATGGAGGCATCCGCTGCTGTGAGTTTGTCCAAACAGTAATGAGTATTGAAGGTATGGAGTGAGGACCAGTTTGCAGCTTTGCAAATGTCCAGTATGGGTACATCATGCAGATGGGCTATGGAAGCCGCCACAGCACGCACTTGGTGTGCTTTAGGAGAAGAAGTCAAGGATTCTAAATGTTTTTGATAGCAAAACTGAATGCAGTTTGTGATACAGGATGACAGAGTTATTTTTGAAACCGGTAACCCTGGTGCATTTGGATTAAACGAGAGGAATAGTTGCGATGGTCAAGAATCTGAAGCAGTTCTCTGTCTATAGTATGCCTGTGCTCGTTTGCAATCTAGCGTGTGTAGTCTGCGCTCATCCTCATTAGTATGAGGCTTTGGGAAATAGGTTGGAAGAGCTATCGACTGATTAAGGTGGAAAGATGAAACAACCTTGGGCAGGAAGTTAGGATGCGTTCGTAACATGACTTTATTGTGGTAGAACATTAGATATGGAGAGTAGTAGACTAGTGCTTGAAATTCACTAACACGTCTTGCCGAAGTAAGCGCTACCAGAAAGAGTACCTTCCATGCCAGGTATCTGGGGTGGCAAGTATCTAAAGGTTCAAAGGGTGGTAACATAAGTTGTTCCAGTACAATGTTTAAGTCCCATGGTACGGGGGGTTTATGTATCAGTGGGCGCAGACGTAAGATCCCCTTAATAAATCTGGTAATGAGAGGGTGAGTAGAGAATGATACGCTGCTATAGCTCTCAGGTGGACTCTGAGTGAGGCTGTAGCTAGTCCTCTTTGATATAGTAAATGAAGATAAGCAAGTAAATTTGTTTGGAGGGCAGGTGAATGGGTCCATGTTCCTGTCCGAGCACCAAGAGGCATAACTAAACCATTTTCTTCTGTAACTTAACCTGGTGAAAGGTTTCCTAGAAGAGATCAGAATATCCTCTAGCTGAGTTGTAAGGTCTAGGTTTTGAAATAATAGCCTTTCAGTCTCCACGCTGTGAGGTTCAGAGAGGAGTGAAGCGGATGTAGAAGGGATCCTCCTTCCTAGGTTAGGAGGCAAGGGTTGTTTCCTAGTGGAACTGGAGTGTCCACCGATAGGCGAATCAGGTATGCATACCATGGTTGTCTGGGCCATGCTGGAGCTATCAGAATGAGGTCTACATTGTCCATGATGCATTTCTATATCGTGTGAGAAATCAACGGTATTGGGAGAAAAGCATACAGTAGGCCTTTCGACCAGTCTATGAGAAATGCATCCTGCATTAGCCTTCGGATGCTTGGATATATCGAACAGAAGGTCTGAACTTTGCAGTTGCATTCCGTGGTGAATAGGTCGATGCGAGGCCAGCCCCAGGTTTGGAAGAGCTTCAGTGCTACTTTCTAATGAAACTCTCATTCGTGAGGATGAAATATTCTGCTTAGCCTGTCTGCTCTGGTGGTGTTGATGCCAGGTAGGTAGGTGGCTTGTAGGGCAATGGAGTTGGTTGCCCATTCTAAGATTGTCACTGCTTCCTTGCATGGGGTCCAGGAACCGGACCTGCCTTCCTTGTTTATATAGAACATGGCCACTTGATTGTCTGTGTGGATCATGACTGTCTTTCCTTTTAATGTGAGTTGGAAGGCTCAGAGAGCATTTCGGATTTCCTTAGTTCTAGCAGATTTATTTGCTGTGTACTCTTCCAGGCGGACCAGAGGCCTTGAGTTTGAAGGCGTGCTAGGTGAGCACCCCATCCTTTTGTTGAGGCATCTGTGGTGAGTATGATGTGATGAACTGGTGGTCTCAGTGGGGCTCCTACTGTCAGAGCTGTTGGTGTTAGGCACCAATTCAAGACCTGTTTCATGCTGGGCGTGATGGAGACAGGAGCAGAAAGGCGGTCGGAGAATTGATTCCACTGTGACTTCAAGCCCCACTGAAGATGCCGCATGTGGAGACGTGTGTGGGGAACCACATATATAGATGCTGCCATATGCCCGAGAATTGTTAATATTTGTTGAGCAGGAGCAGTGGTCGAGTGACTTAGGTTTTGAGCGAGATTCCTCAGTGTTATTGCTCGTGATTCGGGAAGGAAAGCTTTGTTCTTTGAGGTGTCGATATGAGCTCCAATGAACTGCAAAGCTTGCGTGGGTTGCAGATTTGATTTCTCGTAATTGCTCATTAGTCCCAATCCATCTAAGCATTGAATGGTCGTGAGAAGATTGGTCTGCAGAAGAGATGGGCTGGGTGCTACTAGAAGCCAATCGTCCAGATAGGGAAATATTTGAATGTCTTGTCATCGTAGGTGAGCCACCGCTACCACTAGACATTTTGTGAAAACTCTGGAAGCCATCCCCATAAAGCAAAGGTATCACCAGGAGGCCTTGTGCATCGGTTGTGGGTATTACTCCTTTTACTTTATTGCCCCCCCCCTATTATTTTTTATTCTTTGTTAGGTGTCTGCTCCTTTGCTCATTATTTTCCTAGTTTGTATTCTGTTCATTTGGTCAATAATATTTATTTTCTGATTTTCCACTGCATCACATACACGAAGTTTTAAATAATTTTAATCTTTTATTTGTTACCATTTTACATGTTCCATCATTTTTTTAACTATTTAATTGTTTGTCTTTTTATTTCTTTTTTTTAATTTACTCTTTATGCATTTAACAAACTTATAAACAAGAATTACTCTTGAAAAAAGAAATACAGAGATGTTACATATATTCAAACGCAGCCAAAGCTTCAAAAGTTACATAAATAAAGGGAAAACAAACATCTCCAACAACTCTGCAAAAAGGTCCACCAGAAGAAAGGGGGGGGGGGGGGGCAGGATTTACTCTACTTAAAGAAATTAAGGATAAATCTTTATTTTAAACAATATTTGCTAGATAGATACAGAGATCTTTAATTATGTAGGACAAGCAGTTTCAATGTTGGCACTTGCTGGGCTAATAACAGCTTTTCCAATCAAGAATTGAGTCAATTGTGGAGGGTCATAAAATATATAAGTATTATACTTAACAGTACATTTATGGGGGAATTTCAAGAAAAATGACCCCCCAACAAGCAAAACTTGCGATTTCAACAGTAGGAAGGCTTTTCTCCTCTTTTGTGTCTCGCGACACAACCGAGGAATACTTCATTTCTATTTCGCAAATATAAGCGCAAAAGCCAGGTCAGTATCTGAACTTTCCAGGATATTAGAAATATCCATTATTTGATTTTGCCCAGGTTCTTCAGTTCCTCTCCCTTGTATTTGCACATCAGATCTTCTTATTTTCAGTACATAAAACATCTTTGAAATAGGGGGTATTGCTGCCTCTTCAATCTTTAATGTTTCCAACAGATAACGTTTAAACAAGTATCTTGGAGATGTCAGAGGTACCTGGGGGAAATTTATAAATCTTAAATTTCTATTTTTACTCAGGTTCTCCAGATTTTCTATTTTCCTTGCTGTACTATTTCTATCTTTAATAAACATTTCCTGAGTTGCCTTAATTTCTGTTATCTGTTGTCTATTAACCACTCCTTGGTTTCCCAAATCCACTGTAGCGTGTTTTAGCACTTTCATTTCCTCTTCAAGCTGAGTAGTTTTTAATGTTAGTGGCTGAACAAGCTGTATAATAGAAGTTTGCATTTCTATGATTGTTTCCCATAAAGTCTTCATTGTAAAATGAGAAGGTCTTACCACCTCAGGAATACTTTGAACCGGTCTCACTGTAGTTCCCCCAGCACTGTCCAACAAAGATAAACCTGCATTCGCGTCTGTTAAACCCTCGATGAAACTTGGGCTTGCTGGCGACGTTACAACCCCTCCGGTCCCTTTGGTCGTCTGGAGTTCCTGTCCGCACTGGGGTGTCTCTCTCGCCTGCTGGAATCTCCGGCGGTGTCCTCGTCACGGAGCTTAAAGGTGACATCGAGCCTGGGAGACTCCCTGAGTCTCCAGCGGCTGGGCATTTCCCGCGTTTGATTCTCTGCGCACAATATGAGCATCCATTGGCTCCGAGATCGGCGTTGACGATGAGGGGAACTGCAGGGTAAGGTTCCCCTCGCGGTTTTCGCTTCCTTCCCATGAAGGTAGTTCAGTTTAGCAAGACATATTCAGGCAACTCAGGAGCTCAAGAATTCGCGCTGCTCTAACCGGCAGCCATCTTGGATCCTGCCCCCAAGTCTTTTTAATATGTACCAGGGTGAAACTTGGCCAGAGTCGGGCTTTTAGCAACACAGTTCGTTTCCATTAAAATAAAGCATTTAAAAGAACATCCAGCATCTATTCTTTCTTGTATACCCTCATGTCAATTCACAGAGACAGAATAGTTATTCTTCCCGACCCTTCTTTTTTGACTAAGGTACTGTCAGAATTTCACTCAAGTCAGGAGATTGTTTTACTGGCTCTAATGAGAATGGAGGGGATAGAGAGGAGGCCTCACCCACTAGATGTCCATAGTGTGCTGCTTCATTACTTAACAGTCACCAATAAATTCAGAAAGACAAAAAAGGGACCAGGCAGCATCTAAACCCTCCATTGTATGCTGAATTAGAGAAGTGATAGTGGCAGCATATGTTGCATAGGCGAAGCAGGCCTCGAGGGCTCTGTGCACCCATTCAACAAGGGCACAAGCGAACTCATGGACAGAGAGTAAGGCGGCAACACCTCAGGATATTTGTAAGACAGACACCTGGTCCTCCTGGAGTATTTTCACAAAGCATTACAGGCTAGATCTGCAGGTAGAAGAGGAACTGAAGTTTAGTAAGATGGTGGCGGGGGGGGGGCAATAAGGCCACGGCCTGTTCGAACTAGTTTCTGCTCAGGTACATCCCACAGGTGTGGACTGGTCTGCCAGGACTAAAGGAAAGGAAATTATCTAGTAAGTACAAATTTCACCTTTTCAGCTAGGACTGAATTTACAAATCTTTCGGGAATGGATTGAAAAAGGTATCACACGGTTGGGACATTTTTGGGGAGAAGGGAATATTTAGACCTTCCAAGTATTCTGTGAGAAATATTCTTTAGATAGCTCAAACACTTATCATTACTTGCAACTTTGGCATTTTATAAGAGCAAAACAGGTGGTAGAAAATTTACTTTTAGGCAAATCCCAATTTGAACTTTGGTGTGATAATGCAGATAGAATTAAGGATGCAATATCTAACATTTACTGTTTACTTAATAAAGATCCAAATGTTAAATCTTCCTTAATGAGAGCTTGGGGAAAAGATATGGGGCGTGAACTGTCTGAGAATGAATGGGATTTGGTCTTTGTTAATATTAAGAGAATTTCCATATCAGTGATGAAAGCAGTAAATAGCTATAAAGTGTTAAGGTGGTATTTATCTCTTGAATGTCTTCATAGAGCTTACCCTCATTTAGCTGGATCTTAGTCAGAAGGGTTGTAGTGCTTTGGGCACGTTTTTTCATATGTGGGGGATTGTTCTGGAAGGAGATTTTTTCATTTTTAAATTGGATCACTTGCTTACAACTTATTCCATCTCCTAAGTGTGTGTTATTAAATATACCTGCTAATCAAGATGATGATTCTAAGTGGTCTTTGACACATCAGATTTTAATAGTGGCTTGATGCGAGATAGTGTCTCATTGGAGGTAAGTAGATACACCTTCTGTAGGTGCTGTAGAGTAGAGACTTGAGAAAATATTTGCATTGAATAAGTTAACTGCAATAAAAATCATAATTTATTAAAGTTTGTATGTGTTGGGACCCATTTATAAGATGAAAATCTATACATTTTTAAATATTTGGTTGTGTACAAGATCTGTTTCTAAATCTTTGTTAGAGCGTAAAGTTGAACAACACTGCTACTTCTTAGGAAAATCCTATATACTCATAATCAAGATTATTATAAGTTTCGGTATGCTTTCTATTGAATTGCTGTACTTCTTTAGGGTGGCCTTACAGTGGTTAATTGTACTTGAAATTATTTTTACCAATACTAATGCTGCTGTTGATGTTGCTTAATGAGGGGATTGGAGGCCAGGATGGGTTTAAGCGGGGGGGAGGAGGGGGGGTTAATGTTCTGTACTAAAAATGTTTTTGCTCAACATATATGATAATGTAATTGTATTCCTGAACTGTTTTTTGCTAATGTTGAAGCAATAAATTATAATTTACAAAAAAAAAATTTAGCGGCCCGAGTTCTAACTGAATTCTCTATATATGATCACATTACACCTGTATTATCTGAATTACAGTGGCTGCCCATCCACTTCAGAATTCAATATAAAGTCCTAATGCTGATCTAAAAGGTTAACATCAGTGCGGAAGCATTATGGATAAGATCTGCTTTACATATTCCTACTCCTCAGTGTAATTTGAGGTCAGCTAATAAAGGTCTGTTAGTAATTCCCACAATCCATTAAGCTCACTGGGGGAAGAGCTCAAGTTATTTCAGTGCCAGGCTGATTCTGTGGAACAGAATGCTTGAATATCTTAGAATCGTGTCAGACAAGAAAGCCTCTAAAAGATCTTTAAAATGTGGCTTTTTCAGCAGGCTTTTGATACAGCAGACTCTTGATGCATCAGTCATTTAGAATATCCTGGGCTGAAGTAATTGATTTTTTTGATATAGTGTACATTGTCTTTTGGCCAGTTTGTATATTATAGTCTTGTTTTCCTTTTATAGTTTTTAAAATTCATGTATGCTATTACGTTGCAAACCACCACGATTGTGGAGTATGCAGTCAATTATTTTAAATAAGTAAAGTCCTTGGATGCAAAATAACTGCGTACTTTATATCTGGACAGGCTGTTGAAAAATTGGCCCCTAAATTGCAAAGCAAATCAGAAGCCCTGTGAATAAAAATTTCTGCAGAGTCAAATTATTATCATCTCTTAAAAAGTTATTTATTTATTTAAAAACATATGTATCGCAAATCAAAATTACTAAGTGGTATACAATAAAACATTTATAAAACATAATTTAAACATAAACAAGACACATTTAAAACATAAAATACCTTAACACTAGCTCACTACATTCATAGCCATTTTTCATCCATAATTGGTACTGGCCTTCTATTCTTAAACGTCAGTGCACATTATAAAATCTGCTGCCTACTTAAATTCACATTAAACATGAGCCTGAGAAAAAAGAAAGGTCTTTTGGAGTTTTCTGAATTTTAATAGAGAGGGCTCTTCTTTTAGACTTTGAGGGAGGGAATTCCACATTACAGGGCCTTACACATGGAATAGTCTCTCACGAGATTCATTAAGGCGAACGATCCTAGGAGAAGGAACGTTCAAAAGCATTTGGCTAGTGGATCTTAAGGTTCGTGACGGTCAGTATAGTTTCAGTGCCGCATTAAAACTTGCAGGAACAACACCATTCAAACCTTTAAAAACTAACAGTATCTTAAAAGAGATCCTCCATTGTAAACTCTTTAGAATGGGTGAGATGTGATCATGCATCAGTGTCCCAGTAATTATCCTGGCAGCAGAATTTTGGGCATACTGCAATGCCTTCAAAGATTTTTGGGGACAACCTAAATAACAAGCATTACAGTAGTCCAGAAAGGAAAGGGCAAGAGAATGGGCGACAGTTCTTAAGTTGGACTTGCTTAAGAACGGCTGTAATCTATGGAGCATATAAAATTTGAAAAACATCCCTTTCACAACTCTTGAAATTAATTGAATGAGTACTCTATTTCTGTCTGCTTTATGTTGGATTGCAATGTGTTAATCCAGAATTCTCATTACCTTTAGGAAAACATTAATGTTTATCAGGTCCTATCAGCTCATCATTATTTTGGTATTTGTATATGAGTATTCTTAATGTTCATAGGAGGAACCATATAAAAGATTGTTTATCAGAAATGTGGTATCATGCAATGTGCTAAGTATTTTCAAGGATTGATAAACCAGTTTGCCAACATGAACTGTTTAAAACATCAACCCTATAAAAACACCACCAGGGTTTCAGCAGAATCCCTGCTTCTGACGTCCTAAGAATATGCTGTAAAAAAAAAAAAAAAAGTAAAACAAAAAATGTTAGTTAAAAACTGAGCCTGTAGAAAATGTCACTGATTTTACCATAATGATAGAATTTCTTCACTTGCTCAAAACTGGATGCATGTCTCTCAACATTAAGCCAACTGGGACCAAACACATTATTTATAAAGAGAATGTGAATGTGCAATGAGCCAATCATAGCTGTTTTCATTTGTGAAGGACCAATAATGGCTTTCCCTTTAAATAGAATTAATCATTATGCATTCACATAAAATCCATTCCTAAGGACTAATTTGAAAAAAAAGAAACTGAATGTACAATGGGCCAATCATAGCTGTTTTTCATTCGCAAGGGGTCAATACTAGCTTTCCCTTATCTATGACTTTGTGTTTCACCATGGGAGTTAGTGTTGTTCTCTTTTGGGAAGACTAAGTGATCTCTTTGTACCAGAATGGCAGAAAATTGTGGTTGTATTCAACATGATAATTTGGAAGCTTCTCTAGTTGAGCACTGTATTGATGCTCAACACTCCTTTGAAGACACACTCCCTAAAAACATCAGAAGTGGTGATCAGTATTTAGTTTTGCACTAGAATGAGCAAAAGTAGATTTTTAATTTATGCACAGTTACACCATATGGCCTCAATAAAGATATTGATTGAGTTTTGTTTTTTTTCCAAAAATATTATTTTATTTAAAAATTCTTATAGACTGCCTGAAGCAGTTGTTCTGACAGCTTTTATTTACTATATTCGATGTGTTAGGGACTATTTGTGATGGACTGAGTCACCTGAATTGTTTTTTTTGTTTCTCATTTTTTCTTTTTAAAATCTAGTCCTTTTGTGAATGCATAATTGGTTATGTCAATTTAAAAGGAAATCCATGTACTTTGTAATCTCCACTGCAGGTCACTATTATACTTGGTTTTTTTCAATTTTATTATAGTTACGTGTAAAACTTCATGAATGAACCATAGCTGTGATTGGCCCATTGAATATTCAGGTTCTCTATATAAATTACGTGCTTGGTCCAAGTTGGCTTAATGCTGAGAGAGTGTATCCCTACCCCCTTTGAACAAGTGCATTCTGTCTTAATGCTGTAATTGCTGGCATTTTCTATAGGCTCAGTTTTTTAACTAAAAATTTTGATTATAAATCTTTTTGCAGTACAATATTGTTGTGGTTCCTGAAGCAGGCATTCTGTTGAAACACCAACATTGTATTTTTCGGGTAGTGCATGTTGTCAAACTGGTTTAGCCATCCATGACATAAGAACATAAGAAGTTGCCATGCTGGGTCAGACCAAGGGTCCATCAAGCCCAGCATCCTGTTTCCAACAGAGGCCAATCCAGACCATAAGAACCTGGCAATTACCCAAACACTAAGAAGATCCCATGCTACTGATGCAATTAATAGCAGTGGCTATTCCCTAAGTAAACTTGATTCTTAATCAACTTAATCAACTTAATCAACTTAATCAACCTCACCCCCCAATCTTCGCGTTCACCCACTCAACAAACACCTCACTCAACCGCTCAACAATCACCACTCCCAACAGATCAACAACCATCGCACCCAAATGTCAAACAACCCAACACTTCACTAACAGTGCTCAACACTTTTGAGCTCACATCCACTCTAGAAATTGAGAATATTCTCAAGAAGATAAAACCATCCTCCCATCCATCAGACCATATTCCATCCAACAAACTGAGTCTGATCACCAACACCATAGCCAAACCTTTAGCAGACATTATTAACTGCTCCTTCACTCAAGGTCATGTCCCGAACCAACTCAAGTTAGCCATGCTCAAGCCGCTCCTCAAAAAACCCAACTTACCCACCTCAGACCCAGCTAACTTTAGACCCATAGCAAACCTCCCGTTGATTGCCAAAGTTATGGAGAAAGTTGTAAACAAACAACTTACAGAATATCTTGACGAAAACAACATCCTCACCTCAAACCAATTTGGCTTTCGTAAGTCTATGAATACCGAATCATTATTAACATCACTATCAGACACTATCATTTTCAACCTAGAAAAGGGCCAACCTTGCCTCCTTGCTCTCCTGGATCTTTCATCAGCGTTGATACCGTTAACCACTCATGCCTTCTGCAACGCCTAATAGACATCGGCATTACAGGAGCAGCTTTTAACTGGTTCAAATCGTTTTTGGAGAACAGAACATACAAGGTCAAGATAAATAACAAAGAGTCCCACACCATCGAATCCAAAAGGGGGGTACCACAAGGATCATCCCTCTCCCCGACTCTCTTCAATATTTATCTACTCCCACTCTGTCAACGTCTCACTAACCTTAAGCTAAGACATTACCTATACGCGGATGATATTCAAATCCTCATCCCTATAGAAGATTCCATTCACAAAGCCATATCATTCTGGAATAAATGTCTGTCAGCTATCAACAATCTACTCACCAGCCTCAACTTGGTTCTAAACAAAAACAAAACTGAAATCCTCATTATAACACCGGATAACTATACCCCCTCCTCACATTCTAACACTAATCAACATCCGGACACCGCAGGGCTCTCCACCACGCAACAAGTTAGAGACCTGGGAGTCATCATAGACAACAGACTCAGTCTCAACAAATTCGTCAACAACACAACAAAAGAATGTTTCTTTAAACTTCAAACATTAAAGAAACTCAAACCTCTCCTCCTATACAGAGACTTCCGCATGGTTTTACAAGCCATCATACTCCCAAAGCTAGATTACTGTAACTCTCTCCTCCTAGGCCTACCAGCATGCACCATCAAACCACTTCAGATGGTCCTGAACGCCTCTGCAAGAATTCTATCAAATGCCAAAAAGAGAGATCATATCACCCCTATTCTCCACCATCTCCACTGGCTTCCGATTAAATGCAGGATCCAGTTCAAGTCTTTAATGATGATACATAAGGCCTTACACAACATCGCACCTCTCAACCTAACATTTCAAATTCAATTACACACATCTGTGAAACCAACCAGAAGCGCCTATCAGAACAGACTAATCACACAACCGGCGAAATCCGTTCTGAGGAAACGTGCATTATCCACAGCGGGCCCTTCACTTTGGAACTCGCTCCCTCCAGACCTTCGTTTGGAAACATGCCACTCTACATTTAAAGGGAAACTTAAGACTTGGCTTTTCAAACAAGCTTTCCCCTAGAGCCAAGAACTCGAATAAAAGTCTTTTTCAAGCCCACAACGAGTTATTCAGATCTATTATTTTCTTCCTTTTTTCATTCAGAAATTTACACATGCTGACTTCAATGTAAAATCTTGTTTACTTAGTTCTTGTTCAATGTAAAACTTCTTGTTTATTCTGTTCTATGTAAACCGCTATTTGTAGCGATAGTTACTGTTCTTTGTGAACCGGGGTGATATGTATATTATACAGGAACCTCCGGTATATAAATTATTTTAAATAAATAAATAAAATAAACTTGATTAATAGCTGTTAATGGACTTCTCCTCCAAGAACTTATCCAAACCTTTTTTGAACCCAGCTACACTAACTGCACTAACCACATTCTCTGGCAACAAATTCCAGAGCTTTATTGTGCGTTGAGTGAAAAAGAATTTTCTCCGATTAGTCTTAAATGAGCTACTTGCTAACTTCATGGAATGCCCCCTAGTCCTTCTATTATTTGAAAGTGAAAATAACCGAGTCACATCTATTCGCTCAAGACCTCTCATTATACTGAACACATTATATGATATAGCATATGTGCAAAATAATTTTTTGGGGGGGGGGGGGGGCCTTTTATGATCATTAAAAACTTTGTTTCTTTGGGGTGGACTGTTTGCCTTTATGTTTATTTGGATAATTGGTATAAGACTGTCACCACCATTAATAAACAACATAATTCTGAATCATTGATGAAGTTATGCTAAAAATGACATAATAAATGTATAGTAAATCAATTTATATAAGTAATAGTGCTCAGTATTTATTGTCAGTGCTGAATAGATTTATTTCAGTTGAACATTCATATACAGCATTGTAAGGCACATATATGAACTAACATTTGCTTATTTGACCAAGTTAGTTTTCACTGTATTTTTCAAAAAGGAAAATTGATTGTTGAAAAAGTTTTAGTTCCTACTTTTTTCGTTATTTTTCCCACCCTTTCTCTCTTGCTGCTTCTACCTTAAGATGACATGGCCAGGAGCTCAGGCCCATCAGTGGCCTGAGTGTTGGAAGGACACCTCCTTTAAGGTGCATCCTCTGATACCACTAGTGGGCCAGCAGGAGTTGCCACAATAACAGCAACCATGGGCTTGAGCACACCACCTCTGAAGTGCATCAAGGCCAGACTGACCCCGATGGACAGAGGCTCCCAATCCGCATACCCTGCAAGGCCAGCCCTTTAATTCTCTTCTTATCTGTTAATGTATTTTAAAAGGATACAGTGACCACATTTCCCTCATGTTGTGTTTTTCAGGTGATGAAGTGGACATTAACAGCATGGAAAATGTGATGATAGAATATGCTGCAATGGACAGGGAACTAAATCAGTATATACAGTCTGTTGAAGAAACAATACATCAGGTAAATGCAAATAATTTTGGATACTGTAGCGCTAATGAATATATATACACTCCAAAGTTCAATAGTCTCTTTTGGAAATGCTTGCTCAAGCATGAAGAATGTTCCTGATACAGATTAGAACACTCAGAAAGTAAATGCCAGTATAAAGGTTATTTTTTAAACCCATTTGATAGGGAAAAGTTGCTGAATGTATTTTATGCCACTTTAAATGTCTATGTAAGAAAATCTGACATGTTCAGCATCAATTTTGGATAATGCTTATGTTTGGCCCATCAATGTTATATCAGCCTGTAGAAAATCAAGCTTTTCTCAGACTAATATAACTATTAGGACTCTGCATTATAAAGATGTCATATCTATCAAGTCTTATGATTATGGATCTCTTCTGTTTTGTGGATCTTTACCATCTGAGGCACTACTTAGTAGCAAAGGATTATTTATCTCGTTTTGTACTTTCTCTTCTTGTGGTATCATTGGGCAGTGTCCAGCCCATTTTGTGCTGATGTCATGATCAGGTAAGTCAGAATCTAAACATCATATTGCATTTTCACTGAGCTGTACCTGAATGAAAAAAAACAATTCAAACTAGCAGGGACTATTTTACGATCCTATTGTGTAGTAATTTGAATCATTATGGGGCAGATTTTAAAAGCCCTACGTGTGCCGGGCCTATTTTCAAAAGGCTCAGCGGCGCACATAAAGCCCCGGGATGTGTGTGAGTCCCGGGGCTTGAAAAAATGGGCGGGGAGGGGGAGTGGCAGGTGTAACTTGTGAGACAAAGGTACGGGAGGGGGTTTTTCAGGCTGCGGGGCGGGACAGGTAGGGGAAGGGTGGGGAAGGGGGGGGGAGAAAGGAAAGTTCCCTCCGAGGCTTCTCCGATTTCGGAGCGGCCTCGAAGGCAACGGGGAAAGCCAGCTGGTCTCACAGAGTGCTCGGCACGTTCAGGGTGCACTAGTATGCAACCCCTTGCACGCACTGACCCCTGATTTTATAACATGCGCATGGCTGCACACTCATGTTATAAAATCGGGCGTACATTTGTGCGCGCCGGGTAGCTTTTAAAATCTGCCCCTGTGGCTTTTGCTTTGAGCTTATTTTGCTACATCTGCAAAGATATAGGCATTATTAGGTATTATGTAGAAATGTATACCTACTGAGATTTTACCTGTTGCAGGTGTAGCCAGTTAAATTCCCAGTAAAAGATGGAATGATTCAAACTACTTCACAATGGGAGACCTAAAATATTTCCGGCTTTTTAATTGTATTTTTGAAGCCACAATTAAGGAACCAAAGTTGTAGCTTTATGGAGACACTTTAATATTTTCAAAAGTGACATCATCCTGTGGAGGCCGGCATGGAAAACTTATGTCAGAGTTTCTAGAAACTTTGACTGGCACACTTATCATGCCCAGCATTCCACTATCCATGCATCCATACGGGGTCTTTCTTCAGTCATTTCTTTTCTGCGTAGCTTTCAGCTCGTGATCTTTTTCTCTCTGGAAACTTCTGAAAAGTGAGTTTTTCACTTTTTTCTCCTGCTCTGGGTCTCTCTCTGCTTCCCACTTCTTTCTCTGTCGGAGTAATTTTTCGCGCTGTTCCCTGGCCGGCCAGTCGTCATGCCTTTTGTGGCCCCCGGTGAGCCTCATGGTGGCATCGGGCTTCCATTGATACTCCCAGTGCCCCCAGACTTTGTCCCTGACGGATCCATATGACTTGTACATCCTCTGCCTGGTGGCATCGCACGATGTTCGGGGCTGTGAATTGTGCGCTCAAATGACCCCAAAAGGCTGTTGGGCCAGGTTGGACAAGATGGAGAAGGTTTTTTGGTTCGGGAAAGTCCGAACCCTCCACTTCTGCATCGATGTCAATGACGCCTCGATCCCTCGATGACCACTCTTCCCCAAGGCTTGCGGGGGAATAAGACTCCGGGAATTGCCCTGTCTCAGTGACCTCCAAGTTGTGGACTTCAGGATCGTGTTCCTTGTCCTTGGCGCCGGGGAAGGACCAGACTGAACACTGTGGGAGGTCTTGGAAGCACCGTCACTTGTTCCTGTTGGTACGCGGTGCCAGCCTTGGACTGGATATGGCACTTGGTGCCTTGCCTCTGAAGCAGCTATGGCAAGAGGAGGTACCACCCTCCCTCGATGCCGGTGGCCAAGGCCATCCACATCAGTTCCAGTGCCGAACGTCAATCCTCTTAGGAGCTCCAAGGAGGAGTTGGCCTCTTCCCTCACCTCTCAGCCTGCCCTTTTATCGGAGGCCTTTGAGGCGGAGTTGGAATGTCAGGTGCAGCTGGTGGTGGAATGTGCTTAGCGTGACAGGAGCTGGCATCACCGACACCCTCGAGGCCGGTGCACGCACCGATGCTGCCTACGGTATTAGGGTTGAAGCTGTTGTTGGGTCATCTTGACATCCTCCTTGGCATCCTCCCGACCCAGTTACTACTGGTGCCCCGCGATTCCTCAGTGGGCTGAAGGGCACTGAAACGCAAGGTGTCTGAACTTGTTCTCATGGGGGAGTCCTCTGAGGAAGAGGGCCCGTTGATGCCCTTTGCTCTACGGGGTCCCCTTGTCCCCTGTCCAGTGCTGCCGGGACCAGGGCCTAGGCCTTCGAGTCCCTCGATGACCTTGGGTTTCTGAATGCCCTCGGGTCCTTTGGTTCCCCTGCCTAGGGATTTGCCCACTTTCCCTGGCCCCCATCTCCAGGCAGCCGAGATGAGCCTCAGGGCCCGTACGAACTCTGGGGAGAGGACATCTCTGATGCTTCATTGGTAAATTCCAATGATCTTCCATCAGATCCTTCCCCCTTGGAGGAATGCCGCCGTTCTCCACCTGAGGACTTGACCTTCACGGGGATCGTCGAGGTGATGGCTGAAGCCATTCCCTTTCAACTTATGATGGAGGAAGATGCCCGCCATAAGATGCTGAAGATCCTCCAGTTTGTGGAGTCCCCGAAGGAGTTTGTAGCGGTGCCTGTTCACGAGATCTTCAGGGAGCTGCTTCTTCGGCTCTGGGAGCACCCCCTCTCTGTGGCCCAGGTGAACCAGAAGGCTGATGGGCCGCATCTCTCTCCACAAGAGGACGTCCCATCTAGTGACATCATCTCCCCGGTGACCTACCTCAGCTATTAAAGTAAGACCGCGATCCCAGGTGTTGCGCGCTGGGCTTCGCGTGCCTAAGGAATGCGACCAAGGAGCAAGCCCCTTGGCGCGCCCCTTAGCGTCAACCCTTAGCGCCACCCATTAAATTCCTTGCCCCCCCTCCTCCTCCCCCCTCACCCTAAATACTTCACTCTTATTTACCAACCAGTTCCTCCTCTGACAACCAGCAGATCAATTGTGGGCAGTGCACAAAGTGGAGGCTGACTTTTCTCATTGCAGCAAATTTATACCTGCTTATTACTTATAATTATTGTAGAAGGCTTATGTGTATAATATATTGCTGTCTGTGATTTCATTTTATTATAGTCAGATATTATTATAGTATATTAATTTACTGTTTGGTTTCTCTGCTGTAGAGTTTCTTTAAGATTTAAGAAAACACTCCAGCTTTTAATCTGATAGAATCTATCTCTTACTTAGATTTAGCTGTAACTAATAATCTCTGTTTGGAAATTAATATTGGGGCATAATGAGCTGAGTAAAAAGAATTTAAAACAAAGGATAAATAAACTTCCAGAAGTGTCCTGATCTACCTAGCTTGGGTGTAGCCGTCTCAGAGCTTGGGGGTGCTTAACTCTGACAACCAGCAGATCCATTGTGGGCAATGCACAGAGAGGAGCCAGGGAGCACAAAAGATTCTTGTGTCCAGCTAAGTAAAGGTTTAACTTAGTTTAACATAGTAAGCCAATCAGGGGGAGGGTCTTATTAAACTCAATAGCAGATACAGAGTACTGAGAACATCCGTGACCAAGGGTTAACGGTTTTACTCCCTCCCACCCTCCCACCCTACCTCTCTACCCACCCACCCCTGGGTTTGTTTTTTCTGATACAGTCTGCCTAAATTTATATTTGGCAATCAAGATACATTAGTAAATTGGTATTTCCTTAGGTGTTAACCATCAAATTACCAAAATGAGGACTATCCAATGTTACTATTGTGGAGCCTTTATTCTGAGGGAAATCATCTGGAAACTTAGGGCTTGCCCCATTTGTTCAGAACTCTCTTCCTTGAAAAAGGAGCTGGCTGAAGTTAAAGCTAAATTAGCTTCAATGAAGAAAGGCTCACCCACTTTACAATATTCAGGAATTAATTCCCCATTACCACAAAAAACCAAAAGTCAAGGATAAAGAGATTTACAGTGGGCTCAGGTAGGATAAGACCCATGACCCACAGGCACCCATTTTTGACAGCTGTGCAGCCCACAAGTCTACCCCCCTACTCACACAGGGCATTAAGGAACTCAATAAAACAACAAGATTACAGTGGACTCTGGTAGAATTGAACCTGTGATGCAGAGACACACACTGTATCAAGTGCAACAATTACAAAAAGCCTTCTCTGTATTAAATACTGAAGAAGTTCTTGAGAAAAAGATTGAAGTGATATCTGAAAAGAGAGAAGAAACCCAGTGCATACAGAAATTCCAGATCAGTAACCAAAGGAAAAAGCTCATTGTGCTGGATGAATCTGTCATCAAAGGTACTAATCCTTTCCTTTGCACAAAGGGAAAGGGAGAAGTGGACAACAAAACTCAACTAAATAGTTCACAAAAGGAGTCCAGGAACAGCAGTAACCTGAATGAGGAAAGCTGGAAAGCTATGAGCACAAATGCTCGTAGTTTGGGCAATAAAATCCCAGATCTGCAAGCTCTAATGGTAGAGGCGGACTTGGACATTGTTGCTGTCACGGAGACGTGGTTCACGGAATCTCACGATTGGGATACGGCAATACAGGGCTATAACTTGTTAAGGAAGGACAGAGAGGATAGGAAAGAGGGAGGAGTGGCTCTTGATATCAGAAACAATATCCAAGCATCTGAGCTGCAAGGAAGATGGGGCAATGAAGAAGCACTATGGGCCAACCTAAAAAAAAGATGGGACATCCATTTTTATTGGAGTGGTTTGCAGGCCTCCAAAGCAAAAGGAAGAGCTTGACAGAGATCTGGTTGAAGACATCCAAAAGATGGGAAAGAAGGGAGAAGTGGTGATCGTTGGAGACTTTAATTTGCCGGATGTAGACTAGAGAATCCCATCTGCAGAATCTAACAATAGTAGAGAAATAGTGGATGCTCTGCAAGGAGCTTTGTTCAAACAAATGGTAATGGAACCCACGAGAGAAGGAGCTATACTCGATTTAGTGCTCACTAATGGAGATAATGTCTCTGATGTCCAGGTGGGTGCCCACCTCAGCACCAGTGATCATCAAACGGTATGGTTTAATATCACAAAAAGGATACGGAAAAGAAGCACAAAGACCCAAGTTTTACAGTTCAAAAACACGGACTTTGATGAAATGGGGAAGTACCTGGAGGAAGAACTAGTAGGCTGGGAGAACAAAAGATATGTGGAACAGTGGACCAAACTAAAAGGAGCAATTACCAAGGCAACTAATCGATATGTTAGAAAAGTAAAGAAAAGAAAAAGAAAAATGAAACCTATCTGGTTCTCAAAGGAGGTGGCTGACAAAATAAAGGCTAAAAGAACAGCGTTCAAGAAATATAATGGATCCCAAAGGGAGGAGCACAAAGAAGAATATCTGGTAGAACTGAGGGAGACAAAGAAAGTAATCAAGATGGCAAAAAGTCAAGTGGAAGAAAGGATTGCCAAAAAGGTAAAGAGAGGTGACAAAACATTTTTCAGATACATCAGTTAAAGGAGAAAAGTTCAAAGTGGTATAGTGAAATTGAAAGGTGAAAAGGATCAATGTGTGGAGAGAGACGAAGAAATGGCAGAAATATTAAACAAATACTTCAGTTCTGTGTTCACTAAAGAGGACCCTGGAGAAGGACCGTCGCTAGTTAACAAGAAACTGGAAGGGAATGGAGTAGATTTAACTCCATTTACAGTAGAGAATGTATGGGAAGAGCTGTGGAAACTGAAAGTGGACAAAGCCATGGGGCCTGATGAGGTTCATCCCAGGATACTGAGGGAGCTCAGAGATGTGCTGGTGGGTCTGCTGTGTGACCTGTTCAATAGATCCCTAGAAACGGGAGTGGTGCCGAGCGATTGGAGAAGAGCAGTGGTGGTCCCACTTCAAAAGAGTGGAAACAGAGAAGAGGCTGGTAACTACAGACCAGTTAGCCTCACCTCGGTGGTGGGAAAAGTAATGGAGTCGCTGTTGAAGGAAAGAATAGTGAACTGTCTACAGTCGTAAAAATTTCTGGACCAGAGGCAGCATGGATTCACCAGGGGAAGATATCAGACAAATCTGATTGACTTTTTTGATTGGGTAACCAAGGAATTGGAACAAGGAAGAGCGCTCAATGTCATCTACTTGGACTTCAGCAAAGCTTTTGATACGGTTCTGCACAGGACTCTGGTGAATAAAATGAGAAGCTTAGGAGTGAGTGCCGAGGTGGTAGCCTGGATTGCAAACTGGTTGACGGACAGAAGACAATGTGTGATGGTAAATCAAACTTATTCTGAAGAGAGAGCGGTGTTGAGCGGAGTGCCACAGGGATTGATGTTGGGACCGGTCCTGTTCAATATCTTTGTGAGCAACATAGTGGATGGAATAGAAGGTAAGGTTTGTCTTTTTGCAGATGACACTAAGATCTGCAACAGAGTGGACAATCTAGAAGGAGTGGAGAGAATGAGACGGGATTTAAGGAAACTGGAAGAGTGGTCGAAGATATGGCAGCTGAGATTCAATGCCAAGAAGTGCAGAGTCATGCATATGGGGTGTGGAAATCCGAAAGAACTGTATTCGATGGGGAGAGAATGGCTGATGTGCATGGAGCAGGAGAGAGACCTTGGGGTGATAGTGTCTAATGATCTGAAGTCGCGCGAAACAATGTGACCAGGTGATAGCTAAAGCCGAAGAATGCTGGGCTGCATAGAGAGAGGAATATCGAGTAAGAAAAGGGAAGTGATTATCCCCTTGTACAGGTCCTTGGTGAGGCCTCACCTGGAATACTCTGTTCAGTTCTGGAGACCGTATCTCCGAAAGGACAGAGACAGGATGGAGGTGGTCCAGAGAAGGGTGACCAAAAAGGTGGAGGGTCTTCATCAAATGACTTATGAGGAGAGATTGAAGAATCTAAATATGTACACCCTGGAGGAAAGGAGGAGGAGAGGTGATATGATACAGACTTTCAGATACTTATAAGGTTTTAATGATCCAAAGACAACAACAAACCTTTTCCGTTGCAAAAAAATCAGCAGAACCAGGGGTCACAATTTAAAACTCCAGGGAGGAAGACTCAGAATCAATGTCAGGAAGTATTTCTTCACGGAGTGGGTTGGTGGATGCTTGGAATACCCTTCTGGAGGAAGTGGTGAAGACCAAAACTGTGAAGGATTTCAAAGGGGCGTGTGGGATAAATACTATGGATCCATAAAGTCTAGAGGAAGTGAATGAAGAGAAGAGGCATGGGGGTGGCTTGCGGGAATGACGGCTACTACCTGGAGATTAATATCCTTATTCAGTAAACATACACACGGTTAATGTCCTTATTCAATAAGCATACACATGGTTAATGTGACTCCAACATTGCTCTATGCTTCAACAGCAAGAGGAGATGTGGAAAAAAGTGTTTGCATCCACAAAAAAGCAGGGGAGTAGCTTGCTTGTTACGGCGGTTACTACCCCAAACCAAATAAGCCTGATATTTCACTTTCAATGTATATCCAGCATAGCTTTCTGCTTCAATGGCAGGGGGAATGAAGATGATTTATATTCAGACAGCTACCAACAAGGACTGAATTACATAGTCTGGGTAAAACAAATAAGCATGGGAATTGCTTGCTTGTTAAGCGGTTACTACCCTGAATCAAGCCTGATACTTCACTTGGAATACATATCCTGCGCAGCTCACTGCTTCAATTGCAGGGGGAATGAAGAAAAGAGGATGTATATTCAAACAACCAACAAGGACTGAATTGCACAGGCTGGGTAAACAAGCGTGGGAATAGCTTGCTTATTACGGTGGTTACAAACCAATTAGCTAGACACTACACTTAGATGCAGCTCCAGCACTGCTATCTACATCGAGGGCAGGGGTGGAAGGGAAATAGAACCAAATATTTACTTAAAAGGGACAAGAGTAACAGATAAGTGAAAGCTTACTGGGCAGACTGGATGGACCGTTTGGTCATCTTCTGCCGACGTTTCTATTTTTCTATGTTACCACAACCCACGAGCCCCTCGCCCTGTAAGACCTACCTACCCCCCCCCCCCCAACTAGCCGTACACCCCTCACCCCATTCCCTCCCTTTTTTGCTTCCCCCGCAAATCTTCCACACTAGCAGCATCCTCTACTAGCAATGCCTCCCTTACAATCACACCTCCTAAACATGCTAGGACACCCAATACCCATACTCAAACACTACCACTCCAAGCACAACCCACCCTTCCTCACCCACCCTACCGAACAATCCAGATCTCTGCTACCAATCATGCTTACCCCTCCTCACACAATTCATTGGCCTCACTGCCTTTACCTTCATTCTGTTCAACTCACAATCCATCATTAAAAAGACCCCCATTCTCAACGACATCCTCCTGGATGACAAACCTGACCTTTGTGCCATAACTGAGACTTGGCTCAAGGAAACAGACACACTCAATCAACTCCCTAATCACACTTACGACTTTTTCCTCCATACCAAGACCCAAAAAAAGAGGAGGAGGTCTACAACTTGCAGCAAAAAAAGACCTCAAACTGTTATCCCGTACAGTCTGCACTGCTCCCAAATTTGAAATTGGTCTCTCTAAGTCACCACAACTACAAATTTGCTTAGTCTACACCCCCCTGGTCTCCTTGACAAAAATCATCCCCCCTCATCGAATATTTAGCTGAGAACATAATAATTGACACTCCTGCTATCATTCTCGGTGATTTCAATATCCACGTCAATGCAGTACCACTTTCTCCCACATGTGATGCTCTCCTGACCTCACTCAATGCTCTGGGCTTTAAGCAAATCATAACAAGCCCTACACACAAAGCAGGTCACTCCCTAGACCTAATCTTTACAAACTCTCGCATACTACCTGACACTCCCACCTACACCCCTGTACTCTAGTCGGACCATTACCTCATCAGAGCAAATTTTGCAATAAAAAATGCAGCCACCCACGCACACACTAAAAAGAATACTATCCAGTTCAGAAAACCTTGCTCCAGAGATGACTTCATCACAGCCCTCACCAACGATCTTCACAAATTCAATCTTACCGACACCGATTCTGCACGTTCATCCTGGAACCACCTCACTAGCAACATTGCTAATAAAATCTGTCCCCTCCAGTCTAAAAAACTTAACCGCACACTCACCTCAAAAGAACCATGGTACATGCCTGAATTAAAAAAGTTGAAACGCAACCTTAGAAGCCAGGAAAAGAACTGGTGTAAAGACCTCTCTCCCACACAACTTGCAAAATACAAATCCTCCCTACACATCTACCGTGTGAGACTATCCTTAAAACTAAGCGAGACTTCCACACCAAGAGAATCCATAACTTTCAATTAAATGCCAACGCCCTATTCGCATATGTCTCAGATCTGACCAAAACTGCCCTCTCACCCATACCCGACGAGGATACCAAAACAAAATGTGAAGAACTAGCACAATTTTTCCACGACAAAATATCTAAAATCATGACATGATTTCCAACTACTCCACCTCCCACTAAAACCCTCCCAAAAAACCCACTTGCCTCCCTAAACACCTTTGAGACTACTGCATCCACCGAAATAGAATCACTCTTAAAGAAAATGAAACCCTCATCACACCCATCTGATACAATTCCCACTAAATCACTCCTGACCATCCCTAACATTATATCACAACCCCTAGTCAACATCATCAACAGCTCAATCACACTCGGAGATGTCCCTACTTCACTAAAACAAGCTATAGTCAAACCTATTCTAAAGAAACCAAAACTCGATCCCACCGAATTAACCAACTATCACCCAATCTCTAATCTACCCTTCTTAGCAAAAATTCAGGAAAAAGTAGTTAATGCCCAACTAACTGACTTCCTAGAAAAACATAATATTCTTTTCCCATCACAATTCGGCTTCTGTAAGCATTTCAGCACAGAAACCTTACTAATCTCACTCACAGATTCCCTTCTCAAAGGATTGGACAAAGGCAACTCATACATCCTTGCTCTCCTAGATATCTCCTCTGCATTCGACACCATAAGCCACAACATCCTACTCAGCCGGCTTAAGGAAATTGGCATCTCAGGCATCCCACTTCACTGTTTCAAATCCTATCTAAACAACAGACAATACAAAGTCAGAATAGGCAACACCGAATCCCAAGCAATTGATCTATTGCAAGGTGTTCCCCAGGGCTCTTCCTTATCCTCTACTCTTTTTAACGTCTACCTACTACCACTCTGCCATCTCCTTTCTGAGCTGGGTCTTATGCACTTCATATATGCGGATGATGTACAAATCCTCATCCCTATAACGGATACTTTACCCAATGCCATCAAAACGTGGGAAATTGCTCTCGCCACTATCAGTACACTCCTCACTAACCTCAACCTCGCTCTCAACACCTCCAAAACAGAAATAATGATCATATCACCCTAACACAATATCACCCACTCCTAACCCATCAACCTCCCCTCTACAATCACCACTTCACAACACGTACGAGACCTAGGCGTCATCATTGACATTCAACTAAACCTAACAAAATGTATCAATGCCACAATGAAAGAATATTATTTCAAACCTCACACCCTAAAAAAATTTAGACCCCTTCTCCACGTCAACGACTTCCGCACGAAAATTGACTACTGCAACACTCTAGGCCTTCCCAAAAACACAATCTCCCCACTCCAAATGTTAAAAATGCCACCGCCCGCATTCTCACTAACACTCGCAAATCTGAACATATCTCCCCCATCCTGAAAGAATTACACTGTATCCCTATTGCATCTCGTATCTGCTATAAGACCCTATCTATCATACACAAAACCTTACACACCCATAATATGCCTTGGCTCAATGACTATCTTCACTTTCGCACTTCCAATAGACCCACTAGATCATTCTATAAGGCTACCTTACACACCCCCAATTAAGCATACGAATCTTACCACCACAAAAGAGCATGCCCTATCCATTGCAGGGCTTGCTATCTGGAGCTCTATGCCCACCAACCTATGACAAGAGCTCTGCCCAAAAAAATTCAAACAAAAACTGAAAACTTGGCTATTCAAACAAGCTTTTACCTGATCTTCTTCCCTCTCCCTGCAATTACCTCTCCTCTCTTCCTCCCTGACATTTATGCTCAGCTCGATACCACGACTACCTGCTCTTAGTCCCGTTTCTCCTCCCCACATATAATGCATAATCTATTAAATCTGCTCTGTAATCCTTGCTATTGGTTACCTTTTCTGATCTCCATGTAATTATTCTTTAAGCAATTTATTATCTTGCGATACCTCTATACCCTGTTGTCATTCACATTCCATTCTATGTGTTTAACTCCCATTATGTTAGCATTTTATTCACCTAATTATTTACTGACAGGCCGATACAGTAAAGTGCGGCCGCGATTACCCTGCTTTTAACCCGCTTCTAACTCACAATTTGGCCGCGTAAGTCCAACCCGCGATTCACTACCTTTAAACTCATCCTTACCGCTTCTTTAAATCAACCAGTAACCCTTTCTGCCCGCAGCATGTATATGAGATGTAAACGCTCCGATTAGCTATTCCCTCCCATACAGCAATGTGCACCCCGATTATCTCCTTTTTAACCCGTAGTTTTGCTGCGCGTTTAACCTGCTAACTTACCGCCTACCCTTACCCCTGCGTTAGTGTGGAGAGTCAGGTCAGAGACGAAATTTCATGGGCAAACGACCCCCTCACCCCCCGGGACCCTTACCCTGGCGTTAGTGTGGTGTGACAGCAATAGGCAAGCTCAGGTCAAAATCCCCCCCCCCTCCCGAAGCAGGGCGCAGGGCGAAAATCAGCTCGACATGTCATTAAAACAAAAGTAAATAAAGTATAATAAAAGTAAACTTACTGCATGTGAATTTTCTTTGAACAGTCCTCTCTCCCCTCCTCCCGAGGCACGCACTGCGGCTCCCCTACCTCCCGGGGGCAGCCAGCGGCGAAAGTGGCGGGCGAAAGCGTACGGGCGGGCGGGCGAAAGCGTACGGGCGAAAGTGAATGAATGCACGCCCGTACGCGGAGGGAGCCGGTGGGCGTGCATTCATCCAGGCGGAGGGAGCCGGCGGCGAAAGCGGCTCCCAGCAGCCCCCGCCAGCTAAGGTGAATGAATGCATGCCTGTGCGTGCAATTTGGTCGCTCAAGTCGTGACGTCACGACGTTTGGCGTCACGGCGTGTGACGTCGGCATTCGCTAATGCACTGCCTTGAGCGCCCAAATTATATTCGTTCATCTTCGCCGGCGGGGGCTGCTGGAAGCCGCTTTGGCTCCCCTGCCCCTGCCGGCGAAGGTGAATGAATGCACGCCTCTGTGTGTGCAATTTGGGCGCTCAAGGCAGTGCATTAGCGAACGCCGACGTCACACGCCGTGACGTCACACGCCGTGACGTCACGCCTTGAGCTCCCAAATTGCACGCACAGGCGTGCATTCATTCACCGCCGGCGGGGGCTGCTGGAAGCCGCTTTCGCCGCTGGCTCCCTCCGCCTGGATTAATGCACTCCCGCCGGCAAAGGTGAGTGAATGAATGCACGCCCGCTGGCTCCCGCCGCATACGGGCTTGCATTCATTCACTTTCGCCCGTACGCTTTCGCCCGCCCGTACGCTTTCGCCCGCCGCTTTCGCCGCCGGCTGCCCCCGGGAGGCAGGGGAGCCGCAGTACGCGCCTCGGAAGAAGAGAGAGAGAGGACTGTTCAAAGAAAATTCACATGCAGTAAGTTTACTTTTATTACTCTTATTACACTTTATTCACTTTTGTTTTAATTTTCGCGCTGCCTTGCTTCGGGACGGGGGGGAGAGGACTCGCAATTCCCCCTGGTACCTGTCATTTCAAACGTCATTTGAAATGACGTTTGAATTGACAGGTACCAATGCACCCAGGATACTGTATAGGCGCTGTATAGCGCTCTATACAGTAAAATGGATTGCGCAGGCCTAACGCTTCACGGACGCGGCTTGCATTTGCAAGCTATTTAAATACAGTATCGAGCGGTAGGTGATCCGAACTGTGCGTGCGGCAAATGCAGGTGCGCCCGGCCGTAACGCACCTCTTTCTACCGATCCTTACTGTATCGGCCTGCTAGTTATTCCCCCATTATATTAATATTTTATTTACCGAGTTCACCTCCCATTATCTTAGCAACCCGCCGTACATTATGTATTGTTGTTAACTGTTCCTTGTAAAGCATGTTCGCTGCATTTCCTGTTTCATGTAAACCGATGTGATGTTCTCAACAAATGTCGGTCTAGAAAATCCCTAAATAAATAAATAGATAGATAAATACCTTATACAGCAGACCATAGGGTTTGAGAAGCGCCAACTCCCCCCCACCAATCGGTGGTAGTTGAAGCTGTGCTAAAGAAGGCAAAGAGGTCAAAAACTCATGTCTCAGCTCTTCCAGGCAAGGACAACAGAGCATGGAATGCTATGGGTAGGAGAGTGTTTCAGGGTTCCATGTTGGTAGCCTGTATCACCTCCTACCTTTTGTATATGACCCAATATACCCGTAATCTCTGGAAACAAGTCCAGGAAGTTGAGGATGGCCTGGCGCAGCAGCCTCAGGAGGCCCTTACGGTGCTTGTCCAGCAGGGCCTGCAGTGTGGGAAGCACAAGGTATGTGCTACCTACAACATATTTGAGCGGCGGGTTGAGTTGCAGCAGCTGACATTTTGATGCGGCATTTCGCTAGGCTTCATGCCTTGGACCTTCATCCAGAAGTGCAGAACCGGTTAGTTGACCTGCCTTGTACTGGCAATAACCTGTTTGATGACAAAGCTCAAGGAGGCAGTCTCACAGCTGAAGAATCACCATAAGACCCTCCAACATTTATCGGTCAGTGCCTCAGCTTTTTCTAAGAGGTCCTCCCAGCCAGGGTCACGGAGACCCTTCTACAGACAAAAGAAGTACTACCCTCCTGCCCCTCGCTCTCAGCCACAGCAGATCAGCGCCAGGGGCAGATCTCGGCAACAGCAGGGCCCTAGGCCTCAGGAGGCACCCCAGGCTAGCCCTCCTATGGGGTTTTGACTGAATGCGAGAGAGCATAAGCCAGTCGCCTCTTCCAGAACCGGAGAACCCATCGGTCGGGGGCAGGCTCCTTTTCTTTGCGGACTGGTGGCCAGCCGTGACATCTGATTAGTGGGTCCTGTCCATCATTCGTCATGGCTACAAGCTGAACCTCATGACTGTTCCAGCGGATTCTCCACCGTGCCCACAATAGGGTCCTGTCTTGCATCCAGAAGTGCTCCAAGGAGAGCTCTTGGTCCTTCTAACGGCCAGAGCAGTGGAATTTGTCCCTCAGAAGGAGCAGGGACGTGGGTTTTACTCCCATTATTTTATAATTCCAAAGAAAACAGGAGGCTTCAATCCCAGCCTCGATCTGCGAGCCTTGAACAACTTTGCCAAGATAGTATCCCTGGGCACCTTGAGGAGACTAGCTTTGCTCTCTCGACCTCAAATACACATATACCCACATTGAGATCCTCCCCAGTCACAGGAGGCATCTCCGCTTTGTGGTGAACTGTCAACATTTTCAGTACCGCGTGCTCCCATTCGGCTTGGCCTCTGCGCCCCGGGTCTTCACAAAGTCTTTGACTGTGGTGGGTACCTATCTGCACCAGATGTAAATCCCAATCTTTCCATATATAGACGACTGGCTGATCAAGAGCGGCACACAAGCTGGGACATTGCGGGCTCTACGCTGGACCATTTGGGTGTTGGAATACCTAGGTTTTCTAATCAACTACCCGAAATCCAATCTCTGTCTTCTGTCATGGCTGGATTTCATAGGAGCCATGTTGGACGAGACCCAGGTGAAGGCCTCTTTGCTCTGCACCAAGGCACACGCACTGCTAACCTTGGCAGAGGAGGTCCAACACCGCCGACTGGTCTGTGTGTGGTGTATGCTGCAACTTTTGGGACACATGGCCACCATGGTCCATACCACCTTGTTTGCCTGCCTGCATATGCGTCGAGCCCAGTGGACCCTATGCTCCCAATGGTGGCAGGCCACTCAGGGCCTTCAAGTCTGCATCCGGGTTTCCTCCTCTCTCAGGGCTTCCCTTGCTTGGTGGAGGTCCCCATCCAGTCTGGAGCAGGGGATACCTTTTCAGGCTTCCCCTCACCAGGTGGTGCTTACCACTGATGCGTCCCACCTGGGCTGGGGGAACCATTTGGATAGCCTCCACACCCAAGGCCTTTGGACTGCTCAGGAATCTCAGTGTCGATAAACTTCCTGGAGCTGAGGGCAATCTGGTACGTGCTCTGGACCTTCCGGGATCGGCTGTCCAACAAGGTGATCCTCATTTGGACAGACAGTCAGGTGGCCATGTGGTATATAAACAAGCAAGGGGGCACTAGGTCCTTCCTACTTTGTCAGGAGGTGCTACAGATTTGGAGCTGGGCCCTGTCTCAGGAGTTGTTGCTCCAGGCTGTGTACTTGGCTGGTGTGGAGAACACCCTAGCAGATAGTTAAGTCACACCTTCCGGCCCCACAAGTGGTCCCTGAAGCAGGAGGTGACAGACCAGATCTTCCGTCTCTGGAGAACCCCGGACATGGATCTGTTTGCCTCCCCCTGCGACAGGAAAGTTCTGCAGTATTGCTCCCTGTCCAGGTCGGATGACCAGCCAGCCATGGATGCCTTTGCCCTCTATTTGGGGGCGGGCCTCCTCTATGCCACCCTCTACTTCCATTGGTGATGAAGACTCTCTTAAGGTTTTGCCAGGACCGGGGGACTATGATCCTTGTTGCCCCCCATTGGCCGAGACAAGTCTGGTCCCCCCTGCTGCGGGATCTCTCCCAGTGGGACCCAATCTGTCTGGGGACTGCTGCAGACCTCCTTACACAGGATCAGGGCAGGTTATGCCACCCCAACCTCCTGGCCCTCTTCCTCATGGCCTGGCTGTTGAAAGGTTGATCCTGCAGCCTCTGAATTTCTGAGGACATGTTTCAGGTCCTGGTAGCCTCAAGAAAGCCTTCCACTAGGAAGTCTTATGCTTTGAAGTGGAGGAGGTTTACAATCTGGTGTGAGCAGAAAGGCCTTGATCCCTTCTCAAGTCTGACCAGGGAACTCCTGGATTACTTGCTGTATCTTTCAGAGACCAGGCTTAAAACCAACTCTGTTCAGGTGCACCAGAGTGCCATAGGTGCGTACCACCATGTGGTGGATGGCTCGCCCATCTCAGCGCAACCCCCTTGTAGGGTGTTTCATGCGTGGATTGCTTTAACTGTGTCTGGGACCTAAATGTGGTGCTAGCCCAGTTGATGAAACTGCTGTTTGAGCCACTGTGCTCCTCTGCTCTTAAGTATTTGACCTGGAAGGTCATATTCCTGATAGCAATCACATCGGCTCTTAGGGTCCGTGAGCTGCATGCATTGGTGACTTATCTGCCCTACACAAGGTTTTCTCATAACCGAAGGGGTTACAGAATTATCATGACCGAAGGAGTTACAGAATTCCACCTTAACCAGTACATTGTCTGCCCACTTTTTTCCCCAGGCCTCATTCCAACTCAGGGAAAGGGCGCTGCACAAACTGGATTGTAAAAGGGCCTTGGTCTTCTACCTGGACCGGACTGTTTGTCTCTTATGACTCCAACAGGCTGGGTGTGACTGTTACCAAGCAGCCTCTTTCTACCTGGCTAGCCAAATGCATTGCTTTCTGCTACGACCAGGCGGGGCTGCAACTGGTGGGCCACGTCACAACTCATTCTGTTAGGGCCATTGCTGTGGCCCACCTCCATGCAGTTCCTATGGGAAAGATCTGCAAGGCTGCAACGTGGAGTTCCTTCCACACCTTTGTGGCTCATTATTGTCTGGACAGGGTTGGCTGTCGTGATAGCAGATTCGGCCAGTCTATCCTCAGAAATCTTTTTCAGCTGTGAATCCAACTCTTCCTACTATAACCAAAAGATCTTCATTCAAAAATTGGAAGAAGGATCCAACAGAAGAAAATATGATAATGCATAAGCGTTGGCAAGTTAAATGTAAGACATTGATAAGACAGGCTAAGAGAGAATATGAAAAGAAGTTGGCCGTAGAGGCAAAAACTCACAGTAAAAACTTTTAAAAATATATCCGAAGCAGAAAACCTGTGAGGGAGTCAGTTGGACCGTTAGATGATCGAGGGATTAAAGGGGCACTTAGAGAAGATAAGGCCATCGCGGAAAGATTAAATGATTTCTTTTCTTCAGTGTTTACTGAAGAGGATGTTGGGGAGGTACCCGTACTGGAGAAGGTTTTCATGGGTAATGATTCGGATAGACTGAACCAAATCACGGTGAACCTAGAAGATGTGGTAGACCTGATTGACAAACTGAAGAGTAGTAAATCACCTGGACCGGATGATATACACCCCAGAGTTCTGAAGGAACTAAAAAATGAAATTTCAGACCTAGTAGTAAAAATCATTAAAATCATCCTTTGTACCTGAAGACTGGAGGATACATAATGTAACCCCAATATTTAAAAAGGGCTCCAGAGGCGATCCGGGAAACTGCAGACCAATTAGCCTGATTTCAGTGCCAGGAAAAATAGTGGAAAGTGTTCTAAACATCAAAATCACAGAACATATAGAAAGACATGGTTTAATGGAACAAAGTCTTGCCTCACAAATCTGCTTCACTTTTTTGAAGGAGTTAATAAACATGTGGATAAAGGTCAACCGGTAGATGTAGTATACTTGGATTTTCAGAAGGCGTTTGACAAAGTTCCTCATGAGAGGCTTCTAAGAAAAGTAAAAAGTCATGGGACAGGTGGCGATGTCCTTTCGTGGATTACAAACTGGCTAAAAGACAGGAAACAAAGTAGGATTAAATGGATAATTTTCTCAAGTGGAAGGGAGTGGGCAGTGGAGTGCCTCAGGGATCTGTATTGGGACCCTTACTTTTCAATATATTTATAAATGATCTGGAAAGAAATACGAGTGAGGTAATCAAATTTGCAGATGATACGAAATTGTTCAGAGTAGTTAAATCACAAGCATTTTGTGATAAATTGCAGGGAAGACTTTATGAGACTGGAAAATTGGGCATCGAAATGGCAGATGAAATTTAATGTGGATAAGTAAAAGGTGATGCATATAGGAAAAAATAAATCATGCTATAGTTACGCAATGTTAGGTTCCATATTAGGTGCTGCTACCCAAGAAAGAGATCTAGGCATCATAGGGGATAACACATTGAAATTGTCGGTTCAGTGTGCTGTGGCAGTCAAAAAAGCAAACAGAATGTTGGGAATTATTA
This sequence comes from Rhinatrema bivittatum, assembly GCF_901001135.1. Classification (NCBI taxonomy): domain Eukaryota; kingdom Metazoa; phylum Chordata; class Amphibia; order Gymnophiona; family Rhinatrematidae; genus Rhinatrema; species Rhinatrema bivittatum. The sequence goes on from NC_042616.1 coordinate 765,427,457, forward strand.
AAAAGGGAATGGTGAATAAAACAGAAAATGTCATAATGCCTCTGTATCGCTTCATGGTGAGACCGCACCTTGAATACTGTGTACAATTCTGGTCGCCGCATCTCAAAAAAGATATAATTGCAAAGGAGAAGGTAAAGAGAAGGGCTACCAAAATGATAAGGGGAATGGAACAGCTCCCCTAAGAGGAAAGACTAAAGAGGGTTAGGACTTTTCAGCTTGGAGAAGAGACGGCTGAGGGAGGGATATGATAGAGGTGTTTAAAATCATGAGAGGTCTAGAACCTGTATTTATTATAAGAACTTGTATTTACTATTTATATTTATTATTTAGCTATTAACATTGTTCTATTACCACTTGGTACTATTTCTCTCCTTCACCTCTAACTCTAAGTTCCTACTAAGTTAGCCATGTTATTTATACCCAATTGTTGGATGTAATTGTATATTTGTTTAATTGTTCAATCTGTTTGATGTAATTTTCTGTTCCTTGTTCCGTGTAAACCGAAGTGGTATGCACTAGTGCATGAACTCCGGTATATAAAAGCCTTTAAATAAATAAATAAATAAATAGAAAGGGTAGATGTGAATCGTTTATTTACTCTTTTGGATAATAGAAAGACTAGGGGGCACTCCATGAAGTTAGCATGTGGCACATTTAAAACTAATCGGAGAAAGTTCTTTTTCACTCAACGCACAATTAAACTCTGGAATTTGTTGCCAGAGAATGTGGTTAGTGCAGTTGGTGTAGCTGTGTTTTAAAAGGATTGGATAAGTTCTTGGAGGAGAAGTCCATTACCTGTAATTAATTAAGTTGACTTAGAAAATAGCCACTGCTATTACTAGCAACTGTAACATGGAATAGACTTAGTTTTTGGGTACTTGCCAGGTTCTTATGGCCTGGATTGGCCACTGTTAGAAACAGGATGCTGGGCTTAATGGACTCTTGGTCTGACCTAGTATGGCATGTTCTTCTGACCTTATTTTGGATTCAGGCTGTTCTTGACGTTATCAACAGCACTTCTCTTGTTGTACCGTTGGCACCTAGTTTGGTGCCTGTTGGTCTCCTTGGTCTCAGATTCAGCCTGTAGCTAGAGATTCACCCACATGTGAGGACTGTCATCCTGCTTGTCCTAGGAGAAAGTGAAGTTGCTTACCTATAACAGGTGTTCTCCTAGGAGAGCAGGATGTTAGTCCTCAGGAAACATGCCCGCCACCCTGCAGAGTTGGATTCTCCTAGTTTGTTTTTTTATTTTTTGTGATCAACTTAAGAGACTGAACAGAGACCCCACGTGGATAGTGGCATGCTGGGCTCCATCGGATTATGTCACCCACATATGAGGGCTAACATCTTGCTGTCCTAGGAGAACACCTGTTACAGGTAAGCAACTTCTCTTTATTGGACTGGCAGGGGTTAGGAATGCTGAGGATAACTCCTTTGGGTGAAACTCAGGAAAACGTCTCATTTATTAATCTCTTATTCATCTCTGGGGATATTCATCTCTTATTCATCTCTGGGGATATTCATCTCTGGGGATATTCATCTCTTATTCATCTCTGGGGATAGGGAAATAGCTACAGTACCTGAATGTAAACCAATGTGATATCTCAGATCGAATGTTGATATATAAAAATAATAAATAAATAAGTCTTATGATCCAAATAAACAAGTAGAGAAGCAAATCCTATTTTCTTGGTTGTCAAATTGTAAATCAGTTGGGGTAGAACTGAAAAAGATTAGAGCTAATCATTTTCAACCTTCAGCAGCTTCTGTGGTGTTTCTACAATCACTCTAAGTAAAGGATATCTGTAAAGTAGCAACATGAACCTCAATTCACACCTTTGTCAAAAATAGTTGTCTCAAACAAGAATCTTTAACAGACAGTTTTTTGGCAAGGCAATTCTCAGAAATCTATTAAAATACTTCAACTCTCTCACCATCCATTATTCTCTGTGTCACTTACATATTTATATGTTTATTATTCAACATATCAAATTTTTAGCGATTCTTTACTTGGGTACCCCATTTGTTTGGCTGGATTTCGTCCTGCTTGTCTATGGAAAAACAAAGTTGCTTACCTCTAATAAGGGTTCTCTGTTGGATAGCAGGACAAAGTAGCCACATAATCCCACCCACTTCCTTAAAGAGTTCGAGCATAAGTAGTGAAGGGACTGAAGAGGGCAGGGCTGGTGTGCAGGAACTCCTCTGCATATTCAGAAAGTTGTTTTTTTTCTGAGCTCTGAGAGCATGTCTAAGCCGGTGCCATTAGATGACAGCACCTACTTGTGTAGTTGATTTGTCCTGTCTATGAAGAATCCCCATTACAGGTAAGCAACTTTGCTTTCCTAGTACAGTTTCTTTTTTTGTATTTCTTTATCATTTTAAATTTTACAAACTGAAAAGATTTGTAGACTCTTCACAATCAGATATATCCATTGTTAACAAAATGAAAGTAATAAATGCTTTACATTTCTTATCCAATTTGTGTTATGTTATAAAACAGGAAAAATTAAATCTTAAAAGGGGGCAAAAGAAATATAGGAGATTATACCAAGAAATTCATCATCAAAGAAAAAGAAAAGCATTACATAGATTCATTACCGGAATCTTTTACAATTGCTCTCATCCTAACTAGCTACCAGAGAAGAGGTGGATGGCTTACGGGCCAATATACATTGCTGTATTTGCTCTGGTTGTGTGAAAACAAAGGTCTCATCACCTCTTTTTAGGAGGCATCTACAAGGATATCTTAGGGTAAAAATAAAACCCAAGGAAATAACCTCTTGTCTAAAAACCAAAAATTCTCTTCTCTTACTCTGTGTAATTGGCGATAAATCAGGATAAATTCTTGTAACTTGGTCATAAAAGGTAACTGGAAACTTTCTGAAGAAATTTCTCATAACGTCATTCACATCTTTAGTAGAAATAAATGAAACCAGTAAAGTTTTCCTATCTAATACTTCTAAATTTGAATTTTCTAGAAAATTTGTTAACTTGTGAGAGATAGGCAGCCCCGAAGTATTCCCCACCTTTGAAGCCCTTTTATTCAAAAAATGCCATGAATTAACAGACCAAGATACTAAGCATCAAAGATTTAAGGGTGCACTTAATGTATAAACTCGAAAATTACCACTCAAATAGAAAGTGTCCCATATGGAATTTACAATTGTACCTTTAAGAATATTAAACAGAGACTGAAAAATCCTCTTGTTTCTATTTTTAGTTGAACGTTCATTACGAAGGAAAATTGTTGAAGAGGGAAGTGGATAGTTTCATAGAACTTCAATGCATTACTGATTTGTAATGCTTTGCATCGGTTTTAATCATGAACATACCACCTCCTACCTTCATTAGTTTCATAGAGGGACGAGTTTGGGAACATCCTACTACTCATTACAAAGTATACAGAAAATGGTCAACCAGCTGTGAATCCTCCCATGTTGTGTATGCCATTGTATGCCCGTGTTCCTTAGTGTACATAGGCAGAACTATACACTGTATAAGACTTAGGTTAAACGAACATAAGTCTCGTATAAATACAGAAACAGTCAAAGCTCCAATAGTAGCCCACTGTTTACAGTTTAAACATACGTTTTCAGAGTTAAAGTGGACTATCATCGATCAAATACAAGAGTCACCTAGGGGTGGCGATCGAATTCAGCTATTAAATCGCCGCGAGGCATTTTGGATATTCACTTTGAAATCGCAGGCTCCTTCGGGGCTTAATGAAGAACTGGACTGGATTACATTGATTTAAGCTTTTTACGTCATCACGTTCACTATACGCCTGAATAATGATAGGTCAGTCTTTGAATATAAGGATATGGAGTTTACATCCCTCTAAGCCCGCGACAGCATTGAGCGTTGACAGAGAGCGTCCAACCGGTTCTACCATGGCATAAAAGTGAAGCGTTTCAGCTCGTGTTAACTTGTTGAATGAATACTCGCAGTGAGGGAAGGAGGTTCCTTTACACTTGCTTTACATCCGAGTACACCATAGCCTTTGGAGAGGCATGAACATCTTGAAGAATATTAAGCTCAAGATAAGTAAATCCGACATTATAATATTTGTTGATTTCCTCTGAAGAAACACCCTATTGGGTCAGAAACAAGGCCTTGTCGGGTGGATTATAGACTTTTAGAGACAGTCGGTGTTATCAGTGTGGTTAGTGAATTTTTAGACACACAGTTGGTGTTACAAACAAATAAAGTGGGACTCTAACTGATCACTGCCATTAAAGAATATCCATGATATGTTTTTAAAGCACCTTGCAATTCACAAAAAATATTTCAAAAAACTAATGAAGGTAGGAGGTGGTATGTTCATGATTAAAACCAATACAAAGCATTACAAATCAGTAATGCATTGAAGTTCTATGAAACTATCCACTTCCCTCTTCAACAATTTTCCTTCGTAATGAATTAACAGACAGCATTTTGTCCTCAGGAAAAGCAAGGGCTTCAATTAGGATACGCTTAAGGGTGGTGTAAGAAATTTCCCCAACAATTTGAGGAAAATTTAAAATCCGTAAATTCAGCTAATGGGTATTGTTTTCTGTCATCTTCAGTCTTCTAGAAGATACAAGCTGATCCTTAATTATTGCGGAATTGACATTTGAAACCACAAATATTTTGATCTCTATCTCAGTTACTTTGTAAATGTAGATGAAACTTACTGAATCTCTGCACTTGATTCATCATAATGCAGGAAGTCAGTGCAATGAATGAATAGATGTGATCACGAGGAGCAAGGCTAGTTAAAATTCTGGCGGCTGAATTTTGTACCATTTGAAGTGCACTCAAAGAATTAGCTGGAAGAGCTATGAGCAGGGAATTACAATAATGTAATCTGATTAGCACCAGAGCCTGTAAGATAGTCCTTAAATTGTGAGCAGAAAGCAGGGGCTTTAATCTCAATTTAGCATAGAACGATTTTACTAAGGATTTTATTTGAAGCCTCATAGAAAGTTCAGGATCCAAGTATCATGAAACCTAAACTGTTGCGCTGGAGGTGGACCCTTGGACTGAGGTGGGGTTGACGCTACAGGCCCTATGGGTCCCCACCATTGGTAGGCGGTGCTGGCTGATTGACGGAGGCCGGCTGGAGCTTCGCCAGTACCAACCCTCGTTCCCCGCAGGTTGAGCCTTTGGGTACCGGGGCCAGCTGGTCTTAGGTGGGCCTCCGTCCGAGGTCTTCCTGGAGGCAATGAGTGAATCAGCCAGGGGCCAGCAGCAGTGACTGAGAATGGAGAACAAGTCCAGACGAGGCTGAGTCTAGGAGGCCCGGGCGCCAAAGGAAACTGACTCTGAAAGGCCAAGTCCAGAGTAGATTCAGCAGAGGCGTGGTAGAACAGACTGGGGTCTGGGCAGGCAGCAGGCAAGGAGATGTGGCAAATGAACATGGGTCAACCGGAATCAAGCAGAGGATGGTCAGGCAAGGCAAAGGTCAGTCCAGGAGTCAAGCAGGAACGTAGTCAAACGAAGCAGAGGTCAAGCCAGGTATCAATCAGAAGCGTAGTCAGATGAAGCAGAAGTCAATCCAGGTATCAATCAGAAGCGTAGACAAACAAGGAAGACAGGATCAGGAATCAGGAACACATACGAAGCAGGAACAAACCAGGAATGCAGGAACAAGCAACTAAGCACACGACTAGCATGGAGGCCTGTTGCCAAGGCAGGGAAACACTGGCTGGGCCCGGCCTTGTATACCAGTACCCAGTGACGTCGTCATCTGGGGCGCGGGGTGGTTTCCCGCCACGGCCCTTTTAAAGGTAGCCTGGTGTGCGCCTAGGGAGAGGTTTTTGCGCGAGACCACGTCATCTCCCCACGGACCACGCGGGGAGGCCCGCTGCAGAGCTGGAACATCTGCGAAGGAAATGGGAGCATCGGGAGCAGCCCGAACACGGAGGCGACTACCCACGGCTACAAGAGAGGTGGAAGCAGGCACTGGAGCAGGCAAATGGGGGTAAGTGGGCCCGACTGCGGGCCTGCCGCGGCCGGCACATGCAACATTACCCTCCCTTACGCCCTCGTCTTTGAGGTCTGGGTTTGCCCGGATGGGCAAAATGAAAGTGAAGGAGAAGCCTTTTATCCAGGATGTTGCGCAGGCTCCCAAGAATTTTCTTCTGGGCCATACCTCTCCCAAGAAAGGAGGTACTCCCACCGGTGGCCCCTATGGCGGATGTTGAGGACCTCTTGAACTTTATAAGTGGTATCAGATTCAGCAACCACATGAGATGGCTCCGGTGTCTTATAGGAAGGCCAGGAAAGGACCCCAGGCTTCAATAAGGACATGTGGAAGGTATTAGGTATACCAAGGGTTGGTGGTAAACGGAGCTGATAAGTAACTGGTCCAATTCAACGGGTAACCAGAAAAGTTCCAGTATACCTTGGAGAAAATCTCTGGGAAGGCCTTCTGGCCTGGTTGAAATTCTTGAGCAGGATGTCGATGAGCATCTGTAAACTTCTTGGCTCGAGCCACAGCCTGATGCAAACACTGATTTGTTTGGACCCAAAATGCCTTGAGGGCATCAGCGGTGGCCTGAGCGACTGGCGAGAGCTCAGTCAATGGGATAGGTAGCGGATGCAGGGGATGCCTGCCATACACAATGGTGAACGGAGATACTGCAGTAGCCACGGCAATGTGGGTGTTGTGGAAAACTCCGCCCATGGAAGTAATTCCGCCCAATTATCCTGCTGATCATTGATGTAGGCACGCCAGTAGAGAGTAACAAACTGGGGACCTCTGTCCGAAGTTATATCCAGAGGTAGGCCATGCAGGCGGAACATGTGGAGGAAGAAGAGGCATGCTAATTCTGGAGCTGAAGGAAGGCCAGGCAGTGGAACAAAATAGGCCATCTATCAATAAGAACCCAAATGACTGTGTTTCCCTTAGATGGAGGTAAATCCACGACGAAGTCCGTGGAAAGATGCGTCCACGGCTCCTCCGGAGCAGGAAGAAGTTGGAGAAGGCCCCAAGGTCGACCCACAGGTGGTTTCTGCTGGGCACAAGTATTGCAGGAATCAAAGTAGGCTCGGGTATCTGCGACCATGGTAGGCCACCATTAGAATCTCTAGAGGAGAGAGAGTGTCTGTGCACATCCTGGGTGACCAGCGAACTTTGAATCATGTGCCCAACGAAGGACTCTCTCTCGGAGCCAGAGAGGAACTACAGTTTTCCCGGCTGGGACAGGGAAGGTAACTGATGTGACTAAGTTCTTCAGGGACGTCTTCAGGTTCGACAGAGTGATATAGGGCCTCCACCCGGAGATTCTTCTCTGTGGGGCGGTATCGGAGTTCAAAATTAAACCTGGAAAAGAATAATACCCGGTGGGCCTGGCGAGCATTAAGATGCTGGTCATGGCTCAGGTGTTCAAGATTTTTATGGTCTGTAAAGATCGTGAACTTATGTTTGGCATGCTCTAACCAAGGGCACCATTCTTCCAGAGCAAGCTTGACCGCAAGTAGCTCCCTATCTCCAATACTATAGTTCTGCTCTGCGGGGGAGAACTTGTGGGAGAAAAAGCAACAGGGGGTTAAAGTTCCCTGCGTTGAGTGCTGGCTTAGAACTGCCCCAGCCCCTATAGCAAAGGCATCCACTTCAACTATGAAGGGGCGATTCGAATCCGGTTGTTGCAGACAGGGACTAGCGAGGAAGGCATCTTTGAGTCGTTGGAAGGTGGCGAGGGCCTCGGGAGACCAGTTCTGGGTATCTCTGCCTTTACGGGTCATGGCCGTGAGGGGCGCTGCCAGTGTGGAGTAATTAGCGATGAAATGGTGATAATTTGTAAATCCTAGAAATCACTGGAGTGCCCGAAGGCCCACTGGCTGAGGCCATTCTTTATTCCCTTGAGCTTATTCGGATCAATGGAGAATCTTCACTGTGAAATAATGTACCCCAAAAAGGGTAAGCTGGATTGCTCGAAGAGACACTTGTCCGATTTAGCAAATAGATGGGTCTCATGAAGTCGGAGGACCGTGCGAACATCAGCATGGATAAGTCCTTGGAGAAAATAAGGATGTCGTTTAGGTATGCAACAACTTTGACGTTCAGGAGGTCTCAGAAGATTTCATTGATCACACGCTGGAATACAGCAGAGGCATTACAAATGCCGAAGGGCATTACCAGGTATTCGTAATGTCCATCTCTGGTATTAATAGCCATTTTCCAGATGTCCTCAGGGCATATGCGTCCCAGGTTATAGGCCCCTCGTAAGTCCAGCCTCGTAAAAATGGACGCCCCTTGCAGGCGGTCGAACAACTCACTGATGAAGGGCAATGGGTACTTGTCCTTACGAGTTATAGTGTTCAGGCCGCGATAATCATTGCACGGCCTGAAGAACACATCCTTCTTCATGACAAAGAAAGAGCCTGCACCAGCAGGAGACGTTGAGGGTCGGATGAACCCTTTAGCCAGATTCTCTCAAATACATTCTGACATGGTACGGGTCTCAGGCTGCGATAAGGGATAGATCCGGCCTCGAGGGGGTGTAGTACCAGGCAAACGTTCGATAGGACAGTCGAAGTTATGGAGAGGTGGTAGGATGTCAGCCTTTTGCTTCGAGAAGACATCTTCGAAGTCTGCATACGGAGCTGGAATGCCAGGAGTAGTGGTCGCCAGAGGAACTGCAGGTGATGGTTTCACCTTTTTCAAACAGGTCAGATGACAAGCTGGGCTCCACTCGGAGAGCTGAAGGGGCTCTCCAATCAAACTGAGGGGAGTGATGCTGGAGCCAAGGTAATCCTAGAACCACCGGGTGAATTGCTTTTTCCAAGAAGAGGAGTTCCACCTCCTCTTCGTGGAGAGCACCGGTGAGAAGATGAACTGGCTCAGTCACCAGGGAGATTTGGCCGAGCAACAGCTCACCGTAGATGGATGCAATGCAGAGAGAAGGTTCCAAGGGACAGGTAGATATACCCAGGAGTTGAACTAAGTCCTTGAGAATGAAGTTCCCTCCTGCTCTGGAATCTATCAAAACAAGGACAGGGAAGGAATGGGAGTCCCAGGTTAATGTAACTGGTAACGAGAGTTGAGGGGCCGGTGAAGTAGCGCCCAAGTTCAGGACCCCCACTGAACTTAGGCCCAGAAGTTCCCCGGACGGACTGGACAAGACTGGAGAAGGTGACCGGGAGCTCCACAGTAAAGGCATAGGCCCGACTGCCTCCGCTGGAGGCTCTCCTCCGGGGACAAGTGTCCGCGACCTAACTGCATGGGCTCTTCCGCTTTCGAAAGAGATGGAGCTCCACAGGAGGCGGAACCCATGGTAGGAGGTGAGCTCCGTGATGGGTCGTCTGAGCCTCGCGGTGGCGCTCTTGGAGGCGATAGTCGATGCGGCCTACCAAGTCAATGAGGTCCTCAAGGGGAGGACGGTAGCTCGCGGGCCGCTAGCTCATCTTTGAACTGGGATAGCTCTTAGGCATTCTTCTTGCCAAGACAATTCTGTAGCAAGAGTTCGGAATTCAATGATGTAATCGTATAGAGCTCATTGACCTTGCTGTAGGTGGAGAAGGTTGGTGCTTGCCACAGCCTGCCATCCAGGACCATGAAAGGTCTGACGGAAGACAGCCACAAAGCGCAACAGCTCTTGTAAGAGCGAGTCAGAGCGCTCCCACAGCGGGGAGGCCCATGCCAACGCCTTACCCTCGAGTCAAGACAGGATGAAGGTAACCTTCGTGAGTTCATCTTGGAAGATGGAAGGCTGCAGAGCAAATTGCATGTAGCATTGGTTAATGAACTCTCTGCAGAGCTTGGAGTCCCCATTGAAGCGTGGTGGAGCGGGTAGGGCCAACAGAGCCCTAGAGACGAGGGTGATGGCTGATGGCTGGTGGGAGGTGGCGCCGGAACAGGAAGACCCGTTTGGGCATTGAGCCGGGCGTGGAGACGCTCGATGGAGGAGGCCAATGCCTCGAGGAACCGCTGTTGCTCTTGCACCTTGGAAGCCAGACCTGGAATGGCCTGGAGGGCGGATGCCTCCACAGAGTCCATGGCCTTGGCAACCTGTTGTGCTGGAGGTGGACCCTTGGACCGAGGTGGGGTTGAAGCTACCCGCAGGGCAGAACATATGTGTCCCCACCGTTGGTAGGCGGAGCTGGCTGATTGACGGAGGCCGGCTGGAGCTTTGCCAATACCAACCCTCTTCCCCGCAGGTTGAACCCTTGGGTACCGGGGCCGGCTGGTCTTAGGTGGGCCTCCATCCGAGGTCTTCCCGGAGGCGATGAGTGAATCAGCCAGGGGCCAGCAGCAGTGATTGAGAACGGAGAACAAGTCCAGACAAGGCTGAATCTAGGAGGCCCGAGCACCAAATGAAACTCAGAGCAGACAGGTGGTGCCCAAGTAAGAACTGGCTGGAGCCTGAAAGGCCAAGTCCAGAGTAGATTCAGCAGAGGCGTGGTACAGCAGACTGGGATCTGGGCAGGCGGCAGGCAAGGAGATGTGGCAAATGAACACGGGTCAACCGGAGTCAAGCAGAGGATGGTCAGGCAAGGCAAAGGTCAGTCCAGGAGTCAAGCAGGAACGTAGTCAAACGAAGCAGAGGTCAAGCCAGGTATCAATCAAAAGTGTAGACAAACAAGAAAGACGCGGGATTCAGGAGCAGGAACAAGTACCAGGAGCAAGACAGGATCAGGAATCAGGAACACAGACGAAACAGGAACAAACCGGGAACCAGGAACGCAGGAACAAGCAACTAAGCACACGACTAGCATGGAGACCTATTGCAAAGGCAGGGAAACACTGGCTGGGCCCTTCCTTATATACCGGGACCCAGTGACATCATCATCCAGGGCTGCGGGGTGGTTTCCTGCCGCAGCCCCTTTAAAGGTAGCCTGGTTGTGCACGCAGGGAGAGGCTTGGCGCGAGATGGCAGCGTCTCCCTGCGGACCATGCGGGGAGGCCTGCTGCAGAGCTGGAACATTCGCAGAGGAGCTGGGAGCAACGGGAGCAGCCCGAGCACGGAGGCGGCTACCCATGTCCGCAAGAGAGGTGGAACAAGGCACTGGAGGAAACGGGGGTAAGTGGACCCGACTGCTGGCCCTCTCGCGGCCGCCACATGCAGCATAAACAAGGAAAGAATAGCATAAAACAGGAAGACCTAAGGAAGAAGTAGGCCTCTGTTCTGTAGCAGCTGAATAGAATGGTAGTGAGTGGAATCCAGAACTTCTTAACTACAGGTTTCCTCCTGAGCTACAAATTTTGCTAGCCTAATATCATCATACCCATCAATCTGTTGACCTCCAAACACTCATCCAATTTTCTCTTTGGGTTACCACTGAGTCACATGATCTAATGACTTTCTGGGTTATTTATTGAGCAACTCCATGTGAATATAAAAATAGAAATATTAGTCAAGCAGGTCATTTGTCAGTTAGTATGAAATGAAATCATAGGACTATTCCATTGTAATAGAAAAATTTGACTGTGTCCAAGTCAGGTTTTCCATACTCACTCACCTCTGAACTGCTGTATCAGGAGCTCCTGATGCACGTGGACAAGGAATAATCAGATGGTACCTTGGCCCCATGCTGACCAGAAGTCAGTTGGCTTTCTGACTGTTGTAGCCAACGAAAGGGAAAGGTGGAGAATATAACAGAGAGATTCACAAACATCAAAAGGTATAAATAATGCACAGTGAAAAGAAAGTTCTAGAACAAGAGATAATGATATGAGGTCCAAAGATATAGACTCTGGATTAATAATATAAAATATTTCTACACAGAAGGGGTAGTAAATTCATGAAACGGCCTCCCCATGTAAGAAAAATTAGTAAAAGAATTCTGGAAAACATCGGATAAAGAGAAAGACAGAAGATCCTTAGTTGCGAAGAATCAATGGAAAACCAGTTATTGGATTCTGCTGTATTGCATCAGGAATGGGAAAACTAGATGGGTCTTACAGTCCTGATCTATCACATTCCATGTTTCTGTATATCTGATATTTATACATCCAGATAGCTTTTGTAAGTAAATTACTTTCCTGAGCTGACTTCTATGTCGAATTAGCTATCTGGCTGACATACAAAAGATAATTATAGTGGACCATAAATGGTCATCTCTGGATGTTCTCCTTGGTACTGCTGTATGATTAATATGTTAGTGAAAAATGTCCAAGGAATTTTAGTGGCCCCTCTAGGTAAGCTGGAGTGTTGAAATAGCTGCATCATTTTTCCTCATCACTATTCTGATGAACCTCCCAGAATGTGCCATGATGATCTAAATTGAAATTGAAAAATTGTGAAACAGAAGAATGGTCAATGTAAACTAAGGGGTTACAATATTTCAAAAGCAGTCTGTTGACTTCATCTGTTTTTGGAATAAGACAGCAGTTCAGGTGAAACAAAACAATCTGCTTTCAAAACAGCTCACCAGCCATGGATTGAGAAAGGTGTGTGCAATCAGATTACAGCACTGGTACAGTCAATTCTGGGAAATCCTTTGGCTTTGTAAACTACTGTGAGATTTAGCTGAGTACATCTGTGTTAGGTATTTATTTCTACTTTTCTTTCCACTTTTGGGCATATTCTTTGAAGAAATCTTTCAGAAATAAATTTCTCCTGGCAGATCATGCTCACTAGGTATTTCCCTATGTGCCTGACTGAAATATACAAAAATAAGGATTCAGCTATGCAAAAGAGGAACTCAATGAAAAAAGATGTCTAGCAACCGTCATATATTGCCACAGTATACTTTCTGGCTTATATAGTCAAGCCCGTGAAGCACTGGGCTTGTCTAATCATAGGTTGCATAAGACGTGTGATATTCTCCTAACGGGACTGTATCGCAAGTGCACGCACTGTGTAAAGTAAATCAGCTAATGCGTGCACTTATCTTAATCCACCAGTAACAGATAGTATGTTCAATCCTGAAGTACATCCTCCAGACACGGCAGTGTTTCAGAGTGTGTGACGACTCCTTCAGGGAACTCCAGGCGGTGACAACTGTCAGAATAATTTGAGTGGCTGAATACGGTCAGTCTATCTACTGGTAACAGCGTCTGCTAAAACGATGCATGATCAAAGTGCAGCCTTACAGCGATCTGTGCCGCGACTGACCTTTTTTCATTGAGTTTCTCTTTTGCATAGCTGAATCCTTATTTTTGTGATTGATTCTCATTTTCATCTACTTCCAGGTTATACAATAGTACTATTGACTGAAATATACAGCATTGTTTTTTTGTTTTAAATAACAGATTGTTCATATTGCAAACCTTTGGAGGAACAGAGCTAGATTGCATCCATCTTGTATGCCAATCAGAATGACATTGGACAATTCCTTTTCTTAGCTTTGCTAACATGTTGCAACACATGGAAGTATAGTTGTCATCTCCTTATGTTTATGTGTAAAATGGTGTACCCCTGTCTGTTGCATAGGCCCATTCGAACATTGAATGAACATGGTAAAAGGAAAACACATGAAAAAAAATGCTTTACAGCTGATCATGGAGGGTTTTGTGGCATTATCCAACCTTCCTGAGTTGTCATTTAACTCTCTTGTCAACTAAGTTATTTATTTTGCCAGATGTATGCTTTATTTTGTATATATTACAAATACTTAAATCTTTTCTGTCCAGGTTTACATTATTATCTAAGTTAGAATAGCTCTGGTTATCATAATACAGTTTTTACCTGTGTGACTACGTTTTGATGGCTCTTAGTCTGGTGTTCTGGTTTAAAAATCTGTACTCGTGTAAGATTTAGTTAAATTGATATCCATTAGGGATGTGCATTTGTTTGAAATAAATAGGAAAAATGCAACAAATGAGACACATTTAATTTCATTTGTGGACCCCTGAAATGAATAGAGGATGCCCAAAATTAAACAAAAATATGTGACCTATTGAAAACTGCTATCGTGAGATTATTTAGAATAGCAACCAAGAGATACTTGAGCGAGGTAGTAGCCAGGTCACAGCCGAGGCAGGAGACGTCTCATAGATAGTTCAGGATAGTGTTGAAGCTACACTGCTCCTGACAGTACACCTTGAGGGTCTTGCAGCCACTCAGACTTGCTGTCCTACCCCAGACTCTACACCTTGGGGGTCTTGCTTCGACTCTGCCTTGCTGCTCTGCTTCTGATATGTCACCTTGAGGATCTTGCTACCATTCTACCTTGCTACCTATCCATGCCCCTAATGCCTCACCTTGTGAATCTTGCTGTCATTCTTCCTTGCTGCTATAGCCCTTATAATAAACCTTGGTGGTCTTTCTGACATTCAGCGTTGCTTTCTTCATACCACAGTTGTTGCACCTTGGAGAACTTTCTGACACTCAGCCTTGCTCTGGGTGACTGCTTTGCACCTCTCATGGTGCTTTGAGATCTTCATGCCACTCTTTGTCCTGCTTTGTCCCTTTGTCAGTGCCTGGGTATTTTCCTGCATCTTTGCTGCTTTGTTCCCCCTTCATAGTACCTTAGGATGTCACTTTGCCCATTCTTTGCTGCCTTTAGGGATTTATGCCACTGTAGTTGTTTCTCTCTTATGAAGCTTTGGGGTATTCTTGATGCTCTTGCTGCTGCTTTGCTCCTCTGATGGTGTCTTGGAGAAATTCTGCCAGTGTTGGTACTTGTGACAAAGTGACTGTGTTTTCCACCTTTAAACCTGTTTGGGACCAGGCATGGAGCCTGGTCCATCTTAAATACCACAGAAGGAGAGAGCTCTGTGGGTGGAACCCTGCTGGGGCAGGGAGAGTCATGAGGGAAAGACCAGCTGGGGAGCATAAGAAGATAAGCCCAGCTGTGTTCAGGAGGCTCCTATGCCTCCAGGAGGAAGGCAGCTCCTGTAAAGCATTCTGTGCAAACCAGAAGGGAGTGAGTGTCTAGTGACCTGAAGCAAGACAATCTTCAGCCCTTGTGTATGTAAGTGATTACTGCTAAGGTAGGCAATCCACTGTTAAAGAGTTGTGTTTGCTAAATAAGGTTTACCTGCATCAGAAAGGCTGGAGTCAGTGTGGTTTTCTGTCTCTAGCCAGGGAAACACTGTTCGTTCTCCCATAGTACCCTTTTGCCCCTTTATTGGTGCCTTAAGTTATTATTGCCACTTTTGGTGGCATTTTGCCACAATCTTGGTGCCTTGGTGTTCTCTTCCCCCTTCTGATGTTGTCTAACTTCAAATTTCTTTAGAGTTGATTAGAAAGCCCCAAATTTGAAGCTCCAGATAGGTTTATTTATTTATTTATTTTATTTATAACTTTTCTATACCGAAGTTCAAATAACAGAGTTAATTATCACTCCGGTTTACATTGCAACCATAAAAACAGTGACAAAGTTGTCTTACATAGAACAGGGGGAGAGAAAAACTTGGATACAGCTTAAGCATGGGGAGTAACGTGTCAAAACTGGTAAGAACTGATAAGATACGGTTACATTGCTTTCCCCATTGTCTATTGGTAAAATAATGAAACGAATAAACAAACACATTTTTTGTTTGAAACTAATGAAACAAATGGAGGTGCCTTAGAAAACAAATGAATAAACCGAAACAAAAATTTTGCCTCTGCACTTCCTAATATCCATCTACACATAGTTTAGCAGAAATGGCTCTTGTATGTTATTTTGAACCCTGGTTATGACTTCTAAAATAATCTTGTTAAATACCTGTCATCTAAGTAGTGGTATTTATCACTAGATTAGGGCGAGAGAAGGTGAGCTCCAATGGTTAGAGCAGTGAAGGTGTTATTATGGCATGAATGTGTAAAGTTGTACTTGTAATGATTCTGCTGAAATTTGACATGCTTCCCATCTAAAACTAAATAAATTTCTATGGACAACCACCTCACTTGGTAATATTAAATGTTTGATATTTTATTAGAGGGCACTATTGTTCCCCATTACTGGGATATAGCAATGAACTGAAAGTTAGGAGAAGTTCCTGCTGTTCAAATTTTCAAATTCTGTTGTCTCCATTGACTTTCTGTGTAAATATGGCCAAATCACTTTGGACTTTATTTTGTATCTATGGGAACAAAATATTTATCATTGATAAATCAAGCACTTTATTTTCATTCCTCAGTTTACACAACTCTAGTTGTGCAATAATAATAACACTAACATTGTTCCTCCTCCCTTCTAGTCTTTGCAAGCTGTTATGTAGAATAGAAATCAAAATGAAAAACATGACTTTCTTCTTGCTGGTATACCTGAACATTATTTGAAATGAAAGTCTTGACTTTAAATATGCTGCATAGAGAATTATCATGAGATAGATATGAGACTTCAAGCATGATGAGTAATTCAGAGTAATATAGTGCCTTGCAAAAGTCTTCACACCCCTGTACATTTTTCACATTCTGTTGTCTAAAAATACAAATAAAAATGATCTACACTTTTGTGAAAGAACAATTAGAGAAATATTCCAAAAGTCATTAAGAACAAAAAAGCCAATACATTTTGATGGCATATCTTCATATCCTTTGTCGTAGAATACCCAAATTAGTTGCAATTCAAAATAATTTCCTTAATAAAGTGCTTAATAAGTTAGAGCCCACCTGTGTTCAGTCGCAGTAGTTGAACTGATTTGAATACACCTGGATGAAGAATCAAGCTGTTTCTGTTTGAAGCAAAGGTCAAAACATGGCGAACAAGGAACTTCTGAAAAAATTCACAGAAAACATTACTCAAAGGCACAGATTGGGGAAGGCTATAAGAAAATGTCAATGTGTTTCAGTATTCCTTGGGTCATTGCCAGGTCCATCATTGTAAAGTGGAAACAGTTTGACACCACCAAGATACTGCTGTGATCAGGCTGTCCCTCTAAAGTCAGAAACCATGGGTTAAGGAAACTACTGCAGAAAGCCACTGTGAGGCCTAAACTTGCTATAAAAGAACTACACAGGTTTTCTGACCATCAATTTCAAGATTACTCCACAAACATGGCCTGTGTGTGCTGCTGAAGAAAAGCCATATGATGTGCTGCATAGTGTTTGCAAAGAAACACTTAAGGGATGCTAAGCATATGTGGGAGAAGGTTTTATGGACTGATGAGACCAAAGTGGAACTCTTTGATCTCTGTGCTAAGCTATGTTTGGCATAAAACAAACAGCACAGCAAACAGCTAATTCCATCCCTATAGTAAAGCATAGTGGTGGCACTTTATGTTGTGGTGATGCTTTGTAGCCGCCGAAACAGGGAGGCTTTTGAAGATTGAGGGAGATATGGATGATGTAATATATATGCAGATGTTGGAGGAAAACCTGTTCCAATCTGTCACAGACCTGGGACTGAGGACAAGATTCACCTTTCAGTAGGATAATGATCCTAAGCACAAAGCAAAAATAACAATGGAATGGCTCAGTAAGAAGAAAGTGAATGTCCACAAGTGGCCCAGTAAAAGCCAAAACTTGAAACCAATAGAAAATCTGTGTTAAGACTTGAAGACCTCAGTATGTAATTTGTTTTAATAATATTGAACTGTCTCTAATATTGTTTTTATTTATTTTTATCATTTTATGTGATATTTTTATAGTCTGTTTACTGTTTTGTATACTGTTCTTTGTTTTTTTTTTTTGTGTTATGGAATACTGTGTATGTTTTGTTGTAATCAGAATTGTACAATTTGGATATGAGTGGAATATAATTTTTTTAAATAAATAGTTAACAAATGATAACATAAGTAGATAAGGCTTGCATACTGGGTCAGACCAAGGGTCCATCAAGCCCAGTATTTTGTTTCCAACAGTGGCCAAGCCAGGTCACAAGTACCTGGCAGGATTCCTAGCCAATTTGAAAGAGCTTGAGCTATTCTGCCAAGAAGAATGGTCAAATTCTGCACCATCCTACTGGGCAAAGTTGGTAGAAACTTATCCTAAATTACTTATGGTTGTTATTGCTGCAAAAGGGACTGCTACCAAGTGTAAGTAAAGGGGCTGTGAAGATTAATGCAATCAATACTTATTTAAATTCTTAATTATGTTTCCAGTATTTCTATAATTATTCTTTTATGATGAACGGGTAGAGTATGTTGTATAGATTAATGAAACAAACTCCTTCATTGCATTTTGATTTTGATTTTTTAGACAGCAGAATATGAAAAATGTACCAAGGATTTGCCAGAAGCAAAAACTGGCATTTTGTAAATTAAATATCAAAATGAAATCTTGAAAATTTTCAGACTGGTACAGGCTGATGAATTGTACCATTCACGCTGTAATACTTAAATTTCAAGCATGTTACTTTTCTTTTAAGTAGCTTACACAAACTTTTTATTTGTTTTTTTATTTAAAAAATATATATACTGCATAAACAGTAAAGATTTTTACAATAAAAGTGGTTGGGTGATTTGTAATCCTTTGACCTTCAGCTGTGCCTCTTAAATGCATTCAGGTGTGTTTTAATACTCCCTTAATTTTTTAATTAAAAATAATTGGTTCTAATGCAGAATTCCACTGGTGCACTCAAGTCACTCCTTGAATTTTTCATGAGCCTTAATAATGTAGTCAATTTGTTTGTAATCTCCTCGCTGGATTATTTTAGTGGCCATGCAGTTGGATTTAGCAGGTGTTATAAAATGCTGAGGTTATCTCAGGCAATCAAATGCCACAGCAAGAGGTCATTGAAGTTAATGATATGATACATGAAGATCCAAATTGATTTAGCTTGATCACTACTTGATTAACTGTTTAGGTTGTTGAAAGACTACAGAGTAGGAAGATTATTCAAATATATCTCCTAATCTCTTTGATTCTCCCAGTAGAGTTTGAGAGTCTCTGTTCTGCTTTCCTTTCAGTAGGCACTCAGACCCAGTGCTTTTACATACACAAAGATATGCACACTGGGAGCCATAGATTTTAAAAATAATTTATTTGGGCTTTTTTTTTTTTATTATAAAATTACACTTTTGCAGGGGCGGTTTTTTGATCAGGCAGGGTGAGGTGACCGCCTCAGGCAACATTTTGGGAGCAGCAAAAAGTGCTTCCCAAAATGCTCTGGTGGATGTCTCACCTTCCTATGAGACAAATATTTAATGTACCTGCATGGTTTCCATAACCTGCGGGCCATCAAATGAACCTGAGAATACTGCTTTTGATGCCGGTGATGGACCCCATCCCTCCGGCAGTCGACATGAAAAAGAAGCCCAAGAGGCCACTAGTGCACCCCATCCCACCAGCAGCTGACAAGAGAAGGAGGCCCGGGAGGCTGCCGGTGGACCCCACCCCACTGGTGACAGAGGCTTGGGAGACTGCCAGTGATCACATCCCACCGGTGGCTAACAAGAGAAGATGACCCCACCGGTAGAGAGACAGTTTTCCTGTGTTGTTTCTATGCTGTTCCTTCGAAATTCCAAACTCTTGCGGCTAGCACATGCTCTTTCCTGATCTTATGATGCATGAGATCAGCATAGAGAACGTGCTAGTCTACAAGTGTTGGATAGCTTAGGGCCAGTATATTAGGAGGAGTAGTAGTAGAATGGCTTCCCCCTTCTACTCCCGATGGGGAGCCTGCTATGGGTTTGTGGTTGTGTGAGTGAATGGCAGCCAACCTGGGTTGGGAGTGTGTGTGTGAATGGGAGCCGTCCTGGGAAGGGTGTGAATGGGACCCTGCCTGGGGGGGGGGGGGGCGGAGAGGAGTATATGGGAACCTGCTTGGGTATGTTTGTGTTTGTGTGTGTGTGTGAGAGAGAGAGAGAGCGCATGCAAGTGAGTCTGTGTGTGTGTGGGGGGGGAGTATGAGAGCCAGTGTGTGTGAGAGAGAGAAAACATTGTGGGTATGAGAGTCTGGGTGTGTAAGAGAAAAGAGCATGTGGGAGCCTGAAGGAGAAACAAGGGGGGTAAGTGGGTAAAAGAAGGAAAGGGTGTGAGTGAGAGGGGAGAAAAGGGAAAGCATGTGTGAAAGAGGAAGGATGAGTGGGTGAGAAATGAGGGTCAATGAGTGGGGAGAAGAGGGAAGGAGGGATGAGTGAATGAGAGGAGAGTGAAGAGAGGATAAGGTGAGGGTGAGAGCAGGATGGGGAAAAGGGAGTGAAAGGAAAAGGGGCCGAGAAGAGATGGGTGAATGAGTGGGGTGAAAGGTGTTACGCCTGTCGATCACAAACAGCTGCACCCACTCCTGCTCACCTTTCTTTCATCTCCTCTCACACACCTGGGAAGAATGGCGGCCATGGCTTCTCCATTTCGATGCTCTCAGCGTTCCCGGGCTGGCATGGGCAATTGCATTTGCCATCTTGTCCGTACTTCTCCAAGGAGCACGCACGTGCGAGACTCCGCCCTTTTACCAACGTCATGGTGGGAACCTCAGGGGCGTCCCCCTCGCATGACGTCATGATGCTTCCGTATTTAACCTCGTAGCGCTCATCAATACGAGTTAGCAAAGTTTCACCTGCTTCTCTGCGTTATGGCCAGATGCCACTCTGGTCTTCACCTGGACTACTTGGCATTCGCTTCCCGAGGGCTATACCTCTTCCTCTCGACCTAGATAAGAACGTCTACGGGATCATCGGGGTACCCGCTCCTCGGGGGCCTCACTCTGTTCCTTCCTTCCTTTGTGGCCAGATCTATATACGGAAGCCTTAAGGTATTTACCGCCAAAGCTTGCCTTACTTCACTCTAGAATACCGCTACCACTGGGACACCCGCTCCTCAGGGTCCTGCTCTGTTCTTGCTTGCCCTTCGGGGTACTACACCGCTATTCGGACATACAGGGTACCCGCACCTCAGGGGCCCCCGTCCTGTCCAACTTCTCTACTCTGCGGAGACTCTCAACTGCAACGTGATCTCAGTGAGTACAGCCGTTCCTGCATTCTCTGCCTCGTATTGAACCCCTACCCTCCACCTCCGTGGACTACATTCTGTCTTCACGGGTTATCAGAGCTGGCGAGGCTATGCTGGTGAAGGTTCTTCATGACCAGCTGAGAGCACAACAGCGCCAGAGACTCCTCTCTGGCAGGGACCTGCAACTACAACCTGAGTCTACTATTCTTTGCAGTACAATAAAGATATTAACCTGTGTCCATAGCTATCTGAATTGGCCTATCGCTGCAAGTCCCCTCAGGGCTCCTCCCTGTGGGAGGTACCACCTCTTGCAACAACCAAGAGTCTACACTTTATCACCAGGGATTACAACAGATTGCTAACTGCATGGACCTGGCTCAGCTCTCAGCCTTACAGGCCATCCCTGGCCTGGCCCAACGGATCACAGAGTTACAAACGTCTCTTGAGACACTAGCCTCAGTGTTTAATCAGTGGAAGACTCAACTGAACTTGCAGACGGCTTCAGAGAAAGATGCTTCTCCTCAATTGGTTGCAGTTCATTCTACAGTGCCTTTACCTGCCCCTACACAATTTTCGGGTGATGCTCAGATGTGTAGGGGCTTCAACAATCAGTGCTGTATGCACTTCCTATTGCAACCAAACTACTTTCCTACAGCAGTCTCTAAAACCACTTATATTTTGTCACTCCTTGAAGGAAGAGCCCTGGCCTGGGCTTAACCCCTATGGGAAAGAAGTGATCCTGTACTTAGTGATTTAACTGCTTTCTTGGATCTGTTCAAAGCAACCTTCGATGACCCTGCCCATCTGACTGTCACGGGGTCCAATCTTCTTCGCTTGCAGCAAGGGAACAAGCCCTTGCCAGACTATGTGATTGAATTTAAAACTTTAACTTCTGAACTTCACTGGGACTCAGGATGTCTCAGTACGATATTTTTAGAGGGTCTCAATACCCGTATCAAGGACGAGTTATTTGCTCGGGACTTATCAGATACCCTGGACTCTCTAATGGAGCTTGCCTGGAGAATTGATCGCAGACTGCATGATCGAGCTCAAGAAGTAAAAAGTCCTAAGAAGCACTCTTCGGGTAACGCTCACCCTCGAACTTCGCACATGACACTAGCCCAAGCTTCACTACCTAGTGAGGAAGAAGAAGAACGCATGCAATTAGGACACAGTCACATGACCTCTAAAGAGAGGTTATCATAAACGCTCAGGTCTATGCATGTACCTCGGCCAAGCTGGACACACTTTACAGGCCTGCCCAATCTGTCCGGAAAAAGGCCAGACCTAGGATCTGATGGAGGACTCTTCCTAGGTCTAACCACACCGACTCCTCCACTATCACTACCTGTCTCGCTCAAATATGGAGGGCTGGAATTTTCTACACTCGCCCTGGTGGATTCAGGTGCAGGAGGTAATTTTTTGTTGAAGAGTATCAGAGACCACTTGCGAATTCCTACTACTCCGATGCCTACTCCCTTGCTGCTGTCTTCCATCCATGGAGAGCCATTACCGGGAGAAGTTTCTCTTACTACTCAGCCCATATGTCTTCACACAGGAGCCTTACATACTGAAGACATCTCCTTCCTTCTCCTCGAGAAAGCCATTCACCCCGTGGTATTGGGCCTGCCTTGGCTACAAGAACACATGCCACAGTTCAGCTGGACTAATATGGAGCTCTCTGAGTGGGGCCCTGACTGCCATGATCATTGCCTGGCTAAAGTTTCTCCGCTCCCGTGTATGACTGTCACTCCATCCCTTCCTGGATTACCATCAAAATATGCCTCCTATCAGGAAGTATTTTCTAAGCAAGCAGCAGACATTCTACCTCCACACCGCACATTCGACTGTGCGATAAACCTTAAACCAAATTCTGAGCCTCCTAGGGGAAGGGTATACCCCCTCACTTTGACTGAGATTGAGGCCATGTCTGCCTGTATTCAGGAGAATCTGCAAGGTTTTATCAGACCCTCTAAGTCGCCAGCAGGTGCTGGATTTTTCTTTGTTGGGAAAAAGGACGGATCTATTCGCCCTTGCATCGATTATAGAGGGTTAAACAAGATTACCATCAAGGATCGCAACCCGCTACCACTGATATCAGAACTGTTTGATCGACTGCAAGGGGCCTATAACCTGGTCCGAATTCGTCATGGTGATGAATGGAAAACAGCCTTTAACACCCGTGATGGGCACTTTGAATACCTAGTCATGCCCTTCGGTTTGTGCAACACACCCGCAGTGTTTCAGAACATGATGAATGATATCCTGCGAGACCTCTTATATCAATGCGTGGTAGTATATTTAGATGACATATTGATCTTTTCTCGAGACCTCCAGTCCCATCAGATGGATGTTAAGAAGGTTCTTCAAAGATTGCGTGATAACCATCTTACGCAAAACTTGAAAAATGCACTTTTCAGCAGGAATCTGTACCTTTCTTGGGGTACATTGTCTCCAAAGACAGTTTTCAAATGGACTCTCAAAAGCTGAAAAGCATTCGAAAATGGCCACAACCAACGGGCCTCAAGGCATTACGCCGTTTCCTGGGCTTCACCAACTACTACTGTACGTTCATCAAAAACTATTCCATACTTATGACACTGCTTACAGCCATGACTAGGAAAGGAGCTGACCCATCACGATGGTCTCCTGAAGCTGGAGCGGCCTTTCAAACAGCCTTGTCTACTTTACCCTAATCCACTGCACCCCTTCATCGTTGAGGTCAACGCCGCCGATGTCCGCATGGGAGCAGTGTTAAGCCAGTATAGCGAGCATCATGTCCTTCATCCTTACTCGTTTTCTTCAAGACTCTTCTCCCCAGCTGAGAGAAACAATGGCGTAGGGGACAAAAAACTATTGGCTATAAAACTGGCATTTGAGGAATGGTGCCCATGGCTGAAAGGCGCTCAGCACCAAATTATGGTGTATACTGACCATAAAAACTTAGAATATTTACGACAGGCCCAACGCCTTAACCACCTGCAGGCGAGATAGTCATTGTTCTTTAATCGTTTTGATTTCATCCTAAAATACCGCCCAGCGGAAAAGAATGTTAGGGCAGACGCCCTCTCCAGGTCCTTCTCTCCAGTAGACATACCGGATGAACCTCGTCACATCATCAGCCCAGAGAAGATTGTACTCATAGCCATTCAGAACGTCCCTGCGGGAAAAACCGTGGTGCCTTGTGGACTACGAAAAAAAACTACTGAGGTGGGCGCACGATTCCCAGTTTGCGGGCCATCCCGGTCAAAGCCGAACACTAGCCATGCTGTGACGATTCTGCTGGTGGCCTACTATGAAAACTAGAAATATAGAAATGACGGCAGAAGAAGACCAAATGACCCATCCAGTCTGCCCAGCAAGCTATCACACTTTTTTTTTTTTTTTAATCATCTCTCATACTTATCTGTTACTTTTGGTTCTATTTCCCTTCCACCCCCGCCATTAATGTAACCTTTGGTTCTATTTCCCTTCCACACCCACCATTAATGTAGAGAGCAGTGCTAGAGCTGCTTCTAAGTGAAGTATCTAGCTTAATTGGTTAGGGGTAGTAATCGCCGCAATAAGCAAGTTACTCTCCATGCATATTTGTTTACCTAGCCTGTGCAATTCAGTCCTTGTTGGTTGTTATTTGAATATAAATCCACTTTTCTTCGTTTCCCCCCCCCCCCCCCCGCCGTTGAAGCAGAGAGCTACTCTGGATATGTATTGAAAGTGAAGTATCAGGCTTAATTGATTCGGGGTATTAACCATCGTAACAAGCAAGCTACTCGCTGCTTTTTTGTGAATGCAAATCCTTATTTCCACATTTCCTTTTGCCGTTGAAGCATAGAGCAATGTTGGAGTCGCATTAACCATGTGTATGTTTATTGAATAAGGGTTTTCCTAGCGTGTAGCAGATGGACTCAGGACCAATGGGTATAGTGTGCTCATGCTAGCAGTTGGAGACGGATCAGATTTCAATCTGATGTCAGCACGTAGTACATATATCCCTGCAGGAAGTGCAGAATCTCAGTATTTTCCATCTCCAAAGCAGTTAGGAGCTATCTTCACGCTCGCCGAGCATTAGAACAAAATAAAAGAACAGAACTACAAACAAAACTACCTGAAGGCGAGCCCCGCACTCCTGTGGTGATACCCTCGGGTCCCTCCCCCAGTTGAGTTTCCCGAGGTGATTTCCGTGGTCCCTTGGAGGTAAGAGCCTCGGTCCGGTGGCCGAATCGCGGCAGGGACCTAGCCCCCGAGTGAGAAGGGCTCGGGCGCGGCATAGAGGCAGCCTCGGTCCGGAGCCGTTCGCGGCGAGGACTTAGCCCCTGAGCGAGACGAGTTCGGGCGCGGCTTAGAGGCGGCGGGTGCACTTCCTCGAGTGCGGCGGTGTAGGTAATCACCCTCTCCCCCCGCAGCCGGAGATCGCCCGGGTCACAACCGGGAAGCGCCGAAGACAAGGTAAGGCGTACATCTTTACTTACTGGTTGGCGTTGCATTAACCATGTGTATGTTTATTGAATAAGGGTACTATCTCCAGGTAGTAGCTGTCTTTCCTGCAAGCCACCATCTCTTCATTCACATCCTCTAGACTTTATGGATCCACAGTATTCCACGCCCCTTTGAAGTCCTTCACAGTTTTGGTCTTCACCACTTCCTCCGGAAGGGCATTCTAGGCATCCACCACCCTTTCCATGAAGAAATACTTCCTGACATTCTTCTTAGTCTTCCTCCTTGGAGCTTCAAATCATGACCCCGGTTCTGCTGATTTTTTTCCAAAAGAAAAGGTTTGTTGTTGTCTTTGGATCATTAAAACCTTTCAAGTATCTGAACATCTGTATCATATCACCTTTGTGTTCCTCCTTTCCTCCAGGGTGTACATATTTAGATTCTTCAATCTCTCCTCATAAGTCATTCGATGAAGACCCTCCACCTTTTTGGTCGCCCTTCTCTGGACCGCCTCCATCCTGTCTCTTTCCCTTCAGAGATATGGTCTCCAGAACTGAGCACAGTGCTCCAGGTGAGAGCTCACCAAGGCCCTGTACAAGGGGATGATCACTTCCCTTTTCTTACTTGATATTCCTCTCTCTATGCAGCCCAGCATTCTTCTGGCTTTAGCTATCGCCTTGTCACATTGTTTCCCCGACTTCAGATCATTTGACACTATCACCCCAAAGTCTCTCTCCTGCTCCGTGCACATCAGCCCTTCACCCCCCATCGAATACAGTTCTTTCAGATTTCCGCACCCCATATGCATGACTTTGCACTTCTTGGCATTGAATCTCAGCTGCCATATATTTCACCAGTCTTCCAGCTTCCTTAAATCCCATCTCATTCTCTCCCCTCCTTCCGGCGTGTCCACTCTGTTGCAGATCTTAGTGTCATCCACAAAAAGACAAACCTTACCTTCTATCTCGTCCGCTATGTCGCTCACATATGATATTGAACAGGACCGGTCCCAAAACCGATCCTTGCGGCACTCCGCCTAACATCACTGTCTCTTCAGAGTAAGTTCCATTTACCATCACACATTGTCTTCTGTCCATCAACCAGTTTGCAATCCAGGCCACCACCTCGGCACTCACTCCTAAGCTTCTCATTTTACTCACCAGCATCCTGTGCAGGGCCGTATCAAAAGCTTTGCTGAAATCCAAGTAGATGACATCGAGTACTCTTCCTCTAACCAATTCCCTAGTCATCCAGTCAAAAAAGTCAATCAGATTTGTCTGACAGGATATTCCCCTGGTGAATCCATGCTGCCTCTGGTCCAGCAATTCTCCCGTCTGTAGATAGTTCACTATTCTTTCTTTCAGCAGCGACTCCATTACTTTTCCCACCACTGAGGTGAGGCTAACTGGTCTGTAGTTACCAGCCTCCTCTCTGCTCCCACTCTTGTGAAGTGGGACTACCACCGCTCTTCTCCAGTCTCTCGGCACCACGCCCATTTCCAGGGATCTATTGAACAGGTCACGCAGCGGAGCTGCCAGCACATCTCTGAGCTCCTTCAATATCCTGGGATGAACCTCATCATGCCCCATGGCTTTTTCCACTTTCAGTTTCCCCAGCTCTTCCCATACATTCTCTACTGTAAATGGAGTTACATCTACTCCACTTCCCTCCGGTTTCTTGTTAACTAACGATGGTACTTCTCCAGGGTCCTCTTTAGTGAACACCGAACTGAAGTATTTGTTTAATATTTCTGCCATTTCTTCATCTCTCTCCACACATTGATCTTTTCCACCTTTCAATTTCACTATACCACTTTGGACTTTTCTCCTTTCTCTGATGTATCTGAAAAATGCTTTGTCACCTCGCTTTACCTCTTTGGCAAACCTTTCTTCCGCTTTACTTTTTGCCTTCTTGATTACTTTCTTTGTCTCCCTTAGTTCTACCAGATATTCTTCTTTGTGCTCCTCCCTTTGGATTCCTTTATATTTCTTGAATGCTGTTCTTTTAGCCTTTATTTTGTCAGCCACCTCATTTGAGATCCAGATAGGTTTCATTTTTCTTTTGCTTTTCTTTACTTTTCTAACATATAGATTAGTTGCCTTGGTATTTGCTCCTTTTAATTTGGTCCACTTTTGATCCACATCTCTCTTGTTCTCCCAGCCTTTTAGTTCTTCCTCCAGGTACTTCCCCATTTCATCAAAGTCCGTGTTTTTGAACTGCAAAACTCGGGTCTTCGTGCTTCTTCTACGTATCCTTTGTGTGATATGAAACCATACCGTTTGATCACTGGTGCTGAGGTGGGCACCCACCTGGACATCAGAGACATTATCTCCAATAGTGAGAACTAAATCGAGTACAACTCCCTCTCTTGTGGGTTCCATTACCATTTGTTTGAACAAAGCCTCTTGCAGGGCATCCACTATTTCTCTACTACTGTTAGATTCTGTAGAAGGTATTCTCCAGTCTACATCCGGCAGATTAAAATCTCCAACAATCACTTCTCCCTTCTTTCCCATCTTTTGGATGTCTTCAACCAGATCTCTGTCATGCTCTTCCTTTTGATTTGGA
This sequence comes from Rhinatrema bivittatum, assembly GCF_901001135.1. NCBI lineage: Eukaryota > Metazoa > Chordata > Amphibia > Gymnophiona > Rhinatrematidae > Rhinatrema > Rhinatrema bivittatum. The sequence continues at coordinate 765,455,149 of NC_042616.1, forward strand.
GGCCTGAAAACCACTCCAGTATAAATGGATGCTCCATCATCATTTTTTAGGTCGGCCCATAGTGCTTCTTCATTGCCCCATCTTCCTTGCAGCTCATAAGAACATATGAAATTGCCATGCTGGGTCAGACCGAGGGTCCATCAAGCCCAGCATCCTGTTTCCAACAGAGGCTAAACCAGGCCACAAGAACCTGGCAATTACCCAAACACTTAGAAGATCCCATGCTACTGATGCAATTAATAGCAGTGGCTATCCGTAAGTCAACTTGATTAATAGCAGTTAATGGACTTCTCCTCCAAGAACTTATCCAAACCTTTTTTGAATCCAGCTACACTAATTGCACTAACCACATCCTCTGGCAACAAATTCCAGAGCTTTATTGTGCGTTGAGTGAAAAAGAATTTTCTTCAATTAGTCTTAAATGTGCTACTTGCTAACTTCATGAAATGCCCCCTAGTCCTTCTATTATTCGAAAGTGTAAATAATCGAGTCACATCTACTCGTTCAAGATCTCTCATGATCTTAAAGACCTCTATCATATCCCCCCTCAGCCGTCTCTTCTCTAAGCTGAACAGCCCTAATCGCTTTAGCCTTTCCTCATAGGGGAGCTGTTCCATTCCCTTTATCATTTTGGTTGCCCTTCTCTGTACCTTCTCCATCGCAACTATATCTTTTTTGAGATGTGGCGACCAGAATTGTACACAGTATTCAAGGTGCGGTCTCACCATGGAGCGATATAGAGGCATTATGATATTTTCTGTTTTATTAACCATTCCCTTCCTAATAATTCCTAACATTCTGTTTGCTTTTTTGACTGCTGCAGCACACTGAGCCAACGATTTTAAAGTATTATCCACTATGATGCCTAGATCTTTTTCCTGGGTGGTAGCGCTTAATATGGAACCTAACATCGTGTAACTACAGCAAGGGTTATTTTTCCCTATATGCAACACCTTGCCCTTGTCCACATTAAATTTCATCTGTCATTTGGATGCCCAAGTCTTGCAAGGTCCTCCTGTATTCCTTTCCAGATCATTTATAAATATATTGAAAAGCACCAGTCCAAGTACAGATCCCTGAGGCACTCCACTGTTTACCCTTTTCCACTGAGAAAATTGACCATTTAATCCTACTCTCTGTTTCCTGTCTTTTAACCAGTTTGTAATGCACGAAAGGACATCGCCTCCTATCCCATGACTTTTTAGTTTTCGTAGAAGCCTCTCATGAGGGACTTTCTCAAACGCCTTCTGAAAATCAAAATACACTACATCTACCGGTTCACCTTTATCTACATGTTTATTAACCCCTTCAAAAAAAATGAAGCAGATTTGTTAGGCAGGACTTCCCTTGGGTAAATCCATGTTGACTGTGTTCCATTAAACCTTGTCTTTCTATATGCTCCTCGAATTTGATCTTGAGAATAGTTTCCACTATTTTTCCCGGCACTGAAGTCAGGCTCACTGGTCTATAATTACCCGGATCGCCCCTGGAGCCTTTTTTAAATATTGGGGTTACATTGGCCACCCTCCAGTCTTCAGGTACAATGGATGATTTTAGTGATAGGTTACAAATTTTAACTAATAGATCAGAAATTTCATTTTTTAGTTCCTTCAGTACCCTAGGATGCATACCAACTGGTCCAGGTGATTTGCTACTCTTTAGTTTATCAATTTGGCCTACTACATCTTACAGGTTCACAGTGATTTCGTTCAGTTCGTCTGACTCATCACCCCTGAAAACCATCTCCAGAACTGGTATCTCCCCAACATCCTCATTAGTAAACACAGAAGCAAAGAATTCATTTAGTCTTTCTGCAATGGCCTTATCTTCCCTAAGAGCCCCTTTAACCCCTCGGTTGGATATTGTTAGAATATAAAATTAATACAGGTCATTTATTTAATATGATAGATTCACTATAAGTGAGCTATAAATAAGTAAAAAATAAATAAATACTTTATGTAATATCAAATTCTGAATGTTTCGTAAAAGAAAACAGAGGAATATGCAATGCTGAGAACTGCACCACTGATAACATGCATGATCATAGTGGTTTTCTGTCTTGATATAGCATGCAAAATTGTCAGCACAATCCGTGCCACAACACTTTATCTTCAAGTGGTAAAGAGCCAAAATTCTGTAAAAGCAGGGAACTTCAAAAAAATGTTTTTAATCTCATGGGGGATAAAGTAGTCAAGAAAGTAGTAGCATAGATTCTGCTGTAATAGAAGCAACACAACCTCTAATGAGGAAGAATTCTATTATTGCTAAGATTACTATATTTCATCCCATAGCATTTTCCAATAACCTGATAATTCATGCATCTATACTGATTGCAACAGCAAAGAATGATGAAATGAGGGAATATAAAACAAACACCAAATGCATAAAGCAAAAGATAATGCCAAAACACAGCTACAGCGATTACATGGGATTTCATTAGTACAACAAGGACAAAAGTCTGTGGATTAGAATGGCAACAGCAGGACTGGTATTTAATGGGGAACATCAGGTAAATATCGACTCTGTGAAGCCTGATGAGCTCACTTCGTAGTCATTAGAAATTAGAAGCTATTAACATCATTAGAGCTTTTAGTTTTCAAGGGCTGCATTTAAAGCAAAGTCCCTCAGTGCTACTTGCAACATTGTTCGTTTGCGCAATTGCTTTTTTGTAGCTAGAGGCATAAAAAGGGGGAAACCACAATTTTGGGAGGGAAAACTGGGTCAGGAAAAATGGGAATTTTGGTGCATGCGTCTTTAAAAGAGCATAGATATACTCACTATATATTTCTCCAGTGTTACGCATGGGCTCCGGTCAGGAGTCATGAACACCACCCAGAAGGGTGGCTCCAGGTGGAGAGAGACAGGAAAGGCTAGAAACAGTGTCTGGGTCCAGGCTGGGTCAGGGCAGGCGGCAAGTAACAGTGTCTGGGTCCAGGCTGGGTCAGGGCAGGCGGCAAGTAGCAGTGTCTGGGTTCAGGTTGGGTCAGGGCAAGGCAGGTCAGAAGGCCCGTAGGTCACACACACACACAGAAGGCCCGTAGGCCACACACCGTAAGCAGGGCAAGGCAGGTCAGAAGGCCCGTAGGCCACACACACACAGAAGGCCCGTAGGCCACACTCAGTAAGCAGGGCAAGGCAGGTCAGAAGGCCCGTAGGCCACACTCAGTAAGCAGGGCCAGGCAGGTCAGAAGGCCCGTAGGCCACACACACACACAGAAGGCCCGTAGGCCACACTCAGTAAGCAGGGCAAGGCAGGTCAGAAGGCCCGTAGGCCACACACACACAGAAGGCCCGTAGGCCTCACTCAGTAAGCAGGGCAAGGCAGGTCAGAAGGCCCGTGGACCACACACACAGAAGGCCTGTAGGCCACACACAGTAAGCAGGGCAAGGCAGGTCAGAAGGCCCGTAGGCCACACACACACAGAAGGCCCGTAGGCCACACACAGTAAGCAGGGCAAGGCAGAAGGCCCGAAGGCCGCGCAAGGCAAGGAAAGGAATGAGGCCGCGCAAGGCAAGGCAAGGCATGAGGCCCGAAGGCCGCGCAAGGCAAGGTCCAGGGACCAAACGCACAGCAAGCAAGGAAGGAAGGCTAGAGCAGGGAGCCCAGGCGAGCTCGGTGCCGAAGCACCGAGGGAACTGTCAGGCAGGGTTATAAGGAAAAGCCCAGAACATAGAGTGGACAGGGGAGATGGACTGGGCCTGCCAGGAGAGCCAGCACTAGAGGGACCCCTGGTGGTGAGGCGGTTGCACAGCAGCCATAGCCGTAACATCCAGTTTCTTAAAATTACTAGTATAGCTTCAGAAAAATACTGAATATTCTTAAGATTCACATGTTTTGGCAAAGCTAATGAAACAATAGGCAGTTTGCATCTTTACTTCTACTACTGCCAGGCAATGTTCCTTCTAATTTTTGAAAGGCTACGTGTGAAAAAAGTTTGTTTTGTGCAAGTTTTTATAAGCGGAGTTCAAACTTGTGCACTGCAAATCAATATAATGTAAATATTAGGATTTCTTATGCACGCCTTGAGTATGTGTGCACGCTATGTGCATAGCTTAGGGGGAACAGTGCTGCCAGGGATCTGAGCCCCATCTCTCTCATTTCCCCTTATTCTCTCCTCTTTTCTGTTATCAGTTTCCATCTCTGCTCTATTGCTTTTCTTATATCTTTCAGCTTCGTAGGGTACCCTCCACTTTATTTTCTTCTCACCTACATTTCCAATCCTTTTGTCGCTCACCCCCTCTGCCTCCTCCTCCTAATCCTCCTCTCTATTCATTTCCTATTCTTACCTTTTGCCTCCACCAAATCTCCATTTCTCTCTTCCACAGCATCTGCACCCTGCATCTTCCCCCCTGCCTCTTTCTCCCCTTCCTTAACATCCATTCTCCTCCTACCTCTCTCATATAATCTGAGTGGCAGGAGCCCAACAATGGCTACCAGCTACTATATATAGTCTGTGCCAGCACAGCAAGCATTTTCAAACCTCCTGAAGTGACACTTCTTGGATGCTGATCTTGTGCATTGCAAGATCACTGTCATGTCCCAATGTGTTTCAGAAATCAGGACCATTACTTGACATGGATCTGAACACATTTATTAACACACACTGTGCATCTTACAGTCCAGGGTACTTGCTCTCATGCTTTCTTAGTCTGGTTGTTATACAGGCTGAACCTTTGACACCTAGTAGCTTGGTAGTGCTATCCCCAAAACCTGGAATGGAGCATAAGCAGAACTGAACTAGTAGGAAGCACAAATAAATCCTGTTCATGACTGCTAGGATATGTGTTTTAAGGACATTACAATTAGCAGCCAGGAAATGATGGCCTGTGAGTTTAGAAAATACTCGTGGTTCTGACACAGTCTGAACACAGTGATTAGTAGATATAGGACAGGTGCTATATGGTAACAGCGCTGCAGTTTGTGTGGATAGAGTTGCAATACATGCAGTTGCTGGAGTCCTGCTGTGCACACCTTCAAGGAACACTGACTGGGAGTCTAGCCCAAGAAAAGGTTGAGTATTAGAGCCTAGGTTCCTGCTGGGCCAGTCCTAAAGCAGCAGACACACAAAACACTGGACCAATTGGGAAAAATCTATACAGGAACAGTGGCAGAAGTGAGGTAGTTGACAGGCCTTCAGCAGTATCCTCTTATTAGCTCACGTGAGACAGGGAGAAAGTCAGGAACATCTTGGTATCAATTCAAGCCATGTCTGAGCAGCGCCCTGACAAAAACTGAATTAGGAGATCTTGCACTGTTGTAATTGGAAATCATCCTCCAAGGACCACCCAACCACTAGCCAACTGTACATTAGATTTCCACTGTGTACTCATATATAACATAGTAATGACGGCAGAAAAGGACTAACATGGTACATCCAGTCTGCCCAGTAAGCTTCGTATGGTAGTATCTGCCATGCATGCAAGTTACCCCCATGTTTCTCTTTTACTGGGTGAGAGTCTTCTTGAAAATTCAGACAGTCTTACTTGATGTGCTTTGCTTATGGACTTTGCCGTAGAAGCAGACCTGTGCTTTTTTCCCCTTATATCTGTGTATTAGTTACCCAGACTATAAAAGTCAGAGCCCATGCTAGTTGTCTGTTGCGGGCATAGACACTTAGACTGAGGTGTAGTTGGTGCAAACTGCAGAGAGGAGCCCTGCAGGTCCACACCGTTGGCTGGAGGAGCTAGTTGTGGTAGAAGCCCAACTGGAGTTTCACCTATACCAGCCCTTGTTCCCCCTAGGTGGAGCCCTCGGGTGCCAGGACCAGCAGGATTTTCCACTGTGGTACCTTTAAATTGGGGGAAATCAGACACTTGCACACTTAGGGACGGACAAGAGAGACGGTGGCAACCATCTGAGTGTGGCAGTCTGCCACAACGCAGCTCGTGGCATCTGGAACAGCGTCTAGCGAGGGAGAACCTGGCTCAGGGTTAGAAGTAATTATGGCAGTTTGGGGCCTTGTCCCACAGACCACCAAACGCAACAATGTCTGAATTCAATACCTCTTTCCACCCTACCCCCCCACTCCCCACCATCAAAGCGGAGAGTGATATTGCAGTTGTGTCAAGGGAATCAAGGCTTATTGGTTAAAGGTAATAATCCCATGCCTTATGTTAAAAGTAATAACCGCCACTCTGTGCAGGTTATCCCCATGCTTATCAGTTCTCCAGACCGAAAAATCAGGGCCCTCATTGGTTGTTGCCTGAATCCAATTTCCTTTCCCCCCTGCCATTGAAGTGGAGAGCAATGAAGTAATTGCATCAAGGTTTATTGGTTAAGGGTAGCAATCCCCATACCTTCAGTTAAGGGTAGTAATCGCCGCTCCAGCAAGTTACCCCCATGCACTCTATCCTCTAGGGATCCACAGTGTTTATCCCAGGTCCCTTTCAATTTTTTGACTGTTTTCATCTTCACCACCTCCTCTGAAAGGGCATTCTAGGCATCAACCACTCTCTCCATGAAGAAATATTTCCTGATGTTGGTTGTGAGTCATCCCCATTGGAATTTCATTTCAAGAACCCTAGTTCTACTGATTTCTTTCTAATGGAAAAGGTTTGAAGTTTGTGCATCTTTAAAATCTTTCAAGTATCTGAAGATCTGTATCATATCTCTACTGCACCTCCTCTCTTCCATATACATATTTAGATCCTTCAGCCTCTCCTCATAAGTCTTTCGGTACTGAGCCCACACCATTTTGATTGCCGTTCTCTGAACCGCTGCCATCCTGTCGCTGTCCTTTTTGAAATATGGTCTCCAGAATTGAACACAGTACTCCAGGTGAGGCCTACCAAGGACCTGTACAAGGGCATTATCACCTCCTTTTTCTTACTGGTTATTCCTCTCCCTGTGAAGCCCAGCATTCTTCTGGCTTTAGCTATCGCCTTGTCACTTCACTTTGCCACCTTCAGATTGCCAGACACTATCACCCTAAGATCCTTCTCTTGGACCGTGCACTTCAGGCTTTCATCCTCCATCGCATACAGCTCTTTTGTATTACCGCATCCCAGATGCATGAATCTGCACCTCTTGGTGTTGAATCCCAGTTGCCAAATCTTCCACCACTCTTCAAGCTTTCTTAAATTACTTTTTATTCTCTTCATCAGGCGAGTCCACTTTGTTGCAGATCTTAGTATCATCCACAAATAGACAAACTTTACCTTCTATCCCTTTTGCAATATCACTCACAAAGATATTGAACAGAGCTGCTCCCAATACCAATCCTTTTGGCACAGCATTAACACCATTTTCTCTTCAGAATAGGTTCCATTTACCATGACTCGCTGTCTCCTGGTAGTCAACAAGTTTGTAATCCACTCCGTCATCTTGATGCCAACTCCCAAGCTTCTTATTTTATTCCCAAGCTTCCTATGCGGGACTGTATCAAAAACTTTGCTGAAATCCAAGTAAATCACATCAAGCACTCTTCCTTGATCCAGTTCTCTAGTCACCCAATCAAAAAAATCAATCAGATTTTTCTGATAGGACCTTCCCTTGGTGAATCCATGCTGCCTTGGATCCACCAACTTACTGGATCGTAGATAGTTCTCTATTCTTTCTTTCAGCACAGTCTCCATTAATTTCCCTCCACCGAGTGAGATGTGCAGGTGGATCCGCTAATGAACCTGTTTAATAGATCCCTGCAAAAAGGAGTGCTGATGTGTGATTGGAGAAGAGTGGTTTGGTCCCGCTTCACAAGAGTGGTAGCAGAGAGGAGGCTGGAAATACAAACCAGTTAGCCTCTCCTTGGCAGTGAGAAAATTAATGGAGATTCTGCTGAAGGAAAGGATAGTGAACTATCTACAAACTAGTGGGTTGATGGACCCGAGGCAGTATGGATTCACAAGGGGAAGATACTGTCGAACAAATCTCATTGACTTTTTGATTGGGTGACTAGAGATTTGGAACAAGGAAGACACTTGATGTGATTTACTTGGATTTCAGCAAAGCTTTTGATATAGTCCTGCATAAGAGGCTTGGGAATAAAATGAGAAAAAGCACATGACTGCTTCTATGGCCAGATCCTAAAGGAAACGAAGAAAGTGTGCATGTAGGTAACTTGCTGGTGCGGCAGTTACTACCCATAACCAGTAAGCGTTGATACTTTTGATGCAACTCCATCATTGCTTTCTGTTTCAGAAGGAGAGGTGGGGGAGGACAGAAAGAGGATTTCGAATTCAGAGACAACCAGCATGCGCCATGATTTTTTTTTTTTTTACAGTTTGGGGTAATGATGCGCAGACATTAAAGAAAAAACACAGGACTGCTTCTACAGCCAAGTCCATAAGAAAGCATGTTAAGCACAACTGACTGATACGTGGGGGTAACTGTTGGTGTTTGAGGTAGTTGTGGATCGATCCTTGGGCTGGTAGCAGATGACCATGCCCCGGGAAAGATCCCGAGAGGGACCACCGGTCAGGCTCAGAGTATGGAGACAGACGCACACTAGTTCTTTTATTAAACAGTATATTGAACCACCAGAGGTGGCAGTAGTGAGCTGGAAGTGCCTGGCAGGACTGTAGTTCCTCAGGTACTGGAACAGCGATCCTGGATAACTGAGCTGTAGAGAAACTGAATATAGTGAGTAGGCAGGGTATGCAGAGTTCAGGAACAGAACCTTGATGGTAACATTCACACAATAGTCTCTAGAAGTAGTCCAGGTGTTGGAATGAGTTAGGCCCTCGAGGAGCGAGTACCTGGTTCCAGGGAAAGCTCAGAGAGAGAAACTAACTCACTGGTGTGGTAGGCAGCGATGACTTCCAGGCAGAATAAGTATTCAGCAACCAGTCCGGGAACATGGGCCCTCGAGGAGTGAGTACCGGTTCCAGACTGTGCCCTGAAAAACAAAGAGAGAGCGAGGCCCCCGAGGAGCGGGTACCCCTGGTAAGTCCGAGGAGGCAGAGCAGCTTAGGTAGAATAACCCTTGCTAACTCGAATAGTTAGCGATTTCTAAGACCTTATATATCTGGTGAGGATGACGTCACCTCAGGGGGACACCCCTGAGGTTCGCGCCACTGCTGGTACTTGAGTCGGGGCCGCGCTGCGCCTGCGCCCTTAGGCTGCTGAGAAACATGGCGATGTGCAGCGTCCAGCCAGTCCAGGGACGCCGGAGGGGAACGGCAAGATGACGCCACGGCAGCCAAACTTCCAGCAGGCAAAGAGGGAGTTGCCAAAGAGGTAAGGTGGGCGTAGTGGAGATGTCGGGCAGCGATGATTGCAACAGTAATTTGCACGGCGCAGCAGATGGTACCATAGGAAGCTTGCTGGGAAGACTGGATGGACCATTGGCCTTTTTCTGCCATCATTTCTATAAGAAGCTTGGGATAGAAGGTAAATTTTGCCTATTTGTGGATGAAATTAAGATCTGCAACAGAGTGAACATGCCTGAAGGAGTAGAGAGAATGAACACTGATTTAAGAAAACTTGAAGAGTGGTTGAAAATTTGGCAGCTAGGATTCAATGCCAAGAAGTGCAGATTCATGTATCTGGAGTACAATAATTCAAAAGAGCTGTTTGTGATGGGGGCTGAAAGACGAATATGCACAGACTGGGAGAAGGACCTTGGGGTGATAGTGTCTGGCGATCTGAAGGTGGTGAAGCAATGTGACAAGGTGTTAGCTAAAGCCAGAAGATTGCTGGGCTGCATATAGAGAGGAATAACCAGTAGGAAAAAGGAGGTGATAATGTCCTTGTGCAGGTCCTGGGTGAGGCCTCACCTGGAGTCCTGGAGATCGTTATTTCAAAAAGGATAGAGGCAGCATGGTTGCAGTCCAGAGAAGGGCGACCAAAATGGTGTGGGGTCTATATCATAAGACTTAGGAGAGGCTGAAGGATCTGAATATGTGTTCCCTGGAAGAGAGGAGGTGCAGGAGAGATATGAATTAGACCTTGAAAGGTTTTAATGATGCACGGTCCTCAAACTTTTTCCATTGGAAAGCAAAGTGAAGAATTAGGGGTCTTAATATGAAACGCTAGGGGGATGATTCTGAATCAACATCAGGAAATATTTTTTCATGGACAGGGTGGTGGATGCCTGGAATTCCCTGCCAGAAGAGGTGATGAAGATGAAAACAGTAAACACATGAAAAAAGGCATGAGATAAACACTGTGAATGGTGTGGAATGAAAAAAAGGGAGCATGGAAATAACCTGCAAGGAGTGGCAGCTACTACCCCTAACAGAAGGCATGGGGATTACTACCCTTAACCAATTAGCTTACATGATTTTGACACAACTGCAACATCGCTTTTCACTTTCATGATGGGAGGGGGTGTGAAGGGGAATTGAATTCAGATGATAGCTAATTCTGGGCCCTGATTTTTACAGTCCAGGATACTGTTACCCAGATAGAAGGGGAAAAGGGGCAGGACTGCTTCTACAGCCAAGTCTAAAAGCAAAGCATGTTCAAACAGTATTGATTGAATTATCAAGAAGGCTTCTCACCCTGAAAAAGCTTACTAGCAGTAATTTTATTATGCGTTTGATAGTTGCTTGCTTTGATTGTTAATATACTACCCTTAACATAAGGTTTGGGGGTAACCTGCACAGAGCAGCAGTTACTTCCATAAGAAACTTGATGGGCAGACTGGAAGGACCATTTGGACTTTTTCTGCCGCCATTACAATGTTACATTTAAAAATCAGCACCTATGTGAAGTCTTCCTTCTTAAAATGGGTCACCTTGCAGCCCTGAGAATTGTGCGTATCACTTCCATACTTGCAAACTTTCAGTTTGCATTTGCCCTGAAGCTGTTGTAGATTACTGAAGGTAGCAGGGAAATGGAGGAGGTTAGGGCAGAGGTATGCACTCAAACTTTCTTACACACCCACATATTCAATACTTGCACTCACACACATACATGCTTATTCTCACATGCTTGCTGACACACATGCCCACTATCACTTCCCTCTTCCACACACACACATGCCACCTCACTTCTCCCACACACAACACCCACTTACGCCATCACACTCCTACAATTACGTCCATTCACACACTCACACAAACTTGTCCAATCACACATACACACATGCTCACTTTTCACACACCTCTCTCTCTCTCTCTCTCTCTGCTTCCCTCTCTTCTTTCCCTCAACCTGAACCTACCAGCAGCAGCAGTGCTTTAGGCCCATGCAGCCCATAGGCCTCTTCTTTCTTCCTGCCGCATGGGCCGACGCTGTCCCCTCCTTTCTGCTTGACCTGCCATATACTCTTCTTGCTGCACAGTCCTGTGTGGGCCAACCAGTGATCTGATGCTGCTCTGTGCATCCAATACTCTCCCCTGCTCCTTCTGGTGCGTGCTCGATGCTCGGCCTTCTTTCCACCCGCGTGGGCCCAGGTCATTTCCTCTTCTGGGCCTGCATGGGAACTTGAGCAGCAGCATCAGGAGCTTTGTAGTGTTGACTCGGAGAGCTGGCAATTCCTTGGGAATACCAGAGTTTCCGGATCAAATCCAGAGAGCTGTCAGGTACGGTCACTTCTGCTGGCAATGGAACCCAGGCCTCATACTAGAAGTGCAGTGTGCTATCCTTTTAACTTTATGAAAGACTAAAAATTGTGTTTTCATTTATTTTTTTTAGCCAGCAATTTCCTCTTGTTCCTTTGGGCTTCCAACTCAGTCAGAGCCAGCACCTGTTGGGATTATAGCACTATGAGCTTTTCATTCACAACAACTCAGGGTTTCCTCCCACCCCCTCCAATTTTATATTCCCCTCCCACATAACTTAGCCCAAATATTTCAGCTACAGTGCTCAGCCAGGGTCCACACACAAGAACTCCTTCCACAACTCTATAATCCTATGCCTAAATCCAGCCACTAGGTGGTGATGGAGTACTGCAGACTCCCTCCCCTACAGGAGCTGCAGCATCCCGAGCCCTGGCCAGCCTGGGGAGCAGAGGTCCTGCTCAGGAGTGGAACCCAGGTCCTTTCAATGGCAATGCAAAGCACTCCTAGGGTGCTTCCGGTCTGGCCTCTAAATAGTTTTTGCCTTTTGAATTCTCATAACGTCGTCTTTGTGATGTCATTCATTGATAAATACAGATTAAAATTGTTCCTGTTTGGAATATAACCACGTGGACTGTTTGTTTTGTTTTCTTTTGGATTGTACCATATAGACTACTTCAAAATTGCAGCTGCATTTGTTTTATTCCAAAATAGCAGGTGTATATGTTTTGTTTGATTTAACATTAGGAGAAATTGAAGGGTAGAGGAGATAACACCCTTAATAATCATGATAAACATAAAGGGGTGTGCTCCAATAGGTTTGTAAGGTCTGAACGAAATAATGCAGAAGAATATGAAAATTCATTTAATTCTTTAGTTGAACCAAAGTACAGAGATGAATTAGCTGTACTTTTTCATATTCTTCTGTATTATTTTGTTCAGACTATACAAACCTATTGCAGGACACCCCTTATGTTTAGCATTAAAACATTTCACATGCAGTGCTCAATTTGCTGAGCTAAGGCTGTTTATGTTAAGCTTCCTACTGTCATTCTGTTTTTTATTTCTGTGAGATTTTCATTGTTTCTTCTCTAGTCTTATAAGCCCTTCCTCACAGGCTGAAGGATTTCTTATGTGTAAGGTTTCTCATGGAGGCTTATTAAAGCTGTGTGTCAGTGAAGCAGGGACATGCTAGATAAAGTAGACTAGAAGAAGAAACCATCTTTCCATAGCATCTCCACTGGACGTGGTTGTGATGGATCAGTCCAAATTTTAGAATTGGATTTTTAGATTTAATTTCTTGCCAATCCGATTCGGAAGGTATTTCCCTGCATCTTAAGACTTATAATCTAAGTTTGTATGGAGGGTGAAGTGACGTACCCAAAGTTACAAAGAGCATTAGTGGGAGAAGAGGGATTTGAACCCTGCTTCTCCACCCACTGCACTAACCACTATTACTCCAAATTTTGATATAGAGAGACCCCTAGTGCAGGGTCCCTCACTCCCATGATTTTGTAGCTGTAGGAAGGGCTGTAAAATTAAGCTGCTCTTATGAAATTCTCCATTTCTTCTGGAATCACTAGGGAAGTCTGGGGGCTCGAACATTGGCAGGGTCTATCCTCTTCTCTTTCTCTCTCTTCATGGCCCTCACCATCCCATGTCAACCTGGGCTTCCTAGGAAGGAAGGGGAAGATAGTGGCAGTGTAGTGCTGTGAACTGCTGAATCCTGTTCTGCTATGGCCTGGAGTGTCGCGTTTTCAACCGCACCGCACTACAGTGGTCTGCATAGTTCAAAGTGCTGCACCAGCCCTGAGCAGAAGAGGAGGAGGATACAACTTGAGTTGCCATATTGTTGATGTTGTCTTCCTCCTAGAAAGCCAGAATGATAGCATGAGGCAGATCGGGGAGGGGGGGGGGACAGTAGGAGGGGATTTAGGAGAAGGTGGGGCAGACCATAAATAAAAGAATATGGGAGTCAAGAGCATGAGTAAGGAGATCGAGGGGAGGAAGAGTGGGAGGATGTGATATGGGGGGGGGGGCAAGAGCGTGAGTAAAGAGATCATAGGAAGGCAGAGTGAGTGAGGGGATGTGCAGAGGGGCAAGAATATTAGGGGATCAAGAGATGCAGCAGGATATGAGTGACAGAGTATATGGGGAGAAAGAGGGGTACAGGAGGTTGGAGCTCTGAGTGGGGTGATAGGCTATGCGACAGGATCTGAATAAGGAAATTAGAGAGGGATGCAGGGAAATAAAGGGGATCAGAAGGGAGGATGGCATGCTGGGAGAGAGAATTAATAAGGAAATCAGAGGGGCTGTAGGTGGGGGTTTGAAGGGATCGTTCCTCCTCCTCTTCTACTCCTGAACCTCCTCTTCAATCCAGGATCCTGTCTTTCTCCTCCCACATTCCTGATTTCTATCTCCTCATTCCCTTTCTCTCTCTTTCTTCTGCTCCTGATTCCCATATCCCTTCCTCCCTCTGAGCCTCCACCCACTTTTCTATCCTCTATCCTAGAACTTCTTAACTTTATGCCATAGCAAGTTCCTTCTTGTGTCGTAATTGTCAGCCTCATCCCCAGCTCTCTTCCTCCCACCCTACAGGGTCGGCACAGGTACAGGTTGCATTGGGTATGGGCGCAGAAGTGTCTTCTCCACAAAATGGGATTCACATATGCAGAAGCTTATTCAACTCAAAGGAGACGCCAGAGAAGAAAGGACCTGTACTGCCACCAACTGACTAAAGGGGCCCTGGACTGCCACTGCCCCTGATGGAGGAAAGCGACCCCAGGTTGGCGCTGCCCCCGACAGAGGAAAGGGGCCTCAGACAGCCACTGTCCCCAACATAGGAAAGGGGATCTGGATTGCCACTACCGCCGGCAGATGTAGTCCCGGACTGCCGCTGCCCCCAACAGAGGAAAGGGGCCTTGGACTATTGCTTCTCCCAACAGAGGAAAGGGGCCTTTGACTATTGCTTCTCCCAACAGAGGAAAGGGGCCCCAGACTGCTGCTAACCCCGACAGAAGAAAGGGGCTCCAAATTGCCACTACCGCCGTCAGAGGAAAATGACCCTGGACTGCTGCTGCCCCCAATAGAGGAAAGGGGCCTTGGACTGCTGCTGCCCCCGACAGAGGGAAGGGGCCCCAGACTGCCGCTGCCTCCAACAGTGGAAAGGGGCTCGGGATTGCCACTGCCCCCCTACGAAGGAAAGGGGCCTCTGACTGCCACTGCCCTCCGACAGAGGAAGGGTCCCCAGACATCCACTGCCCACGACAGAGGAAAGAGACTTTAGACTGCCATTACCCCCAATGGAGGAAAGGGGTCCCAGAATGCCACTGCACCCAATGGAGGACTAGGTTTAAAGGGCTCATGGCTGCGAGACCACGCGGCCGTGAGCCCTTTAAACGGCCCGATGGCCTCAGGGAAGCCATTTCCCCGCTTACCTTCCTCCCTGCGTGGCCGGCGTAGACCCACCGGGGTCAGGGGAGGCGCAGGAGACTGCAGCCGCGTAGGAGGCATCCGGCCCATACCTCGGGCCTGCCCCGGACCCTGAGCGGCGCAGCAGGACAAAAGAAAAAAATCACCAGCGCGGTAAGCCCGCCCACCCCCAGTGACGCCGAGACCACGCGGCCGTGAGCCCTTTAAACGGCCCGACGGCCTCAGGCGTCGCGCGCCTAAGGAGCGCGACAAAGGGGCCTGCCCCTTTGTGTGCCCCTTAGTGCGTACCAGTGCCAGTACCGCCCGCTAGAGTCCTACATGGCATCGCTCACGGAATCGCCATAACGCTTTCATTAAAGATATAAAGCCATCGGGCCTCATCATCACTCCCTCCAGCAACTACTACCCAATACCTCTTCTCCAATCCCGCCAACTGAACTCCTGCAAGAAAGATGTTAACCCACCCTATCCCTGTCAGATACCATAGCTACCACTCCTCTATCTATCCACCTCAAGATTTACCTACAAGAGCACCCAGGTTTCTCATCCCAATCATGATCACCCCCTTGACTCAGCTCCTAGGGATCACCCTACTCTCAGTAACCCTATATTCAATGCACAGTCCCTGACGAAAAAAACACACATTCTCAACGACTACCTCCTGGACTCTAAACCAGACATCTGTGCTATCACAGAAACCTGGCTAAAAAACTCAGACATAGCCCTAATCAACCAAATACCTACACACCTATACGACATCTTTTCAGTACACAGACACAAAAAATGAGGGGGTGGCCTTCTACTAGCTGCCAAGAAAGAATTCAGACTTTCGTCACATGCAATCAAGTCTGAATCCAAATTGGAATTGGGCTTATTCAAATCGAAACAACTTCAAATACTGCTAGTTTATGCCCCACCAGGAGTACTAGAAACGGACGCCTCCCCCCTTATAGAATCGATAGTGAAACACATCAACACAGACCTCCCAGCCATGATCATGGGCGACTTCAACTTCCATATCGATGTCTCTCCACGCTCCGCCAATTGTGAAGCCCTCCTCACCTCCCTCAGTGCAATGGGGTTCAATCAAATCATCAGCAAACCCACCCACATAGCAGGACACACACTGGATCTCATTTTCATTAACTCTAATTTCTCTAGCACGACGGAACCTCTATGTACCCCAGTCCCATGGTCAGACCACTTTCTGATATCCAGCACCCTCTCCTCAAAAAAACAGCCATACACCCCACAGCACCATTCCACCATCCACTTAAGGAAACCATGCTCTGCCGATGTACTCAGTGATCATCTTTCCAAGGAACTCCCAAATTTGGATATATCCAACCCTGACTCAGCCGTTCTTTCCTGGCTCAAGATCACTGAAGCAGTAGCAAATAAATTATGCCCCGCAGTCTCCAAAACAATCAACCCAGCAAAAAAAGGAAAACAACCATGGTTCTCGCCTGAACTTAAACAAATGAAACAAGACCTCCGACAAAAAGAAAATAGATGGCGCAAAGCCCCCAATTCATCTACACTATCGGCATACAAAGGAACCCTACATCATTACAGGACCTCAATTCTAAGGACAAAAAGAGAATTCTATGCCAATAGAATCCACGATCTCCAATTTGATGCCAAGGCTCTCTTCGCCTATGTTTCACAAATCACAAACACAGCCCCTCCAATTCCCGACGAACAGGCACAAACCAAGGCTAACGAGCTCGCATTATTCTTTCAGAAGAAGATCTCGAACACCCTTGCACTTTTCCCAAATATTACAACCCCCTTGCTACATCCTCCAACATCAACAACTTTTCTGGAGCCAATCTCGATAATTTCGAACCAACCTCCCCCAAAGAAATTGAATCTCTTCTTAAGAGACAGAAACCATCCAGCCACCCCGCAGACAACATCCCATCTAAACTTCTGCTACTTATCCCTCACACTATCTCCAGACCGCTGGCCAACATTATTAACAGCCTGCTAACTCAAGGTATTTACCCAGATAGTCTTAAAACCGCTTCTCTAAAACCCTTCCTCAAGAAACACAATTTAGACCCTAGAGAATTAGCCAATTACCGTCCCATCTCTAATCTTCCATTCTTAGCCAAACTCACAGAGAAACTGGTAAACACCCAGCTCTCAGAATATTTAGAAGAACACAATATCCTATATCCATCCCAATATGGCTTTCGCAAATCACGCAACACGGAAACTCTCCTCATCTCCCTAACAGACCATATTATCATGGGATTCAACAAAGGCCTCTCGTTTCTTCTAGTCCTCCTAGACATCTCGGCGGCTTTCGACACCGTCAACCACTCCATCCTCCTGAATCGCCTCTCAGACATAGGTATATATGGATCATTTCACAGATGGTTCAACTCTTTCCTCCACAACAGAAGCTTTAAAGTCAAAATCAACAATAAAGAATCACCCACTACAAATTCTTCACTTGGTGTACCTCAAGGATCATCCTTATCCCCTACCCTCTTCAACATCTACCTCCCCCTTTGCAAGCTGCGCTTAACCTCATTCACTACCTTTATGCAGACAACGTGCAGATTCTAATCCCTATAACAGTCCAACTCAAAATTGCTCACTTTCTGGAACAACTGCCTTCAATCTATCACTAGCCTTCTTAACAGTCTAAACCTGGTCCTTAATACCACCAAGACCGAACTCCTCCTCATCTCTTCCAACCAAGATAACTCCCCCCCACAGACCCACCCTAACACCCAGATCACACACACACATGTAAGAGATCTTGGGGTCATCCTCGACAACCGCCTAAACTTAAAGAAAATGATTAACACTACAACTAAAGACTGCTTCTACAGATTCCAGGTTTTAAAAAGACTCAAACCTCTCCTATATTTCCATGACTTCAGGACAGTTCTGCAATCCATGATATTTACCAAGATAGACTACTGCAGCGCTCTTTTCCTAGGACTCCCCAGCTCCACCACCAAACCGCTACAGGTAATTCAGAACGCTGCGGCGAGAATTCTGACCAACTCCAACCGTGGAGAACACATCTCACCAATCCTCAAAAACTTACACTGGTTACCAGTTAACTACAGAATCCTACACAAATTCATCCACAATCATCTTCAGCTCGACCTCGAAATCCCCTTCAAACTCCACACCTCCACCAGACCGATTAGAGAAACCTACAAAGGAACTCTGCAAGCCCCTCCAACCAAAGCCACACGCCTCACCACGACCAAAGACCGAGCCTTCTCAACAGCAGGCCCAGCTACTTGGAACAACATCCCCTCAGACCTCAGACTGGAACCATGCCATCCAACATTTAGGAAAAAACTCAAGACTTGGCTTTTCCGCCAAGCCTTCTCATACACTCCGGATTCATACTAATTTGGCCTAGCCACTCCTCACGAGCTATGAAACCTCGTACCTCTTCTAAGCACCTAGTCAAGCACTATCCCTAACCCGTATTTGTATCATGTTCGTAGTTAACTGCTCTCTCCGGCCTTTTTTTTCCGGCTGCCTAAGCTTCCAAGTTTAACCTCCTTGTTGAATGTAACTTTTGCTTCTTCTGTTAAACGATTGTTCTTTGTTACAGTTTACCCCGTTCTGTGTAAACCGATCTGATATGGTTCTAACCATGAAGGTCGGTATAGAAAAGAGTTAAATAAATAAATAAATAAATAGGTCTCCAGAGTGCTGCTGCTCCTACCAGAGAAAAAAAGGCCTCAGACTGCAGTTGTCACCAGTGGAGGAAAGAGGCTCCTGACTGCCATTGCTGCCAGTGGAGGAAAGAGGAGCTGCCATCCTCAAAGGAGGAAAGGCTGATAGGATGAGATTTACTAATGAGCCTGCTGGGAGGGGCAACACTAGAAAAGAGGGGAGATGGGGCTGAGCAGAAGTAGGAAGGGGAGGGAGGAAGATAATGCTGGGCAGGAGTGGAGAGGGGGACATAGTGCTGACCAGCCAATGAGTGAATAACCACAGAAGTAGAATTAGTGTGAGTTTGAAACTGATGAACAGTAGGTACCAGTCATCAAGGTTTCAACCCTGGCTGCTGTCCATCTGCACATCTTTCATAAGCATTCATAATTCAATTGCCTTTCATACTTGGAAAAAAATATAAAATAAGTAATTCTTACATTCAACTCATCATGTTTGGATCAAAAGACTAGTTGCAATGGCTTGGAATTACTAAAGCTGCACTTAGGAAATTTAAATATCAATATGGAAACACATTTGGAAAAATTGAAAAATATTTAGCTGGGAAGCTAGCTTAGGGAATGAAGAAAATCACAAAAATGCACTGAGCCTGCCATGATCCCCATGCTGTATACATTTTTTAACTTGTCTAATTATGTTTTAATATGTTTTTTAGATGATTTTAGTTAAAAGTACATTTTCTGGCATTTCTCACAGTCACCTGACTAGCAGGTACTGAATATATGACATTGTAAAATTTGGTTTGGTGTGACCTAAAATTAAAAAAGGTTGAAAATCATTGCACTACCCCTCCTCTCCTCCTGCCTGAGATCCCTTCTCTCTCTTCATTCTTCTTATCCATTCTCCTTTTCTCTCTCCTTTCCCAGCATTGATCATTAAGATCTTTTCCCCCTTATAAAGGATCAAATAAATTAACAGGACACATGAGAAATGTCAGAAAATACTATTTTAATACAGTAAAAAACAACAAAAATTAATTACATAATATGTAAACATATTTAAATATATGTAAATCACCACAGAGTCTTCTAATTTTTGCCACAGAATCTACCCCCTGAACTTCCACAAGAAACTGGGGTCTCTGCCCTAGTGCTTTTCTAGACACAGTAAAAGAAGCAGCAGTTGTTAGAAAAAAAAAGAGCTGTGAGAGCTCAAGAGAAGGAACTTCTTATCCCCTTTTCTTCCTCATTAGATCTGCAGGGAGAGTACTGTTAGTGTTAGATCTTTGGAGTTCATACAGCGGATATCTACCAGGCTCCTTTAGGGATTGGTGAGTGAGGTTTTTTCTTTTATTATTTTTTTAACGTATAACCCATAATAACAAATGCTGTATGTGAGGAACAATATAATATTGTACATAGCAAGCAAAGAATCACATGCACGAAATCATAAAACAGAGCAATTAAAAACCCATTCATTAAAAAAATAAAATTGAAAACATAAGCAGGAAAAAAGTGGGTGTGGAGCAAGATGGTGGATGGGTCCTATTGTGTTTTCAGTGATTCAGCTGTTATTGCTGTTTTTTTTTTTCATTATTACTTAAAGTTAATGCTATGGGAAAAGGAAGGGTAACACCTGGGTCTTTCCTGCCGACCCTAGACCGGCCTCCACTTTGGGTCCAATCAACTGTCTGGTTCAACGTCTTTCTCTATACCCAGTCCCTTCAGAGAGTAACTGTTGAGAGAGGACGCGGGAACAGGCAGGCAGCTGACTTCCCTGGCACTGAAGACATCCTTTAGCCTGAAGGAGAGAAGGACTTTATCTAGACTGGCAGCAGGAATGTCGAGTGAGATACCAAAGCAATCATATGCAGATGAAGTCTATGTGACTGGAAGCTGGATGGAGGACTTGGAACAACCACTGTTGATGTTAACACTGTGCAGGGCCTCTCCTTTCCCTGACTAGAATGCCATTGTGAGTGACTTGCAGCGGTTGTTGGAAGAAGGAACAGCTGCAAGTGGTAAACTGGACAATTCTAGTTCTCTTTGGTGAAATCTGAGGTATTTACTCCTGAGGCAATATGAATGGCCATAGAACAGGGGTGGGCAATTCCAGTCCTCGAGGGCCACAAACCTGTTGAGGTTTTAGGATATCCTAATGAATATGCATGACATAGATTTGCATACAACTGAGGCAGAGTGCATGCAAATCTCTTTCAAGCATATTCATTAGGGATAACCTGAAAACCAGACTGGTTTGTGGCCCTTGAGGACCGGAAGTGCCCACCCCTGCCATAGAAGGACTGGTTAAAACTCTTTTGGGGCAATAGCCCCAAATGACCTCATAACTCTCCTACAACTTCGAAGGTGCAGGTCCAAGAAGTAGAATTTTCTGAGTGTAAAAAGAAGCTGAATATTTGTGAAGCTGTGGTAAAACTCCAATAGGATGAGGTGTTCCTGATAATGTTATGTTTCATAATAAACTCCACTTTTGAGAATATCAGTAGGCACAAAAATTTGCACTTGATAAACTTAGAATATAAGATATGCCATATTGGGTCAGACCAAGGGTCCATCAAGCCCAGTATCCTGTTTCTAACAGTGGCCAATCCAAGTCACAAGTACCTGGCAAGTTCCCAAACATTAAATAGATCCCATGTTAGTAATGCTGGCAACAAGTAGTGGCTATTCTCTATTGCTTAATAGCAATTTATGAACTTCTCCAGGAACTTATCCAAACCTTTTTTAAACCCAGCTATATTAACTGCCTTATCCCACATCCTCTGGCAATGAATTCCAGAGCTTAATTATGTGTTGAGTGAAAAGTATGTTCTCCGATTTATTTTAAATGTGCTACTTGTTAACTTCATGGCGTGCTTCCTAGTCTTTGTATTATCCAAAAGAGTAAATAACTGATTCACATTTACCCATTCAAATCCTTTATTGATTTTGAAGACCTCTATTATATCCCCCCACAGCCGTATCTTCTCCAAGTTGAACAGCCCTAACCTCTTTAGCCTTTTCTCATAGGGGAAAGGCTAGAGAGGTTGCCCTTCTCTGTACTTCCCTAAACTTGGAAACTATTTCTCTAATGAAATGTTCAGGAACTAGCTAATAGAAATTTTTGAAGATTACACCTAATGCATTACCCCTATTCTTTAGGGGTTGTTTTTTTGTTTTTTTTTTTTTTTTTACTTGCCACCACCTAAGAAGGCATGTAAGCCTGAAGATAAGTATGAACTCTTTCAATATCATTTGATAATCTGGACTTGATAGCCTTCTTCGAAAGATCTGGGGGAATACTGGCTTCTCCAGCAACTTTAATTATCAATTTTGTTTTGGAACCCTATAGGGACTGGATTTTTAGAGTATTCTTTAAATATAGGGAAGTTCTTTTTAAACATATGAAAGTAAGAGTTTTTCTGGATATGGTGAAGACCAAGCAGAAGAAAAGGAAACAGTTTCTTATTCTATGTCCAAGAGTTTTGCAAATTGGGGACTTGCTTTTTCTAAATTTCCCATGTAAATATACATAAGAACATAAGAAATGGCATACTGAGTCAGACCAGAGGTTCATCAATCCCAGCATCCTGTCTCCAACAGTGGCCAATCCAGGTCACAAATATACGGTAGGATCCGAAAGAATAGGGCCAAACCTCCTTGCTCATTACCACGGATAAGCACGGGCTTTCCCAAATCTACATGGCTAATAGCGGTTTATGGACTATTACTCCAGGAAATTGTCTAGACCACGGGGTCCCAATCTTTTGGGGAACATGGACTCCTTTTCAACTGTCAAACATTTCATGAGTCCCTATATATGTCTCTTTAATTTTTACATGTATTTAAATTTCATTTAGAAAACTGAGTAATATAATAATAAAATAGTATGTATTTCAGAATCATTTGTAATGTATATAACTATATGAAATAAGAAATGGTTTCTGATATAAACTTGCTCTCCCTGCTGCTCTCCTCTTATGGCCCCTTTATGAGTGCTACTCCCCACCTCCAGCATAGCCCTTCCTTCCTACCTTAGCAGCCCCTCAATTCTCCACATCTTGGTGCAATTGGAGTACCGGTCTCTGGCCCCATCGACACAAGCAAAGTATTTGAGGCGTAAATGTTCTGCCAGAGGGCCTGAAGGGGATTTGCTACACTTACCTCTTACCATCTTAAAGGCTGTATCTCCATCTTGGCTCCTTGAGCAAGGAGTTCACTTGGAGGTACCAGTTCCAATATGCTGTGTGCTGCTATTGGTTTCCATACATCCACTGATTCATTTGACCCAGGAGATGGTCCTAACCTGGAGTCCATTAGAAGCTTCTCGAGTTGAATCTATACTGGTCTTAGATGAAGATAACTCTTCTCCAACTGGTCAGAGGGTACAGCAGCCCATAAACCAAGTAGTGGAAAGGGTGAAGACTTTTTGCTCACTGATAGCTGGTGACAAGGAGGACATTCTTCAACCTCTCCTCTCTAGAGTGTCAGATTTGCTCCCTCAAGGAGGAGTCCTCACCTTCATGCCTCAGAAGCTCCCATCAGAAGTCCAAGGGATGTGATCTAGTCAGCAACCCTCCCCTGCTAAGGAGTCTAACCTTCTGAGGAGGAAGCTCAAAACACCACCAGCTGGAGCATGCCCCAGGAATATGCCCCTCCAAGATGACCAAAGATTCCAATTTCTTGGAAAAATTGGGAGTGGTTTTGGAAGTCAATGTCCACAAGGCCGAAGACACCTACTAATAAAACAAAAATAATACAACATCAAAATATAAAACAACTCATAAACCATCATAATTAATTCTTTCTTTGGCTAAACCGACACAAAATCTATAATGAGACAATCATTACTGTTGCCATCTTAAATTGAGTGATTTTGAAATTTAACATATTGGTAAGGTTTGGCTGGAGAAAGTTGGAGTTCATGACAATACAGAGAGTGTGTATGTCTAAAAGAAGATCTCAAGTTCATCTTACCAGACATGAGGAGGACCAAAGCCTCACTTTCCATGTCAGTGCCCAAAGTTTGGAACGATCTACTGTTATCTCTCAGAGAGGAGTTGGACCTGATGCATTTTAGGCTTAAGGTGAAACCCTGGTTGATGGGAGTTAGAGGCATTTTAATCTTAATAATTAGAGGCAATTAATGAAAATCGCTAACTGTCCTCGGGAGTATCAGGACACTAACATGCATCCCGATGCTCCCTGGCAATGTTGTAAAGGGCTTGAGTGGCCTGAAGTTCTTGTCCCAAAGTCTCAAAAACCCCAGGGGTTGCGTGAAAATCCTCTATCACATCAAATTTAAAATTGTGCGGCGAAGGCCCCGCCCAATCCCGCCCCTTTGTAAAAATTGATTCCCTTGGCATACAGCCCCCCAGCCTCAGGACCATACCCACCCACTTCCCCCCTCCCATCATACCTTTCATTACCTGGTGGGCTAGAGGCATCCAGAGAGCCCTGTAGGCCCTGAGGGCTGTCCCCGAAAGCAAAGAGGTAGGCGATCTATAATGGCCGTCAGGTAATCCCAAAAGGATAGATGCCTTGATCTTTTTCAAAAATTTATTGAAGTAGAGACATATTCATAAAACCGCCTACTCAGGCCGAGTTTCGCAGCTCAACAGCTGCTGCCTCAGGGGCTTAGACAATCCAAGGTCTTGAGTGAAATACAATGGTGTAGTGTCATCAAGCAACAAGTAACTTGCGATTCTCTGTTCGGGATACAGTCTCTACTATCCTTTTGTGTTTACCTGGCTCTGAGGGCTGTGCCATCTGAATAAAAATGGTGCTGGCCAGCCGCTTATCAATTGATGCCCTGTGGAAAATACAGCAACTTAATAAATGACCCTTAGATTATAACGTCTTGGAGGCTGGGACATTGAGCTGATGGTGCTATGCAACTAATAAATATAATGGCCATCATGCAGAAGTCATATAAATTGACTCACTTCCCTTATTAAACCATCTCAAAAGCCCATTTGATCCTATGTGTTTACAGTTTCTAATGAGGCATTTGTGCATATTCTCTAAAGAGAGGAGGAAAAGCAAATCTGCTTTCCAATTTCTTCCTAATATTGGTGCTGTTGTAGAATAAACACGGTTTAGCTCTTTTCAATTAACTTTGATTATACCGGAAACCTGAACCCAGGTTGTTACTTTGCAGTGCTTTTAAATCATGCTTAAATAATTTTCTGATTATATCAGTGAGTGTGTTTTTATGATACTAGAACATGCCATGATCGTGTTCTTTGCCAGCTTATTCAGCTGGAGATGAGCCAGGGTAGAAAAGTTTGTTTTGGCCAATTTACATGTGTATTGGAATAGGAGTAGCTCATGGAGTAGCAAACTTTCATCTAATAGGAAACCTAAACACGTCACCTCCAAGCAGACAGCTGGTTGTATGATTTCATTCTGGGGGATCCTTCCTTCCTCAGAGACATCTGCTATTGATCATCTTTTGGCTGTCTATATATCTGCATTTATTTATATTTCCGTATCATAGCTGAGTAATCAGTCTCTTTGCTCCTACTTGAATGTTTTTGTTTATTTGCCCCTACATACCTCCAGTACGGTTGTGAAATAGTATTTTCATTTCTAAAATAATACTAAAACTCTACTGCTAAACTCCTCTCCCAAAGAATGGAACAGACTGCCAGCTGGCTAATAATATTGGTATTTGTTTTTCTGCAGTGATTTGTACATTGAAACCAAACTAACACCAGAGTCATCATCATAAT
Organism: Rhinatrema bivittatum; assembly: GCF_901001135.1. Taxonomy (NCBI): domain Eukaryota; kingdom Metazoa; phylum Chordata; class Amphibia; order Gymnophiona; family Rhinatrematidae; genus Rhinatrema; species Rhinatrema bivittatum. The sequence continues at coordinate 765,480,410 of NC_042616.1, forward strand.
ATTGTTACTTCTCCCCTCTTGCACTTGGGAAACTTTGATGTAGTCCAAGCATGTCAAGTTATCCACAACAGGGGCGACTGCGCATATGGTTTTGAAACATGATGAAGTGTAAAACACATTGGGAGTTCTGTTTGGATAAAAATCACAATATCTGTTTAAAGTATTATCATAGGACTGACTCAATGCTTCACACTGCCATGTGGAGGACCCTGGGTTTCATTCCCTGGATCAAGTCTTCCATTCCATGGGCTGGCTAAGGATATTGCAGAGGCAGCATTTAGAGCATCTGAGAGAGGGGGAGTTAGTCCCAGCCATTGTGCAAAGGCAAAACCTAGTGATTGGATTTATAGCCCATGATTATTGGGTTCTGGAGGGAGCTGTTGTGCATGGTCTCCAGCCAAGGGCTGTCACTGCAGGGTCTGGGCAAAGTGAGTTGGAAGGAGGATATAAAAACAGGGAGAAGAAATCCTGGGTGGATGTGGATGAAGGCTTATGGCACTGTAACCCAGCTGAGGCCAGTTCCAATTGCAGCCAGAATCCTAAAGGAGCAGGAGGGAAATGGCTGTGTCAAAATAATAAGAGTTCTTATTATCAGCAGCAACTATACAAATCCCTTTCTTCTCTTTTTGGGCAAAAGAGCTTAATGGTGCAGTTTTCTTCTGTCATTTTCAGAATGAAAATAGGATTTCACAACTATGTTTTGGGTGGGAGAAGGCAAGTGGAAGTAGGCAAATTAATTTACAGAAGAGCATGCAGTAGTCCTCCTTTAACTGAGATGAAAAAACAATGCATTGTCCTACAGTATTATGAATTATTTAAAGACAGGCCCTTGTTCTGAAGTATACATTTTCTGAAATTGAACAAAATATGTTCATTTACCCATAAATAATTATCTGCATGAAGACTAGGTGATCCTGTTAACGCTTTGAATGGTGGCACATTTGATGTTACAAACAAATGGTATTCTGTACCATATGTAACTCTTTCCTGGGGCATGTGTCAAATTACAAAGGGCCATAAAAGAATTTATTAACTGTGGCTTACTCCTCAGTCTCTTGCCCCACATTCTTTTCCCAAGGGCTGGGTCCTTTCTGTAGGGGTAAAGGAATAACATCTTGGCCCAGGCAGAGTTGTGTAGTATCCCATAGATGTGTTACCCTTGCTCTTTGGGACAGGTACACTTACAAACCAGGCAGGACTCTCTGGATGGGTGTTCAAATTAAAGTTTACTTGGATTGAGCTCAAGATAATCAAGAGGTGCAACAAATAAAATATCCAGTTACATCCAGGTTCTTAGCTATACATGAGCCAGGATTTAATTATTCTCTAACTCTGTGGATGTGTCCCTCCAGGCTGGGGCTTGAAACTAGCTTATCCTCCATGATCAGGAATAAGTGTCCCAAGTGGGCTGGGCGTGTCCTAAAAGTGACAGATACTCTACCTAGTACCTGAGGTCCACAAAGAATCCCGAACTTTAACCTGGCAGTATCCTGTGTCCCAGGGGTAGAAACTCCATTGGGGATCGCCAGATGTCCTCCTCTTTTCTCCCTCTGATTGCTCTTCAAAAGACAGATGCAGCCTTCCAGGAGGAAAGGCCTACTACTGTAAACAGTCCTTATAGCTTCCAGTTCATGGCAAGGAAGGGTGGCAGAAAACAGCTTCCTTCCCCCTTGGTAAAAACTAAATCGCTGATCAAAACACTTCACTTTTCTCTGTTGTCACTGCAGCCTCCTCTTGGACTGGGTGAAGAGGCACACTGGAATGGAGGCTTTCTATTAAAGATAACCTGTTTAAGCTTACATAGTCAGTTTTATAAATGTATGCTGTCTGAGCTCCTCAATTTATTTGGGTTGTTAGATATATGGAAATGTATTAGTCAAGGACATTTGAACAAGCTATGTGTAGGAGGTACGGGTCTGTTCTGGGGAGAATGGCGCTTTAATAAAGTTGGATTGTGATTTAGTTGGGATTTAAACCAGAAGTCCAGTTTTAGATGGATGAGCATTATCTACTGAAAGTGTCCTTGGAGAGAGTGCTGGTGATTCCAGTCGACATGCACACTTCAGGCTGATCTAAATTAGGGGTTGGTGTCACTGTCCCCTTATATATGTTGGTCATACAAAATGAGCCAGGCTCGCAGAACATTGTAGCTGTTTTAACAGAAAAACCATACAAGCTCTGATAGTCCAGTATTGTTTTCAAAAATTGCGATGGACTGTTATTGAACAAATGCATGTGATCAGACAAAAGGAAGATGGAAATGTGTTGCTAAATAAATGGGAACAATACTGGAAATTCACTTTACAATCAGTGATACCAGCGGGACTTAATGAAACTATTGAATGACATACCATGTGTTGTATATGAGTATATGAGAACATTACTTTTAAAGTAATTGGTGCACATAATTTACAGCCAGATTTAATGGAATTATCAAGTAGTATACCGTAAGTAGATGCATATGAATGATAGTAGCCCAAATTGCCAATCAGAGCATAACAGTGTCAGTTTCAAAGTGATTGATCCACATAGCTTGGTATAAAATGGCCTCTTTTTCCAGTGTAGAAAATGTTGGCTAAGTGCAATGAATACATACTCCTAATACAGAGATTCTCAGCTGATAGCTGTACCAAATCAGGCAGGGGGCCCAATCCGATGTATAAAATTTGCCACCCCGTAGCAGTGCCCCCCTTAGTCACCTGTGCAGTTGCACAGGCCTCACATTCCCAAAAGCTGGCTATGAGTATTGGTAGTCCGTGTACTTTGTGTTGGGTGGGTGCGATATGGTTGTGCAGTTTGCATCCTTCTATCAATTGTGCAGTGGAGTTTTGTATTATCTGGAGTTTGTAGATAGCTTTATTTGTAGGAGCCTTGTATAGTGTGTGACAGTAATCCAGCTGTGTGGTTACGTGAACCACTTTATGTTAGTTTCTCTTCTTGATCAGTGGGTGCAGTCTTCTTAAGTTTCATACTTTAAACTTTACTGCTGCCTGGATTTGCAGCAGCATATTGAGTTCCAGGTCCAGTAGGACTCCAAGGCAGGGCTTCCCAAACTCTGTGTCGGTACTCCAAATGGGGGTCACAAAACTTTCAGCTGAGGTCACTGACCCTGGCCTAGGGGCGTTTGAGGGTTGAATTAACCGTGAAGGGTGAGAGAGGGGGAATGACAAAAGATCGACTGGATGATGTAAGAGATGCTGGGGTGGGGGCATGAGGGAAAGAGGCGATCCTGAGAGTTGAGAGGGGATAGGGGATAAGAGTGAGGCGTGGTGATGGACCTTTCCTTCAGGAACTTGTTCAGTCCTCTTTTGAACCCCCCACTATGTTAGTTGTTTTGACCACGCCATCTAGCAACCGATTCTATAGCTTGATTGTGTGCTGAGTGAAAACATGATTCCTATGATTTGTTTTAAATCGGCTGGTTGCTAGTTTCATGGAGTGTCCCCTAGCCCTAGTGGTTGTTTGGAAAGATAAATAACCATTCCATCCCATTCATAATTTTATAAATTTCAATCACATCCCCTCTCAGTTGTCTGTTCTCCAAGCTAAAGAGCCCTATTCTGTTTAGCTTTACTCCATAAGAGAGCTTTTCCATTCCCTTTAGCATTTTTGTCATCCTCCTCAGAACCTTTTTATATCCAATCTGTCTTTTTAAGATGGGGTAACTAGAACTGCACACAATACTCAAGGTGTTACAGGTGAGCAACTTTGCTTTTCTCTTTTGTCTCCTATCCCCTCTACTTGTTGCTCCTCTGCCTCCTGTGCTTCTCTGACCCCTTGTTCCCTATATCTCCCTCCCTTGTTGTTTCTTTTCTCCATCTTTCCGCCTATGATCATATCTCTTCAGCACACCTTTCGAGCTTCTGAAGAATCAACAGGTCAGAGGGAGCCAAGGACAGAGAGGCTCACTGTTGACTCCTGTTCTCTACCCCTCTCCCATGCACTTCTTTTGAGGAAAAGACACAGGGTGAGGAGGGAGAAGGAAGGAGGAGTAACAGTATGGGGATAGAACATTTCTCTCACTTTGTTTTGTGCTGCTGCCATACATGGGTAATAAGGCCAGAGTTAGGTTTTGTGAAGAAGAAAGCTCAGCACAACTGTAGGCTGTCTTTCAGAGCTGCTAGCCTGACAGGAGAGAGAAGCTGTGATGACCATTGTAATATCCATAATGTAGATTACTTTTTCCTTTCTCACCTGCAAGATGGCATCCTCATCCCGAGGAGAGAAGAAGCAAGAGCAGAATTCCCCCACACCACCAAGAAACAAGTGGATAGGTGACATACCAGAGCCCTTTAATGCCTCCCTTCCAGGGAGCAAGTAGAATATTAATTGGTACTTCTGCAAAGTACCAAGCTCTGGAATTCATTGCCAGAGGATATGGTCACAGCTGTTAATGTAACTGGGTTTAAAAAGGGTTTGGGTAATTTCCTAGAGGTTAAATCCATAAACCTGCTATGATGATAATTAATAAGCAATAGTAGCTTGTGATCTGTCTAATGTTTGGGTACTTGCCAGGTTCTTGTGAATTGGATTGGCCACTGTTGGAAACAGGATGCTGGGCTTGATGGACCCTTGGTCTGACCCAGTATGGCATATCTGATGTTCTTATGTATATAGGATGTGTGTAAATGAGTTGTATAGTCAAGTCCCCTGGTTTCTTGTATTACTGCAGCAAGGGCTGCAAAATTCAGCTTTTGCTGCAGAATTGCCTGGTCCCTGCAAAATTGCCGGAACCAGTCACTCGGCACCTTCTGCCTCTACACCTGATTTGACCGTCTAGGAAAAGGAGGAGGAAAGCGGCATATCCTCTTCTGCCACCAGATCCCAGCAGCAGATAAGGGTGTATCCCAAGGTATTGCCATTCTTCTGCTAGCCCTGAATAATAGGGTGAGAAGGCAGGGAGAGGAGGGGATGAGAGAGAAGGAATTGATTGTATGGGTGGATGAGAAAAAAGACCATACCATGGAGAGAGGGGGGTTGAGTGTGAGAGGATTGGGGAAGAGGGTAACCAGGGATGGCGTGAAGAAGGGAGAGGAGCAGGACTTGGGGAAGAGGGGAGAGAGGTTGAGGATGTGAGGAGGAGCAGAACCAGAGCTGGGAAAGGGAAATCTTGCCCCCCCCCCCCCCCCCCAGTCCAGATCATCCTTTGAATACTGTGTGCAGTTCTGGTCACCGCATCTCAAAAAAAGAATTAGAAAAGGTACAGAACAGGGCGACCAAAATGATAAAGCGGAGGAATGATTCCCCTAATAGAAAGTGCTAAAGAGGTTAGGGCTCTTCAGTTTGGAGAAGAGATAGCTGAGGGGAAGTATGATAGCTGTCTATAAGTGGAGTGGAATAGGTAAACTTGGTTGTTTACTCATTCAAAGAGTACAAAGACTAGGGGACACACAATGAAGTTACTAGGTGATACATTTAAGACAAATAATTAAACTCTGGAATTCATTGCCAGTTGATGTGGTGAAAGCTATTAGTGTAGCGGGCTTTAAAAAAGGTTTAGACAAGTTCCTGGAAGAAAAGTCCATAAACCTTTATTAAAGTGGACTTGGGAAAATCTACTGCTTATCCCTGGGATAAGCAGCATGGAACCTATCGACTTTTTGAGATCCTACCAGGTACTTGTGTCCTGGTTTGGCCACTATTGGAAACAGGATATTGGCTTGATGTATCTTTGACCTAGTATGGCAAATTTTATGCTCTTATGCTCCTGAATTGTAGTTAATTTTTAGGGAAATAATGGGGCTCTAGCAAGGCGTGTTATTTTATTAGCATAGGATTACCTATGCATTAACTGCTTTGCATGTATTAGTAAATTTAATGCATGCAAATGGATGTAAAGCAGCAAATTTGAATAGGGTAGATTTTAGGGGTTAAAAAGTGTGATATTGCCACTATATGGGGATATCGTGTGATAAATGCTATTTTACGTGTTATACCCTTATTGCAGCTTTGTAAATGACTCATTTAAATGTTTGATTTACTTTATATATGTTGGCTGTGAATGGTGTATGTTCCTGAGAAAACCTATTGTAGAGTTGTTAGATTGTGTAATATAAGTCTAGATAATGCTATAGTTAAAATGCTATAGTTAAAATATTGTGGACGCATGTACCCCAGTATGAGATTTTGATATGATGATATGGTTTGCATTCATGCAGAAAGAGTGTTGAGTACAAGTTGTGAGGCATGAGTAAAGGTATAAATGTAAGAAAAAGTGTAATTAGATTGCAGTAAGAGATGATATGCATGTTTTAGGGACTCAAAACCTGGCTATTCGAACAAGCTTTCGATCCATAACAATAATTCCGCTCAAGCTTTCCAAATATGTGTACCTTGTACCATGACTACTTTATATTTAGCCAGGTCCTCTCTAGAACCTCACTCATTCTTTATTGTATTCTTTGTTATTTAATTCCCAGTTTACTTGATCCAAGTTTATCCTCCTGTTCGATGTAATTGCATTCGGTCATGCCTGTTTAATGTTATAATGTTTCTCACAGGACAAGCAGGATGGTTGTCCTCACAAATGGGTGACATCGAGGATGGAGCCCACCACGGAAAAACTTCTGTCAAAGTTTAACAGAACTTTGACTGGCCCCTACTGGGCATGCCCAGCAAGGCACTGACCCTGCAGCCAGCAGGGGTCTCCCTTCAGTCTTCTTTTTTCCGCGCAGCAGTTGCCACGCGGTGAAAGGAGCTCCCTTACCACGTTCCTGACAGGAATTCGGTACTTTTCTTTCCGAAGAAAATTTGCCCCTCAGGGGTCTCCCTTTGACAAATTTTTGTCACCTTCGCGGAAACCGGTAAGTTTTTTGCCTTTTTTCCTCGACTACCGTCGAATTTGGCCCTCGAGGCCTGTTGGCACTTACCGAGCCCGCGACTAAATTTGGCCTTAAGCCATGGCGACGGGGTTCCGTCGATGTCCGGATTGTACCCGGACTATGTCAATCACAGACCCCCATAGGGTTTGTGTTTTGTGTTTGGGTAGTGAGCATGATGTCCTGACTTGCACCAAATGTGCCCTAATGACACCTAAGGGTCGCAAGGCCAGGATGGAGAAGATGGGGCTCCTCTTCCATGCACCCACCCCAACGCCATCGATAGCATCGACGTCATCGGAACCGGCACCGTCGAAATTGCACCACCATCGTCAACCCTCCGGTGACCGGCCACCATCGATGACTTCTCGGCCGTCGACTCCTGTCCCCTCCCCGGATGGGCGAGGAGACCGGAAGGACAAGCATCGCCATCGACGGCACAAGTCTCGGCCTGTCGAGGATCCACAGTCATCGACCTCTGAACAGGCCGAACCACCGACTAAGAGGCCTCGATCAGACTAGGCACCGTCCACCTCTCGTTCGCAGGCATCGAGGAAACCCTCACCCTCTCGGGGTGTGGGAGCCGTGATCCCACCGGTTACGGTGGTCCCTCCGGCTCTGCCTCAGCCTCCCTCTCCCGTCGAGCCGGGTATTGTTACCCCTGGTCTCCGGGCTGAACTGGACCGGCTGGTCCAGGAGGCCATCGAGAAAGCGATGCAAAGATTCCAACCTCCATTGGCACCGTCTCCGGCACCGATTCCGGCACCGCCACCGGCATCGACCCCGGCACCGACTCCGCCACCGAGGAAGGAACCGACCATCGAACCTTTGGTGGAAGCGCTGGCACCGCTACTACAACGTATGGAAGCACTTGTACATGCCCTTCCATCGATGATTCCAGTAGCACCGACAGCGCCATCGTCTCCGACTGGATTTTCATCGGCGGGAGAAACACCGTTCCTGATTCCCCCTTCCGGGGTGGTCCCATCGGTGCCTTCTCGTATATCTCCACCGATTTATCCTTTGGCTCCATCGATTCCAAGACCGGCACCGACTCCATCGGCAGCACCGAAACCCTCGATGCCGTTCCCAGTGCCAATTGTACCACCGGTTCCTCCAAGGTTTCCTTCGATGCCTTCGGATCCTCAACCAGGTCCATCGGGGCTTCAACCCCCAAGTGATCCCTATGATACCTGGGGTGATGATACATCTTCTGACACAGATTTACCATCACCGCCTTCTCCTACAGAGAGTAGAAAAAGATCTCCTCCAGAGGATCTCTCCTTTATTAATTTTGTAAAGGAGATGTCCGAAATTGTACCTTTTCAGCTGCAATCTGAGACCGATGACAGACACCAGATGATGGAACTGCTTCAATTTTTGGACGCTCCAAAAATCATCGCTTCCATCCCCATTCACCAGGTGTTTCTCGATCTCTTAAAGAAAAACTGGGAATCTCCTTCATCTGTATCACCAGTTAACAAGAAGGCTGACTCCACATACCTCGTCCAGTCAGCACCAGGCTTTCAAAAGCCTCAACTGGATCATCGCTCTGTTGTGGTTGAGTCCGCACAAAGAAAGGCCAAGCGTCTAAAGCCACACTCCTCCACTCCGCCTGTCAAGGACAATAAATTCCTGGACAGTGTGGGACGGAAAGTGTACCATGGAGCTATGCTGATTTCTCGCATAGCCTCATATCAACTCTACATGACGCAATATAACAGAGCCATCCTTAAACAGATGCAAGATTTTGCTGACACATTACCTGACCAATACCAGCCACAGCTTCAGGCCCTTCTTAACAAAGGGTTTGAAGCGGGGAAGCACGAGATCAGAACGGCTTATGACATCTTCGATGCCTCCACAAAGGTTTCAGCTACTGCCATCTCGGCCAGATGTTGGGCTTGGTTAAAGTCATCCAACCTTCGCCCAGAGGTCCAGGATCGTTTAGCGCAGGGGTCAGGAACCTATGGCTCGGGAGCCAGATATGGCTCTTTTGATGGCTGCATCTGGCTCGCAGACAAATCTTTAATAAAAAAGTAAAAATCTAACAAACTCCCCCACCCTCCTGACGCCCCCCACGACCTCCAAAATTAATTTACTACAACCCCCACCCTCCTGACCCCCCCAAGACCTGCCAAAAGTCCCTGGTGGTCCAGCAGGGGTCCAGGAGCGATCTCCTGGACTTGGGCTGTCGGCTGCCAGTAGTCAAAATGGCGCCGACTGCCCTTTGCCCTCACTATGTCACTGGGGTCGACCAATAGTGGCGGTAGCCCCTGTGACATAGTAAGGGCAAAGGGCCGTCGGCTGCCAGTAATCAAAATGGTGTCGACGGCCCTTTGCCCTTACTATGTCACAGGGGCTACCGCCGCCATTGGACGACCTCAGTGACATAGTGAGGGCAAAGGGCCGTCGGTGCCATTTTGACTACTGGCAGCCAACAGCCCAAGTCCAGGAGATTACTCCCGGACCCCCGCTGGACCACCAGGAACTTTTGGCAGGTCTTTGGGGGGGGGGGGGGGTCAGGAGGGTGGGGGGTTGTAGTAAATTAATTTTGGAGGTCTTGGGGGGCATCAGGAGGGTGGGGGGTTGTAGTAAATTAATTTTGGAGGTCTTGGGGGCGTCAGGAGGGTGGGGGATTTTGTTAGATTTTTACTTTTTTATTAAAGATTTGTCTGCGAGCCCTGGACCCCCACTGGATCACCAGGGACCTTTGGCAGGTCTTGAGGGGGGGGGGGTTAGGAGGATGGGGGGGTTGTAGTAAATTAATTTGGCAGGTCTTGGGGGCATCAGGAGAGTAGGAGTTGTAGTAAATGAATTTGGTAGGTCTTGGGAGTCAGGAGGGTGGGGGGTTGTAGTTAGTATGGCTCTCACAGAATTACATTTTAAAATATGTGGCGTTCATGGCTCTCTCAGCCAAAAAGGTTCCCGACCCCTGGTTTAGCGGATTTACCCTGCTTAGGGGACAATTTGTTTGGAGAACAAATTCAGCAAATTGTAGCTGAATTAAAAGATCACCACGAGACGTTAAAACAACTTTCTTCTGTTCCGTCTGAGGTTTCCTCCAAACCACCACTTAAGAAGGACTCTAAGAAGTCGTTCTTTCGGCCACGCCGTTACTACCCTCCATCGGCCAGGCCTCGTCCAGCTCGATCCTCTACTAGGCCTCAGCCGCGTCAGCCTAGGAAACAAAGGCCTACTGTAGCCCCTCCTCCTGGGCCTGCGGCTGGCCTTTGACTCCCCTGTAGGGAACACATGCCAAACCCCTCTTCCAGACATTCCTGTAGGAGGCCGACTGTACCATTTTCTGCAACCTTGGTTGCAGATCACCTCAGATCAGTGGGTGCTAACAATTATCGCACAGGGTTACCACCTCAACTTCATAACTCTTCCGGCAGACTCCCCGCCTCTTCAAGCGTGGAGTCTATCCACCCATTTGGCTCAATTGCAACAGGAAGTATCTCTTCTTCTGCAATCAAATGCTATAGAACCCGTTCCTCCCTCTCAGCGAGGCAAGGGATTCTATTCCAGATACTTCCTAATACCAAAGAAATCAGGGGGACTACGTCCCATTTTGGACCTTCGAGCCCTCAACAAATACCTTCAAAAAGAGAAGTTCAAAATGGTAACCCTAGGCGCGCTGCTCCCTCTGCTACAAAGAGGGGATTGGCTGTGCTCTCTCGACCTCAAGGACGCTTATACCCACATTGCGATCACACAATCCCATCGCAAATATCTGCGGTTTCTAGTAGGCCACGACCATTATCAATACCGTGTCCTACCTTTCGGTCTGGCTTCTGCCCCACGAGTCTTTACCAAATGTCTCGTAGTGGTAGCAGCATTCCTCAGGAAGGAAGGTGTCCACGTCTACCCCTACCTGGACGATTGGCTAATCAGGGCCTCCACCCAACAGATAGCTCAATCCTCCCTAAAATTGACAATTCAAACACTCCTTTCCTTAGGGTTTCTTGTCAATTACGAGAAATCTTGCTTAGTCCCGTCTCAAACCTTATCCTTCATTGGGGCAGACTTGGACACCTTACAGGCAAAGGCTTACCTTCCTCTTCAGAGGGTCCACACCCTAATATCCCTGGCTCGCCAGCTCCAGTCTCAGAACACTGCCACGGCTCGCCAGTTCCTCATTCTCCTAGGACACATGGCATCCTCGGTTCAAGTCACTCCCATGACCCGACTAGCCATGAGAGTAACACAATGGACTCTACGACACCAATGGATTCAAGCTTTTCAGCCTCTGTCCTCCATAGTCACAGTCACACAAGCGCTGCGCCTATCCTTAACCTGGTGGACGACTCAGGTCAACCTCCTTCAGGGCTTACCTTTTCTTCCACCGGATCCGCAAGTAATCCTAACCACCGACGCTTCTCACATCGGTTGGGGAGCCCATGTGGACGACTTCCAAACCCAAGGGTTATGGTCCAAAGAGGAAGCCGAACACCAGATCAATTTCCTGGAACTTCGAGCAATCCGCTATGCGCTCCGAACTTTCAAAGATCATCTATTTCATCAGATAATCTTAATCCAGACGGACAACCAAGTGGCCATGTGGTACATAAACAAGCAGGGAGGCACAGGCTCCTTCCTTCTGTGTCAGGAAGCTGCGCAGATCTGGGCGGAAGCCCTCTCCCACTCTATGTACCTCAGGGCCACTTACCTGCCGGGAGTAGACAATGTATTGGCAGACCAGCTGAGCCGTGTCTTCCAACCACACGAGTGGTCACTCAACCCTCTCGTAGCGACCTCTCTGTTTCGAAAGTGGGGGTTTCCCCGCATAGACCTCTTTGCGTCCCCTCAGAACCACAAAGTGGACGATTACTGCTCTCTCATTCAGAGCCAGCACTCTCGGCCGAGGGATGCATTCTCCCTCAAGTGGACAACCGGTCTGCTCTATGCATTCCCTCCACTTCCTCTTGTGTCAAAGACTCTCGTGAAGCTACGCCAGGACGGAGGAACCATGATCCTGATAGCACCTTACTGGCCACGCCAAGTATGGTTTCCAATACTCCAGGATCTCTCCATCCGCAGGCACATTCCTCTGGGAAAGGACCCGCATCTGCTCACTCAAAACGACGGATGCCTCCTCCATCCCAACCTCCAAGCCTTGTCCCTGACGGCATGGATGTTGAAAGGTTAGTCCTTCAACCATTTAACCTTTCAGATTCCGTTTCTCGGGTCCTGATAGCTTCACGAAAGCCTTCCACAAGAAAGTCTTATTCATACAAATGGAAAAGGTACACATCATGGTGCACTTCTCAGTCCCTTGATCCCCTTTCCTGTCCAATCTCCAAATTCTTGGACTATTTATGGCATCTCTCTGAATCCGGTCTTAAAACCTCTTCTATCAGAATGCATGTCAGTGCGGTAGCCGCCTTCCATAAGGGTATTGGGGGTAATCCTATTTCAGTACAACCCCTGGTAACACGCTTTCTTAAAGGCTTGCTCCATTTGAAGCCACCTTTACGCCCTCCGGCCCCATCCTGGGACCTTAACCTGGTTCTTGGTCGTCTAATGAAACCTCCTTTCGAACCTCTCCACTCCTGTGACTTTAAATATCTCACTTGGAAAGTGTTATTCCTTTTGGCTGTTACTTCAGCTCGCAGGATTAGTGAATTACAGGCCCTAGTTACCTATCCGCCTTACACTAAGCTCTTGCAGGACCGGGCGGTACTCCGCACTCACCCTAAATTTTTACCTAAGGTAGTTTCGGAGTTTCATATCAATCAATCTATCGTACTACCTATCTTTTTTCCCAGGCCCCACTCCAACTCTGGAGAGCAGACCCTGCATACCCTAGACTGTAAACGGGCTCTAGCTTTTTACCTAGACCGTACAGCTTCTCACAGGAAGAGCACTCAATTATTCGTCTCTTTCCATCGTAACAAGTTAGGACAACCTGTGGGTAAGCAGGCTCTTTCTTCCTGGTTGGCGGACTGCATTTCTTTTTGCTATGAGCAAGCTGGCATTCCTTTTCAAGACCGTGTTAAAGCACACTCTGTGAGGGCCATGGCGACGTCAGTGGCACACCTTCGATCGGTGCCGCTTCCTGACATCTGCAAAGCTGCAACCTGGAGTTCTCTCCATACCTTTGCAGCCCATTATTGTTTGGACAAGGCTGGAAGACAGGACTCCATCTTCGGCCAATCTGTCTTGCGTAACCTTTTTCCAACCTGATGTACCAACACCCTTCCACCTGCCCGGTGGGGTGCGGATGCCCTTTCCCAAATTCCACCCCAGTTGTTGTGCCTCTTGCACACCGTTGGGTGCATTTGGTGCAAGTCAGGACATCCTCAGCTCGGTACTCACCCATTTGTGAGGACAACCATCCTGCTTGTCCTGTGAGAAAGCAAATGTTGCTTACCTGATGTAACAGGTGTTCTCACAGGACAGCAGGATGTTAGTCCTCACGAAACCCGCCCGCCACCCCGCGGTGTTGGGTTCGTTTCTTTTTACTTTTTAGGCACTGCCTGTAGCTTTGAAAATCAGACTGAAGGGAGACCCCTGCTGGCTGCAGGGTCAGTGCCTTGCTGGGCATGCCCAGTAGGGGCCAGTCAAAGTTCTGTTAAACTTTGACAGAAGTTTTTCCGTGGTGGGCTCCATCCTCGATGTCACCCATTTGTGAGGACTAACATCCTGCTGTCCTGTGAGAACACCTGTTACATCAGGTAAGCAACATTTGCTAAACCGAATTGATATGTAACTTTGCTACATGAATTCCGGTATATTAAAATGTTAAATAAATATTAAATAAATAAATAAATAACTAAATGTTTTAGATGAGATTATAGCTATTAGGGTAAGGCCAGTGCTGTGATTTCCTGTGGCACTGGCCCTTTGAAGACAATTTTCGAAAACCATTTATCCCGGGTAAATTGGCTGTCTGGAAAATGCCACCCCCTCTTCTGGCAAACGTTCGCACGGGGATCAGCAACATGTATACTTCTACCTGGGCAAACAATTAGGTAGGGGAAGGGTGACAGCATGCAGGAATTAGATTTCTGGCACTGAAGCAATAAAGTGTGCGCAGCCTAGCGCACGGGTTTACATGTGGTTGGATGCGCATTTTGGGCGTGATAGACTAGCGCCGGATGCAGTAAGAAAATTAGTGGGTCCAGAATGCACGCCCTAACAATGCATACTCAATAGCGCCCATCAGATATTAATTGCATGTAGATGAGGGTATTAGCTATTACCCCCCTCTTACCCCCCTCTCCCTCCCCCCTGATGCAGTAAATTGCTGAGAGCCCAACATACATTTTTTTAACATTGCAAATTTAAATCTAGCCTCAGAGGTTGAGTAAAGTCAGCTTGCAGACAAAGGCTCATGAAAAACATTAAAAACCAGTTCTCTGTGTTGTAATAAGTATGTCCTCCCCCTTAGTATCATTGTGACACTTTAATTTACTGCTTTTGGTGTAGAAAAATAATTATATGTTTTCACTTCATTAAAAAAAAACAAAACAAAACAAAAAAAACTTTCCTTAATGCAAGGAGAAGTTGGGCATCCATAGCAAGGGGTGCTTAATATTTTGCTGAGGTTGCTGAAGTGAAGTGAGGTTGCTGAAGTTACTGACGTCAGGGATCTAGGAGCCTGGATAGACAATTTAAACCTAAAAAAGTTTATAAACACTACCACAAAGGACTGCTTTTACAAACCGCAAGTCCTCAGAAAGCTAAAACCCCTCCTTCACTTCAATGACTTCCGGCTAGTACTTCAATCCATCATACTATCTAAGCTCGATTATTGCAACTCCCTTCTACTCGGACTCCCCACAAATACTATCAAACCCTTACAGATGGTTCAGAACGCCACCGCCAGAATCCTCACAAACTCCAACAAAAGAGAACACATCACCCCAATCCTCCGTAACCTTCACTGGCTTCCCATCAAACACAGGATCCTCTTTAAAGTTCTCACAATCGTTCACAAAGCGACTCACAAACTCGCTCCTATCATGTTAAGCACTCAACTTCGACCGCATACCTCTTCTAGACCCATCAGAAGCGCATACAAAGGCACACTGTATGCCCCGCCGGCAAAAACATCACTAAGGAAACGAGCACTATCCTCAGCAGGCCCCACCAATGGAACGCGCTCCCCCCAGATCTAAGACTTGAACCAAGCCATCAGGAGTTAAAAAAAAAAAGCTAAAAACCTGGCTCTTCCGCCAAGCCTTCCCAGACACTTAATGCTGCCTAGATGCCATTATGTTAAATGTTACAATGTAAAATAAGGCAGTCCCTGCCCTATTCACCGAGTTACATGTAAACCGATGTGATATCTCGATCGAATGTCGGTATATAAAAGCAAAGAAATAAATAAATAAATAAAATCTCAATCATGGGCCACCTCACGGAGTTTACTATTCTGACTTTTTTAATTGTACTATGTCCCTGAGTTCAAACGTTTTTTGTTACTATACTTTACTATGTTCAGTTTGCTCTTTGTTCGATTGTTTTATGTAAAGCCCCCCCCCCCCCCCTTTTTGGGCATTTTTCACTGTTTTATGTAAACCGAAGTGATTTGTATTTCATACAAGAACCTCGGTATATAAAACTTATAAATAAATAAATAAGTGATTTATAGCAAAAAAAAAAAAAAGAAACGGGATGAAAAGAGACGCTCGTATTGAGCACCCGTTGCAATAAACTATCGAGTGCTATGGACGCTCAATTCTCTGTTAGCGTGCCCTTTTTAATGCTGTGTCTCGGGGGCCCAGGGAATGTGGCTGCATGCGCATTAGGAAAACAGGTGCTCAATAAGAGGGGCCTTTTTCCAGCACGCATCTTATTGCATCGGCCCCATATGTTATTTTTTTAGGGAAAAAAATACCCACAGAAAAAGCAGCTACGGTTCTCTGGAGTTTTTCCTTTGGACACATTTCAAAGGGAAAGTATGTTAATACTTTCCCTAGTGCAAAGTACTTCCAGTTTTGATGTAACTCACTTTGAACTCTTGTTGCTGGAAAAGAATGTTGGAAATAAAAACATGATGATAAAACTTTGCTTTTACTTAGGGAAACTTAGCCAGTATTTAATAAGGAATGTTTTCTAAAATGCTTTCACATAAAAGATGATGGAGTTTTTTTGTATCTGGGTTTCCTAGTTCCCCCCCCCCCTCGGGGGGGGGGGGGAACTAGGAACTGGGTTTCCTAGTTCCCCCCCCCCCTCGGGGGGAGTGTAAAAAAAAAAAAAGTTGTCAAAATCCCTCCCATAGGAAATAATGGGAGCTCTAGCAGCGCTTCATCCCAGACTTATGCTAGCCTTGTGCAGGAATAAATAGATTTGTGTCTAAAAGCAAATCAAAGGTGTTATGTGTTGGGGTGAATAGATGTTTGTGGGCGTGTCTGCGGGTGGAGAGGAAGTTATAAATGCAGTGTCTGGTGATGATTCCTCTTGTGGGCTCTGAAAATCTTATTTCAGGTTGTAATGAGTAGTGAATATCTGATGAATATCTCCTTTTATAACATTTCCTATTTGGCAAAACCTGAGTATTTCCCACTGTTCAGCCTCCGGAGATGAAAACAGATTTGAGTGAATCAAGCCTTGCATTCTTAGCTCTGTGCTAGCATGATATTTTGATTTTCAGCAGCAATAACTGTAGGTGTGTAGGCCGAATGATAACACACACAAGCTATCTCTCATACAGGGAGTGCCTCATCTGTGACTCAGTACCACATGGCTGACTTTGGCATTTCTTAGTTGATCACTCCTGTTGATATTTCCAGCATATTAAAGAAGGAAAGAATTTCTGAATTGCACAACAGAGTTTGTTTTCGGCGTTGGTGAGATTTGCTGAACAAAGTTTGTTTTCGGCATTGATGAGATTTGCTGAAAAATCTTGATTTTAAGTAACCAAAACAAGGTTGAAAATCAGCAGGAAAATTTAAGAAAGAAATGCTTTCATTTTAAGGAAACTGCCATGTGGGTCAGTATAGGTTTCATCTAGTCAATTAACATGCATTATTCCAGAACTCAAGGGTTATATATACTTTTGCTCCAAAGTAACTCTAGCATACTGGAGCCTCTTAAGGTAATTGTATGTTTGGGAAAACTCTTGGGAGGTAATTTATCTTTACGCGCGCAACTCCTTAGAAAATTCACTCCATAGGACTGAATTTTCGAAAATTATTACAGCATTTGCTACTTTTACGAGCATAATTCAATTGAAAATTCACTCCTGGTCTGCAGTTCCATGTTCAGGGCTGTTAAAATGGACATTATCTTATTATCGGGCCGATACAGTAACGGGCGGTAGAAAGAGGTGCGTTAGTGCCCGGCGCACCCGTGTTTGCCGCACGCACAGTTCGGATCACCTACCGCTCGATACTGTATTTAAATGGCATGCAAATGCAAGCCGCGTCCATTACTGTATAGACGCTATACAGCGCCTATACAGTATCCTGGGTGCGCCTATACAGTATCCTGGGTGCGCCTATACAGTATCCTGGGTGTGCTGGTACCTGTCATTTCAAATGTCATTTGAAATGACAGGTACCAGGAAGTGGATCCCAACTTTAATCAAAAGAAAACCTAAGGCGAGCAAGGCGCAGGGCGAAAACCCTGCAGGGCAGGTGAGTGGAGGCTGGGGGAAGGTTTGCCACCTACCCTTACCCCTGCCTCTAACTCAGGGTAAGGTAGGCGGTAATTTAGCAGGTTAAAGACGCGGCTAAACTGCAGGTTAAAAAAGGCGATAGTTGGGGCGCACGTTACTGAATGGGAGGGAATAGCTAATCCGATCGTTTACATCTCATATACATGCCGCGGGCGGAAAGGGTTACCCGTTGATTTAAAGAAGCGGTAAGGATGGGTTAAAAGGGATAGTGAATCGCGGGTTGGACTTACGCGGCCAAATTGTGAGTAAACAGCGGGTTAGAAACGGGGTAACTGCGGCCGCGCTTTACTGTATCGGCCCGTATATGCAGTATGCAAACTTGCCTATGGTTGTTGAATAAATTTTCAAAAAGTGACACCAGAAAAGGGATTTCTTTTATAGCATGAGTTTTATGGGAATGCCTAAGTAAAAACAGCTTGATGTTGTTGATTACTAATTATGGAGTAAAAGGAACAGTAAGGTTCCCTGGCACGTGAGACAGGTTGTATTACACTGGGCGATGCTGCAAAATTGAAATGCTCAGGGTGTGTCGAATAACAGGAAATGACTGCTCACGAGCCCTCCGCCCATGGCAAGTAATGACAGCAACCTATGAGAGAGAGCACAATGAAAATATTCAAATGGCAGACATTAGCTAAAGGGGTGGTAAGCTGACAGTGGAGATTGTCAGGGCCCAGGCAATTAAAGAGGCTCTGCACATGTTGGTTTTGGATGCAAAATGTTGCAAATTGTGCAGAAAACAAAGGATGGCAGCCAGCAGATTGATACTTTTTCATTTGATTATAACAAGCCCTAGAGCATGGAAATGATTTTCGGTACAACCTTGATAGCAAAGCAGGAAATATTTGTTTCCCTTTCTGTGGGATCAGCTGAGGAGCCATCACTTGTCTATGTCAACGTCATTGTTCGTGTGGTTAAAATAATCCGTTCACTCAAAAACGTCTTGACTTGGGTCAGTTTTAGAGGCATGAGTGTGTGTGCTGGAGCCGAGACTTTGTGCTTTCCTATGACACAAGTTGCTGCCAGCACTCAAGTGTCCCAGCCGCACTACATATGCTTCTAAAATTCAAATTTAGGTTGAATGATCAATTTAGCTATAGTCTGTGATTGCAGCCATGCTAATTCAGTTTTTAACTGCATGAGGACCCCCGCTCAATTATGTGAACACCCAAAAAGTTATGTTTTATAAGAAGTGACACAGTATTAAAGATTTAGATCTAAAAAAAAAATAACTATTATACTTGACTCTGTTTTGGCTGAGTTGCAACACTGAAATCTGATTGAGTTGCAGCAATGATTCATTGGCACTGAGTTCTCACGAGTCGGAAAGTCTGCAAGAGTTACTCAACACTGATGTGCTTGACTCCTATGGTTTTTCCTCCCTGTGAAGAGAACCTTTCCAAAATAAATATTGGAAGAGGAGAAACCGATTTGGGTTTGTGGTAGAATAACAACTCTATATGTCAGTGTCTATGGTTGGTTTGTTTTAATCTAAATTTGGGCTGCATGAAACAAAGTATGTTATTCATACTTTGTTCAGTTTGGTATATAGTAATCATCTGGGAAAAACAATGCGTTTAATGAAGAAGAGATGCATGTAAGGCTCAGTAATTCTTTATTGATTAAAGAAAACATGGTCAAGGCTACATTTGCCTATGGGCAAAAGGGGCAGCTGCCCGGGGCCCTGCTTAATAGGGGCCTATTGCATGAGCACTCAGGGCTCTGTACTGATGACTCTATTGGCCCGTGTCCCCAGTCTCAGGAAACAGAGAATAGTCCTTTGCTTCCAGCTTCAGTCCCTTCCCTCCCAGACAGCATACAAGGAGCAGGAGTAGAAGGGGGAGGCGGGGGTTGAAGGGTTTCATCCTGGCGCAGACAGAGCAAAGAACCTACCACTCTGCTCCCTTATCTAGTTCCTTTCTTCATCATTTAGAGGACAGGAGGGAATGGATGAGCTTGGAAGAGACACTGCAGAACTAAGAATAGTTTCTGCTCCATAGTCCAGCCTTTCTCCTCTGTTCCCCCTCCCCTTCTGTCTGCATGGAACAGGAGAAGGAGAGATGCAGCTGGAGTGGACAGCAAAGACAATTCAATGTATTTTTGCCTATTTGATTCTGATTTGTGGTCACTTATTTTGTGTTTGGTGATGGTCTGTATTCTGCATGTTTGACTAAGGTAAGATATTTTGCTAGCTTGTAGTTTCTGGGTAGGGATCTGTAGCAGCCTGGATTTTTCTGTTTTCCCATTCGAAGGTGTATTGGTGTTCTAGGGCCTGCTATAATATTTGATTTGTTGCCTTTTCATAGGTTAGTTGCTGTTTGAGTTCTGGGAGTTAGTGCTGTTTTTATAAGGCAGGTTTGCAATATAGGTTCTGAATGACCTTTTTTCAGGGCTTTGTATTACCTCACAAACTGATAATGGAGGGAGTTTGTGATTCTCTTACTGAAGAAACGACAGAATTTGAATTTTGTTTTTCTATGGTGAATAGTAGTAGGAAAATCCTAGTTCTGCCCAGCCAATCAGTCCAGCCAGACATTTCAGAGATTACCTTCAACCAGTGCAGTATGGATTTGACTGTATATCAGAAAAGCAATTAAGAAAACAAATAAGCTAAACTAAATTTGTTTAAATTTATAAATGTATGCATTTCTTGATTTTTTTTGGGGGGGGGGGGGGGGTTGCAATCTACCCCCAAAAATCATAGATAACATATTCATCAGACAACTGTGACATGATTTCTGAAACAAGATTGTTCTGGGAAGGGTGGTGAATGGGTCATACTTATTGTTGAGTTTGATTATTAAAATTTCAAAGGTGGGGGACGTTTTATGGGCCTGTAAGTTATAAACCATAATAAAAAGAAATCACAGTAAGGAAATAAAGTTGGGGCAGTGGAGACAAGGCTGAAGGTTCACCAAGGGTGAATCCTTGTACCAGCTCTTCCCACAGCACAAGAGGGGGGCAGAGGACACCTCATGCCATGCCTGAATGGGCCTGTTGAGCCTGGAAGGCCGTAAAGACCTGTGTCGGACCACGCGAGCCAGGGGAAGGTAGAAGCATGCTTGCATTGTCTTGCATGGGCAGTAAGAAAGTAGAGGGGTGCTTGCGTTGGTCTGCATGGATGGAAACAGGTAGAGAGGTGCTTCCTTTGGCTCGCATGTTCCAAAAGAAAGTGGCCTGCATGAACTGGAAGAAGGTAGAAGAGCATTTGTGTTGGTCTGCGTAGGCAGGAAGAAGGTAAAGGTGTGCTTGGGTTTGGCCCATGCAGGCTGGAGGAAAGTAGAGGCGTGCTTATGTCAGCCCATGCAGGCCAGAAGAAGTTAAAGGTGTGCTTGTGTCGACCTGCATGGGCCCGGAAGAAGGTAGAGGTGTGCTTGTGTCAGCCTGCGCAAGCTGGAAAAGAAGAGATGGCAGAGGTGGCACGTGGCTGCCATGCCATCCACTGATGCAGAGGAGGAAAGCTGCAGCAGCAGGTCAGCAGCCTCAGATTAACAGGAGAGTGCTGAGATTAGGGAGGAGAAAGAGCGTGGTGCTCATTATGGAAAATATAAAGCTTGCTCAGGTCCCCTAAGTGGTTACGTGATCCTAAACATAGTTAACAGTTTGAACAGTGGTATAAATATATACAAAAATTTCTGTTTTTAAATAAATGCAGAATTAATATCAAAATGTTGTAACACTGATTGTAGAACACACTGTATCTGTATGTGATTCCATTACATTTTGTCAAATTTTCTTTGTTTTTTTTCATAAAATTATGATAAATGTAAATACAAAACAGGAAGCAAATACCATACTTACGCATGGATTTTATAGTGCTTTTCCACTAGGACCATATTGAAAATGACCATGCCCTTATCAGACGGAGCTCATTTTCAGTAGGGTTGGTGCCAGGCCTATGCTTCAACCTTTCATCCTCCCCGACCTCCTCCAAGTTTGAACCTAATTAATGGACCTTCACTGGTTATTGTGCTGCAGACAGACAGATGATTGGATTTAACCAGCCCCTATGCACTTTATATTAGAGTGGAAAAGCACTAAAAAGAAAAGCTATCTGGAGGTGACGCCTTAGCTGGAAAATGTTGCCGTCACTTGTTAAATGTGAGCTCCTCCTGCGATTCATGTAACTGTAGCCGCAGGATGTTGTGATTTGGTATCCCTGGAGCCAGAACGGAGCATATTAACATTCATTTTTTTGGAGCCTATTATGAACGCATAACAGTGTCACAAGAAATTTGATAGCATAGGCTGGGGAGGACAGTGCACTGAAGAATTGAGTGGGTACTGTACATTCAGCTTTGCCTCCAACAACAGGTAGAGTTCATTGGATTGGACAGTAATGTGGTAAACACATTTTGAAAAATTCCATAGATAAAAGAGAGGGCAAATGAGGGCATGTTCATGCAGATAAGGAAGGCGCCTGGAATAAGCCAGAAGAGAGATTGTAATGAATCTGACACCAGCTTGCATAACTGTTGTGAAACTTTTGCAAAGGAACAGAGCATGCACCTCTGGGTGGAACAGAGCTGTTTCCTTAGTTCAGTAATCAACCGGAAAATCTGATGCAGTTTCAAGGACGTGCCAGAGAACGGAGGAATCATGAGAAATGTGCTCAAGTTGTTCAGCAGCTTGTAGTCTGCGTGCAGTCTTTAGTGTTTAAATTTTCCTGAAGATCAGTGTGGAAGACATTGCCTAAAGTACTTCCAACATGTTATTTAGATAATTTATTTGTTAGTTAAATAAACTAGTTCCAATCCTGCCTCCTCTGATTTATACTGTATTCCTAAGGGGATACTGATGTTTGAAGTGTTTTTAAGCTCCTTCTTTATAACCACTCCCTACCTTTATGAACCTAAGAAGATTGGGGAACTAGTGTATTGTTTAGCTTTGGGTTTTTTTAGTCGGAACCCCAAACAGGCATTACACTAAAAATTGTAATGTATGAATATGGCATGAACAACTAAAGAGTCAGACGTTCAGGGAAGGTGATTTTTTTTTTATGTCAGAGTATCATTATAAAAAAAAATAAAATAGAGCAAAAATAGCTTAAGAACATAAGAAATTGCCATGCTGGGCCAGACCAAGGGTCCATCAAGCCCAGCATCCTGTTTCCAACAGAGGCTAAACCAGGCCACAAGAACTTGGCAATTACCCAAACACTTAGAAGGCTGGGGAGGACAGTGCACTGAAGAATTAAGTGGGTACTTAATGCAATTAATAGCAGTGGCTATTCCCTAAGTAAACTTGATTAACAGCCATTAATGGACTTCTCCTCCAAGAACTTATCCAAACCTTTTTTGAACCCAGGTACACTAACTGCACTAACCACATCCTCTGGCAACAAATTCCAGAGCTTTATTGTGCATTGAGTGAAAAAGAATTTTCTCTGATTAGTCTTAAATGTGCTACTTGCTAACTTCATGGAATGTCCCCTAGTCCTTCTATTATTCGAAAGCAGTGGTGTGAAGAATATCAGCCTGCCTGTTTTTTGAGAAATTTAGTACTGTTGTTTGAAAAAGAAAGTTAACATAAAATGCTTTCAGAAGAATCTAATACAGAGACACTAAAGACCATTAAAATAAATGTGATCCCCACTCTGCATACTTCAATATATAATGAAGACTATATTTTAATAATAATAATAATAATAATATTTTATAGTTGTTTTTTTCCACTTTGAAAGACCTTTACTGAATGTCATTATAAAATTCTATCTTCCAGAAAATGTCCTTCTTATAGAAAAGCAGGTTGTGGAACAGGAGATTAGCACTTGTGCACACATAAGTGACAAGGAGATGCGAGGTTTGAAACAGGAGAACTGGGTTCAAGTTACACCTCTCTTGCTTTCTGGAATCTTGAAAAAGACATAAGGGAGGATAGTTTTATAATTGTGCATGCTGCTCAGGGAGGCCACCCACCACCACCACCATCGGGCACCCTGCAGCACCCACAGCCATGAGAATACAAGAAAAACAAAGTAAGAATTCACCTGGAACTGAAAAGGGAAGGGCCATGTAAGATCCCTGATTGGGAGACCCGCCCCCCTTGACGTCAGTGATGACGGTGCTGGACCGTTCAACGGCGCCGGAACACCAGGCTTTGTGCGCCATGCGTCGCACGCCGAAGGGGTGCACAAAGGGGCTGTGCAATCCGTAGTGCTAGTTCTAGTTAATATCTTTGTAATCGGAGGTCTCTCATGTATGGTTTTTTTTTTTTTTTTTTGCAACCTTTATTTGTGAATTTTCCATAACATGAAGCAAACAACAGAATATCAGTATAAAACAAGCAGGAACGCCAAACTCCCCATGTAGGTAAGTATGGGTGAAAATGTACCCAAATATGGGTTCACAACAATATATGGGAAAAAGCAAACAGTCCTATACATGATGATTGGTTCTCATGTGTGTTTAATATGCATCCTGTTATACTTTTTGCTTAATTGTTAAATGTATTGCAAGTTGAACCTTGTAAACTGTTATGATGGCCTTACCGAATGACGGTATATAAAACTCAGATAAATACATAAATAAATAAATAAATCTTTTGTAAACTTATGTGTATAAATTTGCTTTGAAAATTCATGGGTAATTGGCCTGAAAATACGCACAAAATATATTGCACAAGGTTATACCACTCTTTCAAAGGGTGTAATCTTTTAAATTCAAAAGAATGTGCATAAGTTCCAACTTTATCCCCCAATTTGAAGTACTGCGGAACCAGGTTATGTGTGTACTTTTACACGCACTGAGCCCAGACTATTTTGTAATGGCATTTATGTGCATAAAGCACAGTTTTAAGCACCTAAATGGCTTTGAAAATTCAGCCCTAGGAGCTTGGTTTATTAAGGTTTTTCTGCCATTCTGTGTCTACAGTAAAAACCAAAACCCTAGTAAATCCAGCCCTAAATGCAAAAAGCCTACAAGGCAGTTTGTTTGTACAGTTTTGAAATAGCACATCTTTAATCCAAGGATTTTATTTCCTACAGTTTAAGGAGGGGGAAACTCCACAGAAAAAAATTATGGAACCAAAACTTTTTTCAGTTACTTAAAATTAACAAATATAGGTGTATGTAACCTAGACAGGCAAAATAACCACAATTTAAGCCAAAAATCTCAATCACGAAATTCGTTATTGTGCTTCAGGAGAATCTTAAGAGGGTGTACTGTATGCCCAGACCTAGGTTTACTAAACAGCTAATGTGTATTGAGGGCACATCACTTGTCAGAGCTTAGATTATGGTTATTTTGACTCTTTGGAATGAGGAGCATATCAACGTTTGGTACCTCTTGTAATGTTTTCTGGGATGCAGAGCACTGTGCCAGTCATTAGTTGTCAGAAGGGGGCTGGTTGGATGATTTATCTCTTATTTGTCATTGGTATTGTAGGCAGTAAGGAAAAATGATTTCTATCTGCCTGGTTCCTTGTAATGTAACATAACCAGATGCTGCATTAGCTGCAGTAGATAAAGACAGTGAGAACTTGGTGCTGAGGAAACAGTTTACAGCATCTTTTTAAAGTTTACTTACCCATTTTTAGCAGAAAACATACGTTACAATAATGCAGTACGACAACATCAAGTTTCCATGTCAGTACTGAGTGTCTTTCAGTATTTTGAGTATAAGCATTTGTAGTTTTACGTTCTTACATTTTTTAATTCCTTTCTTCCACATCCTGCTAATTTTGAGAGTACAGCATCATACCTTTTTCTGCCAAATATATTTGTATATGTTCAACACTCATACTTTTGCAAAATTGTTTTAATTTTGAAGCTAGTAATAACAGAACTGAACCATCAAATGTCAGTCCCAGAAAGCAGAACTAACTACTGTACAGCCGATGACATAATAGGGTGATTTAAGAGTAAAGAAACTGAGGCAGAGAGAAAAAAAAGATATTGTTATAGTAAACCTTTTTTTTTCAGGCTGTAGGGTCTGGAATGGATGAAGTATGCAGGGCAGCTTAACCAGGTCAGTGAAGCATTCAGAAAGGGATTTGCTTATGCAACTTTCATGCAGCAACAAAAAGCAGCATGAAAGAGATAACAGGAACAAGAATACCAACTTCAACTCGACTTTACAACATAAGAAATCAAAGGTACAAAGGTTTTCCCTGAATTGCAGCAAACCGAGGTTCAGCCTCACATCGGTAATCTCTGTAGATTCAGACTCTGGGAACATGAGGGCAGCTTCACATCTGTAGGCTCTTTGGATATAGATTTTGACTGAGAGGCTTAGGCATTCTTACAGGGAGTTAAAGAACAAAATGTGTCAGTATCTCGAGAACTCTGGGCAACAGCAAACCTTTTCAGGCAATCCTAATTACATAAAAACTAACATAACTCACAGAGAAACATTACTAAAACTTGCAGCCTCGGCCTCTTGGACCCTGTTCCATATCATTTAATATCCCTTTCAACTATTTAAATACATTTCTTACTTCCATATCAGATTCTCCTTCATATTTACCACACCTCTTAAACATTGCCTAGAGATAGCACATTTACAACTAACTGGAGACAGTTCTTTTTCACTCAACATACAATTAAACTCTGGAATTTGTTGCCAGGGGATGTGGTTAGTGCAGTTGGTGTGGCTGGGTTTAAATAAGGTTTGGATAAGTTCTTGGAGAAGTCCATTACCTGCTTATTAATTAAGCTGACTTAGAAAATAGCCACTGCTATTACTAGCATCAGTAGCATGGGATATATTTAGTTTTTGAGAGCAATTATAGAGCAGACTTATCGCTGCATCCTCTCTAGCCTCTCATCTGAGACACCCAGAACTTCCAATAGCTCTTTCTTTGCCAACTGTAATTGAGAGTAGTTAAATCACAAGCAGATTGTGATAAATTGCAGGAAGACCTTGTGAGGCTGGAAAATTGGGCATCAAGATGAAATTTAATGTGGACAAGTGCAAGGTGATGCATATAGGGAAAAATAACCCATGATATTGTTACACAATGTTAGGTTCCATATTAGGTGCTACTACCCAAGAAAGAGATCTAGGCGTCATAGTGGATAACACATTGAAATCTTCGGTTCAGTGTGCTGCGGCAGTCAAAAAAGCAAACAGCATGGTGGGAATTATTAGAAAGGGAATGGTGAATAAATCGGAAAATGTCATAATGCCTATGTATCGCTCCATGGTGAGACCGCATGTTGAATACTGTGTACAATTCTGGTCGCCGCATCTCAAAAAAGATATAATTGCGATGGAGAAGGTGCAGAGAAGGGCGACCAAAATGATAGAGGGAATGGAACAGCTCCCCTATGAGGAAAGACTAAAGAGGTTAGGACTTTTCAGCTTGGAGAAGAGACGGCTGAGGGGGGATATGATAGAGGTGTTTAAAATCATGAGAGGTCTAGAACGGGTAGATGTGAATCGATTTTTTACTCTTTCGGATAATAGGCTAGGGAGCACTCCATGAAGTTAGCATGTGGCACATTTAAAACTAATCGGAGAAAGTTCTTTTTCACTCAACGCACAATTAAACTCTGGAATTTGTTGCCAGAAGATGTGGTTAGTGCAGTTAGTATAGCTGTGTTTAAAAAAGGATTGGATAAGTTCTTGGAGGAGAGGTCCATTACCTGCTATTAATTAAGTTGACTTAGATAATAACCACCGCTATTATTAGCAACGGCAACATGGAATAGACTTAGTTTTTGGGTACTTGCCAGGTTCTTATAGCCTGGATTGGCCACTGTTGGAAACAGGATGCTGGGCTTGATGGACCCTTGGTCTGACCCAGTATGGCATGTTCTTATGTTCTTATTATCAAGCACATAATTAGTCAATTTATTCCTTAAATAGGGAAGGCTCAGCTCATTCTGTGCTGTGAAAGTATGCATAATGATTTTAAACTTCACACAACTTTCTGTTGGCCAGTGTAAAGATCTCATCAAAGGAAATACATAATCCCATCCTTTTAGCTGCTAGCAAGACATGAATAATCTGCAAGCACTGCAATTGCTAGCAGTCCAACAAAAACAGCATTATCATGATCTGACTTTGACAATACTAGAGCCTGGGTCACTGAAGTAAGATCTCCTTGGGACAGATATGTTCATAGTTGCATAATAATCCATAACTGGATGAATGCTGACTGAGTGACAGCTAACACCTGTTCTCCCATTGTCATTCTTATGTCTAGCTAGATCCTAAAATTTCATATCTTTTGGGACCAGGATAGCGCAGAACCATTAAGCTCAATTTGATAATATATATCCGGGACTATTCTCCCCAAGAATGTGCTTCTGACTTTACAGTATTCAATTTTAATTTATGGGTATGACACCAGTCTATCATCTTTTTCAGACAGCAATTTATCAAATATCTGATGCCTTTCAGCTGCTATGGAACATAAGACTTGGACATCATGAGTGGATAGATGATATTTAAAGCCTTCCTCTTGCAAAATCTCACAAAGTGGCTGCCAATAAAAGATAAACAAGGTGATAATATCAAGCCCTGTGGGTCACTATAGGTGAGTTCCCATGTCTTAAACACATACATACCCATAACCGTACTTTAAATGTCATGCCTTAAGATAGTAATCAGTAAACCACAAACCCCTTTTAGAACAATTTTACGCATAAGATATACACTACTAGTTACCCCGATGCCGGGTGATACATCTAATAGAACCCGCAAAAATTTTTTACCACAATCTTTTACCCAAAAAAATTTTTTTGATGAGAAGAGGAACGTTTCATATATTGATATCAAAAACCCCCAAACGGGTGATATGATCATATTATAATCATGAACGGATCTCCTCCATCCTGATTTTTTCTTTTTGTGTGATACACCAAGTGAAATAAATAAATCTTTTGTCTAAAAATCTTTGGCTTGTTTTTAGATTGAGACTTGTGAAACTATAACAAGCTATATCAAAGTCCCGACATTATCTGTATGTTGAAAAAACAGCCTTCAACAGGCTATATCAATATCCCGACTTATCTGATGTTGAGATAGGATAGCCCGACGTAGCCACGTTTCAGGTCCACCAAAGGACCTTTCATCAGGGAATTCATCTTTATAAATCCTGTCGGTTGAAGGCTGTTTTTTCAACATACAGATAATGTCGGGACTTTGATAATAGCTTGTTATAGTTTCACAAGTCTCAATCTAAAAACAAGCCGAAGATTTTTAGACGAAAGATTTATTTATTTCACTTGGTGTATCACACAAAAAGAAAAAATCAGGATGGAGGAGGTCCGATCATGATTTATAATATGATCATATCACCCGTTTGGGGGTTTTTGATTTCAATATATGAAACGTTCCTCTTCTCATCAAAATTTTTTTGGGGTAAAAGATTGTGGTAAAAATTTTTTGCGGGTTATATTACATGTATCACCTGGCATCGGGGTAACTAGTAGTGTATATCTTATGCGTAAAATTGTTCTAAAAGGGGTTTGTGGTTTATTGATTATTACATTGTATAAATCCCTTGAAATTATTGGGTGCCATTTAAAAGTTGATGCCTTAAGATAGGACACACACTATTGCAGGATAGTCCCAGCCAGTCCAACTGCCTTTAATGGTTGACCATTAAATCAAAGGCAGCAGAAAGGTCTAACAGAATAACTATACTGTCCCCATCCAACCATTTATAGAGTTTGTCCAGCAAGAATACCAATATTGTTTGTTTTGTGCAGTCTCTGGACACCAGATTGGAACGTGTCAAGTAAATTTCCAGGGGTCAATATTTCAATGGTTTGTCTGGCTTAGTCTGGGATTTGAAAATCCCACTGGTTTCATTGCCTCTGACCAAGTAGTTCGTTGGCTTAAAAACTTAGCCGGCTAAATCGTGGCAGTTCAGGGGCTTTCTGTAGTGGAGCAAACTTATCTGAACGATGCTGGCTAAGTTACGCAGATAACTCTAGGACTGCCTGAGAGCAGTCCAAAAGTTAATCAGCTATATTCAGTGGCAAAACTACAATGCTGAAAATCCAGCACAAATTAACCGGATGAACATCTGGCTAACTTAGCCAATGTTCTGTGGCTGAATATTGACCCCCTCGATTTTTATGAAAATAATCATTTCAACTGCCACCAGTTTTTAAATAACTTTCCTCAAATAGGGCAAGTTATCAACTGGCCAAAATGTAGTCTTTTCCTGAGGATCTAAGCTTGACCTCGTCAGGAGTATATAAATTGAAGTTTGTTTTAGTTGTGGAAAAACGCCCTCATTTAAGAAGGCATTCACAAGTGTTTCTAGTCTATCTAACAAGCTCTTTTTTGCACCTTGTTTTTATAAATGATGGAAAGAAGTCAGCCACACATTAAGTAGAATTAAGTTAGCCAGAGCATCTTTTATTTGTTTATTTATAAACATTTGATATTCCTTTTTCCAAGAATGGCCTAAAGGCAGATTACAATTGAATTAGAGTAGACTAACAGGTACTTTAGCAGTAACAGTTTCATACTATATTGAGAGATGCCATTCAGTAATGAGTTACAATTGTCAATTTGATTGGTGATTAGTGCTTGAATTACAATAGCTAGGTTGCGTTGGTCAGGGTAGTTGCATAATGCCATGTCCCCCAACGGTGATAAAATCTTCCACACCCCATTCATCTCGCCATATGGTTTAAATTCCTCCCTCACACTATGATGTAACTGAGCTCTACCTTTTATCATCTCATCCTGCTCACAGTTCTTACAAATTAATGCAATTTTCTCCTGAAAAATCCTGACAAACCCATTACAGAGTTCTTACACTGACTCTATCCTCTTCCAATACCCTTTCTGAATAGTAAAATGATTCACTAGTGTGAATTTCTCATGTGGTCTATTATATTGTTTCCCAACCCTTGTGACAAATACATGCTTTTAGATGTCTTGAGCCCTAGAATATTCTGGAGCTAACCTAGTATCCTCTGTTTTCATTTTCCTCCACTTCAGCTTCTTCCTTCTTGTTTTCTTTTTCAAGAGCTTGAAATCTTGAAGAGAACCATGGACTAGTTAGTATTTTTTCTTTGCCTCTTAAGTTACTTCCCCTGTAGTATCTAGTGCATTTCACAACTCTGTATTCCAAATTCCCACTAATTCATTAATTTCTTTACCCTCATATTCAATAAGGAGTAGATTTTAAAAAAGAATGCGTGTGTATCCATATGCGCGCACTACCCGGCGCGCACACATGGACGCATTGTCGGAATACCCTCCTAGTGCGCTCCAATTAAGGAACAGACTGGGAGGGAACTTCCCTACCCCCTACCCTAACCTCCCTTCCCCTTCCCCTATCCTAGCCCCCCCCCCCCCCCCCCCACCCCACATTTTTTTTAACTTACATTTTGCTCCTGCAAAGGAGCAGGAGCAAGTTGCGAGCACCGGCACAGTGGCAAATGGCCGTTGTACTGGGCGCCTCTAGCCCCGCCCCCCGGACCACCCCTCTGCTGAGGTCCGGCTCTTGTGCGCATAACAGGGGTTACGTGCATGGCTGGGCCCCTTTTAAAATGCATGCACGTGTCATTAAAAATCCGACCTTTTGTGTAGGTCCAAAAGGCTCAGGAAATGTAGTTGAATTAAGGTTCTCGCTTTTCCAAAGGTGAGAAAGAAGGGAGAAGTGTTGCTCATTGGAGATTTTATTCCGCCAGATGTGGAATCTAGGAGAACTAGAGAGATAGTGGATGTCCTTTAAGGGGATCTGCTAAAATAAATGGTAATTGAACCCATGAGAGAGGGTATAATACTCGATCTAGTGCTCACTAATGGGGTTGATATCTCTAATGCTCAGGCAGGGGCTCACCTGAGTACCAGTGATCATCAGACAGTATGGTTCGATATCAAGAATAGGTTACAGAGAAGTCAACGAAAACCTGAGTTTTGAATTTCACAAATACAGAAATTTGTTAAAGTGGGGACCTGGAGGAAAAACTGGAAGACTGGAAAAAATGGTTAAGGTGAAACAACAGAGGGCCAAATTAAAAGAAGTTATTCAAAGGCAACAAATTTATATGTTAGAAAAGTAAACATGAGTAAAAGGAAAATAAAAATCTGGTTCTCAAAGGAAGCGGTTGAAAAAATGAAGGCTAAAAGAACAGCATTCAAGAAGTATAAAGAATATTAAAAAATGGAACACAGAGATGAATATCTGTTAAAACCGAGAGAGGCGAAGAAAGAAATAAGGAAAGCAAAAGGTCTAGAGGAAGAAAGGATTGCCAAAGTGGTAACACGAGGTGACAAAACATTTTTCAGATATATCAGAGAAAGAAGAGAGGCCAGAAGTGGTATAGTGAAAATGAAAGGTGATGAGGAGCAATATGTGGAGAGAGATGAAGAAATGACAGAAATATTAAACACTTGTGTTCATGAAGGAAAACCATGGAGAAGGACCGTTGCTGGTTGAGAAGACCATAGATGGGGATGGGCTAGACAAAACTCAGTTACGGAAAAGAATGTATGGAAAGAGCTAAATAAACTGAAAGTGGTCAAGGCCATGGGGCTGGATGAGGTACATCTCAGGATACTGAGGGAGCTCAGGATCAAAATCGTAGAGCATATAGAAAGACATGGTTTAATGGAACACAGTCAACATGGATTTACTCATGGGAAGTCTTGCTTAACAAATCTGATTCATTTCTTATGTTTTGAAGAGGTTAATAAACATGTGGATAAAGGTGAACCGGTAGATTTAATGTATTTGGATTTTCAGAAGGCGTTTGACAAAGTCTTGGAGGAGAAGTCCATAGTTCTTGGAGGAGAAGTCCATTAACTGCTATTAATCAAGTTTACTTAGGGAATAGCCACTACTATTAATTGCATCAGTAGCATGGGATCTTCTTAGTGTTTGGGTAATTGCCAGGTTCTTGTGGACTGCTTTGACCTCTGTTGGAAACAGAATGTTGGGCTTGATGGACCCTTGGTCTGACCCAGCATGGCAATTTCTTATGTTCTTATTGTGCTGGAGGGTCCACTGAAGGACCTGTTCAATAGATTCCTGGAAAACGGGAGTGGTGCCGCTGGTTTGGAAAAGAGCGGTAGTGGTCCTGCTTCACAAGAGTGGTAGCAGAGATGAAGCTGGAAACTACAGGCTGGTTAGCCTCACCTTGGTAGTCAGAAAATTAATGGAGATGCTGCTGAAGGAAAGGATAGTGAACTATCTATAATCAGGTGGTTTGCTGGATCCGAGGCAGCATGGACCAGGGGATGGATCTGTCAGACAAATCTGATTGATTTTTTGGATTGTGTGACTAGAGAATTGGATTGAGGAAGGGCGCTCAATGTTACCTACTTGGATTTCAGCAAAGCTTTTGGTATGGTAGGAGACTTGTGAATAAAATAAAAAGCTTAGGAGTAAACGCTAAGATGATGGCATGGATTACAAACTGGTTGATAGGAGACAAAGTGAAATGGTAATTGGAACCTGCTCTGAAGAGAGATCTGTGTTAAGTGGAGTGCCACAGGGATCAGTATTGGGATTGATTCTGTTCAATATCTTTATGAGCGACACTGTGGAAGGGATAGATGGTAAAGTTTATCCATTTGTGGATGATAATAAGATCTGCAACAGAGGGGACATGTCTGATGGAATAGAGAGAATGAAAAGTGATTTAAGAAAGCTTGAAGAGTGGTCGAAGGCTTGGGAGCTGGCATCTGATTCAGGGGTTGCCTTCATCCCTTGAAACTCTTGTCGCTGTCCTGCATGGTCAGCTAGGTCTGGTCCTTCGGCATGTAGGGTTTGCCGCAGGCCTTGCCATTGTGCTAATTATTCTACAAGTGTTGCTTGGGCTTTCTGCCCATTGTGCCTATCAGCCACAAATGGGCACACTTCTGCAGAGACATTCTGTCTTCCGGATGGCAGTGGACCGCTATTTCTTTCTGGGTAGTTTTCCAGGCCCCAGTTGGGTTTTCGGTTTTCAGACACCAAAGGAAATTGTGTGGTCTTCTTCCAGGAGTCCTTCACTTGTTTACATCTCTAGGCTTTTCCTGTATCCAGACGTTTCCAGACCTACTATCATTGTTAGGGTTTACTGATCTGAAACCTGCTTGTAATGTTTTCCATGATGCGGAATATGTTTCCTCTCGCACTCACATCCTTCCTTTGCCTTAGGCACCCCTGTTACGCATGAGGGTTTTGTGTCTTAGTCATTTATATGTTTTTTCTTTGTAGAACCCAACTCTTCTCCAGCCTGGACCCCTTGTAGGTTGACTGCCTCATAGGCAAAAGGGAGAGTGGTAGTGCTTTCAGTACTGTGCAGTTTCCCGCTTTGTCCTGCTCGGATAGCCTATAGCAAGGGATTCACCCATTTCCAAGGACTACCATCCTGCTTGTCCTCGGAGAAAGCAGCATTGCTTACCTGTAACAGCAGGATGTTAGTCCTCATGAAACCCACCCGCCTCCCCTGGGAGTTGGTTCTCCATGTACTAGCTATATCATGAACTGTAGGACTCGGCCTAGGGGGCAGGGTGATGACTACAGCTGCACATGCTCAGTAGGGCATGTTTGAAAGTTCTAGATTCTTTGAGATCAAAATTCCATGCTGGTCTCCATCCAATGATGTCACCCATGTCTGAGGACTAACATCCTGCTGTCCTCAGAGAACACCTATTACAGGTAAGCAACTCTACTAATTAATAGGAAGGGAATGGCAAATAAAATGGAGGATGTCTTAATGCCTCTGTATCGTTCCATGGTGAGACCGCACTTTGAATACTGTGTAAAAATCTGGTCACCACATCTCAAAAAAGATATAATTGCACTTGGCAAAAGTATAGAGCAGGTTGATCAAAATGATAAAGGAAATGAAATGGCTCTTCTGTAAGGAAAGATTAAAGAAATTAGGTCTGTTCAGCTTGGAGATGGGATATTTTAGAGGTCTACAAAATCATGAAAGTACTTGAACCAGTAAATGTAAATCAGTTATTTACTTTTTGGATAATACAAGGACTTGGGGGCATTTCATTAAGTTATCAAGAAGCACATTTAAAACAAATTGGGGAAAATTATTTTTCACTCAATGCACAGTTAAGCATTTCCAGAGAATATGGTTAAGGCAGTTAGTGAAGCTTGGTTTAAAAAAGGTTTGGATAAGTTCCTGGAGGAGAAGTTCATAAACTGCTATTAATTAATAGGGAATAGCCACTGCTTTTTGTGGGCATTAGTAGCATGGGCTCTATTTAATGTTTGGGTACTTGCTAGGTCCTTGTGACTTGGATTGGCCACTGTTGGAAGCAGAATACTGCGCTTGATGAACCCTTGGTCTGACCCAGTATGGCATATCTTATGTTCTTATGTACTAACAAGCTGTTACACCAAGAGGTCACTCTTCTTTCCCTTCTATCCCCACTGTTGTATAATCCATCTTTATCCCCTGTAGGGATGTGCAGAGGGACGCCATACGTTGCATTCGTGATTCGGATTCGTCGAGGAGCAGATACATTGTATTCGGCCGTATGGCGCCCCGATGCGTTAATATGGCGATTTCTATTCATGTCCCAGCTAAAATTAAAATTAGCTACAACCCCCCACCCTCCTGACCCCCCCCCCCCCCCCAAGACTTACCAAAACTCCCTGGTGGTCCAGCGGGGAGTCTGGGAGCCATCCCCTGCACGCTCACACCCTCGGTGCCGGTTTCATCATGGCGCCAATAGCCTTTGTCACAGGGGCTACCGGTGCCATTGGTCAGCCCCTGTCACATGGTCATCGGCACTATCTTGTGCTCCTACCATGTGACAGGGGCTGACCAATGGCAACAGTAGCCCCTGTGACATAGTAGGGGCAAAGGCTATCGGCGCCATTTTGAGTACTGGCATCGGACGACCAGAGTGCAGGAGGTCGCTCCGGGACCCCCAGGGACTTTTGGCCAGCTTGGGGGGGCCTCCTGACCCCCACAAGACTTGCCAAAAGTCCAGCGGGGGTCCGGGAGCGACCTCCTGCACGCCGGCCGTCCGATACCAGTACTCAAAATGGCGCCGATCGCTTTTGCCCTTACTATGTCACAGGTATCCTCAAATTAGTTATATGTACTCCCTTTCTATATTTGACTCAGAAAATGCAACCCTTTCTTACTCCAATTGCCAGCATTTAATAATAAGGTAGCAGGGGATTAGGGGTGTGCATTCGTTTTCGCCTTATTGGCGATTCACAACGTATATTGCACTATTCGTAGTATTTGTGGGGAAGCGAAACGTATCGCGATTCCCCACAAATACACAAATCTTCACCGAATTATACGGCCACCTAAATAAAAATTTAAACAAACCCCCCACCCTCCTGAACCTCCCCAAGACTTACCAAAACTCCCTGGTGGTCCAGCGGGGAGTCTGGGAGCCATCCCCTGCACTTTCACACCCTCGGTGCCGGTTTCATCATGGCACCGATAGCCTTTGTCACAGGGGCTACCGGTGCCATTGGTCAGCCCCTGTCACATGGTCATCGGCGCCATCTTGTGCTCCTACCATGTGACAGGGGCAGTTGAAACAATTTATCACGGGAATTCTCCATTTGTTTGTAGAGTATGTAGAGTATTATGCACATTTATATTCATCTGGGGATATTCAATATCTACCTAACCCCACTCTGCCACCTCCTCTCTGAACTCAAGCTCAAGTTTTACCTATACGCTGATGACGTTCAGATCATCATCCCCATTCACACCACCATCTCCGATGCCCTTGAGCACTGGGAAAGCTGACTTGCAGCCATCAACTCCCTGCTCACCAACCTACACTTTGCCCTCAACACTAACAAAACCAAACTCCTACACATCTCTTCACACTCCTCCCCCATTCCTCCCCAGTCTAACGACTCCAAGCTTAACCTTATCACAGCACAACCATCCGTCAGGGACCTCGGAGTTCTCCTCGACCACCAACTAAATATGAAATCATACATCAACTCCATTCACAAAGCAGGTTTTTTCAAACTCAACATCCTGAAAAAACTCAGACCCTTACTATACACCCAGGATTTCAAGCCACCTTAACCTCCAAACTAGATTACTGCAATGCACTCCTACTAGGGCTCCCCCTGTCTACGTTAAAACCTCTCCAATTGTTACAAAATGCCACAGCAAGACTTATTTCAAACACGCGTAAACACGAAAACATTACCCCCACCCTTAGAGACCTTCATTGGCTCCCCATTCTCTACCGTATCCACTACAAAACCCTGACCATAGTACATAAATCCATCCATGCCCACAACTCCAACTGGCTCAACATCCCTTTCAATGCCCCCTAGTCCACCCGTCTCACCAGATCCACCAACAAAGGCACCTTACACGTCCCCTCTCTGAAAACTGCCAATCTCTCTTCCACTCGCGAACGTGCCCTCACTATTGCAGGCCCCTCCCTCTGGAACTCCCTCCCTGTGCATGTGCGCCTCGAGCCATGTGCTATCAAATTTAAAAAGAAATTAAAAACACTACTGTTCAAACAAGCCTATCCAGAATAGTATACCCCTCTCCACCCCTGCACCACCTCACGGTGATCGCATATTCCTTATGTTAAGGATTTAACTATATTACTATATTGCTATGTTATGTTTGTTTTTGTTTTATTTATCTATCGCTTCCATACTGCTTCTGGTTAACCCCCTCCATGTTCTTCTCCCCCTGTTAATATGTACTTTCAAGTCTTTTGTTCTAATGTAAACCGGTATGATGTCCCCACTAATACCGGTATATAAAAGTTTCTAAATAAATAAATAAATAAAATAAATTGGTAGCAATCCAGAACTCTGATGGGATTACTCTGGGCTCCACCACTTTCAAATATGATGCCTTTGCAAATGATTTATTAGTCTTTTTATGTAATCCAGCATCTTCTCTCAAATTTGCTGCAACATTTTCAGGTCTTTGGGGAATTCTCCAGGTTTAAATTGAATACAGACATGTTTGAAGCTTTGGCATACCCTGGCACAATTCGGGAAAAGTGGATAGGAGAGTTTCCATTGAAATGGGTAAAGGGCTCTTTTTGTTACTTGGGAATTATTGTCACATTGAACTTCGGTCGATTATATGCACTTAACATTTCCCCACTGCTCAATATCACTAAAGATAAACTGACTGTTTGACATTCTTTGCCATTGTCTCTCGGTGGACAGGTAAATCTTTTTAAGACGATCTTGTTCCCTCAGTGGTTAAATATTTTACAGACGTTGCCCCTGTGTTTGATAGGTAAAGAGATTTGAGCCTTAAATAAAATGCTTTTGCACTTCCTATGGGCAGGCAAGAAAGCTTGAATCGCCCTGTCACGGCTGAAAACACCTTGGTCACATGGGAGGTTGGGCCTTCCAGACTTGGTGGCTTATAATTTGGCATGCCTATTACAGATAGTGAGGGATTGCCTATATGAGGCCTTCCTTTTTACTTTTAGTGCGAGTGATAGAGCAGTTATGCATAATTTGGATCTGCGTTATGTTTTGCATGCTCCCTGGTACCGCCTTCCTCATGACCTAGCCACTCATCTGTTGTTATCTCCTCTTAGATGGGCTTGGAAGACTTTGATGAAGAGGTTGAAGTTATCTGCATCTTGCATGCCCTTTGTACCAATAAAGGGGAATTTAAACTTTCAGCCTGGATCTCAGTCCAGGTGTTTTTCCTTTTGGTCAGAGCGGGGTATTACTCAGCTTCAACAGGTACTAGCCAATAATGGGAGGATTTTATCTTTTTCAACTTTACAAATGCAGATTGGGCTGAGGGCTTTAGATTGTTTCTCTTATGTTCAGTTGCATCATTACATACAATCCTTATGTCCAGAGGACCTGGCTTTAACTGTGATCAATAAATTGGATGATTTCTTTCATAGCGAGTGCAGAAAACTGTCCCTCTCTCAGATTCAGAAGGAGTGGCAGCATTTGGAGCAAGATGATTGGATCACTGTTCTTTTAGCGTGGTGGCGCTTGGAAAGTGGGTTTCAACTGACTAGTCAATCTTTATTTTCATGTTTTAGGGAGGTGAAACTTGTGTCTACTAACAGTTATTTACGGGAAATGCAATTTAAATTCATAAATAGAGCATTCATCTCCCAAGTACTGACTTTTAAGGCTAAGCTCACCCCTACTGAGGTGTGTCTAAAATGCTCTTTAGAACCGGGTTCCCGGTACTGTCTGATAATTTCTCATTTTTGGAAGAGAATTCTTACTTATTTTAATACTTTGTTAGGTGGTAACATTCCTTTACTCTCAGAACTCATGCTATTCCACGTGGGCTTATTCAGATATGTACAGAAAGACAGCGAGAGGTGGCAGGTTAGGAAATTTCTTGTACAGGGTAAACGTTCTATCTTGCTGGTTTGGAGAGAGCTGAGCCCACTGTCTTTCTGGCAATGCCATTCATAATATGAAGGTCATGGAATCTTTAGCTACTCTCTCATCCTTTCCTTCCAGGACAAAGTTTTTGAAAGTGTGGGATTTGTATTTGTACAGCCTTTCTACAGAGCTAGAAGTCTAATTTTGAATACTTGGTAGGGAAATTTCTGTATATTGTTTTTGCGTATTGTCTTGCCCACTTTTCACATGGATTAGGGTGGGGGGATTAATGGAGGGATCAGTGAGAAGCACTTGTATTCTTTAGCTGGGGTCAGATGTACAAGAGTTCGACATCTGACCTATTAGACGATCTGAGCTGTTTCTTCATAATGGGTGTGGGTGGAGGAGAAAACTGTTACAATTATTTTTTCTTCTTTTGCTATTTGTATTCCTGTTACAGTGTCAAAAATATTCAAACTAAAAACCGTTCTCTTCCAGAGGGCTAATGGAGAAGGGCCACATGATGACAGCTGTTTCTAAATGGGAAGGCACAAATATGTTGTTGAATATCTGTCTTAGCATACTGGTCAATTTTAAAAGGCCACATAACTTTACTTCTTTGGACAGCATGTGTGTCATAAAATTAAAAAAAAGGATAGTTAACGAGGTTTAGGGGGTCTGGCCTAACAGGGTAAAAGGTAGGCAAATTAAAAGGAGTTCAGGAAGGGCGATTGATTAATTGGGCAAACTGGGAATGCATTGAGTGTCTAGGAAAATCCCCCCCCCCTCCCCCCAGCTTACTCGAGCAAGGCGGCATTTGCGTGCAGATGCGTCAATCGTGTGCGTGAATAGCTGATTTGAAAACACACACACTTATATTTTAAAATCGCCGTTTCCATGTTTGCATGCTGACAAACATGCACATGTGCATCCACGCGTAGCTCTTAAAATGTACCTCATAGTTATGTGTTTTACTTTATATTTTGCGAGTCTGTTTTATTTCTGGTTTTGTCAATTTATAGTTTTATATGTGATATGTTTTTCTATGTTAATTGTGGTGTCAATGTAATTTTTATATATGTTTTACTTGGAATCCGCTGTGAACTATTGGATTTAGTGGATTATAAATGCTGAAATAAAGATGACAGTTTGTAACCTATCATTAAAATCTGCCACTGCACCCGAAGACTTCAGGGAAACCCATGTAACACCAATTTTTTTTTTTTTTTTAAAGATTGCAGGGGTAATTCAGCAAACTACAGACCAGTGAGCTTGATATTAGTACTGGACTATTATGAACACTGAACACTTTAGTAAACACTGAGTAAAGGTCATCATTTAGTGTTTCAAATTCTTTTTTGTCACCTTCTGTGCATATTCCATAGTTTTTCCAGGTATTCTTCCCCTTTCTGAGATCCTTTGTACCTTTTCAATGCTATTCTTTTTGCCCTTATTTTTCAGCCACCTCTTTTGAAAATCATACCAGTCTTTTTTTTTTTTCTTCTTACTTTTATAACATTAAGATTTGTTATCCTTACTTAGGGACCTTCATTTTCAATTTTTATTGCTCTTTTATTTTTCCTAGGAATTTATCAGGATTTATTATGATAAGAACAAAAACAGGAGACAGTTGGAAAAAATGACAAATTTTTCTGGATAAATATCAGAATTTATTTTGGTGGACAGAAGCCAGGATAATAAAACATTGTCAGATTCTCCCACCCACCCACTCGGCAACATCCCCATCTCTACCTTGATCCTCTGCCTAATGTACCTCTCCCATCTCTCCTTCCATCCCGAGAATCTCCCTCCCCCATTCCCCCCTCCATATACTGCAACAGCATATATCCTTACCAGTGGTGACTCCAGGCTTCTTCTCTCTATCCAGAGATCCACCAGGTCAGCAAACAATGGATCCTTACCAGTGCCATCCCCTAAATCTGTGCATTTAAACACAGCTCGAGAGAGCACTTTCCTTTGCAGGACCGCTATTATGGAACTCTCTCCCACAAGATCTACATCTTGAGCCTAACACTAAAGCCTTTAAAAAAGATCTAAAAACTTGGCTATTCCAACAAGCCTTCTCTTAAACATAGTTTTTTAAAATCTATTTTAAATTCTTATCTTTTCAGCAAAGTTTAGTTTCTTTTAAATTTGAAATTTTAAGATTGTGTTATATTTTTATGCGCAACAAAGTTTTGTATTTCTTTTATTGTTGATTTTAAATGCTTTTAATAGGGCATTTATAATTAAGTTGTACACTGATGTGATATTTAATTATGAACGTCGGTATAGAAAACCAATAAATAAAATAAAATAAATCTTGGCAGTACACTTACTGAGGCTCCTTCACTCGAAAACCTCACGTCTGCTTTTATGCAGCCTGCCGGAAAGTGCATCTGGTGGACAGGGCCTGCTTGAAATGCATTCATTGCATCAGACAGCAAGCAGTTTGGCTACTTGTGGGGTGAGGCGGCAGAACTTGAAACACGGCACGGGCAGCAGTGGAAGGGGAGCACTTCCACTGGTGGAGGGTGAGACTTGAAACACAGCATGCGCTTTGGGTCATGCCGGCTTCCAGCACTGGCTGGAGGCCTTAAAACACTGCATCTGCAACTCTGGCCCAGCTTTTTAATCAGCCTAAAATTAGGGTCAATATCGGTTTAAACCATAATAACATAAGAAAATGCCATACTGGGTAAGACCAAGGGTCCATCAAGCCCAGGATCCTGTTTCCAACAGTGGCCAATCCAGGCCATAAGAACCTGGCAAGTACCCAAACACTAAGTCTATTCCATGTTACCATTGCTAATGGCAGTGGCTATTCTCTAAGTGAACTTAATAGCAGGTAATGGACTTCTCCTCCAAGAACGTATCCAATCCTTTTTTAAACACAGCTATATTAACTGCACTAACCACATCCTCTGGCAACAAATTCCAGAGTTTAATTGTGCGTTGAGTGAAAAAGAACTTTCTCCGATTAGTTTTAAATGTGCCCCATGCTAACTTCATGGAGTGTCCCCTAGTCTTTCTACTATCCGAAAGAGTAAATAACCGATTCACATCTACCCGTTCTAGACCTCTCATGATTTTAAAGACCTCTATCATATCCCCCCTCAGCCGTCTCTTCTCCAAGCTGAAAAGTCCTAACCTCTTTAGTCTTTCCTCATAGGGGAGCTGTTCCATTCCCCTTATCATTTTGGTAGCCCTTCTCTGTACCTTCTCCATCGCAATTATATCTTTTTTGAGATGCGGCGACAAGAATTTTACACAGTATTCAAGGTGCGGTCTCACCATGGAGCGATATAGAGGCATTATGACATTTTCCGTTTTATTCACCATTCCCTTTCTAATAATTCCCAACATTCTGTTTGCTTTTTTGACTGCCGCAGCACACTGAACCGACAATTTCAATGTGTTATCCACTATGACGCCTAGATCTTTTTCTTGGGTTGTAGCACCTAATATGGAACCCAACATTGTGTAATTATAGCATGGGTTATTTTTCCCTATATGCATCACCTTGCACTTATCCACATTAAATTTCATCTGCCATTTGGATGCCCACAAGGTCTTCCTGCAATTTATCACAATCTGCTTGTGATTTAACTACTCTGAACAATTTTGTGTCATCTGCAAATTTGATTATCTCACTCGTCGTATTTCTTTCCAGATCATTTATAAATATATTGAAAAGTAAGGGTCCCAATACAGATCCCTGAAGCACTCCACTGTCCACTTCCTTCCACTGAGAAAATTGTCCATTTAATCCTACTCTCTGTTTCCTGTCTTTTAGCCAGTTTGCAATCCACGAAAGGACATCGCCACTTATCCCATGACTTTTTACTTTTCCTAGAAGCCTCTCATGAGGAACTTTGTCAAACGCCTTCTGAAAATCCAAGTATTCTACATCTACCGGTTCACCTTTATCCACATGTTTATT
Organism: Rhinatrema bivittatum; assembly: GCF_901001135.1. Classification (NCBI taxonomy): domain Eukaryota; kingdom Metazoa; phylum Chordata; class Amphibia; order Gymnophiona; family Rhinatrematidae; genus Rhinatrema; species Rhinatrema bivittatum. The sequence continues at coordinate 765,523,002 of NC_042616.1, forward strand.
AACGCCTTCAAAAAAGTGAAGCAGATTTGTGAGGCAAGACTTGCCCTGGGTAAAGCCATGCTGACTTTGTTCCATTAAACCATGTCTTTCTATATGTTCTGTGATTTTGATGTTTAGAACACTTTCCACTATTTTACTGGCACTGAAGTCAGGCTAACCGGTCTGTAGTTTCCTGGATCACCCCTGGAGCCCTTTTTAAATATTGGGGTTACATTTTCTATCCTCCAGTCTTCAGGTACAATGGATGATTTTATTTATTTATTTATTTATTTTATTTATTTAAAGTTTTTCTATACCGGCATTCGCGATGGGTATCGCATCATGTCGGTTTACAATTAACAAGTGAGGAGGTAACAAGAGGTCATAAATAACAATAAATAACATAAATTATAAAGGTAGTAGTAATAGTAAACAATATACAAGTGAAAGTTAAGGGTTGCAGTTACAATAAAACAAGGGAGTAATATAACTTGGAACAGAGAAAAGAAGCAGGGGTTTTAAACTAAATACATATGAGACATATATGCCTATCAATGCATTTGAGGTAATAACGAATTGCCCTAATGCTGTGGAGTTAATTGCTATATTAAGGTAAAGTCAGAGTGAATGGTCAAAGACTGATTAAGGTTCAGTTTAGGTCAGGAAATGCTTTCATAAAAAGCTACGTTTTGAGTCTTTTCCTGAAAGTGGGGAG